>NW_021703778.1:139427625-140627625 GCF_005190385.1 Monodon monoceros | reverse complement strand
AGCAAGAAAAACTACAATTCTGCAGCCTGAGGAACGAAAACCACATTCACAGAAAGACAGACAAAATGAAAAGGCAGAGGACTATGTACCAGATAAAGGAACAAGATAAAAACCCCAGAAAAATAACTAAATGAAGTGGAGACAGACAACCTTCCAGAAAAAGAATTCAGAATAATGATAGTGAAGATGATCCATGACCTCAGAAAAAGAATGGAGGCAAAATTCAAGAGGATGCAAGAAATGTTTACCAAAGACCTAGAAGAATTAAAGAACCAAAAAACAGACATGAACAATACAATAATGGAAATGAAAAATACACTAGAAGGAATCAATAGCAGAATAACTAAGGCAGAAGAATGGATAAGTAACCTGGAAGACAAAATGGTGGAGTTCACTGCTGTGGAAGAGAATACAGAAAAAAGAATGAGAAGAAATGAAGACAGCCTAAGAGACCCCTGGGATAACATTAAATGCAACAATATTCACATTATAAGGGTCCCAGAAGGAGAAGAGAGAGAGAAGGACCAGAAAAAATCTTTGAAGAGATTATAGTCGAAAACTTCCCTACCATGGGAAAGGAAATAGCCACCCAAGTCCAGGAAGCACAGAGAGTCCCAGGCAGGATAAACTCAAGGAGAAACACACTAAGACACATAGTAATCCAAATGACAAAACATAGAAACAAAGAAAAATTATTTAAAGCAACAAGGGATGAAAGGGAAGAACCTACAACCAAGATTGTTCTACCTGGCAAGGACCTCATTCAAATTTAACAGAGAAATCAAAAGCTTTACAAACTAGCAAAAGCTAAGAGAATTCAGCACCACCAAACCAGCTCTACAACAAATGCTACAGGACCTTCTCTAAGTGGGAAACACAAGAGAAGAAAAGGGCCTACAAAAACGAACACATAACAATTAAGAAAATGGTATTAGGAACATACATATCGATAAGTACCTTAAATGTGAATGGATTGAATGCTGCAACCAAAAGACACAGGCTTGCTGAATGGATACAAAAACAAGACCCATATATATGCTGTTTACAAGAGACCCACTTCAGACCTAGGGACACATACATACTGAAAGTGAGGGGATGGAAAAAGATATTCCATGGAAAGGGAAATCAAAAGAAAGCTGGAGTAGCAATACTCATATCAGATAAAATAGACTTTAAAATAAAAAATGTTACAAGAGACAAGGAAGGACACTACATAATGAACAAGGGATCAATCCAAGAAGAAGATATAACAATTATAAATATATATACACCCAACATAGGAGCACCTCAGTATATAAGGCAAATGCTAGCAGCTATAAAAGAGGAAATCGACACTGACACAATAATAGTGGCGGACTTTAACACCACACTTACACCAATGGACAGATCATCCAGACAGAAAATTAATAAGGAAACACATGCTTTAAATGACACAATAGGCCAGATAGATTTAATTGATATTTATAGGACATTCAATCCGAAAACAGCAGATTACACTTTCTTCTCAAGTGCACACGGAACATTCTCCATGATAGATCACATCTTGGGTCACAAATCAAGCCTCAGTAAATTTAAGAAAATTGAAATCCTATCAAGCATCTTTTCCAACCACAGAACTATGAGATTAGAAATCAATTACTAGGGGAAAAAAAGGTAAAAAACACAAACACATGGAGGATAAACAATATGTTAATAAATAACCAACAGTTCACTGAAGAAATCAAAGAGGAAATCAAAAAATACTTAGAGACAAATGACAATGAAAACACGATGATCCAAAACCTATGAGATGCAGCAAAAGCAGGCCTAAGAGAGAATTTTACAGGAATATAGTGGTACCTCAAGAAACAAGAAAAATCTCAAATAAACAATTTAACCTTACACCTAAAGGAAGTAGAGAAAGAAGAACAAACAAAACCCAAACTTACTAGAAGGAAAGAAATCATAAAGATCAGAGCAGAAATAACTGAAAGCGAAACAAAGAAAACAAGAGCAAAGATCAATAACACTAAAAGCTGGTTCATTGAGAAGATAAACAAAATTGATAAACCATTAGCCAGACTCATCAAGAAAATGAGGGAGAGGACTCAAATCAATAAAATTAGAAATGAGAAGTTACATCAGACACCGCATAAATACAAAGCATCCTAAGAGACTACTACAAGCAACTCTACGTCAATAAAATGGACAACCTGGAAGAAATGGACAAATTCTTAGAAAGGTATAACCTCCCAAGACTGAACCAGGAAGAAATAGAAAATATGAACAGACCAATCACAAGTAATGAAATTGAAACTGTGATTAAAAATCTTCCAACAAAGTCCAGGACCAGATGGCTTCACAGGTGAATTCTATCAAACATTTATTTACTTATTTATTTTATAAATTTATTTATTTTATTTACTTTATTTTTGGCTGCTTTGGGTCTTCGCTGCTGCATGTGGGCTTTCTCTAGGTGCAAAAAGTGGGGGCTACTCTTCATTGCAGTATGCATGCTCCTCATTGCGGTGGCTTCTATTGTTAGGGAACATGGACTCTACGTGCGTGGCCTTCAGCAGTTGTGGCTTGCGGGTACACTAGTTGTGGCTTGTGGGCTCTAGAGCGCAGGCTCTGTAGCTGTGGCGCATTCACTTAGTTGCTCGACAGCATGTGGGATCTCCCTGGGCCAGGGCTCAAACCTGTATCCCCCGCGCTGGCAGGCAGATTCTTACGCACTGTGCCACCAGGGAAGCCCCTGTCAAACATTTAGAGAAGAGCTAACACCCATCCTTCTCAAACTCTTTCAAAAACTTGCAGAGGAAGGAACATTCCCAAACTCGTTCTACGAGGCCACCATCACCCTGATACCAAAACCAGGCAGAGATACTACAAAAACAGAAAATTACAGACCAATATCACTGATGAATATAGATGCAAAAATCCTCAACAAAATACTAGCAAACAGAATCCAACAACACATTAAAAGGATCATACACCATGAACAAGTAGGATTTATCCCAGGGATGCAAGGATTCTTCAATATATGCAAATCAATCAATGTGATACACCATATCAGCAAATTGAAGAATAAAAACCATATGATCATCTCAATAGATGCAGAAAAAGCTTTTGACAAAATTCAACACCCATTTATGATAAAAACTCTCCAGAAAGTGGGCATAGAGGGAACCTACCTCAACATAATAACCATATACGACAAACCCACAGCAAACATCATTCTCCATGGTGAAAAACCGAAAGCATTTCCTCTAAGATCAGGAACAAGACAAGGATGTCCACTCTCACCACTATTATTCAACATAGTTTTGTAAGTCCCAGCAATGACAATCAGAGAAGAAAAAGAAATAAAAGGAATACAAATTGGAAAAGAAGAAGTAAAATTGTCACTGTTTGCAGATGACATGATACTATACATAGAGAATCTTAAAGATGCCACCAGAAAACTACTAGAGCCAATCAATGAATTTGGTAAAGTGCAGGATAAATTTGGCAGGATACAAAATTAATGCCCAGAAATCTCTTGCATTCCTATACACTAACAACCAAATATCAGAAAGAAAAATTAAGGAAACAATCCCATTCACCATTACAACAAAAAGAATAAAATACCTAGGAATAAACCTACCTAAGGAGGTAAAAGACCTGTACTCAGAAAACTATAAAACACTGATGAAAGAAATCAAAGATCACACAAACAGATGGAGAGATATACCATGTTCTTGGATTGGAAGAATCAATATTGTGAAAATGGCTGTACTTCCCAAAGCAATCTACAGATTCAATGCAATCCCTACCAAATTACCAATGGCATTTTTTACAGAACCAGAACAAAAAATCTTAAAATTTGTATGGAGACACAAAAGACCCCAAATAGCCAAAGCAATCTTGAGGGAAAAAAACAGAGCTGGAGGAATCAGGCTCCCTGACTTCAGACTGTACTACAAAGCTACAGTAATCAAGACAATATGGTACTGGCACAAAAACAGAAATATAGATCAATGGAACAGGATAGAAAGCCCAGAGATAAACCCACGCACCTGTGGTCAACTAATCTATGACAAAGGAGGCAAGGATATACAATGGAGAAAAAACAGTCTCTTCAATAAGTGGTGCTGGGAAAACTGGACAGCTACATGTAAAAGAATGAAATTAGAACACTCCCTAACACCATACACAAAAAAACCCTCAAAATGGATTAAAAATGTGAGACCGGACACTATAAAACTCTTAGAGGAAAACATAGGAAGAACACTCTTTGACATAAATCACAGCAAGATCTTTTTTGATCCACCTCCTAGAATAATGGAAATAAAAACAAAAATAAACAAGTGGGACCTAATGAAACTTAAAAGCTTTTGCACAGCCAAGGAAACTGTAAACAAGAGGAAAAGGCAACCCTCAGAATGGGAGAAAATATTTGCAAACGAATCAAGGAACAAAGGATTAATCTGCAAAATATATAAACAGCTCATACAGCTCAATATTAAGAAAACAAACAACCCAATCAGAATACGGACAGAAGACCTAAATAGACATCTCTCCAAAGAAGACATACAGATGGCCAAGAGACACATGAAAAGCTGCTCAACATCACTAATTATTAGAGAAATGAAAATGAAAATGACAATGAGGTATCACCTCATACCAGTTAGAATGGGCATCATCAGAAAATCTACAAACAACAAATGCTGGAGAGGGTGTGGAGAAAGGGGAACCTTCTTGCACTGTTGGTGGGAAGGTAAATTGATACAGCCACTATGGAGAACAGTATGGAGGGTCCTTAAAAAACAAAAAATAGAATTACCATATGATCCAGCAATCCCACTACTGGGCATATACCCTGAGAAAACTGTAATTCAAAAAGACACATGCACCCCAATGTTCATTGCAGCGCTATTTACAATAGCCAGTTCATGGAAGCACCCTAAATGCACATCAACAGACAAATGGATAAAGAAGATGTGGTACATATATACAATGGAGTATTACTCAGCCACAAAAAGGAACAAAATTGGGTCATTTGTAGAGATGTGGATGGACCTAGAGACCATCATACAGAGTGAAGTAAGTCAGAAAGAGAAAAACCAATATCATGTATTAACACATATATGTGGAATCTAGTAAAATGGTACATATGAACCCATTTTCAAGGCAGAAATAGAGACACAGATGTAAAGAACAAACGTATGGACACCAAGGGGGGAACGTTGGGGGGGGTGGGATGAATTGGGAGATTGGGATTGACATATATACACTAATATGTACAAAATATATAACTAATAAGAAACTGCTCTATAAAAAATTAATAAAATAAAATTGAAAACAATGTAAAAAAACAAGAACCTGCTGTATAAAAAAATAAATAAAATAAAATTCAAAAAAAAAAGAAATGTTAAAGAATATTCATCAGGATAAAGTTAAATGAGGCCAGATGAAAACCTGGATCTACATAAAGTAACAAAGAATACCAGAAAAGGTAAATATGTTGCATTTATTATTAATATTTAGTTTCAATACTTAATATTTACTAATAAATATTGAATGATTTATAAATTATTTTATATTAAATCTTTTTATAAATTAAACTTTAATAAATTTATAAAATGAATTTAATTTAAATATTATTGTTTAATGTTAAAGTAAACATAAAAGACTTTTTTCTTCATTTATTTAATTCCTTCAAAGATTGTTTAAAGCAAAAAAGTTACCTTTTAACAAGCAATTGTTTGGTACCACTATGTATCACACATTATGAAAGAATCTAGGGATATAGAGACGAATCAGAAATAATATTTGCCCTCAAGAAGCTTATAAGGGGACTTCTCTGGTGGTCCGGTGGTTAAGACTTTGCCTTCCATTGCAGGGGGTGCAGGTTCGATCCCTGGTCAGGGAGCTAAGATCCCACATGCCTCACGACCAAAAAACCAAAACAGAAAACTGAAGCAATATGGTAACAAATTCAATAAAGACTTTAAAAATGGTCCACATCAAAAAATCTTTGAAAAAAAAAAAGCTTATGAGGAAGAAAGATAACCAAATATGTTTATATATATCCAATAATCTAAAGATATTTGAGAAAAGTATGTAGTTGCTATAGTGGGGGCAAGGAAAGAAAGGGTCAATTCTGCTTGGAGGTAAGTTCTACAGAAAAGCCTTCACCAAAGGTGATGCCAGAGTTAAGATTTGAAAGATACACAGATTTTCAATAAGTGAATTTGGGGATGGAGGAAAGAAAACACAGTGTATTCCAGAAAGAGAAGAGGCATGAGATAGTATGAGTCAGTAAATAATTCAGTAAGGCTGAAGCAGAAGATAGAAAGGGAACAGAGGTGAGACTAGAGAAATAGAGATGATAGATCATAAAAATCCGTATCATGAAAAGGAGTATGGATTTCAAAGACAACTGGGAGTACCTGAAAATTTTTAGTTGCAGACTAACATTTTCTTTGTGTTTTTGTGTCTTCGTATTTTTGTTCATTTGTTTTAAAGAGCACTTTGATAACAGAGATAGTAGGAAAAGGATAAGGTATATGGAAAGGGCTGGGGACAGGGCTGGAAATATGGATACTGAGCAGCATATATACACAGAGGATATTGTATAACTTAGCAAATGACTAAGGAAACCTTAACTAAGGGGATGATGAATCACTCTCTTCTCCTTGATACACTTCCTTCACTTGTTTTCCAGGACACCACACTTGACTTCCCCATTACCTCACTGGTTGCTTCTTCTCAGTCTCCTTTGTCAATTCCCTTTCTTACCCCATCTCACCCAAACCTAGACTTCTTAGTATTGAAGAGCACTGTGCTCAGTTCTTGTCCCTTTTCCCTATCTACTCATTCTTTCAGGGCTTTCATATAGTCTTTGGTTTTAAATACCATATATTTGCATCCGACTCTCAAATTTATTTCCACTGAATTCTGAACTCACATATCTGACTATCGATTCAATACCTTCACTTGGATTTCAAATAGACATCTCAAAGTTAACAAGTCCAACAATTCAGGGTCTATTGTTCGCTTCTAAACCTCTTCCACCCACAGCATTTCCATCTCAGTTGATGGGAAACAGTTACTCAGAACAACAACAACCAAAAAAAACCCCTTAGATTTATCTTGACTCTTTCTGTTATGCCCAATATCTAATCTATTAGAAACTCCTGTTGTCTCTGTCTTCTAAACATCCAGAATCCAACCTCATCTCACCACCTCCACTTACCACTAACCACTCCATCCAAGCTACCTTCTTTTCTTGATTAAAATATTCCAACGACCTCCTAACTGGTCTCTCTGCTTCAACCTTTGCTCACACAATCCACTCTCAGCCCAGCAATCAAAGTGACTCTTTTAAAATATAAATCAGGTGTCTCTCCTCTGCTCAACGCATCCCTCCACCCAATGCCCAACAAAGGCCCTACACGAACTGACCACTGTTAGCTCTATAATCTCATGGCTCTTCCCCTTGCTCTCTTGTACTCCAGGTGTACTGGCTTCCTTGGTGGTCCCTGAACTCACCAAGCATGTTCTCATCTTACAGCCTTTGCACTGGCTTCTTCCCTCTATCTGGAAAGATTTTCCCCAGATATTCTCGTGGCTCATTCCTTTACCTCCTTAAGGTTTATGCTCAGATTTCATCTTCTCAGTGAGGTCTACACAGACCACCATTTTAAAATCACAACTCTTTCCACACCTGCACAGTCCCAAACCCCAATCCTATCCTACTTTTTCTTTTTTCATGGCATTAACACCTTCTAAAATACTATACAATTCACTTAACTCTTAGATCTAGTCTGTATTATCTGTCTTCACCACAAGCTTCATGAAGGTAGGGATCTTTTTTTTATTATTTATTGATACATCTCAATCAACTAGAACACAGTCTAGCACATATATTGCTAACAAAGTATTCCTTAAATGAATAAATTGTATCAGTGATGTAGAGAAGGCAGATAAGAGAAAGGTGAAGAATATATAATTAGCAGGATTTGGCCATCAGTAGTATTTGGAGGGTAAATGACAAAAAGAAGTGTGAGTTGACATTCATATGTCTAAAATGGGACAGAGGAAGCAAGAACAAATTTGTGAGGAAAAGATGCTAAGTTCAGGGACTTCCCTGGTGGCGCAGTGGTTAAGAATCCGCCTGCCAACGCAGGGGACACAGGTTCGAGTCCTGGTCCGGGAGGATCCCACATACCGCAGAGCAACTAAACCCGTGTGCCACAACTACTGAGCCTGTGCTCTAGAGCCCGCAAGCCACAACTACTGAAGCCCACGTGCCTAGAGCCCATGCTCCGCAACAAGAGAAGCCACGGCAATGAGAAGTCCGCGCACCACAACGAAGAGTAGCCCCTGCTTGCCACAACTAGAGAAAGCCTGCATGCAGTAACGAAGACCCAACGCAGCCATAAATAAATAAATTTATTAAAAAAAGAAAAAAGATGCTAAGTTCAGTTTTGGACATATGGAGTAAATGACTTAGTTATATCCTCTATTAAGTTTGTCTCACAGTCCAAATCCTGAAGGTCAAAGCCAGAAATCCTTAATCTGGTCAACGGTCTGTTTTGGTGAAGGCCATTTTTTTGTTTTTCATTTCTTTGCAACTTTTTTTTTTTTAATGTAAAGGAAACACTTTTATTTAGCTAACCTTTGGAAATACCTTTGAAAGTTCTCTTTTTAATTGTGGTAAGGTACATATTACAAAAAATTTACCACCTTAACCATTTATAAGTATACAGTTCAGCAGTGTTAGGTATATTCACATTGTTGTACAACCAATCTCTAGAACTTTCTTGTCTTGGAAAACTGAAACTCTGTCCCCATTAAACAACTCCCTTCCACTACCACCTCCCCCGCCCCTTAGCAACCACCGTTCCACTTTCTGTCTCTATGAGTTTGGCTACTCTAGGTACCTCATATAAGTAGAACCATATACTATTTGTCTTTACTACTGTCTTATTACACTCAGCGTTATGTCCTCAAGGTTCATCCATATTGTAACGTGTGTCAGAATTTCCTTCCTTTTTAAGGCTGAACAATGTTCCACTGTATGTATACACCACATTTTGTTTATCCATTCATCTGTTGATGGACATCTGGATAGATTCCATCTTCCGGCTATTGTAAACAATGCTGTTATGAACATGAGTATATAAATATCTTTTCCATTTCTCTGCAATCTTGAGATGATTATGGGAAATGTTAGAGAAGACCATAAGTTGGGGATGGGAAGACTGATTGGTGGGAGCTAACATTTCACCAAAGAATCCTGGAAAACTTCAGAGAAAGACAACATGGCAGTAACAGTAGTCTTAGACATGTATAGATGACTTGAAGATCAACCAGTGGGGACTCCTCTCTGACTTAAACACTGCTTAGCTATATAGTCACATGGAGGAGGACTTGCTTCTCATTTTGTATTTCTAATTATAAAACTAGATACCACTAATCTACCTTACCTGGGTGTGATAATGATTTATAAGCTAACATTGGTAGGTGTACTTTTATGATGAAAGACAGAGTAACCATCTTATATTAAAATAAATTAAGGATAAAACTTGGCAGCATAACCAGTGAATATGTTCAACTATTAACTTATCCTGCAGGCAACGCCTTTGTTGGCTTAATATTTCAAAAGCTTTCTTTTTTCAAGATCATTCTTGTCTACCTAGCAATGATGCATACTGAATTAAAACTAGCTAAAAACATTTAGCCAAGAGAGCAAGAAAGACTTTTTTCTTAAAGAATAGTATTTAGTATTTTTAAGCCCCTTATATGGTATTTTATTTTTCCTTTCAAAGAGCAACATGGATATGAACAGTCCAAAGAAGAAAATATCCAAAATACTGATGCTAAATGAAGAGAACCCTGAAAAACCAAGTTCCACCTGAGAATCCAGTTTCAAAGCAATGTTCATACTGATGATGTACACAAAATTGTGATTTTTGTATGAATACATATAATCCAGAGTTAACTTCAGGATTTTCCAGAGTTTCTTTTATACTTTTTTTTTTTTTCCCCACGCCACATGGCTTGTAGGATATGGGATGTGGGATCTTAGCTCCCCAACCAGGGATTGAACCCGGGCCCTTGGCAGTGAGATCGTGTAGTCCTAACCACTGGACCACCAGGGAATTCCCTATACTTTTGTTTGTAGTTTATTATCATCAAAAAATAAAGAGTGATACTTGTTTATTACTTTAAATGAAAGTATTTCTTGGCAAGTTATAAGAAACAGAGCCTATTAACAGTTGTCTGATGAGAGAAATTGTAGTATATATCAGCTTCCTATCACCTAGCAAAGTGCCCAGCACTTACCAGATGGTCAAAAAATATTATAAATGAATGAATGAGTAAAAGAACAAATGAGAGAACAAACCAGTGAACTTGGTTATTCTGATGTGTCTGCATGTATTCATTTCATAGTACTATCTTCTAATAGCCACCATATGATCATCTGGGTTTTGGTGCTAATAAAAATGTATCAAATATATAAATAATGTTTCCTAGAAATATTATTTTCCCTTCTAAATTCTTATGTTAAGTCCTTTTAATTTCAGAAAGATATTTTATGAGTGAACAGACAAGAAAAAGCTCCTTGCAAAAGCAACAGGCATGTTTTGATAATAACCTATACAGATGATTCCTGCTTCACCATTTATGGTCAAAGACATTCTCTGCTTCTTAGCCAAATGACAGGAAGCAAGACTGGTTGTAAACAAATAGGGAACACACCACCAAAGAAAAGTCAGGCTGCATCTCAGAAATCAACTAGTTTTATTGCTTATCGGATGAATAAATTTCTTCTGTTATCACAGGCCTAGAAAATAATTTGGCAGCACCCTGGAAAACTCACTACTTAATTCCCAGTACAGCCCATTCCATTGTTTTGGACACCCCTAAGGATCAGAAAACTCTTCTTTATACGGAGCCAAAATCTATCTCCATACAACCATTGGTTATCATTTTATGTTGTGGAGCCTCACACTCTCATTCTAACCTCTCTTCTATAGGACTGCCCATCAAAGATTAGATGGCTATTATGACCCCTTATGGGCTAACATCCCTTCTTTAGCTTGCTTATATGAAAAATATCTTTATTATTTTAGCCATTTTCTCCTGGGTGTGCTTGAATCTGTCACTCTTAAAGTGTTAATAATCTTTAAAAAAAGAATAATCTGATGCACCTAGAATAAAGCAGGACTATCACCAACCCTATTCTAGACATTCTATTAATGTAGCCTAAGATCATACTGTGTTTTTTGTAAAGGAACATAATAAAGTTGTTCACATTGAGTTTTCTGTTAACTTAAGGATGTCAAGTCTTTGTTCTCTACCCCTACATCTAAGCCATTTCTCCCCCATTCTGTAATACAGAGTATTATATATTACATTATAAATTTGTTTTCAGTAAATTTTATCTTCTTGGTCAAGCCCATCATCCCTTTTTGATTCCTGTCGCTATCATCTAATAATTTTAGCCATTCTTCTCCAATTGTGTATTATCCACAAATTTGATCAGTGAGCCAGCTATACTTTCTTTTAACTCTTTGTTTATATATAACATGAAGCTGAAGACAAGATTCCTGTAGTATCCCAGAGTCTTTCTTTCCTGTTAACACCCTTTCAGATAATTGTTCAACCAGTTACATATCAACATAACTGTATTATCCTATCACTCCCGCCCATCTTGCCTACAATATCATGACGGACCATACCAAAAAGGTGCATAAAATTCAGACACTTACATTGTGTGATTAATAGTCTAATAACCTGCTAAAGGACAATGAATTTAGGTTAATCTACCATAACATGTTTTTATAAACTCAGGTTGGCTCCTTAGAGATCAACATTTTTCCTTCTGAGTCCTGATCTGCTAAATCATCTAACCTGTAATTTTATTGAGGACTCATGTCAGACTCACCACCTGCACAGAACAAGAAAGAGAGAGAACCCACAGATGCTGTTGCCTTAGCCTCAGTGATCGGTCCTCTCTCTTTTCCTCCCTCATCCTTCTGTCTGAAGCTCCGTCTTAAGGGATCCTGACCAAGCTGCAGACAGAAGCAGAGGGAAAAAAGACAGCAACAACGGGTTTTCCAGATTTAAGTGCCCACCCAGCTCCAGTTCCCAGCTGCCTTTCCCATGCTCTTTTTACCAATAAAGAGGAGCAATCGTTATCTACTGCTTTGATTTATCTGTACTACTTTTCTTCTCCATTAGTATATGGTATACAGTTACCTACCTGGAAATGGCTTATATTAAGACTTCACCTTTCCACCCTCTCTAAAAAGAAACAAATTCTAAAATCTTTACATAGCAATAGACTGTGAGCAAAGAAGAGAGTAGCATGAGATGCAGCTATACAATTATACCTTTCTGGTTTTACTTTTCACTCTGCCACCTACTTAGTACAAATTATATGTATTTATAGGCTTTAGCTTTAAAAAAAATCCCAAAGTACTTACAAATAAAACATACTATGATCCTTTAGTAAAAAAAAAAAAAACTACAAGGAAAACCAAACTCAAATCAAAGTACCAATGCTTCGTTCCTAGACAGTAAATAATCATACCCAATTGCTGTGTGTGACTGATCAGAATTTAAAGTAATGAATCTTACAGTCAATTAAAAAATGAGGGAAAAAATACAATTCATTTGTCCTACAAAGATAACTCTAGCATTTGTTAAGAAGCTTCATAACTTCAAACATTAATCCTGTCTTTTAAATCTTTCATGTTTATGTTTGGAAAATATTTCTGAAATTGCAATTCACTTAAATATCTATTGAGTGAATTTATATTTATAAAAATATAAAAAAAATAAATATTAAAAATTTATATTTATAAAATTCTATTATGGACCTGTCATCATGCATGTTTCTAGAGGGTCCTAACCATAGTTAGGGAAAAGTTTCTTAAAACAGAAGATGTCTTTTAAGCAAGTAAAATATTGTCATATGACAAAGATAAGCAAAATTCAGGATAAAAACACATAGAATATTATGCTCCCTAATTATATTATCCAAATAGCCCCTGGACTTGAAGGATTTTGTTTGTTTATTCATTTTTGCTTTTGTTTTTTGCCTGACTGTCCCACTAGGAACATTGGCAGAATTGATGAAACAGTGTTAAGAATCAAATCACTATAACTGGCTACCATTTGAAAAGAAAGAATCATTTTGTAATCTCCTCCAGAGAATTAAAATCCAGTTCAAACTCTAAGGACATTTCATAAACAGGGCATATAACTGCCTAAATTGGGAAAAATCCAGGGCTTGGCATATAAATGCAAGCAAGCAAAACAGGCAATTTCAAAGAAAGACCTCATACCCTCAAGGCTAAGGCGATGGCATAACACAGGAAATTTCAAATGGAAGTTCTCATTGTGGCCTTAGAGTGGGGTTTCCCACCAATCCATTGACCAGCAAAATGAAAAAGTCACTGTAGGTTTTTCTTTTAAGTATCTCATTTCCATATCAAAATGCAAGGTCAGAAACCGTTAAATCATGCAATATTTTACAAAAATCTTTCTTTTAGAAAATGTGTCGGGAATTTCTACTTTATTCTGCATTATGTCTATCACAGACATCATAGAATAGTATAATTACAGAACTTCAGAGTTGAAACTTGGGATATTGTTATTGGGGTTTTTTTAGAGCATGAGTCACCCATTCTCCTTACTTGGCCTGCAGTAAAACTTTCTCTGCTCCAAACTCTTTTTTTTTTTTTTTTTTGCTCCAAACTCTTAACATTTTGGTTTACTTGGCCTCACTGTGCATCACGTACACGAACTTGTATTCAGTAACAATTTCACCCAGTCAAAGGCTTTCATTTTTCAAAGGCCCAGGGAACTTAAGTGATTTGCCTAAAGTCAAGCAGCCAGTTGTAGATAGATCAGGAATTAATAACCATACATAATTCTGTTACCTTTATAAAATAAGACACTGAGTCCAATAGAGTACACTGATAATCCTTATTTTACAGGAAAGACACTTTGCCTGGCAGCCAAATATTTTACATTTTAAGTGCCTGCTAATTCAGAAATCTAATAGTTTTCACTTAAACAAAACTAAAACATATCTCTGCAAACCCATAACTACTGAAAAATGGGTGCTCAAGTTATTATATAGTGCAAACTACATTTTACAAACCACATTATAATAGTCTAAGTGTACGGTAATCAACTATCATCACATATAATTAAAGATAAACTCATTGTGTCAAAACAGAAGATCAAAGCACTTTTAATCCTGCAGGGGCCATCATTTTCAATGGCCTGTTCCTTGATCATGCCTTTAATTCATACAATTCAGTGAACAACAGGACCTCTCTTCCTGCTGCAGTAGAAATCAGCCTCAAAAAACTCTGTTTTTTAAAAAATTGACAAATATATGAAATATTCCCAAGTCATGTCTATGAAAAGATTAGTGCATCACCAGTTTTCTATTAAATCTGATCCTGGAGAAAATAGATAAGATGTTTTTCATTCTCTAAATCAGATTTTGATCTGAGCATACATTTTTCAGTTACAGGAAGAGTTTTTGGCTTCACACTGTGGCAAGAAAGTAGAGCATATGAATTACCTGGTATTTTCTGTTTGTTGGTTGTTGTTGGGTTTTCTTGGTTTGTTTGTTTGCTTTGTATTGTTGTGCTTTTAATACCTTCCAAGGCAATGAAACACTACCTGCTACCTGAGCAATTCAATAAGAAAGAACCAAGGATAATATCACTTGGCATTAGACAAAAAACTCCCACTTCAGTCATTTCACTCCTCTAAACTTTGGCTGAACCACACTGACTGTTATTTCTCTGAGGAAGCGGCTGCCAAGTTATGCACAGGCACATACACACAGACGAACCACAATATGGAGAAGGTCAGCCGTTACTCCTAAGAATATCTTCACTAAAGTATGTGCTGAGTAATGAGGAGTTATTCAGTAAGTTCAGATAAATGAAGAGTTAGAAGAGGCCTTCAGAGATAAATAATCAACTGAGACAATAATTGCCTCAGATGATAGCTATGAAAGTCAATACTAAGAAAACCAGTATATTAAATGTTAATTATCAAAAGAAGAGAAAACCATGTTCTAAGACTTCCTGAAAGCCTACCAATTTAAAAATCCTAAAAAATCCTAAATAATAAATTCAAGCTTACTATGGACATTTACAAATAATTGATGGGTTTTGGGGAAATCAGCCTCTAAAAGGCTACAATGCATCTTCTCAGATGCTGATTTTAAAATGGAAAACTTTTAACTTGTGCCTGCCTTGACACTTTGGATGAGTCACTTTCTTATAACTTTGCTTAGTTGATAATGAAAGGATAATTAAGGATAATAAATACCTTTTCTTGACAACCTTGGATACTTCCAATCTTGAGAAACATATTTTTACGTCTAAGAGTTTTCATTCTAATTTCACTGCCCACTGAAATACCAGAACAGGGACTTCCCTGGTGCTGCAATCCACCTGCCAATGCAGGGGACACGGATTTGAGCCCTGGTCCGGGAAGATCCCACATGCCGCGGAGCAACTAAGCCTGTGCGCCACAACTACTGAGCCTGCGCTCTAGAGCGCGCAAGCCACAACCATCGAAGCCCGCAAACTTAGAGCCCGTGCTCCGCAATAAGAGAAGCCACCGCAATGAGAAGCCCGCGCACCACAACAAAGAGCAGCCCCCGCGTGCCGCAAAGAGAGAAAGGAGCACGCAGCAACAAAGACCCAGTGTAGCCAAAAAAACCCAGAACAGATTCAAATGCTATTTTGGAACTGTGTATATGGAAGAGGTCAAACATTATTGCAAAGGGTTTCCTCAGAGGAATGATGAAAAGAAATACATCAATTAGTACAGGATTCACAGTGTTCTGAGCATGCCCCATATTATATTACACTTTGTAGTAGCCAATTTCCTTCAAGACTCAATAAAACATAATGCCTCTATTGTTACCTTGGCATTCTTTGACATCCTTAATTACTGAGAGTTAATTAATCTGTTATATCCTTCTCTGTATGTTTTAAAGCATCCTTTTAACCTATAGAATATGAACGAACTTTTGGTTTGTGAATATTTGCATCATTTATTATAGGCAAAGTATTATATGTGATTGGAAGTATGAAGAACAAATATGAACAGGATGAATCATCACTGTCTCTGAGAAACTTACAATCTAGCTTAGAAAAGAAGACTCACGCATGAGCACACAGTACGTGTGCACACATACACAGAGAATTAAACTACAAAAAAGAAAAAACCAAGGTATAGTGGAAACGGTTACACAAACCCAAAAGAAACATTCCACAAAACTGAGGGCCTATACTCTTTAAAAAATGTCAGTGTCATGAAAGACAGAAAATTTAAAAGACTGCTCTAGTGAGGAAAACTAAAGACACACACACACACACACACACACACACACAAATTCCTATCCTCCAATCCTCGGATCGGGGGAAAAACAGCTTTTAAAGGTCATACTGGGACAATATGCAAAATCTGAATATGCACCATATACTAGATAATAATCCAGTATTGAATTTGTGGCTATGTAAGAGAGCGTCTTTTTTCTTAACAGACACATGCTAAAGTATTTATGTTGAATGGTCGCAACCTCTGCAATTTACTACCAAATGGTTCTGAACAAAAGTATAATGATATGTATGTATATATGTTTTTAAGAGAGAAAGAGGAAATGTGGCACAATGTTAACAGTGGATAAAACTATGTGAATGGCATATGGGAATTCATTATACCATACTTGTAACTTTTCTGTATGCTTGAAATATTTTTAATAACATTTTAAACTCAGTGAACATTTAAGCTACAGAAGACCCTAGAAATTATCTAACCCAATCCTAGACCTAACTTTACAAATGAAGAAACAGACATGACAATTAGAGATTACCAGCGGTGGGCCCCGAACTTTTTGGTGTATGCTCCATCAGTAACACATTTGGGGCATGTACTCCCACCCCCACTATATGTATTTTAATTATTTTATGTCTTCTGTTTGGATAATAATTTATCATGAACATGATAAAACATACACACACTAAAAATTAACCAGGATGAGATTTAAAATAATTGTAAAGTTCTAATATTTTCTTCCTGTAGCACAGTGGAACGTCCAGGGCATCCTCACCCCCTGCCCCTACCTTGGTGATAAATGGCACAGACCACCCTAAGCACAAAAGAGGCATATATAACATGTATGAATAGAATGTCAAGAAAGGTTTGACTTATGTGGCATCTGAAGCACTGTAGGGCTTAGAGGGGTAAATACTAAAGAGGAGAGAAAAGCAGAGGGTCCAGCTGAACAAAGATAGACAAAAGGCAAAGGAGAATGGAAATCATAAAAACTTTGGCAATTCATACAGAGGCACAGTGACACAAAGGGATAAAAGACAGGAAGATACATAAGATTCAGGAAGATACATAAGTCATTAGTAAATTACTCATCAGGACTTAGCTATAACTTTTGAGAACCAAACTAAATCTTTAATAAAAAACCTAGCTCCGCTTAAATTTTTTAATTGCCTAAATTATATAACTATAGAACTAAGTTCTTCTCCGTCCATCAAGGTGATTTTCCATCAAGACATACCTAACAATTGTCAGCACAGGCCAGTTATTTTGCCGTTGCTATTTCAATGTTATTTCAGCCAAAATGTCAGCTCCAAAATATTAAAAAATCAAATAGTTGATATGATATGCTTATTACTATAAATGAGAACTTAAAAAAAAACCCTAAAGACGAGTAGTTCTGTAGGCTTATCTTAGACAAATCATTGCAGAGCTTTAAAATAAAGTTTAAGTACCTCTTAAACATTGTTATATATAGAAAGTAAAAATCATGCATCCCTAGTGTCTGCTCCTTGGTAATTTGGTGATAGCTTGCAGTGAGAAAACACCAATAAATTTGTATATATTTTGTGCACTGTTACATGCTAGTGCTGAGCTGTCCAAGCGTTGTCACTGAACCTTACCAAAAACTCATTTTCTTGCACTCAGACCAATGTTGATGTAAGTTGGCTGACATAAAATTCCTCCCCCTTTTTTTAAAATAAAGAGACCAATGAGATCTGATCTCACTTTCATAATGGAAAAATTAAGCACAAATATATGAAATAAAAACAGAAACCTAACACTCTGCTGGATTTAGACTCTATTTTAACCACTATATTTCTTGGTTCTCATTCCTCACTTGTGATAAAATGCAATAAATTCCCTCCCCAAATTATTTTTTTGGGACTTCCCTGGTGGCGCAGTGGTTAAGAATCCACCTGCCAATGCAGTGGACACAGATTCGAGCCCTGGTCCAGGAAGATCCCACATGCCGCGGAGCAACTAAGCCTGTGCACCACAACTACTGAGCCTGTGCTCTAGAGCCCGTAAGCCACAACTACTGAAGCCCGAGCGCCTAGACCCGTGCTCCACAACAAGAGAAGCCACCGCAGTGAGAAGCCCGTGCACCACAACGAAGAGTAGCCCCCACTCACCCCAACTAGAGAAAGCCCGCGTGCAACAATGAAGACCCAACGCAGCCAAAAATAAATAAATTCTTTAAAAAAAATTATTTTGTAAATTAGTTGCCTTATAAGCAATACCATGTAATAGTTCTACATGGTTTCTCTGGATCCACTCCCTATCTTAGTAATAAGTTAAAGAGAACACACTGAAAAGAAGAATCAAAATATAAGACTTGGGCTTCCCTGGTGGCGCAGTGGTTGAGAGTCCGCCTGCTGATGCAGGGGACACGGGTTCGTGCCCCGGTCCAGGAAGATCCCACATGCTGCGGAGCGGCTGGGCCCATGAGCCGTGGCCGCTGAGCCTGTCTGTCTGGAGCCTGTGCTGCGCAACAGGAGAGGCCATAACAGTGAGAGGCCCGCGTACTGAAAAGAAAAAAAATTATATATATATATATATATATATATATATATATATAAGACTTCATCAAGAAAGTGAAAGAAGAAAAATATTGATATTTAGATAAAGATTGAGATGGTCCACCAGGTTTAAAACTAAAGCTTGCTGTTCCTTTTTTTATTGTTATCTTTGTAGCTATACAGATCCTCTATGCAGAATGAAAGATGAGTGCTGGATGGTCAGGGTATAATAATTCCCTTTATAAGGTGGTCTTCTTTGATAACATTCTAGCAACTCTGTAAAACTAAACATGGTAGGTGACATGTGGGTCTCTTCAATAATGTATATGTTGTTATATTTATGTTTATAAATATATATATTTGTTAAATGATGTTGCTTTTGCTGCTAAATTGCACCTTTAACACCTCTTTACAATATTTTTTCTTTTTTTAATTGAGATATAATTTTATTGACCTGTAAAATAGCTACACATTTTCAAAGAGTACAATTTGATAGACTTTGAATCATGTATGCAAAACCATTACTGCAATTAAGATAGCGAAAATATTAATAACCCTCAAAAGTTTCCTTGTGCCTCCTTGTAATTCTTCCTCTTCCCCTGCCCCTCATCCCTAGGTAACCAGTGATCTGCTGTCAATACAGAATAGTTTTCATTTTCTAGAATTTTAAACAAGTGAAATAATACAGTATATACTTTTTTGCGGGGGGAGTGAAGGTCTGCCTTTTTTCACTCAGCATAATTATTTTGAGAGCTATGCATGTTGTTGCAATATGCCAGTAATTAATTTCTTTTTATTGCTGACTAGTAATCTCTTGCATAGATATACTACAGTTTTTTTATCCATTCACTTGTTGACGGACATGTGGGTGATTTCCAGTTTGGGGCATTACAAATAAGGCTGCTATGATGTTCATGTACAAGTTGTCTTTGTATGGAAATATGCTTTTAATTCTCCTGGGTAAAAAGCTAAGTAGAATGGGTGGATCGAATGATAGGTGTATGTTTAACATTTAAGAAACTGCTAGAGAATAGAGTGGCAGTTAGAATGGGCATCATCAGAAAATCTACAAACAACAAATGCTGGAGAGGGTGTGGAGAAAAGGGAACACTCTTGCACTGCTGGTGGGAATGTAAATTGATACAGCCACTATGGAGAACAGTATGGAGGGTCCTTAAAAAACTAAAAATAGAATTACCATATGATCCAGCAATCCCACTACTGGGCATATACCCAGAGAAAACCACAATTCAAAAAGACACATGCTCCCCAGTGTTCATTGCAGCACTATTTACAACAGCCAGGTCATGGAAGCAACCTAAATGCCCACCGACAGACGAGTGGATAAAGAAGATGTGGTACATATATACAATGGAATACTACTCAGCCATAAAAGGAACGAAATTGGGTCATTTGTAGAGACATGGATGGATCTAGAGACTATCATACAGAGTGAAGTAAGTCAGAAAGAGAAAAACAAATATCGTATATTAACGCATATATGTGGAACCTAGAAAAATGGTACAGACGAACTGGTTTGCAGGGCAGAAATAGAGACACAGATGTAGAGAACAAACGTACAGACACTGGGGGGGAAGTGGCGGGGATGGTGGCGGCGGGATGAATTGGGAGATTGGGATTGACATGTATACACTAATATGTATAAAAGAGATAACTAATAAGAACCTGCTGTATAAAAAAATAAATAAAATTAAAATTAAAAAAAAAATGAAGTCAAGCAGTGTTAGTCCTCGAACTTTATCTCCTTTTCCAAAGTTGTTCTTTAAAATGTTTTTTTGGTCCAAGATGCTGCAGTGATAAAAATGAAATAATAGAATTTCTATTTATAACCACATGAACCCCAGATTAATTTCTTTACTTAAAAGATAAAACCATCAATTCTAAAAACCAAGCAATAGATCTTTATAAAGAAGACAAAGTACAGTCTCCTACAGCCTTCAGTAGGATTTATTTTATAGTCTTTAGTATATATTAAGCACTGTTCAGGTACCTTCATTCAGCTCTTCTATTTGATAATTTATGCAATTTAAGCAAATAGCCACAATTTTTAACTGATTACCTGTAGTAACAGAATATATATATTTTATATCCATTATTTGCTCATAAGTGTATTAGAATCCAGTCAAAAGAAATAGCAGGCCATATTTCTATCACACTGATATCCACTTGAAAAGGAAAGAACACAACATACAACAACAACAAGAAAATCTTCAATAAATCAACTATATATAACAGAGCAGGAGCTTGGCTGAAAAGTACTGTGGAAAAAACAGGGCCAGATGGGATTGTTAGCAAGGCTCCATAAAGGAAATTATGTCAGGTCTTGAGAGAAATATTGGTGAGATTAGTATAAATGAGATCAGTTGATAGGAAAAGGCATAAAGTTATTTAAGAAAGATTATCCTACAGCACCAGGTAGGATAGGTTAAAAGGGAGAATGACGAATGTTAGGGAGCTCAGTGAGAAGACTATTGCTATAATACAGGCATGTGGTGCTGGGGACCCAGACCAGAGTGGTGGCTGTTGAAATAAAGGCCTTGAGATAAACAAAGAATCTGAAACTTAAAGTACTTAGTTATTTTAAATGTCCAAATCTGTTAGAAATTGAAGTCTAATACTATATTTTAACTGTATTTAAATATTTTAGAACCATATACAAGTCAAAAATGCATTTTTAACAATTTACTTTTGTGGAGCAAAATAACTCTCCACACTCATCTTGGACAGTAGAGAGGCCTCAGGGTTGCAAATTTGTTTACAGTGAACTCCAAGGGGCTGCCATTGCCAAATCTGCCCACATTGTAGCTTCGTGCTTATAAAACAGCAAGTCAGTAAAGTACATTTTTCTTTTTTTCTGCTTCAGCAAAATAAGTAGACTAGCTTTTAGCATATGGAAGCATTTTCATAGAGCAAGTTCCGGGGCAGGGGGGGTTGGATAATTTGCAAATGCCATCAGATGAAATGTGTACTCTCAAATGAGGCTGATTAGGCAAGGTTTCATGTGGCAAAAGTTGTATTCAATAAGCCTTCTCCTTTTAGCAAGAAGGGAATGTTCAAATTTGTATAAAATGCAGCAGAGTGATCAAGGAAGATACAGACTAAGCAAAACCCATGAAATTTAAGGACATCATTGGTGATTTTCAGAAAAGCACTTTTATTTGAGTGTTGAGAACTGAAATTCAAACAAATTTGTTTAATTTTTATTTTAAATTCCTTTTAGAAATATTCAAGTGGTGACAACAGGAACAAGGCAGAGTAGGGAAGTGGTTGGAAAGGGCAGTGAGTCGACTGAAGACTACACCCATATCTCTTCCTGACACTTGTGTCTCTGCCCCCCTCACTCTCTCCCTCCTCCCACTTCTTTATCTTTTACCTTTAATCATAGCTGGAGGTAGTGCTTTAGGTGGGGAAGGGGTATACATGAAGAAGTATGAGATGAGAAAAGAAAACTAAAAGATGTAATAGTCAGAGCTAGTATCACTGGATTGGCATTTATGAGGAGGCATTGAGAGGTGCAGGGAAACTAGAGGAAGGAATACAGAAGCAGGATGTATGAATCAAGGTGATATGGGCAGTAACCAGGTAAATTCACAACTGATATGCTTTATCTTCTCCAGGAAACATAGCCAAAAGTCATTGGCTATACAGATAAAAGGCCAGAACCAAGAGCTTTAACGTTTTCAACTTCCTTAATTTCTCTAATTCAAATATTCCAGTGCTAAAGAATCTTGGCTGAAACACCTACACGAGCAAATAACAAGGGAAAAAACGTTTTTGTATAAACATCAGTAATTTAGCCACAGGGAAACCAAAAATGTGCAAATAATAACCTAAATCACAGACTTGATATTATAAATAATCCTAAAATACAAACCTAAAAAGAATTTGAGATGGTTGTAATGAAAATTTTAACATTCTTCTTATATTCTAACCATGACCAAATACCCTACCTATGGCTTTGGGGGGAAGTAACAAAGAGGAACAGAAAGGTAGAGAAAGAGGGAAATAAAAAGGTAAGAGCATACAAGGGAATATTGATAGAAACTAATAATGTGAATAGAATTCTATCTTAGCAAAAGCACAGAACTAAAAGCTACCAAAAGAACTGGAGCTTTACTTCCCACTGGCTCTCAGGCCTCATTCTCCAGGGCTGGTGCAAAATTATACTGAGTATTAGGGAACACAATTAGCCCTGACTATATTTTCAGGCCATATGTGTTCTTATACTTTGATTAATATTATTATCTAACTTTAACTTTTCTAGGTGAATGAGAAGATGCTGACATAAAATTTCAATTTTTACCCTTTCTTTGTGAATCAAATCCATGAAACTTTCAAGACAGAGAAGATAAAAGTAAATTCCTTGTTCTACTTATCTGCGCCAAAGGGGTTGCCTAGGCCCATAGCTGAAGCAGACTAGGGATCAGAGACCTTGAACTGCTTGCTACTTAATACCTGTTCTCTCTAGGCAACTGAAACTTTTGCTTTGATAGTTCAAGACTAAAAGCCAGTTTTCATTATTGGCCAGAGGGAACGTATTTTAAATTAATCACTTCATACAGCAATGCTTCTTTTCAGGAAAATGATGAAATGTAGTTCCAAACTGTCCTGAAGTCCCAGTTCATCCTCATTTATTGCTCTGGGAGTTAAAATTCATTCAGCGGCATTGCAAAGAGGATTTTTTACAGGTGAGTCAAGTTTTCTAATTCTCAATCAACCAACAATGTACTTACAGACTCAGTACACTAGAGACTCAAGAGATGAAAGAATTTTGCTCTCTGATAATTGGAATTCTAATTGGGAAGGGAAATTAACTCAGACTAAAGATAAAGAACTACACTGTTTGGTATTGAGCATTAATTAACAGAAATTCAAAGATTAAAAACTAGAGTGGGCCAGAAAAGTCCAAAGTGACTTTATGGAAAAGATGGAAAGAACATATTTAGATTTGAGAGAGAATCAATAAAATTTGGGAGAAAACCAGTAATAAAGGCAACAAAAAAGTAAAATTGAACATAGTATTAGGGATGGGGTTGGGGGTTGATGTAAGGTATAAATAACCAGTTTAACTAAAGTAGGTGTTTGTTAAGAAACATGGTTAAATAAATAGGGTGAGGCTCATACATGGAATGCTTTGAATACCAAGAAGACCAATACAAACTTGAAGTTAGTCCAATGAGAGTCACAACTGGTTACTGATCAGAGAAGCAACAGCATGAATTTCTTTAGAAAGGCTGGTTTAACAGCAACATGGAGATAAAGACTGGAAGCCAACAAAGAAGTAGGTGGAGTCATTTAGGTGTGAAGTGATAAGAACCTCAACTAGAATAATAGCATCCATTTATGAAACATCAACAGTATTTGTTGAATGTCTGAATGTTTATCATGTGCATTTGAATAACACAGATATGGTATTACTGGCTCACAGAAACAGTCAGATAATGAATGTTCATTGCTTTAAGTCACTAAATTTGTTATAACAATAGATAGCTACTCTAGAAGTGAAGCCAGCAAAAGGGACACCAAGTAAGTTTAGAAAGGCAGGAGGGAAATCAGAAAATAGACTGCCATTGAAAACCAAGGGGTGAGGGGAGTTTCAAGCAGCAGATAGGTAGATAGGGTCAGAAGTAAAAGAAGAATACAGGATGCTGAAAGGTTAAACAAAATGTTACTAAACTTGGTATTACACAACTAATTAAAATGAGAAAATACACAAGAAAGTGCTTAGAATAAAAGGTGATCAAATTGTTACTTTCTGGGCTTCCCTGGTGGCGCAGTGGTTGAGAATCCGCCTGCCAATGCAGGGAACACGGGTTCAAGCCCTGGTCCAGGAAGATCCCACATGCCGCGGAGCAGCTAAGCCCGTGTGCACAACTACTGAGCCTGAGCTCTAGAGCCCGTGAGCCACAACTACTGAGCCCATGTGCCGTAACTACTGAGCCCGCATGCCATAACTACTGAAGCCTGCATGCCTAGAGCCCGTGCTCTGCAACAAGAGAAGCCACTGCAATGAGAAGCCCGCACACCACAACGAAGAGTATCCCCTGCTCGCCACAATTAGAGAAAGCCCACATACAGCAATGAAGACCCAACATAGCCAAAAATAAATAAATAAAATAAATTTTAAAACTGTTACTTTCTTCCTTATGAAGAGAATGATAGGGAAGTAGTGCAGGCAGCTGATAGACACCACAAACTTAATTTATATTCCTAAGTCTATGGGTCAACTAGTAATTGATTAAATGCCTAGTGAAAGGTATGCCTCATATACAGTAGTATTTTTTGAAATACACTTCCATTTTGATCTAACATTCTAACTTTAGTCCTATACTTTCCCCTAACAAAATATGAAGCTTTGAATTTACTCAGACCTCCATCACATCACCTACCATTTGGTGCTATAAAGTATTATTCATGTAATTTTTTGGCTGCGCCACACAGCTTGCACTCTTAGTTCCCCGACCAGGGATTGAACCCAGGCCCTTGGCAGTAAAAGCTTGGAGTCCTAACCACTGGACCACCAGGGAATTCCCTATAAATTATTATTTACATGTTTGCCATCCCTTCTACATGTAAATCCCTCCAAGGTAGGGACTGGTAGCTTATTGATCAGTGAAGCCCCAGTACCTAGAACAATACCTAATCCATAGCAGATGTTCAGTTGCTAATTGAAAATTACTGGATGTAGTAGAAAGACAATGTCTTGACAAACATATTCATACATCATTTCTAAGGAATTAAGATTTTTCTTCTATTTGTGTCTCTGTTGAACAGTATCTCTTCACTATAATTGCCTACCTAGCACTGTCCCATTCTCCCACCTTAGAAAACTAGTTGAGGTCTTTCTATCATGTATGTTCTGTTCTGCATCTATATATTTTTCAGATTTCATCTCTAATATTAAAAAGACATTTAAGTGTCCTCTTACCATCCAAGTTAGTAATACGCCATGACCTAAACTGAGTATTTTGCTCAGAAAATGCATCCCCAGAAAATAAAATAATCATTAAAAACATAAAGGTGAGTGGGGAGTTCCCTGATGGTGCAGTGGTTAAGAATCTGCCTGCCAATGCAGAGGACATGGGTTCAATCCCTGGTCCGGGAAGATCCCACATGCTGCGGAGCAACTAAGCCCATGCGCCACAACTACTGAGCCTGCATGCCACAACTACTGAAGCCCTAGCGCCTAGAGCCCGTGCTCCACAACAAGAGAAGCCACCACAATGAGAAGTCTGTGCACCGCAATGCAGAGTCGCCCCCACTCACAACTAGAGAAAGCCCGCATGCAGCCAAAAATTTAAAAATATAGTAATAATAATAGCAATGAAAACACATTTATTAAAAAAAAAAGATGAGTGAAGAACAAGTTAGTATCAATTGTTAGACACCGTTCATATAAGTGGTTCCTGTGTCAGTTTTTGCATGAGTCCCTTGAGTTTCCATTTCTATAAATTCTGAAGAATTTACACATTCTTCATTTCTGTAAATTCAACTGCATTTCTGACTCAATCCTAACTCAACTCTAACTGAAACCTCCATCTCAATTATACTGCACAATCCTAAATCCATATTCTTTCCTGTCCTTTCTTCCCAGGTCATTCCAAATGTTGGTGTAGAATGTCAAAATATTTATTTAGGTATATCAAAACCTAAAATTCCATATTCCCTTGCTTTCAAATTGATAATTGCCTGAATGAAGTAATTAAGAGGCTATTTTTAGGAGAAACTTAAATTGAAGTAGAAGAAATAAGAAAATGAGGTGAACTTATTAAAAAATTAACATTTAAAATAAACATTAGATGCTTACTATTTAAGTCAATTTAAGGAGCAAACCAACCAAATTTTTAATTTTTAAAATGGTCCTGATAACACAAAATTAATCTATAACTTTGCCCCTTGAAATAGAAATAGGCTACTACCAATCTTAAGGAGTCTTAATCAGGACAAATTCTTACATTGAAATTGTTTGTGGGCAATCATGCAGAACAGCTGCCACCCAGGATGACTAAAATAACACAAATTAGATGTAATTGAGTTAAAGGACCACACCAGGTTTGTAATTCAATTTGTCCTTCGTGGTTTGGGTTTGGGGTTTCTTTCCCCCTCCAGCAAACCACAATTTGAAAACTTCATCAAATGGGAAGTACAAAGGAATAGGAATATATAATGCAAATATTCAGCATGAACAATTTACATAAAATCTACTTTAACAGTTTAGACAAAGTTTTTTGTAAAAGTCTGAATGCAACAAGCACTTACTTCAGCTTTCTTAGAGGGTCCTATTTACTAAAACTTCTTACTGCCAATTTCTCACTCTATCATAATTTATCCTAGATATGAAATGAGTTTTGTTTTTATCTAGCTTCCTAACTTTGCACACTATTTACCTAGAACTACACAGTGAATCCCAGGTTAGATTTAAGGCCACTTACAGAGTTCAGTCAAAATCCTTAGGGTTATTAATAAGAGTCAAGGGTAGAGCCAGAATTTTTACCACAGTGGACATTTCAGCAGCCTCAGATATGGTTGATTATACACTGCTGATAGATGTGGCTAATTACATTGTCATCACTATGTTGATCATTTTGATTTCTGTGGATCTAGCCAGCATAGACCTGTCCCTAGAAGAATGTTTGATAAAATGTTTTGAAACTAACTAATCCCAAACCCTGGTTTGGGATCTACTCATTCAAGGCAATTTGATCACTGAGGGATTTTTAAGGAAAAGAGGCTTAGAAATATAGTGTTGCCTCTCACCACGCCCTTGGATGTCATGGATTTGAAGTAAAATTTGAGGTGAAGAATTTTCCAAATGAGTAGGTTGCACAATCAGCTCTCAATGCCATGATAATAGTTTCACATAAAACCAAAGGGTCTGATGTAATTAACAGGCTTCATTTCAGAAAATCCTATTTAACAAGATTTCTCTGGTAATTATGGTTTAAGCAGAACACAGCAATAGAAGTGTTTATCAACTTGATAACCAACCAGAAAGCAAACTTCCCTCTTTTTGAGATTGATTACCTATGAAGTATTTGGACTCTTGCATGTATTAAAAAGCCATTTTGCCCTGAGAAGAAAACATATGAAAATTTTACTGGGACAAACTCTTGCTTTTTACTCTGGCAGATACAGACATGAAAGGCACCTGGCCCAGTAATTCCTCCTTGCATAACACTCCAGAACACCACAAGCCTAACCCCTCTAAAGCTTAGGTTCTTCCCAGCTTTCCTGAGACTCTAAAACCACACCCAACAAGGTTAAGCTTCTTAGGTTGTTCAGCCAGTAGAGTTATCAATCATGTCAAATGAAGAGGGAAAACGATTTTTTTAAATCGTATTTTATTTTAACAAAGTTGGTATCAGCAATACACACTTTTTCTAAATTAAGAGAGTTAGCTATTCAGTCTTCTGCCTGCTATCTGACACCACCTGAGGCATACTATAAATCTTCCCGAAAGACAAGGCAAAGAAGTACTACTGGCTAATTATAGGGGTTTCATGTATAAACCAGATGCTGGATATAAAATGGTTAAGACTATTGCCAGCTAGAACATGCAGAAGGCACTCAAACTATCTTGGGAGCCTAATCTTTACTTTTATGCCAAAAAAAAAAAAGTGGTTCCAGTCTTAAACGTGGAAGAATGCGCTAATGTGCAATGCTATCTTTTATCTTAAATCCACTCACAGTGAAAGTCATTTCCACAAATTTAAAAGGCTTGCCTGCACTGAATTAAATAAATCTCAAATTATATAGCCATTATCATTTTACAGATGGAGAAATGTTAAGATTATATTGTAGGGGGTGGAGGAGGGATAAATTAGGAGTTTGAGATAAGCAGATACAAACTACTATATACAAAATAGATAAACAAGGTCCTATTGTATAGCACCAGGAACTATACTCAATATCCTGTAGTAAACCATAATGGAAAGGAATATATATATGTATAATAATCACTTTACTATACACCAGAAACTAACATAACATTGTAAATCAATTATACTTCAGTAAAAAATTAAAATTAAAAAATTAGAAAATTTTTAAAAAGATTATATTGAAGTTAGAGAATAAATATCCAACTTTTTCCACCAAGGCAGAATGACCACAGCTATACAACATATAGCACACAACAGTCACACAGATCAAAAAATGTCCAAGGGATAGCCTGGGATACATCAAGTACTGTGCATTGTTCAAGACTCACCTCAAATCCTATCTATTACAGTTCATTTTCCTCTCTCCATTATACAAGTTTTCTATAATGCTATTAAATTGCTTTTATTTTAATAGTAATTTATTTTCAAGTACAAAACTACAATTCAATTTAAGTTTGCAGGCAAAGAAAGGAAAAACAACAGAAATACAAAGCATGTCAATGGTATCCTAACTGCCCTTCTCAGTTACTTGATTAATTTGAATTCTAAAGTTCAAGAGGAATCAAAAACAGTAACTATTTTTTTATCTGCAAATCCATATTCCAAGACCAACACTACTAAGTCTACGAACAGAAAGAAAACATGTTCTACTGACATAAGTATAGCAAACTTAAATTTGGAACTAACCAGACATCAGCCATCTTTTTAAATTCATATGAAACTACTGAATAAGGAAACAGACCCTTCCTTCCATTATTAGTTCAAAATGTCTTGCCTCAACTGAGATGAGTCTGAAACATTCCAGAGTAGTTTACCTACTGAGTTATAAACATGACCATTCCATTTCAGCATAGGTTACATGTAGAACAAGTTTCATATGTGTTTATAAATACTTTGATTGTGAAATATATACTTTAAAAATTGTAATCTTAATTTTTTACATCACAACAGAATAGTCTCCAGATGCAGAAACGACACAGCAAAACACTGCTGGACTTCATGCGATCAAGTGTCAGTTTTGTTCACCAGTCGGACATTAAGCTTTGAAAGACTTCTCACACCCCCTGGGGTGACATCAATTTGCAAAGAAGTACAATGAGGAAAAAAAATGCATTTCTTTAAACTCTGTCCTCAAATAAATATCTCCTTTTGTCTACAACTGTTTTTTTCTTTAAAGAGGAAGTTTACTGGTGTCTGCACCAACCAAAAGAAAAACAGGTATTTTTCAAGGAGGTTAAAAGTTTTTTAGAGGTTTTTATAACAAAAAACAACCAGTCTCAAGAAAGTGAAAAGTGGAATTTAGATTAGAGAACCTAACACAATAACTCCACAGAAAGGATTAGAATTCAAGGAAAGTGGCAAATTTTACATATGACTTTCTATTCCAAGGTTATGTAAATGAGAGAACTCATGGAGAATATTTCAAAAAATATGAAAATACAAATATAACCAAAAAAATAAAACTTAACTAAAAGGTGGGTCACTAACTTTTGTAAAAGGCAGCAAAATGACTCAGAACATTAGCGTTGGAAAAAACTGTATACATCAAGATCAGCTCCTACGGGACCTCCCTGGTGGCGCAGTGGTTAAGAATCCGCCTGCCAATGCAGGGGACACAGGTTTGAACCCTGGTCCTGGAAGATTCCACATGCCACAGAGCAACTAAGCCCGTGCGCCACAACCACTGAGCCTGTGTGCTGCAACAACTGAAGCCCGCGTGCCTAGAGCCCGTGCTCCGCAATAAGAGAAGCCACCGCAATTAGAAGCCTGCGCACTACAACAAAGAGTAGCCCTTGCTCACCGCAGCTATAGAAAGCCCGCACGCAGCAAAAAAAAAAAAAAAAATCAGCTCCTACAATGTTACATATTAATTTTCAGCATTGTTCTATCTAACACAGAAAACTTTTCCTTGGCCTAGGAGAAATGATAAAAACTTTAGGTGATCTATTTTGGGTACTTCTCTCACTTTTAAGAACTCTCTCAAATAACGAAATAACCCACCCTAGTGCTGCCGTTAATTTATGCAGAATCTTTACCAAGGAGCACAAAATAACTGGCAGTGGTTATCTTTATTATTTCACAAAACATCCCTGGGTAAGTTAAGAGTGAGAAATAATCTACTAAATGTTACACATGGGAAATTTTAAGAGCAAGGAGTGACCTGCAATCACAAAGTGAGTCAGTGATGGGCTGGGACTGATTCCCCCATTTCTGACTCCTAACTCTTTGTTCCTGATATACGGTGGTACCTCTAAATCTTTAAACACTCAAAAGCATATAATAAGTGCAAACATCTGACAACTACTTTCTCAGAATCTCCCATTCACTTTGACTTGACTTAGTCCTACATTTCTTAGCTTTATACAGGAAAAAAAAATCAGATATTAATAGTCCAATCTAATTAAGCCTAGAGCTTGGCAGTAATAATAAAGGACAGTTATCAAGTCCTTTCAGTGGTTTACTTTGAAGATTAAATGATCATTATAAATATTCTTCAAGGAAGAGTGACAAACAGCACAAGTTTCATCTATTTCAATATTATTAAATTACTTATATTTACTTATAGGAATGATTTAATAATTTATAACTATTGATTTTTCTACTTTATATTTATATTTAAATTACTTATATTTACAACCTAAATCAAAGTTTCATTTTATCAGAATATATTCTCTGAAATAAAACCATTACTTAAAAGAATCCTAGAGCTCTAAAAGGCCTAAAAAAATTATCAAGTCCCCTCAATTTACAGATTTCAAATTTGCTTCTTGGATTAATTTGGGAATTTAAATTAAGTGCTAAACAGAAGCAATTGAGGAGGGAGGACTTAAGCATATGGAAAAGGGAAAACCAGATGTACACATACCACAAAGAGCCCTGGGTACATTTAATTTTCAGCAATAGTTGGGGAGGTGGGGTAGGGGAAAGGGAGGGGAGAGGGTGTTAATGTCAGTGATATCCTTTGAACTGGGTCCAACAGTGTTTCTAAGACAGTCTAAGTTTTAAGTAAAACATTTTTTCCCCCAGCCAGCAATTGCAAGCTTCTTCCTTATTTAATGGGCATCAGAAATTATACTTGCTTGCTATAATTTTTTTCTCTTTTACCTTCTAATTGTCCATATGAGATTACAAGAGAAGAGGAAAATTCAAGCTAGTCCTAAACATGATACCATGTGGTAGAAGCTGAAAAAGTGTGGTAAGTCATCATCTGTATGTGTTAATATAAAAAGATCTCCAAGATAAATTGTAGAATCTGGAAAGGAAGTTTGACCAATGAGAGGCAATATGTATGATACTATTTTTGTGGGGAAAGCACACACAAACACCCAAACACAAAGCGCTGTATGTCTTTCATAAGCCTATTTATCTCCCCATACATCTGTCTGTAAGTCAATGCACATAAAAAGGTTTGCTTTGGGACTTCCCTAGTGGTCCAGTGGTTAAGAATCTGCCTTCCAATGCAGGGGACATAGGTTCAATCCCTGGTCGGGGAACTAAGATCCCACATGCCACGGGGCAACTAAGCCCGTGCACCCTAGAGCCCGTGTACCACAACTAGAGAGCCCATGCACTGGAGCCCGCGCACTGCAACTAGAGAGCTTGAGCACCACAACTACTGAGCTTGCGTGCCACAGCTAGACAGCCTGCACACTGCAACTACTGAGCCCATGCTCTGGAGCCCATGCATCACAACTAGAGAGAAGCAAGCACACCGCAACACAGAATGCGTGCACTGCAATGAAAGATCCCACATGCTGCAAAGAAGATCTCATGTGCCGCACCTAAGACCTGATGCAGCCAAATACATAAATAAATATAAAAAAAAAAAAAAAAAGAGGTTTGCTTTGAAGGACAGATACCAAACTGAAAATAGTCATCATTTTCTGGTGTTGGTGGGGAGGTGACCGGGATTGGGGATTGGGGCAGTCAAGAAAGAGTATTCTGTGTGTATGGAGCAAGGAACAGTATGATCAAAAGTACAAGGAGATGGCGAGCTCAGGAAACTATGAGGAAGCTGGTGGGACAAGAGTAAATGTATATGTGTGTTTGGCAACAGAGTTGGGGGGAGGAGGAAATGTGGCAGAAAATGAGGCGAGAATAAGTAGATTGGGGCCAGACTATGAAGCCCTTACATGACAAGCTAAGGAGTTTAGACTTTATCCCTTGAAGGTAATGGAGGCCGATCAAAGGTTTTTTGAATATGATTAGATCTGTCTTTAGAGAAAGAGATTTGACAGCAATGTGGAGGATGGACTGGAAAATGGAAAGCCTGAAAGTAGATAAGCAGCTCTCCTAAGAACTGAAATGAAAGATGAAAAGGGCCTAAACAAGGGCAATGGCTATGAGAATGAAGAGAGGAAACGAACATATTCAAAAGCGATTTTGGAGATAGAAGAGACAGGACTTGTGGATAGATTGGTGGGGAGCCTAACAGAACATAAGGACTCAAGATGGATGTGATGTTTCCAGCTGAGAGGATGGGGAGCCACTAAAGAAGAGAGAGAATACAGGAAGGGAGGGGGTATTTAAAGAGTGTGTGGAAAAATAAGATTGGGATTTGTTGAACTACATGCTAGGCTATCAACTCTTCGCAAGCTCCAAAAGGATAAGGCTCATTTGCTAATTGTCTCTGAGCTGTACCTAGTGCAACACCATGTGCATTTAATTCAAGTTTGTGAGGATGGTGCTAATGCTAACCTATCCCAGGATAATTGAGACTTGACAATATTTAAGATAGCTCTTCAAAGTGCCTGTGTGGAAAGGAAATATGAGACAAGGTGGTTTGTTTTAGTCATTTCCAAAATAAATTTCCAATAATAATAGGGCTTTTAACAAGAAGTCTATTACTAAAAGCAGCCTGAGGCAGACCATAATACCGCTCAGACTTTACATTCCACACATTCCAATAATCAAGTCACCTCACCTTTAATTCTCTTTCTTGTTCAGGAACCTGTAGTACCACTTAAGATTCTAAAACCTGCCACACCCAATAGTCAAACATAATCAGAGCCATTTAAACAATTTGAAAAAAAAAAAAAAAAAAACTGATGTTTTATTTGGAAAACCTTAAGGGGGGGATATAGAAAAAAAACACCATTTGTTCTGGTTAATGTTGTGCAATGTTTTCTGGGGTTTGCCTGGTAGGCATGTTGAAATCATAACTAAATAAATCAATTCCGGCAACACAAAGAAACAATATTCCCTTCCCCCTTGGATGCCTGAAGGAAAAATGGCATCTTCTCCATAATGTGCACACACTTTGGAGCTGTTTTGTTTTTAATCCTCTGCCAAGTCAAGTTTTAGTTTTATTTTAATCTCAGTAACCACAGTAAATTACAAATCTTTGACAAGTAAATGCTTTCTTCCTCACCAAAATCCCACTCACTTTCCTTTCTAACTTCTGGAACTTAAGAGTTCAATAAATGCCTGCACTGCTGATCTTTTTTCATGAGGAAGAAAATAAATACACTATAAATTAAGTGTATTTCCTGACATTTACAAGTTAGTCTACATGTGAAATAGGTTAAGATAAAATTGTATCTTTCCTGCCCATCTTTTAAAAAAAAAAAATATATATATATATATATATATATTCACACGTACTGTAGGGGAAAGAACAGCATAGAAAGTCAGCAGATCTGAGCTGAAGTCTCATACATTTCAGCGGGCTGTGTAATGTTAGTAAAGCAACTTAAATTTGGTTTCTTTGTATCTAAAATTAGGGAAATAGATGAAATGGTTTTTAAAGGCCCCTCCCTTTCATCTTAAAATCCTGATTCTTAAGATCATGGCTATTACTTGATTTTTCTTTTTTTAATACATGAAAAGCAGTCACTCAAGAAAAAAAAAAAATTCCTAAGAAACAAACTAATTTTTGTGGTAATGGAATAAACCTCAGAAATTACCTAATCCGTACAGCTTTGAAACTATATTCCAAGAGTTATAAATTTTTTTATTTATTGAAAAGGTTCTACTGTTTAAAGAAAAAGATTGGAAACTACTAATCTAATCCAACTCTATAATTACAAATGAAGAAACTGCGATCAAGATTGGAAGAAGAAATACAACACATCCATAAAAATACTGTGAGCTGTTAAACATCATAAGAGGAAAAGGGTCATGATAAATTTTTTTAAATGAGGATATTAAATTCTATATTTGAAAAACTGTATATAAGTATAAATCCATTTTTCAGGGTAATAAATTCATTGTATCATTTTCACTAAAACATTCTCACTATCAATATTCAAATAATACAAAATATACAATGAAAAATGCAACAAATGATCCAAAATCTCACCATTGAGATATATTCAGTATTAAGATTTAGTGAATATCACTCCAGACAATTACTCACATATACAGATGGATAGATGGATTAACAAAAATAAACTTATTATTTCTAGGATAAAAGTATACTCACTTTTAAAAATAAAAATATATCAATTTTAATTTTACTTGAAAGTAACAGAAGCTAAAACAAAACGGAAGAAATTTTAAACCTTAGATAATTGCTTCTTCACTCAAAAAACATTAATTGTAAAAAATCCATGTTTAAGAAAAATGATAAAAAACCATAGAGGAGATTAATATTACTTTAAAACTACATTAAATTTTAGACTATATTGACTGAATTGTTGCTACGAAAGATAAGGAGATTAATAATTTCCATTTCCCTTCCACCTACCTCCCAATTGTTCTTTTTTAATTAATTAATTTATTTTGGCTGTGTCAGGTCTTAGTTGCAGCAGGCAGGATCTTTCGTTGCAGAGCGAGGGCTCTTCATTGCAGCGCACAGGCTTCTCTCTAGCAGTGGCGCATGGGCTCTAGAGCACGTGGGCTCAGTAGTTATGGCACAGGCTCTCTAGTTATGGTGCACAGGCTCCAGAGCATACGGGCTCAGTAGTTGCGGCACGCGGGCTTAGTTGCCCCGCAGCATGTGGGATCTTAGTTCCCCCACCAGGGTTTGACCAGTGTCTCCTACATTGGAAGATGGATTCTTAACCACTGGACCACCAGGGAAGTCCCCCAATTTTTGTTTTACTTTGCCACGATGTATAATGTTCACGTTCATATTCTGTTCTGTTACCACAGTTTTTTTTGTTTTTTTTTAAATTAATTAATTAATTTATTTATGGCTACATTGGGTCTTCATTTCTGTGCGAGGGCTTTCTCTAGTTGTGGCAAGCAGGGGCCACTCTTCATCGCGGTGCACGGGCCTCTCACTATCACGGCCTCTCTTGTTGTGGTGCACAGGCTCCAGATGCACAGGCTCAGTAACTGTGGCTCACGGGCCCAGTTGCTCCGCAGCATGTGGGATCTTCCCAGACTAGGGCTCGAACCCGTGTCCCCTGCATTGGCAGGCAGATTCTCAACCACTGCGCCACCAGGGAAGCCCTACCACAGTTTTTACAGTTTCTAAATCTGAGATTTATACATAAATGAATTTAATATTCAAAACCAGTTTTTATTTTGACTCATCTCTTGGTTGGCTAAATTTTAACAAGTAGGTTTTCCAGAAAGATCCCACAGATGCTGTATTCTCAGGGTTCTTTCACATTTGAGGATTATATATATGCCTGTTGCCTTTATTCTTCAACAACTTGGCTAGATACAATGTTCTTAGTCATACTTTCTTGTATCTGAACTTCGTTGACACAGCTTCTCTGGTATTGCACTTTGTTGTGGAGAAGTCTGAGACCAGTCTAATTTTCTCCCTTGCTGGTGACTTTTGCTTTTGTGTGAATGACTGAAGAAGTCTTTCTTCAGGAGCAACCAGGATATGAGTTGATACTGATTCTTCTTTACCAATTTCAGTATCCAATGTGTATTTTTGATCTGCAGATTCAGTTGTTCATTTCAGTGAAGTTTTGCTGTATCAATTCTCTAAATACTTTTTTAGTTCCATTTGTTGAGTCCTCTTACTCACAGGACACCAGTAATCTTTTCCTTGACTCACCTTTGTGTCATATCTTTCATTGTTAACCAATTTGCTTTAATCTTTCACCCCTGTTTTTACTGTGATTGTTTCAACTTTTTGCTCCAAACCATTAAATTTTCAGCCATCTCTATTCTATTCCTTACTGGTTCTCACTTATTAGTTTTGTAATGGTGCTGTTCTACTCCTTAATTTGTTTCCGTAGCTCTACAATCTCACTTTTCATCAATATGAGTGCATTTTTTAAAGTGTATTTATTATTTTTATTATGTATATTGTGTTTGATTTATGTGTGTGTGTATACATGTAAGATAAAACCCAAAAGGCTATAGACAAAATTTTAATAGCTTTCTGTTGTAGTCAGTGATTTTTATTTCGTTTTTGCCTACCTTAATTTCCTAAATTTTTTCACAATGAACATATCTGTTACTCGTACACTGATATTGAGAGACACACATATATATACAGCTTATATAGCTATAACTTAGATAGCTATAAGTATTTTCCCCCATTATTTATTTATTTATAACATCTTTATTGGAGTTTAATTGCTTTACAATGGTGTGTTAGTTTCTGCTTTATAACAAAGTGAATCAGCTATACATATACATATATCCCCATATCTCCTCCTTCTTGCTTCTCCCTCCCACCCTCCCTATCCCACCCCTCTAGGTGGTCACAAAGCACCCAGCTGATCTCCCTCTGCTATGTGGCTGCTTCCCACTAGCTATCTATTTTACATTTGCTAGTGTATATATGTCCATGCCACTCTCTCACTTCGTCAGAGCTTACCCTTCCCCCCTCCCCATGTCCTCAAGTCCATTCTCTATGTCTGTGTCTTTATTTCTGTCCTACCCCTAGGTTCTTCAAAACCATTTTTTTTTTTTTTAGATTCCACATACATGTGTTAGCATAAGGTATTTGTTTTTCTATTCCTGACTTACTTCACTCTGTATGACAGACTCTAGGTCCATCCATCTCACTACAAATAATTCAATTTCGTTTCTTCTTATGGCTGAGTAATATTCCATTGTATATATGCGCCACATCTTCTTTATATATTCATCTGTCCATGGACACAGGTTGCTTCGATGTCCTGGTTATTGTAAATAGAGCTGCAATGAACATCATGAATTATGGTTTTCTCAGGGTATACGCCCAGTAGTGAGATTGCTGGGTCGTATGGTAGTTCTATTTGTAGTTTTTTAAGGAACCTCCATACTGTTCTCCATAGTGGCTGTATCAATTTATATTCCCACAGTGCAAGAGGGTTCCCTTTTCTCCACACCCTCTCCAGCATTTATTGTTTGTAGATTTTTTGATGATGGCCATTCTGACCAGTGTGAGGTGATACCTCATTGTAGTTCTGATTTGAATTTCTCTAATGATTAGTGATGTTGAGCATCCTTTCATGTGCTTGTTGGCGATCTGTATATCTTCTTTGATCTATTTAGGTCTTCTGCCCATTTTTGGATTGGGTTGTTTGTTTTTTTGATATTGAGCTATAAGTTTTAAGAGAACTGAAGTACCCAGGTAAGGACTAACAATCTTTATGCCAATGATTCAAAATGTATAACTTTCCAAGAATAATGCTCTTCCTCAAGCTGAGTAGTGGTAGTCTTTGAAAAATAGTAAACTAAGCTGTGCCAGTATTCTGATCACCAGCACATGATCTGTCTCAGACAGAGACACACAGCACATGTGAGTGAAAACCTCTCCTTTTTTCCTGACTGATCTTGTTCTTGTTTCAGAGGTTAAGCACGTATAGACCTCAGATGATTTCTCCATCAAAACTGTACCTAGACAAGGAAATTCCTTTCAGAGTCTGATAAATTGTTGATTAATATGTCCAGGCTCCATCCAGCGTTCTTGAAAATATATTTCTCTTAAATGTATTTCCTCTTAGATATATTGTGGATATACTGATATACCTATACTCTGATGCTTTCAAATTCCTAAAATCTGGGTTCAGCGTCCTGGAACAAAAGCCTAACTAAAGGCTCTTATGAAACGTTGAGCTGAAGAAAACAAGAACTTTCACTGATAACTAAGAAAACAAATGTGATTTATACAAATTAATCATAAAAGACTTGAATGTTTTTTAGGAAGAAATGAAATGATGTCATGAAATGATCAAGTGAAATGGAATCAGACCATTCCTGAATTTGAGTCTCAGCTCCTACGAAGCTATGTGACTTTTTGTTTGTTTGTTTTTTAATATTTTCTTGGCTGTGCCGTGTCGCATGTGGGATCTTATTTCCCTGAACAGGGATCAAACCCATGTCCCTTGCATTGGAAGCACGGAGTTGTAACTACTGGACCACCAGGGAAGTCCTGAAGCTGTGTGACTTTGAATAAACCACTTAACTTCTCTGAACTTGATTCTTCATCTGCTGAGATGAATAGTATATTTAAATACTTCATATAGAATATTAATTTTATATTTGTATATTTCAAAAAAGTTTATAAAGTGATTTTACAAAGAAAGTCTTATTCTTGGAAGGAATAGGCAAATTATAATTGATAAAGAAAAGTTTCAGATGTTAAAAAATATATATATATACGAGAAAGAAGATATAGCATGATAACTTTTGACTGTTTTACAAATGAATCATTAATCATCTAATAACACTTACAGATACATAAGCATACTTATTCCTGGGCTATCTTTATTTTTCAATGCTAACATAAATTTCAAAAGTTAAGTATTGCTCAAAGGAACCCAAGAGAATCAAACAGAAACCTTCTGAAAGTCTAAAAATCATAATCTAAATTTCAGGATTAATAACATTGATTCCTCTGATAAGATTTATTTTACACATATAAACCTCAATAAAATACAGAATAAAAAATAAAAATGAAGAATCTAGAAATCAAATAGAAGAAATGTCACTTATAATAGGTTAATAAAGTTATGTAAAAAACTGACTACAATAAAAGATGTAGCAAGTAACCCTTAAAGGTTCCCTGAAATGTATAATAGAAAAATTCATGATAAATCTAGAGAAAGAGCAGAAAAGGCAAGGTAAGGGTGAAAAGAAGATTTTTAAGGAAATTTCTAAAGGTACCTTAAGAGTCTAGGAAGTTTCTTTTCAGTGTCTGGAATATTCTAACAAAACTAAACTTAATAGCTGTGCCCACATAACACTTTTGGATGCCTAGTTTTATAATTTAGTGATGCAAGTTTAAAAAAAGATGGACAATTTGAAGGAGGATACACTAGTAAAATTTGTTTTTACTCAAACAAGAGTTGGAGGATCTTCAAAAAGTACTGAGACCTTGTTCACTTGGCTCCAGCTCCATTTCGTCAAACTTACATTCAACCTTCCAACACTATTCCAGAAGCCTGTCCCAAATAAGAATAGGGATGAAAATAAACAGGATTTTTTTTTTCACTTAGCTTTTATCTGAATTTTCTGTTTACTGTATTCAGCCTTGATTCCATACCAAGTTTGTTTGACAAGCACTGGTGGTAAAACTAGACACCAAATTTTCCTTCATGAAAACCAACGTGGGTGGCTTCTCTGTATTTTTCATCTTTTTACTAGAGGGTACCTCTTGGTGGTGGCATAAGACCTCATATAGCTGTGTGAGACATTCTGCTACCCAGCCTGACTAGGCATTTAACAGTTAATTTCACCTCTGTGTTCTACTGGATTAATTGTTATCAGAAGATTTGACCAATCTGAAGACAGGAAAGAAAAGAAATACATAAAATCATCATTATCAAATAAAAATAAAGCTTCACGTACAGAGCTCTGTGCTAAGCATTATGCAAAATAAATAGACATGATCCCTGCCTTCCAGAAGCCTCCATGTTAGAACAGATGATGTCGACACAGTCAGATAAACAGACTTTCACAATGTAGAACAGAGACACGATGGCTGCCAGTAGGGCAGAAATAAATCAACAACAGCTAAATATTTACCAAAAGTGAGAGATTTATTATGTGTAATGTATTTTGTATAATACATAGAATAATCTCTGGAATTGGTGGAGGCTGAGTAAAGATACAATTCTTTTGTGTCCTGATCCTACTGCATCTCTGACTCCTTGTGTAACCTTAGGTTTTGATCTTACAGTGACTATTTATTGCCCTATAAAAATAAAATAATAGCATTTAAATTTCTTCCTGGTTGCATACACTGTAAGTGCACAGACTCACGAAAACAGAATATAGAAAATTCTATTATGATTTCTAATGAAGTGAATCAGGATAAAAATTCAATTTTTAGATACCTTATCAAAAATATTCTCACATAAATACATTTCATGATACCAAGTTAACCATTTGGTGACATGAGCTTTTGAAATGGTTGAGATCAACCATTTGATTAGAGACAGGGAATCTGAGTGCTATAAATGGTACTGTTATTCCCCATCAAATATTACCTGTCCTATTTCTCTTAAACTTGTTCTGGTCATCTTTCTCTCTTTGTTCCTTCTTTTCGCCAATTTCTTTTTACCTCTTCTGTCTTCCTCTAACTGTAGGATCTACAAATATAAGATAGATATAAGAAGCTCCCCGAACAGTGAGAGGGACCAGGGACCTGTTTCTCTTTTCAGAAAAGGAAGGAGCCTGTTTTTAAAAATTTTTTAAATGTATCATAAAAAGAAAGACTCTGAATTAAGAGATCTTAGAGATTATGTGGGCCCCAGTCACAGTGAACATCTTTCCGTCCCTCCAGTGTGCCATGTTCTTTTACATCCAGGTGTTTTACACTGCTGGGGTCATCCTTTCACTCACTCTCCGCAGCTTAGCCAAGCCAATACCTATTGACCTTTCCCCAGAGGTAAACCTTGAGTTTTGCTTCCATACTTTTCCTTATATACGTTCACAGCCTCTTGGATTTCTCCTCCCATGGTAGCACTTATCACATCCTATTTTATCCACCTGTTAATTTATCTCTATCCTCCACAAGGTTGAAAAGTCCACGTGGGCAGGAACTAGGACTTTTCCTTATCATCTAGCTCTAGCCCAACACCTGTCACATGGCAGGCATTTAATGAAGGTTTATTGAAGAGATGAATGACTAAGCCAATCACCTGACCAAAACAATTAAAATATGTTCTAGACCTCTAGAGCAGCACTGCCCAATAGAGCTCTCTTCAACAGTGGAAATGTTAACTATCTGTGCTGTCCAGAATAATAGCCACAAATCATATGTGGCTGCTAAGCACTTGCAATGTTAATAGTGTGACTGAATTTTTAATTTTATTTAATTTTCATTCATTTTAATAGCCACATGTGGCTAGTGGTTAATATATTGGACAGTGTAGCTCTAGAATCACAATGGGAATATAAAATATTATGCACGATTTGGTTTGCTTATATTGTTGAATATATTGAACATTAAAGCATAGTTCACTCAAACAATTAAAATTTCCAAGGTGAAATTTCTCTTAAAAGAGTGCGCGTGTTTTGCAGGCACAAATTTTATCTTGTTCGTCATCATCTTATATATAGTAGGTATTTAAAAACACTGTTTAGTTGAAATGGGTGGAGATACCAACTGCTAAAACTTAAAGACTTTGATGTTTCTTTTATTTTCTTTCCAGTTTAAGAATAGCAAGTAATTCTAAAAATCAGACAACCACAGTACAACAAGAAAAAGAAAGATGTTATGTTATCCGGACTGAGTGTCCTCCACAAGCAGCTACCTAAATAAAGTCTTTACTTTCAGAAAAGGAACTAAGGAAAGAAGGTCCCTTAATATGTCCCATATCTCCACCTCTGTTCCATCTTTGCTCATGTTATTTTCTTTGCCAAAAGCCGCTTATCCCAATCCCATCTTCATCTGTCCAAATTCTATATGTACTATATTATCTAGTTCATGTGCCCCTCCTTCATGAAGCATTCATCTTGACAAAAAAGGATGGGATCTGGGAGTCCTCTTAGATGGTTCAATTCTGCTTTGTTCTATAGATGTTTGTCAAGTTCATTAAACACAATGAATGTTGGCCACATAGAATTTAATGTGTCACTTTTCTGAACTACCACCAATATCTATATGTAATATTTCAATTTTTATCATGACAAATTCAGAAAATTAAAAGTCTTCTTAGATGAGTCAAACATCTTTTATACATCAAGCTATTTCTTGATTTGGTGTATTTTCAAACCTAGAGAAATATCTTTCATATGAAACAGAAGAAATCATAAACAAGAGGACTCAGACACTGTGTCATGCAAAACCATGCCACTGAGTGACAGAAAAGATATGCTTGGCGAAATCCCAAGCTACATTCCTAGAACAAGTCCCTGAAGAAATTCTGCTTCCTTATAACACTTGAAAGAGCCATTAAGTCCTAAGTGTATATTACTTTTTTGTGATCAACCCATAAGCAGTAACAGTACCATCATCATCTATATTTCTGGATCCAAGATATGTGCATCAGCGTGAATTAGCTGACTTTAATAAAATTCTTCACACTTCTGAGTATAAACTTTCATGTCCTTTTAAGTAAAAAACAAAAAATCCACATAAATCTTACTAAAGAAAGGCAAGAGATAAGATTATCCTCAATTGTGTCCTCAGTGAAACTCAACGACTTATCTTAACTATTTCTCACTGCAACTACTCCACATCTTTTCTCCTCTCTCCTTTCTCCTCATTCCTGGCAAATGGATTTTCCCTCTTTAATGAGATATCTGAGGTCACATGGTATATCTTCCCTCAGCATCTGTCCTCTCTACCAGGGAGCTCCCCTACCTTCATCCATCTTTTGTCCTTACTCCTCTGATTTCTAAATATTCCCTCCCAATGCCAATACCTCAACGCATACTCTTGATCTCCTTCTTTCCAGACTCCTCCAAGATCTGTCAGTCTGTAATGAACCCTCTCCTCCCCAGTACCTTCTCTCTCCTCTCCAAAGGCTCCCTTACCTCTGCCTACAAATATGTTCCTTTTCCCATTAAAAAAAAAAAAGTCTTCTTTTCATCCTAGTGCTCCTATCTCTCTACTCTCATTCATGTCCTGAAAGAGTACTTTACAACAGTTAACTCCATTCTTTATAGTGTACTTATTCTTTAACTTCCTGGATTCTTCCACCCATATCATTGTACTAAAACTATCTTCTCAAGGCCATCTGTGACCTCAAAACCACTAAACCTAGTGGTCTTGTCTTAATCCTCATCTACTTCCTCCTCCGTGGAGCAGGTGATACTACTGACTAAATTCTAAAATTCTTTCACCTCTTGGTTTCCAAGTCACACACTGATCTAGAGAGCAAACACGAGAGCCAGCCTCTACACCTATAAAATGCCTACCAGCCTTCCCTCACTCATAAGATACAGGAAAAGAAGCAAGAGACTCACACTGAGTCTGTCCCAAGTGGGGAATTAAGCACATAGCATCTCACCTATCAGGTGAGCTCAGGCATGGTATATAGTCTTGGCACTCAGAATGTAAGCCTCTGATTCTTACACCCTTCTGTTGATTATCGGTCATAACAACTCCTCCTGTGATGTTTAAATAAAAAGAACAATGGAATTAAGTTGCGTTAGAGGCTACTGTAACTGACTTCCCAGAACTTCTGGGGGTTCTTCTTTGGCAGAAAGACCATTCACTGCACAGTGAAAAGTCTTTGGGGGAGTACAGTAGGGACCACAGGGACAGTCAAGCTGCAGTGACTGCAGTAAAACAGGGTCACACAGCCTAAGAGGGACCTTTTAATAGCACAATGTCCTGATCTCTTCCTCCCCTCTTTGACCACTCTTGCTAACTTCTTTTCTTCTATTCAAACCCCCAAAGGTAAGTATTTCTTAAGGCTTCATCTTTCATCTTCTCTTCTCTTCCTGTTTCTTTCTCTCTCTTACCATTCTTATGTGCCCCTACCCATTCATTTCAATCATTTAACTAATCTTCTTTTTTTTTTTCCTCAACCACTGTCTTAACGAATCTTAATTCCCCAAACCAGCTCCTCCGCCTAATATTCCTCTTTCTGTTAATGGCAACACCAACGCCCTAGTTACCCAGATGCAAATCGTCCTTGAATTCTCTCTTTTCCTTTACTTTCCACACACAATCACAGCTCCATTCTGCTGATTCTACCTACCAAATGTTTCTCCTTTCTTTTCCTTTTCCACTGCCACACCTTATGCCAGGCCCTGATTATTTTTCACATAGGCCTCTGCAATGACCTCTTAATTTCAATTCTCAGTTCTAGTTTCTCCCTACTCCACTGTATCCTTCCAGTTAATTATACTAAAGCACAGCCACTAGCTCCTGTCCTGTCACTGCTAAAAAGTTTTCATAGACTCCTCACTACCTAGAGAATAAAGTCCAAAATTCTTCAGTTCACTTTTTTTTTTTTTTTTTGCGGTACGCGGGCCTCTCACTGTTGTGGCCTCTCCCGTTGCAGAGCACAGGCTCCAGACGCGCAGGCTCAGCGGCCATGGCTCACGGGCCCAGCCGCTCCGCAGCATGTGGGATCTTCCCGGGCCGGGGCACGAACCCACGTCCCCTGCATCGGCAGGCGGACTCTCAACCACTGCACCACCAGGGAAGCCCCTTCAGTTCACTTTTAAAACCTCCCGTACCCTGGCTCCAAGCTTTATTTCTCATTTTATCTCCTACCACTCTCTTCCATGAAACCTATACTTAAACCTCCCTCAGCTACTCCCTGTTCCTAAATATGTCCCACATCTTCACCTCTGCTCCATCTTTGCTCATGCTCCTAAAAGCCTAACTCCTACCCCAATCCCATCTATACATATTCTATACATACAACAACATCCGGTTCACATGTCCTCCTTCGTGAAGCATTCATCTTGACAAAAGGATGTAATCTGTCTTGTCTATAGAGTCCTCTTGGATGGTTCATTCTGCTTGGTTCTGTAGATGTTTGCATATGTATGCTCTCTCCCGCACTAGATAATAAGTTCTCTGAGACAGAAACAATATCATAATCCTCTAGTTCTTTCTGAAATGCTCAGCAGCGTATCCTATAGTACACATGTCTAGAATATGCACTGAATTAATGAAGTCTCAGAAATAGCTGATGTAATTGTACTCAATTTAAGATGCCAAAGAACATCTGATTCAGAAATAGTTTTGTGTTGAAAAGATAATTTTTGCTTTTAGAATCCTCAGAGAACTCTGAAGTCGCACTCTACCAAAAATCTCATTACATACAGTGTTCCTGACAATATTAGATACGCTAATATCTTAAACTATTTCTATTTCTTGAAAAGCTCCTTTCCTTCTTCTACCTCCTGCTCCTCCTTCTTATCAATTTTTCAGAGGACACCTTTACTTCACCTCATGAAGTTTAATATAAGGCTGTGATGTTGATGTCGCTTTTTCTTTTTCCTTGAAGACAGCAGCTATACCATCGGCCCTTCCTCAAAAAATGTTTTTGGACAAGGCCAAACTTCAAGATGTCATTTAGGAACAAGTTTAGACCATACCTTATTGCAGTGATATGTTCCTATTTTCTACAAATGCTCTGGCTCTGTTCATATACAGTCAGAATATAGGGCAAGGTTTAATACTATTTCTCCCAATATATCTGATCATTCGTTAATATTACAGAAATACTTCATTCATTCTTCCATGCATAGACTTCATATGCTTAAAATCTCAACCTGATATGCATTTTGTTTTGACAATGATACTTTCAAGAGTTTGGACAACTTTTTTTTTTTTTTTTTTTGCGGTACGCGGGCCTCTCACTGTTGTGGCCTCTCTCGTTGCGGAGCACAGGCTCCGGACGCGCAGGCTCAGCGGCCATGGCTCACGGGCCCAGCCGCTCCGCGGCATGTGGGATCTTCCCGGACCGGGGCACGAACCCGTATCTCCTGCATCGGCAGGCGTACTCTCAACCACTGCACCACCGGGAAGCCCTGGACAACTTTTTTTAAACTTCCAGTTATCATTGTCTCTATAAATGAAGCCAGGGAGAACTTTCTACCTTTGGTTTGGGCAATATTTGGTGTACCTATCGAGAGAACTGTTGAATCTTTTGTAATGCTACTGGTATTATAGTATCAACAAAAATTAAAGTAGCAACAAAAATTAAAGTCATTCTGGAATTAAAACACTGGAAAGAGTGACTAATATTTTATTCATTCTGGCCTTCATTTATCCTAATGAAGAACTTTTTTTTAATACCTATATATTAGTTTTACCATTCTAATAGCGTTTGGAAATACCTATTGCTTTTACCAACATTTGTATATCACATGGGGTTATTTGCTCAAAAGAACATGAGGTGCAGAAATGTTTCCAAAGGCTACAAAATGGTTCCATTATTTTAATAAGACAAGGGAAAAAATGTGGTTTATTTCGCAGATAAACACTAAGCTATAGAAGGTGCCCTTATGAGAATGAGGTACCTTCAGGGTTAACTATAAACAACTTTGCAGCTACATGAGATCACCTCATAAAACAACAGAGTGGTATAAAGTCAATTATGATTTACATTAGTTAAAAAGAATGCTACTATGGTTAAAATATAATTTAACATTCTAAATTCAGATAGGCTTGAACTCTCATCTATTGATAAAGAGGCTCACTCTTTTGTGACTCCTGCGATCATACGATCAAGAGGAAACAGCTTCCAACTTTCCAATTTCAAAACTTTTGACCATTCTTACTCCTCTCTGTCTAAACCTTTTAAACCAAGAGCACAATAAGCTTTAGGGGGAAAAAAAAGGATGCTACATTAAAGGCTAAAGTTAGTTAATAAGTAATTTTTCAATTTCTATTCTTCTAAAGATGTTCATTAAAATTTCATTTAACAATAATAGCACACTACCATAGAAGAAAGAAAAAGAACAAAAGCCCTCTGATAACACACTGATATTGTTATTACAAACCTCACCCAACTCCAGACCAAATGAGTAATAGTATATTTCAATGGATACCAAACCACAGGCTACCAACTACATACACTATAGGCAAATTTGCTACCAGAACAAAAATATTATAACACTGCATGTTAAATATCACTTATCTCTAGACCCCAATTCCTGTTACAAGAGATACGTACTTTTTCTACTCTGTCCCAGAAGGCATCCAGAGTTCCTTGCCTATTTGTAGGCAATAGGGAGACAACATTGCTATGACCAAAGAAGTAAAATGTCCCCTAACCTGAACTCAACCTTGCGTGATTCTAGAACCAACCAAGCCTCATGAGAGTCTGTTTTTCAAAAGGGTCATATCTACAATGTTCCTGTAAACTACAACAAATTACTCTGAGCCTATGTATAGCTGGGCTCTAGTATGCAGTGGGAATACTAACCTATATGTCCAATTTAGCACTTAATCTAAATACATCTCCAAAAGACAGAGCTTTTCCTTAACAGAAAGAACTATTTACCTAATTTTGTCACAGTGGCCATACTTATTTATGATCAGTATTCATTCCTTTTTTTTTTTTTTTAAGTTTTTGGCTGCCCTGCGGCATGTGGGATCTTAGTTCCCTGACCAGGGATCAAACCCACACCTCCTGCATTGGAAGCGCAGAGTCTTAACCACCGGACCACCAGGGAAGTCCCAGTATTCATTTCTGAAAAATATCATGTTTCCTGTAGTCGTAAATGTTTGCTGCGCTATGTAAAGTTGTCTAAAATAGGAGAGTAAAGAGTGTTTCTTAAATATCTTATTGAAGACATTGTTCTCCAGGCAGTAGGTTTTTCCATTTTTATATATACACTAGTACACTAGGTAACTTAAGTGTTAAACATCAGTGACTGCCTGATACATACACAAATGAAGATAAAGTTTTTTGTTTAAGACCAAATATTTGCCTTTCTACAAAAAGTCTTAAGCCTGAATGTTCTTAAGTTGAATTAAGTCTTGTTTCCCAAGTAATTTGCTTCAAACAAAACATCCTCGTTCCAAAAAAGATCTGTATATTAATAATTCTAAAAGTCACAATACTAATGTGACTCTGTCAAAAGGAATTCTGAATATGGAAACAGCAAGTATTTTTGGAAAATGAAGGAAAAACAAAGAAGAAAACATAGATAAAGACAAATAATTAATGGAACACCAACCATGGGCCAGACAATAAAATGAGAGTTAAGGATACAGGCAAATAAAACACAGTCCTTGCCCTCATGAAGCTTACAATCGATTTAACGACATTATTTTTCTCACATCAAAAGAGCTATCCATATTACCATCAATCCACGAATGAAAGATAAACATGCCTTACAGGAAACTCTCTCTTAATTCCTGAGATAATGTGTTCCCTCAAACAAGAGGCTTTTTGTCTTTGGGTGATTTTATGCTGTATATCAGTCATGGGGATACATAATACATATGTTACCACTACTGATGATGATGATGGAGAACACAGCAATAGCTAATACTTGTTAAGCATTTGTTAAATCCCAGATGCTACACTAAGCACTACATTTATAATTTAGTACAATCTTCACCATACCCTATTTGATAGGTACCATTATTATGCACGATTGTACAAGAACTAAAAGATTACTGATCAAAAAATTATTAGATCAAAATAAAAGACTTAAATATATCAAATTAAGAAATCTAATTTTACTTCTTGATTCATCTATCTGGGACCACAGGTAAGAGTTTAATAAGAAATACATAACTGTAAGTTACAACTACCTGCTCTTCAGCAAAGTATACACAAAGGTTAGGAAAAGAGAGGTGATAGGGAAGAGAGAAGAAATAGGGGGCTTCCCTGGTGGTGCAGTGGATAAGAATGTGCCTGCCAATGCAGGGGACACAGGTTCGATCCCTGGTCTGGGAAGATCCCACATGCCGCAGAGCAACTAAGCCTGTGCGCCACAACTACTGAGCCTGCGCTCTAGAGCCTGCGAGCCACAACTACTGAAGCCCACACGCCTAGAGCCCGTGCTCCACAACGAGAAGCCACCGCAATGAGAAGCCCAAGCACCGCAATGAAGAATGGCCCCTGCTCACCGCAACTAGAGAAAGCCCGTGCCTAGCAACAAAGACCCAATGCAGCCAAAAATAAATAAAATTAATTAATTTTAAAAAAGGAGAGAGAAGAAATATACACATCTCCTACCCTCTTAAAGCTGTATCAAAAAAAAAATTCAAATTGTATTATCAAACAGCTTATACCAGAGACTTTTATCTGATCTAAAGGAACTTCTTTTACCTCGGATAAAATTTAAGATTTAGGAATTAATTTCTTCAGTTATTTATTCCACTGAGAAGATCTAACAACTCTTTTCCCACTTTTATTCCCTTTCTATTTCATTTTCTAAAAATAACCATTCATTTGACTAAAAGACTATATTGGAAAGAAGCATTTTCAAATTCCCTGAAAGGTATCCCTCAACTGAAATCAAGATACCCTACTGAGAGTTGAGAGTTCCAAAACTCCACAGTTAAACACATACCTTCAAATCCCAAATTCACTCAGACTCTCAAAACTGCTATCCCTAAAGGAACAAAACAGCCCCTCCTTCTCCAAGATGCTATTTGGGAAGATACTTCTCTTTTCATGACCCTGAACTGGATTGATTCTAGCAGACTCCTTTGGGTAGAGTCCTAATTATAATAATCCTTAACTTTTTAAGGGTCATAGAACTCTTTTTTTTTTTTTTTTTTTTGCGGTGCGCGGGCCTCTCACTGTTGTGGCCTCTCCTGTTGAGGAGCACAGGCTCCAGACAAGCAGGCTCAGCGGCCATGGCTCACGGGCCCAGCCGCTCCGCGGCATGTGGGATCTTCCCGGACCGGGGCACAAACCTGTGTCCCCTGCATCGGCAGGGGGACTCTCAACCACGGCGCCACCAGGGAAGCCCATAGAACTCTTTAAGTATCTTTTGAAGGCTATGGAGTTTCTTCCCAGAGTAATGTTCCTAAGTACTTACACAAAAAATGTTATACAATTTCAGGAGTTCTGAAGACTTAATGAAGCCCAGGTATGGGCCTCAATTTAAAACTCTTGGTCTATGTTTCCTCATCAACTACATACTTTTTTCTAGCATAGAAGCTTGGGATCATATATGAAAATAATAGAGTGAACCTTTTGGGAAAAAAAATCAATTAAAAGGAAAAAGTTAAATGTCCCAGGTGGAAGGGGTACTTAGCAATTTGGGGTATCACTAGCCGGGTTGTACATCAAAAGGTTTCACGAAATCGTAAAAGTGAAACCATCTAGAAGTTACCATGGTCTTACTGTGCACAAACTACATTATTCTCTCAAACTCTCACTGACATTTTCTTGCTTTATATATTTTAATACCATTTAACCAATGGAAAATTTTGACCTTCTAGTACACTCGCATTTTCTTTACTGTTCCTGATCCTTATCTGGAAGACAGTTTAGCTTATGTTGTTTTTTATTGTCGATTTTATGATTTAACTCTAAAGAGGTGGAGAGAGAAGAGAGGTCTTGCTCTTCCCTTGGCTAGAATGAGTATACCTAAATAAGTATTTTAATATAGCAATACATTCAAGCTAGGTATGAGTCTTTCTCTTTGGTAAAAGGGCTCCCTGATCTACCTAAAAATCACAGTGACTCTGATGTACATTTTTGCATCTCCATGAACTATTCCCAATCTTGTAGACTTCAAAGAGATGCTATCAAATATCTAACAATCTGCTATCAAATATCTAGCAATCTGCAAGGTCCATAAGGGAAAGGCCCCAATCAGTTTTGGTCACTATACTATGCCCAGTACTTAGCAAGCCTGACACACAGTAGTTGCTCAAAAAATACACCTATAGTGCACTGGAGAAACTCTTGAAGCAGCTACGACTTCTACCACTAAGTATGTGAGCTCGGCAAGTTACTAAACATCTCTGAGACAGTTTATTTATCTAAAAAAAAAGAGAATAACAATCCTTATAGAGTTATTCCTAGGATTAAGTAAGATCAAGTATATAAAGCATAGTATGGTAGTGACAAAAGTACCATAATTATCCTTTAATGGAGACCTACACTTTGAGGCCTATTAGAATGAATATAGCTGAATTTTTAAATATGACTACATTATAAATGGATGTGATTCAAAGTAATTTTATGACCACATTTTTATTAAATAAATAAATAAATAATAATAAAGGCCCCCCAAAAAACTAGGAAAAGAAATATTAAATACAGAGATGGGGTGGGGGGGAGACAATCTCAAAAATAAGGCAATGTTTTGAAAGAAAATAACTTCCTTATATGTTTGTGGCTTAAAACACAACTAACATTTTCCAAGTGACAAACCTGGCACAAACATAGTAACTGGGAGATTTATTTTTGCTAAAATTATTATCCAGCTTTGTCAAAAAAAAAAATCCTTTCTCCTTAAAGGCACATACTCTACGATAAAATTTGCCTTGGTGGTGAAAAAATTTTAAAAGCCCATTAAAATGTGCTTTTCTTTTTCCTTCTAGTGCCAGTTTCTTTAAAAACTAAGTCTAAAGCGCCATCTACTGTGTCTGTTAGGATCACATCACTTTTGCTCATGTTATCAGAGTGCGGCAGAAATGCAAAATGTAGTAAATGTAAAATCTGTTACTTTAAAATCCTATTCCAAGGAAATTAAAGAGGGTGTGCTTTTTTTCCCCATTATATATTTATATACAATATACTTAGTGTAAATGCCTACCTACCTACACACACACATACACACACACACTCATATCTGAGCAATCATTTTTCCTGCTTTCTTTTCACTTTCTTCTTTAGTAGGCCTGAACTCATTATAAGAAGAAATCACAGTAGGGACCAAATGCTTACTTCTGTAATTAGAAGAACAAGTAATAATAGTAGCAAAGTTTGACTGAGGGCTTACTGTGTGCCAAATAGTGTTTTAAGTGCTTTTCACTCAATATCTCATGTAATCTTCACAATAATCCTTTGAGGTGTCATTAGTTTTATCTCTATTTTACAGATAAGAAAATTGAGGCACAGAGAAGTTATTAAAACTTTGCCCAAGGTAACACAACTAGTAAGTGACCAAACTATGATTTGAATCCAGACATTCTAGGTCCAGAACCCATCTCTTAACCATGATATCAATATTACTATTGGTAGGTTCAAATAATGATTAATCAGACTTCAGTCATCAGAACTCCATAGGACAAACTCTATATCATGCTTTATTTCAATACATTCTAATATCATTCTACCTTTAAGCTTTTTTTGTATACATCTATTTTTTAGGAGGTGTTATTTTTATGCAAAGAAGAACTTGTTAAAATACCTGGGCTCTATTCCAGATTCTGATTCAATATGTCTGAGCTGAAATTCGAAAGCTTTGTCAAATTTGACACAGCCAGTCTGGGGCCCAGCACTTAGGACTGTGGAGCTTTAAGACATATTTTCTTCTTGGGCTATCCATCTGCTTTTAGATTAGAAGTTCTCCTTTTACTTTATGAGTTTAAACAAAGAGAACTATGAAGGCAAAACTCTGTCATAAATTTAAATATGTGGGCAGATTTTGTGTTTTACTGACTTTCAAGATAGGGAAGCATAAGACTGATAGGTGGAAATTCTTAATTTTAATAATCTTAGAAGAGAGCTTCCCTGGTGGCGCAGTGGTTAAGAATCTGCCTGCCAATGCAGGGGACATGGGTTTGAGTCCTGGTCCAGGAAGATCCCACATGCCGTGGAGCAACTAAGCCCATGTGCCACAACTACTGAGCCTGTGTGCCACAACTACTGAGCCCGCGCGCCTAGGGCCCGTGCTCTGCAACAAGAGAAGCTACCGCAATGAGAAGCCCGTGCACCGCAACCAAGAGTAGCGCCTGCTCATTGCAATAAGAGAAAGCCCGCGCACAGCAATGAAGACCCAACGCAGCCAAAAATAATAAATAAATAAAATAAAATTTTAAAAAACAATAGTAATCTTCGAAGAGTAAGGAAGAAATGAAGTAAGCCTCCCTAGCTGCTTTTAGTACACAAACTCTTTTCTGACCTTCCAATAACTTATTCTCTGTGCCAGTGCTTTTCAAAAGTTACCAAACAACTTATTCTCTGTACCAGTGCTTTTCATAAGTTACTCCACGGATTCTCGTCAAGGGGGAAAAGAGAAGACAAAAATTCAACAACATTCCCATCCTGCCCTCGTTTAATCCAAATACAGTTTCCTTAGATAAAGTCTGAAAACCACTGACTTACTCCACTGACACGACTGCAACTGACTGCTGTTAGTTTCAAATGGATATACTGGCATGGCAGAAAAAGAAATCTTGAGGTAAGGGGCTGTGTCTTTATTCTTCTGAAGTAAATGGATGGATGGATGGATGGATGGATGGATGGATGGATGGATATAGATGGCCAGACCACAGCTCCTGTACTGTAACAGTGACTATCTTATTTATTAACCCACAGGGTCTTTTTCATTACACAGATGGAAGTTTTAGTGAGAAAATATCAATTCATTAAATGAATCTCCAGTTACTGTACAACCTCCTGATTCCTCCCTAAGAGTACACTTGGGGGACATAGAGGTCTACCAATTTTAAAAAGAAAAGGTCACTTATAAACATGGTGTATCTATAATATAGTGAAACAAGTATTTTAACAAGACTCTACCACTTACCTATCTAAATGAGTAACATTTGTGAAATAAATCAACCAAGAACTTATTCTAAAGGAAAGCCTGCGATTTGCAACAACATGGATGAAACTGGAGGACATTAGGCTAAGTGAAATAAGCCAGATAGAGAAAGATAAATACTGTATGATCTCACTCATATGTGGAATATAAAAAAGTCAGACTCACAGAGAGTAGAATAGTGGTTAGTCAGGGCTAGGTGGGGAAAATGGAGAGATGCTCATCAAAGGGTATAACCTTCAGTTATAAGATGAATGAGTTCTGGGGATCTAATGTACAGCATGATGACTATAATTAATGATATGGTATTGTATACTTGAAATTTGCTAGGAAAGTAAATCTTAGGTGTTCTCGACACAGAAAAATATAATAACTATGTGAGACGATGAGTGTGTTAATTAACTTGATTGTGGTAATCATTTCACAATGTATATATATATCAAATCATCACATTGTACACCTTAAATATATACAATTTTATTTGTTCAATTCTACTCAATAAAGCTGGGGGCGGGGACAAGCAGGTCATCTAAAGATAAAAAAAAATTGTAATACTACTATTACACAAATATTTTTGCAATTTCTCATTGGTAATTTTCTCCAGAAATTTTTTTAAAATTAATTTATTTATTTTTGGCTGTGTTGGGTCTTCGTTGCTGTGCGCGGGCTTTCTCTAGTTGCAGTGAGTGGGGGCTACTCTTCGTTGCGGTGCACGGGCTTCTCATTGCGGTGGCTTCTCTTGCTGCGGAGCAGGGGCTCTAGGCGTGCAGGCTTCAGTAGTTGTGGCTCGCCGGCTCTAGAGCGCAGACTCAGTAGTTGTGGCGCACAGGCTTAGCTGCTCCATGGCATGTGGGATCTTCCCGGACCAGAGCTCAAACCCGTGTCCCCTGCATTGGCAGGCGGATTCTTAACCACTGCACCACCAGGGAAGTCCTCCAGAAAATTTTGAAGCAATTAAAAAAATATTAGTTTCACTACTATAATTTATATTTTAAATTTATCTACTTTGATCATTCATCTTATAAACTTGCTTCTAAATGACCATTAGCTATATCAAAAATCGAAAATAGGGGCTTCCCTGGTGGCGTAGTGGTTAAGAATCCGCCTGCCAACGCAGGGGACATGGCTTCAAGCCCTGGTCTGGGAAGATCCCACATGCCTCGGAGCAACTAAGCCCGTGTGCCACAACTACTGAGCCTGTGCTCTAGAACCTGCGAGCCACACTACTGAGCCCGCATGCTACAACTACTGAGGCCCGCGTGCTACAACTACTGAGGCCCACGCACCTAAAGCCCGTGCTCCACAACAAGAGAAGCCACCACAACGAGAAGCCCACACGCAGCAACAAAGACCCAATGCGGCCAAAAATAAATTAATTTTTTAAAAAAATCGAAAATAACCTAAAAAATGAAGACCTTCCACCACAGAAAATAGTCAAAAGGATGTACTAGGAGCTATTCCCCAAAAGAGGAGCATGCATAAAATGAGTATACAATCTTCCATGACCATTTTGAGGGAAACAGCACTTATTTGGATATACTACTGCTGGCATTAGCAAAGAAAGAAACTCAGACACCGTATCTTTAAATCACTACACTTTATAATTACAACTATTACCATAGTAGTTTTCATTTTCTATATATCAAAATGTTCTTTGTCCTAAATCTTCTTTCATGAGAGGAATCAAAGCCAACTCCTTTATAGGGACCCCACAGTCTTCCTCCTGGAAGACTTGGCAGGCTTCATAACTTCAATGTATTGACATTACTCCTGCTACATAAACCTTCACTTCAAGTTTGGTGTGTTTGCTACCACATTGCCCAATTCTTCCACTCTTCCAAATACTGTAAAGAAGCTTCCCAGAAATCCCTGTTTGGATCAGCAAAAACAATTTGGTGTCATCAGCAGATTTCACCATTTCCTTGTGGAGTCATTAAAGCATGGAACAAGCATGATCTTGGTATCCTCGGAGCTACTACTATTAACCTCTCTCCAGCTGAAGTCAAGCCATTCTCGGCTATGTTGTGATTCCCATCATAGGACCAGGATGTGTTTATATGCTAAAAGCTTAAACTCTTTTGGATTTTTTTTTTAACTGAAAGTTGCAAAATGCATTACGAAAGTAAAGGGGAAAAAGTTCCCAAAGTAAAGGCCAAAGAAACCAGCAAAGAGAAACAGCTCCTACTTGAGTAGTCTTACCCAAGCGCACTCAAACCACTTCATATTCAACTCATTCTAAAACCTCAACCAAAGTTTGACCTTTGCCCTCCAACTATTTACTTCTTTTATAATCATATGATAAACCTTATTAAGCACATTTGAAAATTCTATATGAATTTTAACTAGCAGGTCCAACTTATTAGCTTTTTCCCCTCTTTATTACATTTGAAGGGAAAAAAGCAAACAGTCCTTACTCAGAAAGTGAAAAAGCAAACAACTTCCTCCTCAGTCAGGTCTGTACTCTGACCAAGAGAAATCACTCTTTCTTTTATTCAAGTGCAAATCTGTTTGAAGCTTTCATTCTGCTTTCCCAGCCTGCTCTCTGCAGCTGCATAAAAGATGAGACATGGGAATGAAAGAAAACTAGATTGGAGCCAAAAAGCAATACTGTCCATATGCAAACTCACTCAAAGAGCTGCAAGGCTTCGGTACATCCCTTCTCACTTTTTCCATTCTAGCAGAACCCTAGCCAAAAAGAGGAGGTACTGTATTATACCTGTCCAATCCTGTTGAAAACAGCTTCTCATGCGTAATCAGGGGAAAGATAAGGTTACTCGCGCCCCTGCCCCGCCCCGCTCCCAGTCCTGACACAGCCCCTGAGGTGTTCTCAGGATCAACCTTTAGCTCTAAACTAGATGGAATGAAGCAGGATCAGGGAATGACTGGAAAGATCCTCACAGGTCATCCTCATCTTAAGATGCCCGTGGCGCAAGAGAGTGGCAAAGGCACAGAAGCAATAAACAGAATCTGCTTCACCTGTCTTACCCCGTGCAAAATCAAGGCAAAATCTTCCCCTCCCAAAAGGCTAAATCTGCTGTAGACTTTCAGAAAGTCTGGCAGCGCATTAGCCTACATGCAAGGGTGTCAGGTAACCATAATCCCAGCAAACTACTCAGGCCAACAGTGAAGCACGCAACTGAAAAAGTTCACCATCAATGTCAAACTCTGCTGGATCAGAAGGGTATTCTCAAGGGTTTTTACTCAGATGTCATAACTCCATGTTATTTTTAATACTGTTCTTTGGATTTTGCCCCACAGAGAATTTCCAAGTCACAAGAGGATCATGAACAATGTCCAGATGTATAAAATGCAAAAATACTTCCCTCCCACTTGTGGATTCCAAGATAAACACCACAAGAAGCACGTGTGACTAAACTCAGAGCCCATTCCAAATTAAATAATGCATCATGTGCACAGTGTAGGGCTTAAAAAACAAAACTGCACAAATATTCTACACGGTTCATAAGCCAGACTTGGGCAAGCACATGACCACATTGTAAAAAGGAAACATGAACTGGAGAGTAGGGGTAAAGGGTGAGAAAAGCCTCAGTCATGACCTTTCCCAGAAAATTGGTGCTACTTTCAGTGAACGCTTGTATAATATGGGACATAGATGAAAGAAGAAATAGTATTCTTCCTTGTTTTTTTTCTGCTGATGGCTCTCAATTCTAAAACAACCCAGCAAATAGGAAAACCCTACAAATATTTCAAAATCCCTAGCTAAGCCATGCACAAACATCATTAAATATACACACACACAGCGGTAATGAATACTTAAATGTCTGGCTGGCCAGTCCAGACAGAATCCTTTTGACCTATAAACTGGTTTCTACAGGGAGTACATGGAACCTTAGGGAGCACAGAAACAGGGCATTCAGGTCATGTTAAAAAACTTCTACATTAGTTTTATTATATTTCAAAAAATTAAGTAAAGTAAAAAAACAGATGGATGGGTAAATAGATACTAAACAGAGAAAGTTTGGCTGAGTTCAGTTTTTCTCCAATTTATCCTAAGTAAATGCTTCTAATAAATTAAAACTGGGAAATGCTTACTGAAATATCTTGATTTTTTAAAATTATATAGCATTTAATAGATACAGAAGAATATATATGCTATGTAGGTTATGAAGTGTAATGATAAAATAGATACCTAAGAACCCATCACCCAATTTATGAATTCGAATATTCCCAATCCCAATGAAGTTATACATGGGCTCCTCCTGGATCCCATCTTTCTACCTCCCTCCCAATGATCATCAATATTCTGAACTGTGCATTTATTTTATTCTTGCCTTTAAAAAAATAATTTTTTCCACAGCTGATGTATTTGCTAATCCCCCTTTGTGTACGCTTCCACATTGGGGAGAAAAAAAAAAAAGAGTAAAGTCCTTACCTCAATGTTTTGTTTTTGTTTTAAGTATCTACCTGTTTGCCTATCTTCCCCCAAGTGTAAGTACCTCAGGATCAGGAATGATGTCTCTAACTTCCCAGTGCCTAACAAAGTGATAGGCACAGAATAAGTGTTAAATAATTATTTTTCAACTAATCTTTCAAATTAGAGCCCAAATGCCTTAAATGTTTCACAGTCAGAGCTGATCAACAACAATAAATATTGCTCCTTTAATCATTGCCTTTTTTCTATGACAGATATCCTATCCCCTGGAACCCAGCACCAAGTTTATCAATTATCTCCCTAGACTCCAAATCAATATAACAGTCACTATATCACCTCATCACACACTAGATAAAATCTTAGGTGGTACTGAAATTGTCAAATGAGACTATTCCTCTAGAGTCACAGAGTGCTGACTCCTTGGTCTGGGAGAGCACATTATCAGGCACGGAAGTTTAACATAATAGTATTTGAGCTACACTTAACCAGAAATGCCAATGGGACATGGAAGTGTCAACTGTTTTCTACTCAAAGACAGTGTCATCTACAAAGCAAACAAATGGATGGAGAATTCCTGCTATTTGACAGCAAAGAGTTTCACAACCACCTTAAACATTACATACTGAACACAAGTGTTTTGGGGGCTGTGTTCTTAAGGATAAACCTACTCCTTCAATTGTGTCACCATTATGCAGTATGTTTGATTACAAATTTGTCCACCAGCCCAGAAGAGCAAAAGTGACAGTTAATGCCATTCTGGATTCAATACTATATCGTGAGACCTCCCCCCAAAGTGTTAGTGTTAGAAAACTTCTCTGACTCATCTCTTCTTTCTGAACAAGGCACAGATTAAGAAGATACAAAATATCTTTCTGGGGGTAGAGAGAAATCAGGAGAGAATGTGCCGGAAGAACTTAAGCCAGTCATAAGACATCAATGTAAAGGATCTTTCTAAAGAGACAACTGTACTGTTATTCCAAAAGATTTAACAGTTACACTTTAGAAAGCAAAGTTTGGGGAACTGTTCACACAGTGAACAAGTGTCACCTATAGTCTGAAATTCATGCTCGTATTGTAAAATATTAAAATTTAAAAAAATTAAAAAGCACTGCAGCACATGCCAAGCTACTTTAAAAAAAAAAAAGAATCCATAATGGTTTTAATAGGCCATTCCAGGAAAAAAATTCGGGACATTGAACATCATTCTCAGAAGGCTCTTAGTATTCTATTTCAAACACTCAGTGCAAAAAAGAAAAAAAAAATCACTCATCTGTGCCCATCATTTGCCACATATGACCATTTTATAATTTATCTCAGTCAACTTTAAAAATATCTTCACTGGGCTTCCCTGGTGGCACAGTGGTTAAGAATCCGCCTGCCAATGCAGGGGACAAGGGTTTGAGCCCTGGCCCAGGAAGATCCCACATGCTGCAGAGCAACTAAGCCCTTGCACCACAACTACTGACCCTGTGCTCTAGAGCCTGCAAGCCACAACTACTGAGCCCGCATGCCACAAACACTGAAGCCCACGTGCCTAGGGCCCGTGCTCCGCAACAAGAGAAGCCACCGCAACGAGAAGCCCACGCACCACAACAAAGAGTAGCCCCCACTCGCCACAACTAGAGAAGGCCGTGCACAGCAACGAAGAACTAAAGAAGCAAATAATAAATAAATTCATTAAAAATATATATATATCTTCACTATTACCATTGCACTTTGATATCAAGCTGAAGGTGTGGTAAAGGGACCAAGAATGTTCTCGAATGGACCACTGGGAAAGACTGGCCAAAAAGATGGGCAAGTGATCACAACCACCTCAGTGTGTCACTCCACGTTCATCAGAGCAGTCCACTTGTCCAATTACTAACAGAAAAACACAACCGAGACCCTCCATTTTCTCCACCATCTAAATTAGAAGTTTTGTAGCCAAAGGGCAACTCTCACTCTATCTAAAGTCAAAGAAAGACAGCAGCTTGTAGCGCTATGATGTTGATAAATTGTGAGGACATTTCTCTGATAGTGATTTGACTAAAGTAGAACTACTGCCATCCCTCCCTGCTGGAATCAGTTGGCCCTTTATTGTTTTTTGTTTTGTTTTTAGCTATATCTCTAAAAACATACATTGGCTGAACCACAAAAGAGGGAAACAACTATTCTCTTCTCACTATCCCAACCCCTAGCATTTCTCTACTAGTTTGTAACTAGGATAAGACAAAGACAGCAGGAAGAGGGTATGTTATATGCTAGAAGGCTAGGCTAGAAGGCTACTGAGCCTGCGCTCTAGAGCCCGCAAGCCACAACTACTAAGCTCATGTGCCTAGAGTCCATGCTCCACAACAAGAGAAGACACCGCAATGAGAAGCCCGCACACCGCAACAAAGAGTAACCCCTGCTCGCCGCAACTAGAGAAGAACCCACGCGCAGCAATGAAGACCCAATGCAACCAAAATTAATTAATTAATTAAGAAAAACAAAACAGTGAGATACCACTTCGCACCCACTACTAGGATGGTGGTAATTAAAATTAAAAAAAAAAGACAAGGGTTGGCAAAGACAGAGAAGTTGGAAACCTCATTCACTGCTAATGAGATTGCAAAATTGTAAAGCCACTTTGAAAAAATAGTTTGGCAGCTCCTCAAAATGATAAACGTACAGTTACCATATGACCCAGCAATTCTACTCCTAGGTATATAACCAAGAGAAAGGAAAACACATGTCTACACAAAAACTCGTATGTGAATGCTCATAACTGCATTATTCATAATATCCAAAAAGTGGAAACAAATCAAATGTCCAGCAACTGAAGAATGGATAAACAGAATGAGGTCTATTCATACCATGGCATATTATTTGGCAATGAAAAGGAATGAAGTGCTGATAACATGCTACAACACAGATAAACTTTGAAAATATCATGATACGTGAAAGAAGCCAGTCACAAAGACCATATCTTATATGACTCCATCTTTATGAAATTTCCAGCATAAGCAAATCCATAGAGACAGAAAACGGTACGTAATTGCCACGGGCTGGGGGAGGGGGAAATGGAGAGTGACTGTTACTAGGTATGGGGTTTCTTTGGGGGGGTGATGAAAATGTTTTGGAGTTAGTGATGACAGCTGCACAAATCTGTGAATATGCTTTAAAACAACATACTGAATTATCTACCTTAAAAGGGTAAACTGTATGATATGTGAATTGTATCTCAATAAAGCTGTTTAAAAAGCATTTGTTATCTGAAGGCTTTCTGTAACATGTTCTTTATAAAAGAGCAAGCATTTTGAGGTCTATAATGATACATCTATTTTGTGATATGTATTCTTGAGTTAAAGCTCTGGCATTCAATAAATAGATGTTGATCTAGTGACATTGACTTCTGGGGGCAGTGGAATTCACCCACAGTGGAATCTGTCTTCCTGTCTTTTACTCTATACTCAACTCCGACTTAGTTCCAATATACATCTTTGTAACATGAAGTCCACAGCAGGTCCTAGGGCCTGAAGTAGTTAATAATAAGTGCCATCAGTCCCTATTATGTTAGAAATAAAAAATTAGAAAACTACAGCTGGGCTATTTACCCAAGGTCAAGCAACAGAATCCAACATTAAAGTTTAAGAGTTGTATTTACAGAACTGGCATTACTAATCCATCTCTGTCTTAATGACTGGTGTATCATTTGGTTATCTTTGAAAGCGTACTACATCTTATACTTCAAAGTAATTGTCTACACACTCTCTCATGTATGTGAAAAGTGTTAAAGGCAGGTCTTTCTGGTGTATCCAAAAATTAACTCTTTCAGAAAGGTGTCCTATTAGGAAGCTATCTTTTACCAAGTACACTATAAGTAATAAGATTTATTCATTCTTTCAACCAAAATTTATTGAGCACTCACACCTGCCAAACACTGGGATTACATGAATGAATTAAATTAGACACAGACTCTACCATAAAAGAATTCACTGTTACGGAGAAACACAGAATGCCTCGTAAACAGGCAATGGCAGCAGCGTGCTATAGTTGATGAGGAAGTATGGTGCTGTCAGGAAAGTGTTCAAAATCAGAAGCCTGAATTCTACAAAGAGCCAGGAAGGCTGTAGACTCTAATCAGGAGATGGCTTGCTGAGGTCCCTATCTGAACCTATCATTCACTCAACACATTTAGACCCCGACCCCCGCATACCCGTTAATAAGAGGCCAAATAATGAACTGCATCCTCTGGATTCCTGAATTACTAGCTCTCGAAGAGCTAATTTTCAAATATTTTTAATAAGAATACTTTTTTGAGGGCTTCCCTGGTGGAGCAGTGGTTGAGAATCTGCCTGCTAATGCAGGGGACACGGGTTCGAGCCCTGGTCTGGGAGGATCCCACATGCCGCGGAGCAACTAGCTCCGTGAGCCACAACTACTGAGCCTGTGCTCCGCAACAAGAGAGGCCGCCATAGTGAGAGGCCCGCGCACCGCGATGAAGAGTGGCCCCCGCTTGCCACAACTAGAGAAAGCCCTCGCACAGAAATGAAGACCCAACACAGCCAAAAATAAATAAATTAATTAAAACTCCTACCCCCAACATCTTCTTAAAAGAAAAAAAAAAAAAAAAAAAGAATACTTTTTTGAATTCTAGAAAAGGTTTTCTCTAGTAAGGGATTGAAATATAGGATATGAAACAAACAAAACTAAAATTTAAAAGTATTCTTTTCCATGTTATTTAACATACTCTACAAAGAAAGGGTCAAGATTTTAAGTTCAGATATTTTAAGCTCCCTTTACCTGTAAAATCTCAGAGGGTAGGGAGAACGTATTGTTTACCATGGGATCCTCAGCTGACTCTCATTAAATACATATCAAATAAATGAATAAACAAGGAAATATTGATAAATCAGCAACAAATGGCATAGGAGCCACTTTCCTGAGGTAATTACTGATGGTATTTGACAACCTCCTTCACAATATACCTGTTTACGTTCTCCTTTTCTCTCTTCTTGCCCTCCTACTTCTTTTCTCTCTTTTTATCATTATCTCTTCCTTTCTTCCTTTCTCTTTTATTTTAAACCTGTGTCTTAGGACTGGCACCAGCTGTTCTCACTGGCCATTGCTTTGCTAGATTGACCCTAGTAGTAGTAAGGGAGTACTTGTATTTTCTATTTATAAAGCACCACCTAGTGGTCTAAGTTCCCTTTATCCAGAAAGTACCACATAATAAAACTGAAAAACCTGCAAGTTAACTAAGAAATATCAAATTCTTCTTGATATTTGATATCAAGTTCCAGTTCTTCTGTTGTGCCAGTTTGGTCTTCTGGCAGCACCAGATACACTGAACCCACGTCTTTATATCTACAATTAAGTTGTCAGAAGTTACTGATGTTGATACTATACAAACATTCATAGTCATGAGTATATTTATTTTGTTTCTTACCCTAAAGCAGACAAATTGTTACTTCAATTCTGGTAGAATCAGCAAAGATATGATTCCTTTAAGATCTTTTATTTAAATTACACTTTAAACACTATAAAATCAAATCTGATTATATATTCCTCTGCAAAAACGTTTCCTAAACTTACCTGATTATAATCCAACAAGATATTAAGTGGCATTTGTCCTACTGTCCCTGAATCAGTGACAAGGGCCCACAGCCGAGAGCAAGAAGCAGTAAATGCCCAAATCAGGGAAAGCACCAAAAATTATGCCCAGATCTCTCCCCCGAGGTTTGCTAAGGAGTCGCAAAACCAGCTGGTGCATTCAACCAACCCTCCCAAAGACAGAACTAAGGCAAGGCAAGGGAGAGCCTGGAAGTCTGGCCTCGTGGGAGTGGCATCATCAACTACGCGGGCACCTCAAGAGAACTAGTCATAGAGACTGGGAGGTGAAGACATCTGCAAGGAGAGACTGGCAGCTTGATTCCAAGTGGGCTGCTGCTTGCTGAGCTGCAGAACCTGTACGCACTTGAACTAGAGAGATATGTAGCTAACTGTCCGGAGATTCTTTTTTTTTTGGCTGCGTTGGGTCTTCGCTGCTGCGCGCGGGCTTTCTCTCTAGTTGCGGTGAGCAGGGGCTACTCTTCGTTGCGGTGCGCGGGCTTTCTCATTGCGGTGGCTTCTTCTTGTTGCAAAGCACGGGCTCTAGGCGATCAGGCTTCAGTAGTTGTGGTGCGTGGGCTCAGTAGTTGTGGCTCGTGGGCCCTAGAGCGCAGGCTCAGTAGTTGTGGCACATGGGCTTAGTTGCTCCACGGCATGTGGGATCTTCCCAGACCAGGGCTCGAACCCGTGGTCCCCTGCATTGACAGGCAGATTCTTAACCACTGTGCCACCAGGGAAGTCCCTGTCTGGAGATTCTTGAAAGAAGAGCACTAGCTAGAGTAGTCCATGCCCAAAGCCCAAACCCCAAATAAGGACTGTAGAGAATACAGCTTGCCTGGTAAGAAAAGGACTGGGGCCCTTGGGGGGCACATAAGAGAGCTTTATCGGTTCCAATGCCCCCAAGTTTAGAAGCACGAAGTAAAAGAAGGATGGGGAAAGGGGATGCCCAGGAGTACACCTACCCTGTAAAGAATACAACCCTAACACGGACCAGTGCAGGAAGCCACGGTTACCCTTCTCTGGGGGGGTCCTCACTGACAGAATGAAGTTGGACATCTATAATCATCTATACTAAGATCACAACCCTGGTAGAGACCACCAGTATCTGGCAGAACTAGAAGATTTAGAACACTGCCCTCCACTAACCACTCTGAAAACCTCTAATTCCCTTATTCACTTATTCTGCTGCCAAAGAGGACCTGGATCTTGAAAACACAGTATCCCTGAGTTAGACCACAAGGAGTCTGAGTCACAGCTCTAGCCTGCACTGGGAGAATATATTTCCCAAAGTTATACATATATATACACATGCATACTCCTACACACACACACACACACACACACACACACACACACACACAAAGTTGTGGTGTGTGCTCTTGCTTGAAGTCACCTAGACTAGAAATTTCGGGAAACAATACTTGCTTATATCCTAATAAATTGGACTTGCTCAATAAATTGGTTACAGTAAGAACTAGCAGGGCACTGGCTAAAAACAGATTCCCAGCCCTCCTCTGAGGATTCTGATTTTCCAGGTCTGGGGTAAACTTTAGGGGTTGTTTTGTTTTGTTTTGCTTTAACTTTCTACGTGATTCTTATGATCACACATATTTGAGAAACACTGTCCTAGGAGGAAGTGATTAAATTTCTGAGTATGGCACCCCTGCTCTACGTGATGGAGCTCATGTGTTTCCCAAGCCCTTCCTCTTGCTCTATGCCACAAACAAATAAAAATGTTTGCCATTTCCACAAATAGTACTACATCTCCATGTCTGTCTTCTTAATCCATACTTTTCTTGGGATGACCTTCTCTCTTTATACATTTGGTAAACATCATTTGCAGCACTTCTAACCCTCTATTTTATTACATTTACTTGTTTATAAGTTAAATTTCTTTCTTTGGTACCAAGAATTATCAGAGGGCAGGAATAATGTCCTAACCTGTCCGGTATTCTCAGGACCTCGCACAGAGCCTGACATATGGCAGGTGCTCTATCAGTGTTTGTTCAGTGAATTAACTTATGTTCCCAAACCATATATTATAGGATGACCATTTATTATAGGAACTTAACTACCATAAAATCTTACATGATATTAAAACTTTAAAGTGATAATCTTCATTTAGATTATCTTTTTCTCCTCTTGCAGTTTTTCTTTATGTACTCACTCCATTTATCTGTACAGTATATATATTAACTGACCAAGTGAGAAATTAGATAAGACATAAATATCATTCCATATTTATATGTGAGAAATATTGATGTGACACAAAACTGCTACATTTTATATTATGGCCAAAGTGTACCAAGAAAAATGCAAAGTCTAGGTCAAATAGGTTTATAATTAATTAAGAAGTATTCTTTGAACAGTGCAAATTGAATTTGTTTGTAATCAATCTCCAACTACAAAATAACTTTAGAGTGAAGAATTCCACGCACAAAAAAGTTCATTATTATATTGGGAAAACATTACCTTATTGGCATGAGTCAATGGGGTATAAGCCACCTTGGGAGGATAAAATAAATTATAATTTATTAATTATAATTTAATAATTATAATTATTATAATTTAATTAAAATACAAAAATTTTAGTTGCTTTCTATACCTAAATTAACAACTGAAAGTTTTTTCCCTTGCACTATTCCACACTCATTTTAAAAACAAGATGTTCTTGGACTTCCCTGACAGTCCAGTGGTTAGGGCTCCTTGCTTCCAGTGTAAGGGGTGTGGGTTCAATCCCTGGTCGGGGAACTAAGATCCCACATGCTGCATGGTGCAGCCAAAAAAAATAATAATAATAAAAAATAAAAACAAGACATTTTTATAAATATACAGTGCCATACATACAAAAATAAAAACAGATACATGCTTATAAATATATATACATATATTTTAAATTCTTTAAACTAACAACAATTGTTTCCCCCTGCCCATCCCCTGAAAAAGAAAAAAGAAAAAAACTTTCTTTTCTAGAGTGTGGAAGGATTTTTCAGCTAACCCAACAGTCAGCCCCAAGCTGTTGGTTTGACAGTTCAATTACAGATGCCGAAGGAGCTAAATACTAGATTTCTAAACCTACATTCCAACTATGGGTGGTCTAGGAGCAGAGTACTAAGCTTTCCAAACCTTCACAGAATACAGTAATTACCCACTTACTGTGTGTACGCCATACTACAGTGTAAGCTCCTTTAAGTTGGGAACAGTTTATTCCCTAACTCTCTGAAAGAGCTATGAAACTCCTTCAGAATAGTCAAACACATCATATGTCAGTTCAATCTTCTTCTTAGAGACATCTTCCCTGGATCTTACATCCTCCTACCCCAACTGTACTTACTGGTTATCTCTAGACCTGCTACTCAGCTGTCATCCTGCTTTATTTCATCATCATTCTAGGAATTTCCTTTATGTCTCTCTAGTGTTATATCCCATTTTCCTAGGTTTCATGTCATCTTTTTTCTTTCATTTCTCTTTCATGTCTTACCTCTCTTTTTGATCCTTCAATAGCTTTCTGAGAAAGGACGTATAGGAGATAAAATTTTTGAGACCCTGCATGTTGGAAAATACTGTTATTTTATCCTCATAACTGACTGACTATTTGGCTGGACATAGAAATCTATGTTTGTAATCATTTTCCCTCAGAACCTTAAAGGCATTGCTCCATTGTCTACTTGCTTCTTGTGTTACTTCTGAAAAGTCTGACATTCTGCTAACTTCTGTTCCTTTCTTTTTTTTTGTTTTTGGTACGCGGGCCTCTCCCTGTTGTGGCTTCTCCCGTTGCGGAGCACAGGCTCTGGACGCGCAGGCTCAGCGGCCATGGCTCACGGGCCCAGCCGCTCCATGGCATGTGGGATCTTCCCGGACCGGGGCACGAACCCGTGTCCCCTGCATCGGCAGGCGGACTCTCAACCACTGCGCCACCAGGGAAGCCCTGTTCCTTTCTTTGTGACTTGTTTTTCCTCTCTGGTGCTCTAAAATGTCTCGGTAATATGTCTCTCCCCCACCCCCCTCACCTCCAGCCATTCATAGTGCTGAGCACTTTCCGTTTAGAAACTCTTGTCCTTCAGTTCTGGAAATTTTTCTTGTCTTGTTTCACTGATAATTTCTTCCTTTCGTTTTCTTTGGTTGTATCTCTGAAAGTCCCATTAGAAAGGAGTTAGACCTCCTAAATGGATTCTCTATGATTTTTAATATTTCTCTAATATTTTTGCATCTCTCTTTTATTTTCTGGGATATTTCCTCAGTCTTCCAATCTATTACTTTTAGAAGTTCTGCTATTATATTCTATGAGCTCTTTGCCCCTGAATATCCCCTTTGCAACTTCTTATTCTTGTTTCATGTAGCAATATATTCTCTGATCTCACACAGAAAATTATGTCAGGTACCATACTAAGTGATTTATATTCACCATACTGAATCATCACGAGCAACCTATGGGTGTATGTCTTTTTCCCCATGTGGGTGCCTAACAGACATCTCAACCTCAACATACAGAACTGAACTCCTGATCTTCCCCCTAAAATTTGCTCTATCCAAGTCTTCCTCTTGTCAGTTAATAACAATTCCATCCATCCAGTTCTTCAGGCCAAAAGCCTAGGCTACTCTTTTTGTTTCACACAACATATCTAAGCCATCAGAAAATCCTGTTGGCTGAACCTCCAAAATGTACACAGAATTCAATCATTCTTCACCATCTTCATTTCTACAACTAAGTCACCGTCATCTCTCACCTAGGTTACTACGAAAGCTTCCTAACAATTCTCTCTGCTTTTTTCCTTAACCCCCTATAGTCTGCTCTCAAGGCAGCAACCAGAGTGAGCATTTTAAAACCTCATTTAAAACGTCACTCAAATGTCACCTTCTCAATGATGTCAACTCTGACTGCCCTAATTCTGCACCTGCTCTCTTCCCTAATCCATTTCTCTAAGACCCTGCTCTGCTTTTTCTTTTCTTACAGCAATTACTATTTTTAACACACAATTTCTCTCTCTTGCTTCTCCCCCCACTAGAATATAGGCTGCAGAAAGGAAGAGACCTTCATTGTTTTGTTTACTGATGCATCTCCCACACATAGAAGAGTAATTAATAATAAATGTGTTGAATGAATGAATGACTTTTATATGTAAGAGAAGTAAGGCCCACAAAGATTAACTTGTCTAAGGACACACAGCCAAAACATGAAAAACCTGGTTAGAATTCATGTTGGCCTGGTGCCAAAGTCCACATGTTTAAGTTAGACTGCCCCTTGTCCATGTCTATGATTAAAATGAGGTGAATCCTCTATAGACTTCCAAGCTTTGCACGTTTTTTTCTTATATTTCCAGCAAAGGAAAAAACATAACCCTTTGTATAAATTCTGAAGGAGAGTGCTTTTGCAAATGTGTGAAGCTGTAGAGGTGATGGCATTTAACTCAATAAAAGCCAGCAGATTAAACCACACTGGAAATTTCTTTCAGCCCTTCAACTACCTAGATGGGAACAAGGTTGCCAGAGGAACATCTAAGTAGGAATCTCTGACCCCCTGGTAAGACATGTACTGCTTCCTCCCACTTTTACTTAGCAAGGCATGCCTTTGATGTACATACTATATGACTTTATCCAGGATTTTCCAACCTTTCTTCCAAAGATTTACTTTAAACACATGCTATTATGTATTTTAACTGGACTATTGAAAAGTTTTTGGCTGCTTCCTCTATTCCTATTCAAACATCTAAATTGCATACTCTCCTTAAATAAGAGCTAGGGAGGGAAAAAGCCTCAGGCTCCAAGAGGAAATATTACTTTTTTGTATTGGCAGGCTTAGAAAGGAAGAATAGAGACTTATACATGTCGTAACTTTATAGACGATACTAACAAAGAGAATCAATACTGTGGTACAAGTACGTCATTTGATAAATATCCTCTGTGTTATGTAAGAAAGACACACTTCACCCCCTCAAGTTAAGAGGAAAGCTGGGAAGGAGGCCTTTTATTCATCTCTGGCAGTAGGTCTGGGAGGCAGGACTAAAGTTGCAGGAAAACAGAACTGTTAATGCTTATTTTCACATTCACTACTTACCTGATGTCATTTCCCTCCCAGCAAGTATGATGGAATCCAATAAAGCTACAGGAATCAGTTCTGGAAAAGAACAGTAAGCTATTGCCAAAGCAGGGAAGAAAGTAAGCAGTAAGGTGTCTATTTCCAAAGAATTCATTCAGGCACTTTCCTTTTTCCAAAATACCACAATTTTTTCATTCACTATTAAACTCAAGTCCATCCAGTAAACTTTACTCGGTTAGTGCAGCAAACAGTTGCTGTTTTTTGCCTGACTGTCATTTAATCCTCCTTTATTCTGGTAAATATACTCCATTTCGTTTGAAAAACTACCCCTCCAGATTCTCAGACCAGATGTTTTGGGAGGAGCCTGCATCCCCACCAGTAGGAGTCAGGTGTGCCATCCAGGTCCAGCAGGAGCAACAAACCCTCCCGCCACCGTGGGCACATGATGGGGCTAGTCCAGTCAGAATGAACCCCAAGGACTTGTACAGGAGCTACGAGGAAGCGAAGACATAAATCTAAAGCTGTTTTGCCAAAAGTAGACCCTGAGAATGAGGGTAAGACTGAAGAAAGTAGAACAGAAAGATCAAGAGAAAGAAGACTGACTCCTAATGAAATAATTTGAGCCCTCTGGATTAAATCTCACTTGAAGCTAGACAATGTATGTGTGTGTGTGTGTAAGTGTGTAAATATGCACATATATATATTCTAATATAAGGCATTTACCAATAATATAAGGCACTCAACAAACATTTACGATTGCTATAAGGAGTGCTGAAAATCATACTTGATTTCTGGAAAAACTGGAAATTCAGAAATGAGGCAAAGATCAATTTTCAGGGTTACAACCATATAAGTAACTATTTTATTCACTCAAGCTGCCAGCAAAGTCCAGAAATATAGTAGAGGCAGAGTGGATACAATATTTCTAGAATTATTTTTACTACCTTATTGTGCAGACATTCAGCCTTAGATTAATTAACCAAGTGAACAGTGAGATGTGTTACCATTAAAAACAGCATCCTCTTTGCCACTGAGCAGTCTTATTGATCATTCCAAAGCCTTTTCTTTTCTCACTTGCTTCTTATTTCCGTCCACTTCAACTTCATTTCCTCTCTCTACTTAGACCTTCCCAGCACTAAGTTAAAAATTCTAGCAGTCTTACTATATCAAAATTAAAGCATCATTCATGAACTTGATAAAATAATACATACCTTAGTCCTAAAGCCAGCATCTTATTTAATAAAGAAACACTAGGGACGTACCCACTGCAATCAAATGCAAGGCAAGGATACCCACTATCACCACTAATATTCAACATTGACTGAAAGTATCAGCCAGTGAAATAGGCTATACTTATGAGGGAACTAGCCCTACCAAACACTAGAATATAAAACAAAACCTCCATAATTAAAACATGCAGATTGCCTTGAACTCTGATCCTGCCGAGGTTTCTCTCGTGGGGTTCTAGTTCTCCTGACCTGAGTCTTTACATTTTTTTAAGTTAAAAAAAAAAGCAGGGCTTCCCCGGTGGCACAGTGGTTGAGAGTCCGCCTGCCAATGCAGGGGACACGGGTTTGTGCCCCGGTCCGGGAAGATCCCACATGCCGCGGAGCGGCTGGGCCCGTGAGCCATGGCCGCTGAGCCTGCGCGTCTGGAGCCTGTGCTCCGCAACGGGAGAGGCCACAGCAGTGAGAGGCCCGTGTACCACAAAAAAAAGCAGTAGCAGCACACGAATAGACAGAACACGAAATGGAGTCCAAAATCAGACCCACATACATATAGAAACTTATAAAACTAGATCCATACAACAAATCATTCACACAAATCCCAAAGGATCAGAGATCAAAATGTAAAAAATGAAACTATAGTCAATTCTTGGTATTCATGGCAATTATGTTCTACAAAGTCTCTGCAAACACTGAATTTGCAAATACTGAATCATTGCTCCTAGGTGAAACACAGCATTAGGTTCCTACAAGCCTCTGGTCACACATATTTTCAACAACTGATCAATGCATAACTTGTTTTATGTGTGTTTTTTGTTCAAAGACACCTTATTTAATACATGTTGTTGATTCATTAACACTGAACACACTGCCACAGCACTATAACTCATGCCTAAATGAAACTTAGCTAATACACATATTTTCTCCCTAAGGTACATCACAGTCTTCTTGTGCTTAACTGAAGTGCTGAGGACACACTACTTCAGCACTATGCTTTGGGGCCATTTTAAACAGTAAAATCGCCAACAAAAAGCACAAAAATATGAAAAGGACACCGTTTACAATACGAGAGCTGAAAGAAGGTAGAGCACCGCCTTGACTGACCTCAGCTGGGACCATGATCACTGGGTAACTCAAACTTTTTGCCACTCTGCATATATCTGCAAATGAGTATTAATTTGGGGTTACAAATAAATTTTAGTGAAGAGGCAATTTTACAAATACAGAATCCACAAACAATGAAGATCACCTGTATGTACATACTTCAAGAAAACACAAGTGGCTTCCTCTTTAACCTCAGTATAGGGAAAGGCTTTGTAACTATGACTCAAATTCTAGATATACTTAAAAGAAAAATGTTTATATATGACTACATAAGAACAAAAAAACTTATGCATGGCAAAAAAATGTACAAAAGTCAAAAGAAAACAAACAGAGAAAGTATTTGTAAAATACATCACAGATAGAAGGCTAATAATCACGAATAAATTTTTAAACCCTTAAGAATTAAGAGAAAGTAGTCCAAACACCCCAAAGAAATATGTGCAAAAAATCAATAATTTACACAAAAAGATATAAAAATGACCTTTAAACCTAAGAAAAGATGTTCACCTTTTCTCATAATAAGAAAAATGCACTGAGATACCGATTCTTAGCTATCAGATAAGCAAAATTAACAAGTATAACATACTATGCTGCTATTCTTATATACATTGCTGGTGGAAATGCAAATTAGTACAACTCCTTTGGAAAATTAGGCAATTACTAACAAAGTTACATATGAGTTTACCTTTTGACCGAACAATTCCACTTCTGGGAATTGACCATGAAGATATACTTCCAACAGTACTAACATCCATAAGCACAAGGTTATTCACTGCAGCACTGTTCATCATTGTCAAGTACTAGAATATAACCTAAATATCCACATATAGAAGAGTGGCTGAATAAACTAACAAACTATGGCATAGCCACACAATGGACTTCAATGTAACTGTAAAAAAGAATGAGAAAGATGTCTGTGAACTGATACAGAGTTATTTGCAGGTTATAATACTAAGCAGAAAAAGCAAAGTATAAAAGAATAACTATATATTGTACAAATCCATTTATATAACATATTCAGAATAGGCAAATTCATAGAGACAGATAACAAATTAGTAGTTGCTAAGGGCTGGGAGGACAGGAGAGTGGAAAATGACTACTAATGGGTATAGTGTTTCTTTTGGGGGTAATAAAAATGTTCTAGACTTAGTGGTGATGGTTGCAAAAGGGTAAAAATTATCATACGTGAGTGACATCTTAACAAAAAATTTTTAAAGAGTATCTATAGTATGCTGCCTTATGTAGAAGAAATAGGGGTAATAACATCTGCATGCATTTGCTTTTATGCAAAGAGAAACACAGGAGGGATAAACTGGAAACTTAACGAGATTTTTTATCTACTGGAGGTAGGTGGAACGGGATGGAATGATGAGCAAGTGGAAATGGGATAGAAGAAATGGGGGCGTGACTTTTCCTTTTGTATACTTCTAACTTTTAGAACTATGTTAAAAATAAATGCAGCGGGAATTCTGCAGCGGTCCAGTGGTTAGGACTCGGCACTTTCACGGCCATGGACCCGGCTTCGATCCCTGGTCAGGGAACTAAGATCTTGCAAGCCCCCTGGTGCAACCAGAAATTTTTTTTTTAATTTTTAAAACATAAATGCAGAAATAAAATCAAGCAGAGTGGGCTTTCCTGGTGGCGCAATGGTTGAGAGTCTGCCTGCTGATGCAGGGGACGCGGGTTCATACCCCGGTCCGAGAAGATCCCACATGCCGTGGAGCGGCTGGGCCCGTGAGCCATGGCCGCTGAGCCTGCGCGTCCGGAGCCTGTGCTCCGCAATGAAAGAGGCCACAACAGTGAGAGGCCCGCGTACTGCAAAATAAAAAATAAAAAAAAAAATCAAGCAGGGTGGGGGGAAAACCCTAAAATGGTATATTAACAAAACTATTTTTCAAATGTATAACATAATCACACTGGGGTGGGAGTGGGGGTGGGTAAAGAATGAACCAAAGTAGCTTTTAAACACAATATTAGAGTTACAGTCCCTGCTTAAAGATTCTTTTAAGTACAAATTGTAAATTCTAAATAGCAGGGAGTTTTCCCCCAGGGGTTTAGGTTAGCATTTCTGAAACACTTTGTGTATTCTGTGATTGAGTAAATAAGTAAATATACTATGGAAAATGGGAGTCAGGTTTCCCACCATTGGAGAAGGGATTTACAAATGCAGAAAGGTAGAAAAATATCATGAACCTGTGATGCTGGAGTAGAACTGGCAGTATCAGTATGAAGTCAGGATTTTACACAGATAGAAGTAGATAAAGATGTAAACATAAATGTAGAAACAGATGCATATGTGCACGTACACACATGCTGGTGCACGTGCGCGCGCACACACACACACACACACACGCGCACTTTTTTCCCCTAGTTATGTCTGCTAAAAGGACCTAGAATCAATGAGCACACCAATTACCCAGATTTTGGTTTCTAAATACTACCTTTTTTTTTTTGGCCGCGTCAGGTCTTAGTTGCGGCATGAGGGATCTTTCGTTGAGGCGCGCAGGCTTCTCTCAAGTTGTGACATGAGGGTTTTCTGTCTCTAGTTGTGGTGCATGGGCTCCAGAGCACGTGGGCTCTGTAGTTTGTGGCACACGGGCTCTCTTGTTGAGGCGCACGAGCTCAATAGCTGTAGTGCGCGGGCTTAGTCGCCCCGCAGCACGTGGGATCTTAGTTCCCCAACCAGGGATCGAACCTGCGTCCCCTGAATTTTAAGGTGGATGGATTCGTTACCACTGGACCACCAGGTAAGTCCCTCTAAATACTATTTTCTTTTAAAAGGAGCAAGAATTGATTCTAAGCCTGGGAAAGTATGGGTTAGCCAAAAAGTTCGTTCAGGTTTTTCCATAAGATGTTCCAGAAGAACCCAAACAAACAAAACTTTTTGGCCAACCCAATACAAGATGAGCATTGGAACATCATTTTATGTTAGAAGGAAACTACTCAAAGAATAATGAGGATTTGTCAGAAGGACATACAAGCGAGCTAGATGAGTTTTCCACTGGCCAAATCTGGGACAATTTCAGAATCGGAATAAATAACAGTAATGGTTTACAGATCACTGAATAAAAAAAAAAAATTCATGAGTTCATGTTTATAAAAATAAATAAATAGATAAATAAACAGAAAAAAAGGAAATTTCTTCCTTACAGTGGAAAGCCCATTAATAAATGTAGATAAAATGATAGTATTAGAAAATCACTATTTGTTTTTTTGTTGTTGTTGTTGTTTTGCGGTATGCGGGCCTCTCACTGTTGTGGCCTCTCCCGTTGCGGAGCAACAGGCTCCAGACGCGCAGGCTCAGCAGCCATGGCTCACGCGGGCAGCCGCTCCGCGGCATGTGGGATCTTCCCGGACCCGGGCACGAACCCGTGTCCCCTGCATCGGCAGGCGGACTCTCAACCACTGTGCCACCAGGGAAGCCCGAAAATCACTATTTGACAACCATCATAGTAATAACTGATTCAGGCAAGAAGCATCAATGGATGCTAAAATAATGAAAGCTTGAGGAGTAACAGAATATTTATAACTTCAAAGTCATCTCCTCATAAGACACTTTAATTCCAAAGGGGAAAATCATAAATTTACAGTAGAAAACCTGGCAGATACTTCCTAAACAAAGTGATTAAAGTTAACACCAACAGTAATAGGACAAATCAATATCATGCACATTCTGTTATGATACACTGAAAAGAATACACATCACTTCTCTGGTATTCTTGTCAAAAAGACTATTTCTTACATCTCTTCATGTGAAAAGTCAGACTAAAGGACATTCTACTGTTTAGCTGCATATTTAGTAAAGAGACATGCATATTTTTAGGTAAAGAGTTATCACACACATATAGGTAAAGGAACAAAACACACAAGCAATCATACTTAAACTCTCATTAAAAACTTATCTATCGATGATTATCGCTTAAATCAATCAATTTTTTCTGGGGGGGGGTCACAAAATGATGATCTTTTATTTCTATCATTTCTTCCATATTTATTAGCTGGAATTCTTCTGTAAAGGGCTACTTGATTTCCCTGAAGTATAGCTAATACAGAAGATAGGGTAAATGCTGAATTCTTTCCTTTAAATTGCCAATTTTCAAACTAAGGAATTAGTGCCCTAGTTTCTCGAATGGTTCCCAGTGAGATGTTAGGTATTTCTCCTTTTATCATTATGATATATATTATTTTATGTATTAAATGTGTTTCAATGAATTGTGTAGGATGTTTTGTTTTGTTTTTGAGACTCAAATTTTCTCATCTTTGGCCAATAGGAGCCACTCATGCATTTGAAGTTGAGTTTTAGACACAAAGAATTTGAAGAGCTTATGAGACATCCATTGGTTCTGAAACAGGAGACAAAAAAAAGAAAAATACTATAGAAGTATAATTCTTATTCCTAAGGCATCCTAACCACCATACAGAAGTGCCTGAGAGGATTTTTTAGTACAAATTAAGATTTTAAAATTAATATATTCACTAAACATTTACTTCATCTGTCTGGGTTTTTTTTTTCTTTTCTTCTATTTACAATATGATGATTAATGTGTCCCAGTCTATTAGACAAGGTTCCTACCCTCAATGAGCTTAGTAGGAAAGATACCATAACTGTTTATCTTACATGCCAGGTGACAAATACAGGTCAGGACAAACATATCGCAGAATAAAATTAATGTTACAGAAATAGAAATAAGGGATTATATCCAGCTCGAGTAATCTTAAAAGAATTATTTAAGTCAGAACCAAAAGTAGATTTTGATATGCCAGGGAATTGGAGGAAAGGCATGGGGTGTGTGGTGGGGAGAGCCAGTGCAGGGAAGAGCATATTAGGAGTGATGAAGAGGAAGGAAAATGCAAGGCAATTTGAGGGCAAGGTGAAGGGAGTAGACTATTTATAAGAATAGCACTATCTAAAAGAACTTTCTACAAAGTGGACATGTTCTATATCTGTGCTGTCCAGTACAGTAGTCACCAGTCACATGCAGCCGCTGAGACTAAAGAACTGAATTTTTAGTTTTATTTAAGTTTATTTAACTTAAAACGAATAGCCACCTGTGGCTAGTGCTTACCATACTAGACAACACACTATTAGAATAAAAACTCAGAACGGGTAGTTTTTTTCTGTTGAATAAACAAATGAATGAACAAATGAATGCATGATTGAATGCACACTCAAATGAATATTCCAAAGGGTATAGTATCTTAGGAAAATGTGGGACACAAAGTTGGAAAAGTATGTTAGAGCCAGATTATAGATGGCTTTGAACACAAACTAAAGAGTTTGAACTTTATTTGAAAGGTAATTTTAAAACATCACTTACATTTTCTTAATAAGAGAAGCATAATAATTGTTTCAGGGCAAGTAACCTGGCAGTAGTGAGCAGGCAGTACTGACAGGACAAAATGTGGAAAAAAAGAGAGGTGGGTAGCCTAGGTTAGAGATTCTCAAACTTTTTGATTTCAAGATCCTGTATTACTTTTCTAGGCTATCATAACAAAGTACCACAAATGGGGTGGCTTAACACAACAGAAAGATATTCTCACAATTCTGGAGGCTAGAAGTCTGAAATCAAGGTATCGGCAGGGTCACACTCCTTTGAAGGTTCTAAAGAAGAATGTTTGCCTCTTTCTAGCTTTGGTGGCTCCTGGCAATCCTAGGTGTTCCTTGGCTTGTAGCTGCATCACTCCAATCTCTGCCTCTGTCTTCACGCGGCATTCTTCCGTATAGATCTCCTCTATGTCTCTGTATTCAAATCTCCTTCTTCCTTCTCTTATAAAGACACCAGTAATTGGATTTAGGGCCCACCCTAATCCACCATATCCTCATTTAAAACTTGAATACAACTGCTGAGATCCTGTCTCCAAATAAAGGACCAGGGATTACAACTTGAACATATCTTTTTGGGGACCACTCAACCCACTACAGGCTCTGTTACATGCTTAAAAATTAATGCGGTTCCCAAGGAGCTTTTTTATATGTTGATATTTACCATGTTAGATATTGATATCTACCATATTAGAAATTAAAACTAAGTGCTTAAGTGACTATCTACTCATTTATTTTAAGACAATAATAATAAACTCATTGCATTTTAACTTAACACATTTTTTATGAACAATAAATGTATTTTCCAAAAAAATTTGTGAAGAGTGGCACTGTTTTATATGTCTGTAAATCACAATCAAAGATGGCTAGATTCTCACATCTACTTCTGCAATCTGTTACAATGCATAGTTTTGGTTAATGTATCTGAAGATAATCTGGCCTCAGATATGTAGTTGGAAAAAGAAGTGTTTAAATAGCTTTTACAGATAACTATAGATATTCTTCCTTGATAGTACACCAAAGCTCAACAAGTGGTCATTTTTTAAAGGCCAATCAAAACCACAATGAGATATCACTTCACACCTGTAAGAACGGCTATCATCAAAAAGAACACAAATAACAAATGTTGTAAAGATGTTAAAAAAAAATAGCAAATGTTGGTGAGGATGTAGAGAAAAGGTTAGTTGCTACTTGAACTACTGTCAGTAAACTTTTGGGGCTCTGTTGCATTGGTCATGTGGAATACATTGGTTATCTTTCCAATGTCAACACATTTCAAACACCATCAATCTCATCAGAAAAGTCTTCAAGTATTGGGAAGTTTTTTCCACATTTTCATTTTTGCTTGGAAGCTTAAATTTTACCACTAGCGATAATAAAATTCTGTTTGTTCATTTTTGGGAAAACTTCTGCCAGATATCAAAGTCTTGAATAACCACAGTTTGTCTATCAGTCTTTTTTTTTTAATGGTGTTCCATGAAAAAAAACAGTTTAGCTCTCAAACAACTGCAAAAGTGCTCCTCCTTGAGACAACCATTGTACTTCAGAATGCACACATGCATTGTCAAATAGAGTAATAATACAACATGTACTCAAGCGGTAAGATTTAATGAAATTAATAATTTTCACTGATTCATTAAGGACATTCTTAAGCAAAACTAGATTTCTTTCACAAGTGTGTAGCAGTGAAGAATGCAATGATTACTAATATAGTTTGGCAGTACTGCCTTAATTTGAGTAAAGCACTACAAATTTACCCTTCATTGTTTTTTCACCATCAGTGCAAAGCCAGGACAATGAAAAAGGCAAATAACGTCTTAGTACAACTATGAAAATACTGATAGTTATGACTTTGCATACTCCTGAGAGATTCCCAGGGACACCCACCCTACCCTGGGGAGTCCCAGATCAAATTTTGAGGACCACTGCCCTAGGTAATTGGTTCTCAACTTTGAGGTGTGTCAGAATCACCTGTGACCTCAAATTAATGAATCAAATCTATTTGTACATTGACAAAGCACCATTAGATGAATCTTAGGTGCACCAAAGGTTGATAACTACTGGCCTAGATGATACAGTGATAGATAGAACTAGGCTTTATAGAAGTGGGAATGAACAGGACCTCCTAGAGGGGTGGGATAGGGAGGGTGGGAGGGAGGGAGACGCAGGAGGGAAGAGAAATGGGAACGTGTATATGTATAACTGATTCACTTTGTTATAAAGCAGAAACTAACACACCATTGTAAAGCAATTATACTCCAATAAAGATGTTAAAAAAAAATCGTAAAAAGGAATGCTTCCAATAGAACCAATAAACCATTTCTTTAAAAAATACTTATAAAATAGAAGTCTTTAGCTGGTAATATTAAAAAAAAAAGATGAACAAACAAAAAAAAAACTAAAAGACTTTACAGATTGATAAAATGTGAGAATATGAAGAAAATCAACATATCAAAGGTTCTGAGTCTTGATTACTGAAAAAAACTGGTGATACCATTAAGAGAATGAGAGAAGTCAGGAGAAGCTTATCAAGGAACTAAAGAAATAGGAAGGAAGATGAATTACCTTTTTCATGCTCTTCCAGATTAGAATTAATCCCCTCTTCCTCTACATTTGTATCTCTATCTTTAAATTTTTCTTCATTTAAAAATGTTACTTTATCTCTCATTGTATTACAGTGTACTGTTTACATGTCAGTCTCCCACTCAGTAGAAATCAAACTCCTGGAGGACCCGAATGAGCTTGGGTGCACCAGTCCTGGGCTCTAACTATATGATCTTGGGAGTGTTACTTACTCCCTCTAGCCTCAATTTTATCATGTCTAAAATGCGGATAAAATGGTCTACCTTTTAGAGTAACTCTAAGGATCAGAGAGAAATTTTCATAGTAACTAACATAATGCCTAACACAGTAAAAACTCAGCCAAGAACAATAATAAAATCAACTGGCATAGTGGTATTACCATTAAAAGTACTCCTTTTAGAGCTAGCAACTTTCTGATTAAATACAGACCTTTGCTAGTTCTCACTGTAAAGCATACCAGATACCATTCATCCTCAATTAATTACATAAATGATCAACTAATTTGTGAATTGAATTATCCAATTTATCCTGCCACAGGCTCATTAAGGCCTCTAGAAAAATGGACAAAGAAGAAGTATAATTTTATAATCTGTTTTGCTTTTTTGGAATGCTGCATCTCATTCTGCACAAAAAGTGGAAGAAAAAAAATTCTAAAATAAAATTCCTAAATTGCTAGTGGATTTAATTTACTCATGCTATCTTTAACCCTCATATATACCAATAATTTACAATTTACAGCAGAGGGACAAAATTATTTTCTCTATTCATGTAACTGAAACATACATCTGGTCTAAAAAGCAGCAGTTTGCAAGAAGAACTCCCCAGAGGTTAATGGGTTAATGGTTCTGGAATAGAAATGCAGTACAAAACTCTAACTAGTTGAAATAGGAATGGGACTGAGGAGAGAATGGGAAGGGGTAATCCTAGGGGAGATAAGATGCAACTCTCCAAGCTGGTTTTCAGCCAGCACAGCTAAGCGCACATCTCCTGACTTGCCAAAAATAACATTAGGGTCTTTGTGACCACAAGTAGTAAGGACTTCAGTTTTAGGTTTCATCTAAAAATAACTATGAAAACAACCCAAAAAACCCATACATCAGTCAAAGTGTGATGAGAATTTTTTAAACTCTGTATCATGATTCAATAAATGCTGTTTCTATTACAATCAGAAATGGTGCCTCCCCCAACCCCATTATTTCTACATGGCATGCTTGGAGGAGGCTGTAGCTCCTTCGAGAAAAAACTCTACAATGTCATAGTAGGATGCTTTCATTGGTAAGTAAACAAAAACTCAATTCAAAGTGGCTTAAAATAACACTTCTCCAGCTTTTGTGTGTATTCTGATTCAGTAGGACTAGGGTAGGGCCTGAAATTCATTTCCAACAAGCTCACAGGTGATGCTGATGATGCCAGCCCATGGACCACAGTTTCCATACCAGGGATTTAAACCATAAAGAAATACATAGATTAACATATCTGGAAACCCAGAGATAAGGCTGTTCAATAATGTCATCAAGAACCCATAGCTTGGGACTTCCCAGGTGGCACAGTGGTTAAGACTCTGCACTCCCAATGCAGGGGGCCTGGGTTCAATCCCTGGTCAGGGAACTAGATCCCACATGCATGCCGCAACTGAGAGTTCACATGCCACAACTAAGGAGCCCACGAGCTGCAACTAAGGAGCCCGCCTGCTGCAACTAAGACCCAACACAACCAAATAAATATTAAAAAAAAAAAAAAAAAGAACCCCCATAGCTTATCTATCTCCAAAATGTCAGCTTCATCTTAAGGTTGGCTCCACCTTCTTGGGTACTGTATGGATGATAACAGTAATCAGGGCTACATGTTTCCTTGGTCATGTTCCACAGAAGATACAGAGTGGCTTCCCATGGATCTCTCTTAAGAGCAAGGAAGAACAGCCCCAAAGCTTAAAAAAATTTCCTTGCATCCTATTTGCAAGGATTAGGTCATGTGCTCATCCCTGAACCACCAAGCGGCAAAGTAACCTTTGGACCCACCAGGCCCACCCCTGAACTGAGGTGAAATCAGCTTTCCTGATGCTTATTGGTTACATGGAAGTAGAGGAATCCTGAAAAAATCATGGGTCCGTTAGGAAGGAAGAAAGAGGAACAGATGCTTAGTAGGCTATAAACAACATCCAATATAAATAAATATTTTCCTCCCTCATCCCATCAATGTTATCATTTGGTTCTGAATCCAGTGCATCAACTTTTCCAGCTGTTAGAAATCTCATTAGACTGGGACATCGTCAAAATCTTTACTATCTTTTGTAGGATGGCTTTCAAAGCTCTTTCATCTATTAGAATTCATATTACAGTATAACTATAAGAATAATTTCAAAATACTTATCAATCTAAAATGACAAAGAAGTTTATTACTACAGAATGCATAAGATTATAGCATAATAAGAATAATAATGGCAATAGGATATATAGTAGCCTAGCAGTAACGTAGAAAATAAATTCATAATGTGGGATATATAAATAAATAAATGAACGGATAGATAAATGTGAGCTTTGGTCTCAAATCTATCAATCTTTCCATGGAAGCAAGGCTTCCTCCTAGGGTGAATTATATGGTATGTAAATTATAACTCAATAAAACTGTTCAAAAAAAAAAAACACTTCCCTTTAATAACACAGACCAACAATTTGTGGAGAAAACTGTCTAAAAAAGACTTAGCCACAAGATTTGTCACAAATGCCAAACAACTACTATTTAGTTTAAACAAAAATCAGGGTCACAAAAACTGCATCAGAGGTCTCTGAAAGCAATACCAAAAATGTGGGCTGTGTGATCTGACCCTCAATGTTGCTCTACCTCGCAGAACTTCTAGACTCAGGAAATTTAATATTCTCTAGAAAAAACACTCTCTGCTAGTAAACAGAAAGCAAAGGCTAGAGTCAACTATATGGGCTCAAAGCTTGCACAACAGTTGCTCCTAAGAAAAACTTGGCAAACATCTCAGTCATAATATACTAACAGATGAGACTTCTTTTTAAAACTACTAATACTAAAGGAATGTGATCATTTTACAGGTTGGGCTCACTATTTTTTAAAGGATTCTATCTTGTATTCGGCACTAACGTTATAAAGGGAGAACTATTAATTCAAAATCAGACCTATGATGTACAATATAAATTATTATACAAAGCTATCTCCAGATGTGGGTCAATGCTATTCAACTTGAATTCTAATTGGTACCTAATTCAAGTCACTACATAATTCTGGCACTACACAAATCTAGTGAAAGATAAAAATTTTAAGGGTATTATTTTTCACAATAGCCAAGGTATAGAAACAACCTAAGTGTCAACCAATGAATGAATATTATTCAGTCATAAGAAAGAGGGAAATTCTGTCATATGCAATAACATGGATTAACCTGGAGGACCTTATGCTAAGTGAAAAAGGCAGATACAAAAAGATAAATACTGTATGACCTCACTTATGTGTGGAATCTTTAAAAAAAAAAAAAAAGTCAAACTCAGAGAAACAGAGAGTAGAATGGGGATTAACAGGGGCTGGGGTGGGGGAAATGAGCAAATGTTGGTCAAAGAGTACAAGCCTTTGATGAATAAGTTCTGGGCAACTAACTACCTACAAAATGAAAAAGAAATGTCTCTCTGGCCTCCAAGGGCCTCCTTAATCTAGTTATTATTTCCCATTTAACCTAATTTCCTACCCTCAGTAAAAACTGCTGCTTTGAGTAAGCTGATTAACTTAACGGAAGTTTAAAAGAAAATTTACACTTTTTTTGCTTTTATGTATTTGCTCATTCCATTTGTAATACTTGAATTGCTTCCCTAATCCTAACTGTCCAAATTTTACCTGTCTAGCCCAAGTTCCATCTCTCCCTTTAAGTCAGCCCTAACAAGCCCTCCAGGTGATTTCTATGAACACTCAATATTGACAACCATTAAGCTCTCGGGATTATGACTGGCTATTAAAAAACTGAAAACCTCTCTACAGCACTTTAAGTGAATAGGTATTTATTTGTCTCATATAAGAAAGCGTCTGAAAGCAGACAGTCCAGGGCTGACATCCAATGACGTCAACATCCTTAGTGTATTGGTTTATCACATCATGAGCACAGATGATTGCTGCTCCTTCAAGACAGGAAGAAGGGACAAGCAACAAAGGACCATGCCAGAAATATCACTTCCCTTTTATCTGGAAAGTAAAAGCTTCCTTAGAAGCTTCCCATTCCCTACTAATAAGTCTTCACTTAAATGTGGTGGCAAACTGTATTTTCCAAAGGTGGCCACACCATCATATTTATCCCAGCCCACTTGTTCTTTTTACAATGTGATAGGTACTTCTCCAAATGAGAGGTCATATTCTCTCCCTTTGAATCTGAAAGGGGGACTTGTGATAGTTTTGACCAACAGAGTACAGCAGAAGTGATAATATGTGACTTCTGAGGCACCATCATAAAAAGAATACAGCTTCCATCTGGGGGGCTCTCTCTCAGGAAACTCTTAGAACCCAGAAACCACGATGAGACCATGTGTGAATATTCCAGCTGGGCTTGCAGCAAACACAAGCATTAACTTCCAAACAACAGGAAGGAGTCTTTTCACATCAATACAATCCCAGTCCCCAGTCTTGAGTCTTCTAGCTGCAGCCTCAGAAATCGTGGAACAGAGACAAGTGGTCACCACTGGTTTTGTATGAATTCTTGACCCACAGGAGAAATAATAAATGATATTTGTTGTTTTAAGTCACTACATTTTGGAATAATTTATTAAGCAGCAATAGAGAACTAAAACAGATACGATTGGCCAGAACTGGGTCACATGACCATCTTCAGCTGCAAAGAACCTGGGAAATCAGGGAACATGATTGCCATGAGCTTAGCTAAGGTGGACACACTGCCACCAAAACATAATCAGGGTCCATTAACAATGGGAAGATGAAAATGAGTACTGGGTAGGCAACTAACAGTACATGCCACAACCACTTGGTTAGTACTCATTATCTACTACCTCATACCAACACTGACATTTTCTTAAATATGTGTCTTACATCCACTTAGTAGAATATGTAAGAGTCTTGAAGGCAAAGACTATTTCATTACAAAATGCCTTAATCGGTAGTTACCTTAAAACTATTAGCTATTTAACTTCTGAAGGGAAATATTTAGGTTATATTTTAGAAAGAACTTCTAGGTCCTAGAAACTGTGAGGTTCTGAAACAAACACACAGAAAAGGTTTTATAATTTTTTTCTGCAGTTTTTTTTTTTTCAGAATAATTCCTCTGGGAAAATGATGGTGTGACTGAACAATGGAATAAGCTTTGACAATGCCCTGCAGTATACAGACAAATATCAACTGACCCCAGAGTTAGACTGAGTCATCACAATGGTGTTTGGAAATCCTGTACAAAGCTGACCAATACAGGCACTAGCTCAGACTTTTATAGAGATAAACACTGATGCAGGCTAATTAACAACTGCAGGGTACTTTGTGAACATAAAGTGCTAAATATTTATTTTTAAATAATCACACTGATTTAGCAATAAATGATAAACTTACTCTTAGTGGAACAGTAACACTACTGTAGTTCCTAGAAATGACACTAGCCCCCAAGTACTCCTGACCGCTCATGATTTTCAGCGAGTCTCTATTTCTTTAAACAATGAGAAGAGTAATATAGAAATCAGATGTTATTGCAATTTAACTTAAAAATAAATCTTAACACTAGTCAGAAAACATTCCAAAACGTTTATTTTAGCTAAACAGAAATGTCACCTAAATTTAAACAACTCTGATTCATCATTCTAATAACTAAAGCTGAAAACAGCCACTTCAGTTGGTTATGAAAATATCAGCTAATACTCACATAGTGCTTCAGAATTTACAAAGTCCTTTCATAGATAGATCTTCCTATAAAATTATTATATATGAGTGCTTTGTTAACTGTAAAAATCTCTATAAGTTAGTAATTGAGCAATATGTGTTTACTATTATTCATCTACTACAGTATTAGTAATAATATTACTATTATTAGTAATAATAAAATTAAAGCTTATGAGGCAAGAACTTTTATGCCCTTTCTACAGATAAGGATATTGAGGCTGAGGAAGGAGAATTGACTGATCCATAATCACACAGTTGAAATACATTCGGTACTTAAACTCATATCTTCTGACTTGAAATTCTGGGGTACTTTCTACTGCATCTTGCTATTTCTATAAAATGTTTACTTCTTCAAAGCATGATTCCCAAAGATGGGAAGAGAAAAGTGAAAGGAGAGGTCTATTGTTGAACAGAGAACTGTCATTTGTAAGGCTGTAGAGCAGGCCAATCTCAAGTCATTGGACAACCCAGTAAACTAAGCTAAAGATCACAAAGAAAAACAAAAGAGAGATTCATTACAGTATAGTCTAAGAAATGAAACCAACTGCAGTAACTTTAAACTAGGAGCATTAAAAAAAAAAAACTTTTCACATTATAACATTTTCAGTATTGCTTTAAAATACTGCACTTTGGTTATCGTAACTATAAGCATCACTTTATTCCAGTTCAAGTCAAAACTGTCCCTCCCTCAAATATATACACTAAAGATCCTTTGAGTCATGATGCTTATAAAAACTACCTTAAGTTGTAAGTTCCTAGGAACTTTTAATTAAATTCATGAACACTCAATTTTACGGGACACATCTGGAAATGCCATGAAACTGAAATGTCTCCTGTCCGGTCACAGCACATATTGAGTCTTCATTAAACCTCAAAGCAAAATCTTAGGAGGCTGTCTGTACTTCAGATGTTCCCTAAGAGAGGTACAAAGTACAAGTGTTTAGGAATTATTTTCCTAAGAGAGCATACTTACTACAGGATTTAAGCTATGACTGGCCAATTCCAGCTGGAAAATATAGAAACCCAACAAGTCTTTAGCACATTCACTAGCAGATAAAAGGCATTAAACTATACTCAACATACATGTACAATTCATATGCAGTGGAAAAGCAATCAAAGCTGCAAGTATTCAAATATTTCTTTTACTTGAAATACCAATACGACTAACAGAGAAGGACTTCTACCATTACACTTCCAAACAACAGTCAAAGCATTAAGCAAAGTGTGAGACTTCCCATTGAAAAAGGCTTGGAAGAAAGAATTCTGAGTATTGAACAGCTTTTAGTATTACAATAAGAAGTAAGGGAGCAAAATAATTTTGACAACTGCATTAGGAAGCAAAGTTCCACTGGAAATAAAAACATGTGCATTGGAATCAGACATATCTGAGTCCTACCCTTTCCACTTACCTAGCCGTGTGGTTCTGGGAAAGTTATTTAACCCTTACAAACCTCAATTTCTTCAACTATAAAACAGGAATAATATAACCTACCTCATAAAGTTATTTAACATATTAAATGAAAAATGTTTGAAATGTACTCACTACAATACCTGGAACAAAGTAAGTACTCGATAAGGTGCAGCTGTTTATAATTTACAGCCTTTCAAGTATTTCAAGATGATTTAAATAAACTAGACCAATTTCAACAACTACATACTTTTGCCAGTAAAACAATACAAACTCTGAGATACTAAATAAGGTCCTTGATCTTAAAAGGGACTTCAAAACCCAAACATTTATGATCAACTTTTAAAAGAAGTTTAGGTTTTCAAACCGTTAATGGTAAGAACGAGAATAGTTGTTCTCCTTCTACCCACATATATTTATTTTTCTCTCCTATAACAATCAAAATAGTATTAGGGATTAAAAAGCTATCATTTAAAAAAAAAAAAAAAAGCTATCATTTGATTTAATGTTTTATTTTTAATAAGACACTTCCCAGCAGAGACTGAATCAACATTAAGAGAATCAAAACAAATAAGAGGGCTTTCCTGGTGGTGCAGTGATTAAGAGTCTGCCTGCCAATGCAGGGGACACGGGTTCAAGCCCTGGGCCAGGAAGCTCCCACATGCCGCGGAGCAACTAAGCCCATGCACCACAACTACTGAGCCTGCACTCTAGAGGCCACGAGCCACAACTACTGAGCCCACGTGCCACAGCTACTGAAACCCGCAGTACTGAGCCTGTGCTCCGCAACGAGATAAGCCACCACAATGAGAAGCCCACGCACCACAACGAAGAGTAGCCCCTGCTTGTGGCAACTAGAGAAAGCCCATGCACAGCAATGAAGACCCAACGTAGCCAAATAAATAATCTTTTTTAAAAAATCAATTATACTTAAAAAAACAAAAGAAATACCTAACTTTTAATATCCTCTATTTTAAATTATTTTAGTTGTATTGGAAGACAGTTAAAACCTTTAAACTACAGCTGTTATGTGTTTACATAGACTCAAATGTTTGGAAAATTTCCTTAAGTCTTATAAAGTCAATTAAATGCCTACTTTAATTCTTATACTCAATAAAGGAAAACATTCTAACTGCAGTAATTAAAGTTGTTTTCTTTTAAGACTAAAACTTTGCCTAGGACTTCTAGCTCTACTAAAATTATAAATTATCTGAGAAATAAAGTTACTGGCTAAACAAACTGATGAAAAACAGAAATGATAAAACTAGAAGCTTCCAAAAAGAAATCAAGATTTAGGATGTTAAAGAATTAAGCTCGGAATAAAAAAATTTTTTTAATACAAAGTTGTTTTTTTTAACATCTTTATTGTAGTATAATTGCTTCACAATGTTGTGTTAGTTTCTCCTGTATAACAAAGTGAATCAGCTATATGTACACATATATCCCCATATCCCCCCCCCTTATGTCTCTCTCCCACCCTCCATATCCCACCCCTCTAGGTGGTCACAAAGCACCGAGCTAATCTCCCTGTGCTATGTGGCTGCTTCCCGCTAGCTAGCTATTTTACATTTGGTAGTGTATATATGTCCATGCCACTCTCTCACTTCGCCCCCGCTTACCCTTCCCCCTCCCTGTGTCCTCAAGTCCATTCTCTATGTCTGCGTCTTTATTCCTGTCCTGCCTCTAGGTTCTTCAGAACCATTTTTTTTTTAGATTCCATATATATGTGTTAGCATACGGTATTTGTTTTTCTGTTTCTGACTTACTTCACTCTGTATGACAGACAAAAATATGGAACACTTCACGAATTTGTGTGTCATCCTTGCACAGGGGCCATGCTAATCTTCTCTGTATCGTTCCAATTTTAGTATATGTGCTGCCAAAGCGAGCACTAATACAAAGTTTTTAAAAGTGTAAAATTAAAACACTAACAACATATCAACATGTAGGTACTTGGAAGTTAAGTGGAATTAACTCAGTGAACACATTCAAGATAGACAAAGGACATACAACAATATGAACCAAAGAAATAATTTTTGTCTTTAAAAAACACAAGAGAGTATCCTTTGAGCAACCTCTCATATAGCCAAGATTGTATTTCAAATTGTTTATTTGAATTTAATCAAACAGTGAGCTGTTAGTACTCCATTAAACTCAAGATCCCATTTCTCTACAATGCTCTCCTTTGATAAGTTAAAAATCATAAAATAGAATATCATCCAATATTATTAAACTTCTAAATAAGGCATTAGAGTAATAGTATATACAGAGCACTAATGTTAAATTCCCACCTTGACGATCACAGCTCTTTGTATAAAATCTTGATTGATGATGTCTCACAGAAGTTCATATATCATATTAAATTAAAGGTATGGAGCTTTCAAATTATGAACAAATCAATTTTAAAGGAGAAGGAAAGGGATGGGGGAGAGATCAAAGTTTAGTTTCCAAGTATCTTTTCACTTTTTATAAAGAATGTTAGAATGTTTTCCCTTTAGGTATTGTAAGAGCTCAAGTAGGCACTTAATTAAATATGCATTTCATAAATTGCATGACTAGAAAAAGTGATACAATCATTCTACAAATATATACTGGACACTTAATCTAAGACACTATTCAATATGGATACTATTCTATGTAAGCAGCTCTAAAGGATACATAAAAATAGCTCTGTTTTCAGGGAGCTTCCTAATATAACTAAGGAGCTCAGACATGAACATACAAAAATTTAAGTAACACTGCAAAGCAATAAATGATTAAAGTTCCAATTAAGAAGTTAAGACCATATGTATTACAAAAGAAGATAGAATTGATTGAGGCTAAAACCTGTGTGTAGAATCAATTGGTATCTAAAAATCAAGTGACACAAAAATCTCAGAAAAGAGAGAAAACTTGAGAGCTCAGATATGAAAGAAGAGTAAAGTTTAGAAAGAGAGAGATGAAAGAGAAGGGCATCCACAGCTAGAATAAACAGAGGGTGACAGGGATAGACCAGCAGCCAGCACCAAAGAGCAAGGTAGCAGGCGTAGGTTGGAAGCATATGAAAGCGAACTTTGAATATCCTATCAGGAACTTAGACTGAATCATTCAACAAATACTGATTGGTGTAACTATTCTGTGTCACGTACCATCCTAGATGCAAAGGATACAAGTGTGAACGGAACACCTAAGTTCTCTGCCCTCATAGTGATGATACTCTAGTAGATTTATTCCATAAAAAAAGATGGTGCCATGCAATGCTTCTAATCAGAGGATGAGATCAGAGATATACTTTAGGAAAATTATGTAGGTACCTAGACAGAAAAAGAGATAGGCAGACCAATTAACACACTGCAATAATAATCCAAGAGAGAAGTAGCAAGTGATAGTATTCAGTTATGCAAATACGTCTTGAGCAGTCTTGGATAAAACACCTCATTTCTCTGCATCTCTGTTCTGACTTGAGAATTGAAGTTTGCCACTCAACCACAACCTTAAGATTCTCAACTGGAAAATTCTACAAACACATCAAGGCACCATGTAATATGTGCAAAGTAACACTAAAATCTAAGAGCTGCAACTTGCTTTCATCTCTAACTTCTTCCTACCAACTCAACTTTCGAATTATGCTTATACTTTATCAGTTTAACGACTATCTGTCTCCAAAAGAACACTCTCTTTCTGAATGAGAACGGACAGTAAGGGTCAAGGTTAGACGTGATAGAATTTAGCTGGAGCATATGAAGATCTATGCTACCTCCCTTTATTTCTCTCTGTGTACTCTGTAGTCCCAAGTAAAGGACAGAGAAGGGGGTACCAAGGTATTTACAAATCTGTTAGAAACAGAAAAACAACAGTAGACAAGGTACTTATTTCATTCTCCATTACACCACAGAAAGCTATCTGTCTCCTACAATTAACTTATACATGCCTTAAGGGCAAAGATTATGTTTTATTCATCATTATGATGTCATAGTGCCTAGCACAGAGTTTTGTACACATTGTTGCGAGTGTAATTAAGAAGACTGACTGACCACCCACTGGAGTAAAAGTTCTGAGCCCCACGTCAGGCTTCAGAACCTGTGGGTCCGGCAATGGGAGGAGAAATTCCTAGAGAATCAGACTTTGAAGGCTAGTGGGATTTGATTTCAGGACTTCGACAGGACTGGGGTAAACAGAGACTCCACTCCTGAAGGGCACACACAAAGTATTGTACGCATCAGGACTCAGGGGAAGGAGCAGTGACCCCATAGCGACTGAACCAGACCTAACAGCTAGTGTTGGGGGTTCTCCTGCAGAGGCGGGGGGTGGCTGTGTCTCACTGTGAGGACAAGGACACTGGCAGCAGAAGTTCTGGGAAGTACTCCTTGGCGTGAGCCCTCCCAGAATCCGCCATTAGCCCCACAAAATAGCCCAGGGAAGGCTCCAGTGTTGGGTCACCTCAGACCAAACAACCAAGAGGGAGGGGACCGAGCCCCACCCATCAGCAGGCAAGCAGAATAAAGTTTTACTGAACTCTTCCCACCAGAGCGACAGCCAACTCTACCCACCACCAGTCTCTCCCATCAGGAAACCTGCACAAGCCTCTTAGATAGCCTCATCTACCAGAGGGCAGACAGCAGAAGAAGAACTACAATCCTGCAGCCTGTTGAACAAAAACCACATTCATAGAAAGATACACAAAATGAAAAGGCAGAGGGCTATGTACCAGAAGAAGGAAGAAGAAAAAAAACCCAGAAAAACAACTAAATGAAGTGGAGATAGGCAACCTTCCAGAAAAAGAATTAAGAATAATGATAGTGAAGATGATCCAGGACCTCGGAAAAACAATGGAGGCAAAGATCGAGAAGATGAAAGAAATGTTTAACAAAGACCTAGAAGAATTAAAGAACAAACAAACAGAGATGAACAATACAATAATTGAAATGAAAACTACACTAGAAGGAATCAATAGCAGAATAACTGAGGCAGAAGAAGGGATAAGTGACCTGGAAGACAGAATGGTGGAATTCACTGCCACAGAACAGAATAAAGAAAAGAGAATGAAAAGAAATGAAGACAGCCTAAGAGATCTCTGGGACAACATTAAACTCAACAACATTCTCATTATAGGGGTCGCAGAAGAAGAAGAGAGAGAGAGAGGACCCGAGAAAATCTTTGAAGAGATTATAGTCGAAAACTTCCCAAACATGGGGAAGGAAATAGCCACCCAAGTCCAGGAAGTAGAACGAGTCCCATACAGAATAAACCCAAGGAGAAACACACCGAGACACATAGTAATCAAATTGGCAAAAGCTAAAGACAAAGAAAAATTATTGAAAGCAGCAAGGGAAAAACGACAAATAAAATACAAGGGAACTCCCATAAGGTTAACAATTGATTTCTCAGCAGAAACTCTACAAGCTAGAAGGGAGTGGCATGATATACTTAAAGTGATGAAAGAGAAGAACATACAACCAAGATTACTCTACCTGGCAAGGATGTCATTCATATTCGATGGAGAAATCAAAAGCTTTGCAGACAAGCTAAAGCTAAGAGAATTCAGCAGCACGAAACCAGCTCTACAGCAAATGCTAAAGGACCTTCTCTAAGTGGGAAACACAAGAGAAGAAAAGGACCAACAAAAACAAACACAAACGATTAAGAAAATGGTAATAGGAACATACATATTGATAATTACCTTAAACGTGAATGGATTAAATGCTCCAACCAAAAGACACAGGCTCGCTGAATGGATACAAAAACAAGACCCATATATATGCTGTCTAGAAGAGACCCACTTCAGACCTAGCGACACACACAGACTGAAAGTGAGGGGATAGAAAGAGATATTCCATGCAAATGGAAATCAAAAGAAAGCTGGAGTAGCAATACTCATAACAGAAAAAATAGAATTTAAAATAAAGAATGTTACAAGAGAAAAGGAAGGATACTACATAATGATCAACGGATCAATCAAAGAAAAAGATATAACAATTATAAATATATAGGCACCCAACATAGGAGCACCTCAATATATAAGGCAACTGCTAACAGCTATAAAAGAGGAAATCAACAGTGACACAATAATAGTGGGGGGGCTTCCCTGGTGGCACAGTGGTTGAGAGTCCACCTGCCGATGCAGGGGACATGGGTTCGTGCCCCCGTCTGGGAAGATCCACCATGCCGCGGAGCGGTTGGGCCTGTGAGCCATGGCCGCTGAGCCTGCGCGTCCGGAGCCTGTGCTCCGCAATGGGAGAGGCCACAACAGTGAGAGGCCCATGTACCGCAAAAAAAAAAATAGAAATAATAATAGTGGGGGACTTTAACACCTCACTTACACAAATGGACAGATCATCCAAACAGAAAATTAATAAGGAAACACAAGCTTTAAATGACACAATAGACCAGATAGATTTAATTGATATTTATAGGATATTCCATCCAAAAACAGCAGATTACACTTTCTTCTCAAGTGTGCATGGAACATATTCCAGAACAGATCACATCGTGGGTCACAAATCAAGCCTCAGTAAATTTAAGAAAATTGAAATCATATCAAGCATCTTTTCTGACCACAACGCTATGAGATTAGAAATCAATTACAGGGAAAAAAACGTAAAAAACACAAACACATGGAGGTTAAACAATACGTTACTATATAACCAAGCAATCACTGAAGAAATCAAAGAGGAAGTCAAAAAATACATAGAGAAAAATGACAATGAAAACATGATGATCCAAAACCTATGGGATGCAGCAAAAGCAGTTCTAAGAGGGAAGTTAATAGCTATACAAGCCTACCACAAGAAACAAGAAATATCTCAAATAAACAATCTAACGTTACACCTAAAGGAACTAGAGAAAGAAGAAAAAGCAAAACCCAGAGTTAGCAGAAGGAAAGAAATCATAAAGATCAGAGCAGAAATACATGAAATAGAAACAAAGAAAACAATAGCAAAGATCAATAAAACTAAAAGCTGCTTCTTTGAGAAGATAAGCAAAATTGATAAACCATTAGCCAGACTCATCAAGAAAAAGAGGGAGAGGACTCAAATTAATAAAATTAAAAATGAAAAAGGAGAAGTTACAACAGACACCGCAGAAATACAAAGCATCCTAAGAGACTACTACAAGCAACTCTATGCCAATAAAATGGACAACCTGGAGAAATGGACAAATTCTTAGAAAGGTATAACCTCCCAACATTGAACAAGGAAGAAACAGAAAATATGAACAGACACATCAAAAGTAATGAAATTGAAACTGTGATTAAAAATCTTCCAATAAACAAAAGTCCAGGACCAGATGGCTTCACAGGTGAATTCTATCAAACATTTACAGAAGAGCTAACACCCACCCTTCTCAAACTCTTCCAAAAAATTGCAGAGGAAGGAACACTCCCAAACTCATTCTAAGAGACCATGATCACCCTGATACCAAAGCCAGAAAAAGATATTACAAAAAAAGAAAATAAGAGACCAATATCACTGATGAATATAGATGCTAAAATCCTCAACAAAATACTAGCAAACAGAATCCAACAACACATTAATAGGATCATACACCATAATCAAGTGAGATTTATCACAGGGATGCAAGGATTCTTCAATATACACAAATCAATCAATGTGATACACCACATTAACAAACTGAAGAATAAAAACCATATGATCATCTCAACAGACGCAGAAAAAGCTTTTGACAAAATTCAACACCCATTTATGATAAAAACTCTCCAGAAAGTGGGCATAGAGGGAACCTACCTCAACATAATAAAGGCCATATACGACAAATCCACAGCAAACATCATTCTCAATGGTGAAAAACTGAAAGCAATTCCTCTAAGATCAGGAACAAGACAAGGATGTCCACTCTCACCATTATTATTCAACATAGCTTTGGAAGTCCTAGCCACGGCAATCAGAGAAGAAACAGAAATAAAAGGAATACAAATTGGGAAAGAGGAAGTAAAACTGTCACTGTTTGCAGATGACATGATACTATACATAGGGAATCCTAAAGATGCCACCAGAAAACTACTAGAGCTAATGAATGAATTTGGTAAAGTTGCAGGATACAAAATTAATGCACAGAAATCTCTTGCATTCCTATACACTAATGATGAAAAATCTGAAAGAGAAATTAAGGAAACACTCCCATTTACCATTGCAACAAAAAGAATAGAATACCTAGGAATAAACCTACCTAGGGAGACAAAAGACCTGTATGCAGAAAACTATAAGACACTGATGAAAGAAATTAAAGATGATACCAACAGATGGAGAGAGATACCATGTTCTTGGATTGGAAAAAATAATATTGTGAAAATGACTAGACTACCCAAAGCAATCTACAGATTCAATGCAATCCCTATCAAATTACCAATGGCATTTTTTACGGAACTAGAACAAAAAAATCTTAAAATTTGTATGGAGACACAAAAGACCCCAAATAGCCAAAGCAGTCTTGCGGGATAGAAACGGAGCTGGAGGAATCAGACTCCCTGATTTCAGACTATACTACAAAGCTACAGTAATCAAGACAATATGGTACTGGTACAAAAACAGAAACACAGATCAATGGAACAAGATAGAAAGCCTGGAGGTAAACCCATACACCTATGGTCAACTTATCTATGACAACGGAGGCAAGGATATACAATGGAGCAAAGACAGTCTCTTCAATAAGTGGTGCTGGGAAAACTGGACAGCTACATATAAAAGAATGAAATTAGAACACCCCCTAACACCATACACAAAAATAAACTCAAAATGGATTAGAGACCTAAATGTAAGACTGGACACTATAAAACTCTTAGAGGAAAACATAGGAAGAACACTCTTTGACATAAATAACAGCAAGATCATTTTTGATCCACCTCCTAGAGTAATGGAAATAAAATAAACAAATGGGGGCTTCCCTGGTGGCGCAGTGGTTGAGAGTCCGCCTGCCAATGCAGGGGACAAGGGTTTGTGCCCCGGTCCAGGAAGATCCCACATGCCGCGGAGCAGCTGGGCCTGTGAGCCATGGCCGCTGAGCCTGCACGTCCGGAACCTGTGCTCCACAACAGGAGAGGCCACAACAGTGAGAGGCCCACGTACCTCCCCCCCAAAATAAATAAATAATAAAAAATTTAAAAATGGGACCTAATGAAACTCAAAGCTTTTGCACAGCAAAGGAAACCATATACAAGATGAAAAGACAACCCTCAAAATGGGAGAAAATATTTGCAAACGAATCAACAGACAAAGGATTAATCTCCAAAATGTATAAACAGCTCATGCAGCTCAATATTAAAGAAACAAACAACCCAATCCAAAAATGGGCAGAAGACCTAAATAGACATTTCTCCAAAAAAGACATACAGATGGCCAAGAGACACATGAAAATCTGCTCAACATCACTAATTATTAGAGAAATGCCAATCGAAACTACAATGAGGTATCACCTCACACCAGTTAGAATGGACATCATCAGAAAATCTACAAACAACAAATGCTGGAGAGGGTGTGGAGAAAAGGGAACCCTCTTGCACTCTTGGTGGGAATGTAAATTGATACAGCCACTATGGAGAACAGTATGGAGGGTCCTTAAAAAACTAAAAATAGAATTACCATATGATCCAGCAATCCCACTACTGGGCATATACCCAGAGAAAACCATAATGCAAAAGGACACATGCACCCCAAGGTTCTTTGAAGCACTATTTACAATAGCCAGGTCATGGAAGCAACCTAAATGCCCATCGACAGACGAATGGATAAAGAAGATGTGGTACATATATACAATGGAATACTACTCAGCCATAAAAAGGAACGAAACTGGGTCATTTTTAGAGACGTGGATGGATCTAGAGACTGTCATACAGAGTGAAGTAAGTCAGAAAGAGAAAAACAAATCTCGTATTTAACGCATATATGTGGAACCTGGAAGAATGGTACAGATGAACCAGTCTGCAGGACAGAAATTGAGACACAGATGTAGAGAACAAATGTATGGTCACCAAGGGGGGAAAGTGGAGGAGGGTGGGTGGGGTGGTGGGATGAACTGGGCAATTGGGATTGACATGTATACACTGATGTGTATAAAATTGATGACTAATAAGGACCTGCTGTATAAAAAAATAAATTAAATTTTAAAAAAACAACCTTAAATTACATGCTTACACTGAATTCATCTCACAAATATAATGCTGAGCAAAAGAAGCCAGACACACAAAAAGTATTTACTAAATGATTCCATTTATTAAATTTCAAAGATACATAGAACTCACCTCTGGTGTTGTAAGAAGTCAGGATATTGGTTACCTTTGATTAGAAGGGGGACATGAGGGCTTCTGGGGTAATGGTCTGTTTCTTGATCTAGTGCTGACTATACAAATGTGCTCACTTTCTGAACACTTATTGACTTATACATTTATAATTTGTGTACTTTTCTGTATTAGTATTATGTTTCAATAAAGTCTGTGTTAAAAAGATTAAAAAAAAAGAAGAGTGACTGAGATCCAAAGAATAAGTGAGTGAACCAGGTATAGGAGGGTTAGGCAGTAACAGCAACCATCAACAAAACAGCTAGAAGGGGATACAGCCCTAAGACATGATTTTTCCTTTTGAGGAGCTTGCAGCCTTCTGAGGAAAAACAAAAAAAAGAAAAAACAGGAGGAGAGAGATAAAATATACCAAGCACCTGGAATGAAGTAACTACTAAAGTTAATGATTAATGGCTACCTCTTACTGAATGTGTCAAACATTGTACAAAGAACATTACAGACATTGTCTCATTTAATCCTCACACCCCTATGAGTCAGATATTATTATCCCCATTTTTCAAATGGGAAACTAAGAGTTGGAACTAGGATAAATAGCTTACTCAAGGTCATAAAACTAGCAAACAATGAAGCTATGATTCAAACCCACACCTAACTCCAAAGCCAGTATTCTTAAACACCCAGAACCAGGGTAGATAGCATTGAAGATGATGGGAATTAATCTTATGATGGTACTTAATATATATTGAAAATGGAGCCAGATAGATTTGCTGAAAGATGAAGAGCAGCATTTAAATTGAAGAGGTATTAGGTATTATCTACAGGACCAGACAACTAAATGGAAGAGATCCAGTGCATCAAATAGAAGTCCTCTTCCAGCCCCTGTTTTCCTTCTCCAAATGCAACCAATGGAGTTTCTTAATGAGCTTCCAGAGCCAATTTATGAACATAAAAACACACTCTCTTTTTTTAACTTATTATTTTGAAATAATTTTAGATTCACCAAATAGTTGCAAAAAGAGTACAGGGAGTTCCTATATGCTCTTCACCCAGCTTCTCCTAATGTTAACATCTTATATAATCATAGTACAATGATCAAAATCAATAAATTAAGGTTGATGCAATACTAATAACTAAATTTTGCCAGTTTTGAGCAATTAGGTTAAGCTCCCATAAACATTCTTGCACCTATCTATTGATGCCCCTGTGTGTCAGGGGTCTCTAACACCACTTTCTGGCTCGGTGATTCACTGAAAGGACTCACAGGACTCAGAAAAGCTCTTATACTCAGTTATGGTTTAGTACAGCAAAAGGATACAGATTGATATAAGCAAAGAGGAAAAGGAGGATGAGCAAAGCCCAGGAGAAACCAGGTACCAGTTTCCGAGTGTCATCCCACAGTGGAGTTGCATGGACGTGTTTAATTGTCCCAGCAATGATGTGTGACAACACATGTGAAGCAAAGTCCACCAGGAAAGCTCACCCAAGTTCTGGTGTCCAGAGTTTTTACTGGGAGTCAGTCACATACCATGCAGGGCCTGCATGACTGACCTTAGCTACTGAGATTCTAGTCCCCAGAGCCAAATCGGTGTTCTCCATAAATCACAGTTTGTATAAACTACCTGATTCAACTGGTATTGTGTGGACCAAGGCATCAGGCATATAAAAACACTCTTATTAAGCAGAATATTCCAAAGGCTCTGAGTTCATTTCCCAGGAGCTGGCAGTCCTGAAGATAAGACTTCCTTGGGAATATGCTGGGTTTGAGCAACCCACCCCAGCTGAGTTAATCCTTTCCTAAACAACCTGTGAATACATTCCTGGGTTACCTCATTCATTTTAACAACATCACAGTATTCCATTGTATGGATGTTCCACCATTAATTTAGCCAATCACCCACTCATTAATCTTAAGTTGTTTCTAGCTTTTTGCTCTAGTCAACAATAAAAACAGGGACTTGGGACTTCCCTGGTGGCACAGTGGTTAAGAATCCACCTGCCAATGCAGGGGACACGGGTTCGAGCCCTGGTCCAGGAAGATCCCACATGCCGCAGAGCAACTAAGCCCGTGAGCCACAACTACTGAGCCTGTGCTCTAGAGCCCACAAGCCACAACTACTGAGCCCACATACCACAACTACTAAAGCCCGTGCGCCTAGAGCCCATGCTCCCCAAAAAGAGAAGCCACCGCAATGAGAAGCCTGCGCACCGCAAGGAAGAGTAGCCCCCACTCGCCGCAACTAGAGAAAGCCCGCGCACAGCAATGAAGACCCAACACAATCAAAAATAAATAAATTTATTTTTTAAAAAAACCAATAAAAACAAAGTTTTATAAATTATAAAGAGCTACACAAAAGAAAGATATAATTTTTCTAGAATTATTCTCACTAACTAATGAAATAAAATGAAGGTTTAGTCTAGTCTATGAGTTTCAGCCACCTGAATGAATATAGGGTATCTTTAAGGATAATCTGACTTCAAATGTGAGTTAGCAAACACAAGGCACTTATGAAAAACAAAAAAAAATGTAAAAGACGTTTCTTACCTCACAGAATTCCCAGTGTTTGCTTTCAGCAATTAATATGAAAGTAATCAAAGTAAACCAAAAATTATATGATTTCTGAAAAATCATACAGTAACATTACATAACAATAAAATGTAACTCTAGAGTTTTGATTGCTTAGTTACATATATCTAGAGTGTAGGGTTTCTATTTCACAATTAGAGAAACTTCATTAGGCTTTCACAGAAATGCAAATCCTGAATTTTTACATTTATGACGAGAATAAATGTCAAAATTGGGTTCATACATACATTTTTCTTCGATCTCACAAGTCATAAACATTCTATTCCAATTTGGTAATTAACAAAACTTTAATTATTTTAAATGCATTGGCCTAGCTTCCTATTTTTTTAAATTTTCAATATTTATTAGTATCTAAGATAAGTCATAATCCTATAAGTTAAACCCACTTTGCATGATGGGATAGCTAAAAGTAAAAGAAAAGAAATTCTGGCCCATATGAAATTTACCATTAAACTGAGAAAAAAAATATTTTTATGCTTTTGTCAAATAATAATAAAAAGTTTAACCTTGTAATATTTGCCTCACTCAAAACAAAAACAAAGTTTCCACTTGCCAAAGATTTTAAACCCTTATGTCCTTAAAATATAATACATTTAAATTAATTTTTCTAAACAGCTTTAAATATTTTATGAGCATTAATATTTCAAAAGAAATCACATTATGCAATAAATTAGAGCAATGCATTTTCTCAAAAAACATACAATCAAGAACACAGATAGAAACAAGAGAAAATCAAGAACATAGATGGCAACAAGAGAAAACCCTGTCAAAACCACACCTCAGTAAAATAATTTGGATTTTAACAACTTTCATTGAAAATAAGACTTTTCCTTCTTAGAATGTTTAAATAGTATATTCAAATTTTTCTTGATATACCAGTTTTCTAAATATTGGTAACTGGTACTAGTTCCCTTACAGCGGAAAACATCTGCACAATATCAAGAAATGAAGGTAAAAGAAGATAGAGGGGAAAGAGATAGGAAACTTCAGTGCTACTCATATACCAACAACTGAAGTTACCTTGTTGAAAATTCTCTGAAACAGTAAAAACTTAGATCTTGGCATTTTGTGCATTTTTTTGGTATTTGTACGGGCCTGTTCAAGATACACTGGAAGCATTTTCAAAGAAGCACCACCATCATTCTGTAGATCTCAGAAAAAAAGAGAATCCTACTATAGGAAAAAATCTCAGAACTGGCACCCAAAAGATCTTACATTCTATCCATTCATCTGCCCTCTCCTATGCTAAAAATAGGAGAACAAGTAAGGTCACCTCTCGGCCTCATTGTCATCTATAAAATGAAGAGGCTAATCTAAATGATCTTTAAGGTCTTTTTTGGCAAGAAAATCTCATTATTTTAACCTAATACATAATTAACAATATGTATAATAACTGTTTTGTATGATATTTAGAAATCAATGATAACAAGCAACATAAATAACCATAACCACAATTCATTTTATACAGGTAATATTTAAATTCTTCTCTTATGTTATTTTCATTAATTATAAATAGTTTTAGAGTCTACTGTTTTTTCTAATACTAGCATGGACACACTTTAAAAAGACAAAGGTCTTCTATAATGGAAAAGAATCTGAAAAAGAATATATACATATATGTATATGTATAACTGAATCACTTTGCTGTACACTTGAAACAAACAAAACATTGTCAATTAGCTATACTTCAATTTAAAAAAAAAAAAGACAAAGGTTTTTCATCCTACATCTCAATAGCAGAGTGTCCCTTAAACTTCCCCCACAAAATTCAGGAAAAAACTTCTACAAGACTAGTACAACTGTGTTTCTCAAACTGTAGTCGGTGAACATATTCAAAGTTTTGTAAATTGTCTCTGAGAATTTTTATATTTTATATTTCCATTTCAATGATAGCCTCAAAATATTAGTATAGGCATTTTATAATTAAAAACTGCCAACAGATATTAATGTGTATTTTCAATCAAGTGATGCCAAGTGGTACAACTTTAATTGTCAGAGGTGAATAAGAAAAAAGTAATAGCAGAATTCAAATGTAAATGCATTCATGCCCAGGTAAGGGCCAAATGACGTTACCCTTCCCAAACAGAAGAAGGTTTTGTAGTAGTTCAAAGATGAGTCATCACATGAACTACAGTAAATACACACACACACACACACACACACGCACACATATAATTCAAAAGAAGCTATGCTATGTTATTTATATTGCAAGTAATAATTTAATTTAGCAAATGATCATCTGTAACATTAGAATAATTACTTTGAATAGTATTGTTTATTCAATACAACCCACTTTTATGGTTTCATAAGTATGATTTAATATGAAGAGTTATTAGCTAGTTTTATAATTCTATATATGTCTGTGATATTATAATAAATCTGAAGTCAGAAATGGGGGTTCAGAGCATATCACTTGCATTTAAAAGGGGCCAGTGTCTTAAACTAGTTTGAGAAAACACTGCTTTATGAGCAGACTGCTCTCGTTCCCTTCCTCCAAATTCCTTAATCTAATGGTAGCGCCAGCCCTGGGTCCAAGGCTAGGGAGAAAAGAGAAGGGTCCAGATCAGGGGATGGCAAATTGTGGCCTATGGTTTACAAAACCACAATCTGGTTTTGTAAACAAGATTTTATTGAACTATAACCACACCCATTAGTTTACAAATTGTTTATGGCTACTTTTATGCTACCATGGCTGAGTTGAGTAGTTACCACAGAGACATTAGGGCCCACAAAGCCTAAAATATTACTATCTGGCTCTTCACAGAAGTTTACTGGCCTTTGGCACAGTGAGCTAACAGGGCAAAATGAATATGGGCTCACTGGCATCTGAAAGTCCTGGGGCAAACAAGTGGGAAACAAAGTATTACTGTTTCTAGAAGGAAATAAGACAATAAGATTCTCTGATGTATAAAAGGAAGGTGTTAAATATCAGATATAAGGGTTCCTTACAGCTTTTTTTATTTGTTAAGCTGTATATGAGGCTCTGTGCTAAGTATATTTAATTTAAAAGAACAACCAATTACTACTATAAGGGAAATACTTTTTTTTTAAAGTACTATCCTCTTTTCCAAGGATCTACTGAAAAATGGGCACTATCCCACTGTTTTAAAGTTGGGTATTACTGGACTTCCCTATTAGCACAGTGGTTAAGAATCCGCCTGCCAATACAGGGGACACGGGTTTGATCCCTGGTCCAGGAAGGTCCCACATGCTGCGGAGCAACTAAGCCTGTGTGCCACAACTACTGAGCTCAAGCGCCACAACTACTGAAGCCCACGTGCTTAGAGACCGTGCTCCGCAATGAGAAGCCACCACAGTGAGAAGACCACGCACTGCAACAAAGAGTAGCCCCCGTTTGTCGCAACTAGAGAAAGCCCATGTGCAGCAACGTAGACCCAACATAGCCAAAAATTAAATAAATAAATAAATTTATTTTAAAAATAAATAAAAATAAAGTTGGGCATTATTACTCTCACTTTACACATTAGGAAACTGAAAAACAGAAAAGTAATTAAGTTATAGTTATACAGGTAGTAAATGGAGGAGTCTGAATTCTAACCCAGATCTGTTTGGGTTGTTTCTGGTGTTTGGTGATTATGAATTATACTACTAAAAACATTTTCAGATTTTTGTATGATATATATCATTTATTAGGGTAAAAAAAACACCTAGGAGAAAGACTGCTTGGTCATATAGTTAAAGTAAATGTTTAACTTTACAAGAAACTGTCAAAATGTTTTCCAAGGTGGCAATACCGTTTAGCATTTCCGTCAGCATGTAGGAGAATTCGAGCTGCTCCGTATCCATGTATCCTTGTCAGCATTTGGTATTGTCAGGGTTTTTGCTTTTGTTTTTTGAACCATTCTAATAGGTGTATAGTAGTATTTCATTGTGATTTTACTTTGCATTTCCCTAATGACTAATAATTTTGAGCAATTATTTGCCACCTGTATATCTTCTTTGCTGAAGTGTTTATCCAAATCTTTTGCCCATTTTTTTGCCCATTTTAAAAATTAGATTGTTACTGAGTTTTCATAGCCCTTTATATTTCTAGTTACCAGTCCTTTAACATATGAGTTGCACAAATATTATCTCCCAGTCTGTGGCTTGTTTTTTCATCTTCTTAAGTATCTTCAAAGAATAGAAATGTTAATTTTTTATGTTTTTTTTTAAATAAATTTATTTATTTTTGGCTGCATTGGGCCTTCATTGCTGTGTGTGGGCTTTCTCTAGTTGTGGCAAGCAGGGGCTACTCTTCATTGCGGCGCACGGACTTCTCATTGTGGTGGCTTCTCTTGTTACAGAGCACGGGCTCTAGGCGCGTGGGATTCAGTAGTTGTGGCACGTGGGCTCAGTAGTTATGGTTCACAGGCTCTGGAGCGCAGGCTCAGTAGTTGTGGTGCACGGGCTTAGTTGCTCCGCAGCATGTGGGATCTTCCCAGACCAGGGCTCAAACCCGTGTCCCCTACATTGGCAGGCGGATTCTTAACCACTGCACCACCAGGGAAGTCCCTGGTGCATTTTTTTGTTGTTGTTGTTGCCGTATGCGGGCCTCTCACTGTTGTGGCTTCTCCCGTTGCAGAGCACAGGCTCCAGACGCGCAGGCTCAGCGGCCATGGCTCATGGGTCCAGCTGCTCCGTGGCATGTGGGATCTTCCTGGACCGGGGCACGAACCCGTGTCCCCTGCATCGGCAGGCGGACTCTCAACCATTGTGCCACCAGGAAAGCCCCCTGGTGCATATTTTTAATGTCATTTAAGAAATCTTTGCCTGGCCCAAGGCCACAAATATTTTCTCCCATGTTTTTTTTCCAGAAGTTTTATAGTTTTAGGTTTTATGTTACAGTGTGTCAACCATTTTGAGTTGGGTTTCTATAATAGTACAAGTCAAGATTTGTTTGTTTTTTACATATGGATATCCAATGGTTCTAGCACAATCTGTTGACAAACTATCTCTTTTCCACTGAATTACCTTAGCATCTTTGTTCAAAATTAACTGTAAATCTATGGATTTATTTCTGCACTCTCTATTCTGTTCCATTGATCTGGTGTCAATCCCAACACCAATACAACACTGTCTTAATTACTGTGGCTTTCTAGTAGGTCTTAAAATCAGGGAGTGTGAGTCTTCTAACTATACTTTCCTTTTTATAAATTGTTCTAACTGTTCTCTATCTTTTGCTTTTCTACATAAATATCACAGTCAGATTGTTGATTTCTACCCAAAAGCCTACTGGGATTTCGATTGGGATTGTGTATTGAATACATAGAGCAATTTGGAGAGGATTAACATCTTGACATTGGTGAGTCTGCAGTCCATGAGCATGGTATGTTTTCATTTATTTAGGTCTACTTTGAGTTCTCTCATCAATGCTTTATAGTTTTCAGTATAAAAATCTGACATATATTTTGTTTCATTTATCACCAAGATTTCATGGTTTTGGTATTCTTATTAATGGTACAGGTTTTCAATTTCAGTTTCTAATTGTTCACCACTAGCATATAGAGAAACAATTAATTTCTATATATCAATTCTCGTATCCTGTAATCTTGCTAAAATCACTTGTTAAATCTAGTAGCTTTCTGGGTAAAATCTTTGGGATTTTCTACCAAACATATCATATTGTCTATGAATAAAGATAGTCTTATTTCTTCTTTTCTAATTTAAATACAGGTATACTTAAATTCTTTTTCTTGCCATATCACACTGGCTAGAGTCTACAATACACTGTTGATTAGAAATGGCAAGAATGGGCCATCTTTGCCTTATTCCCAATCTTAGGAAGAAAGAATTCAATATATCACCATTAAGTATGATGTTAGCTGTAGTTTTTTAGTAGATGCCCTTTATCAGGTTGAGAAAGTTCCCTTCTACTACTGGTTTGCTCAGAGTTTTCATCATGAATAGCTAATGAGTTTTGTCAACTGTTTTTCCTTCCTACATCTACTGAGATGATCCTTTTTTTTAATGTGTTGCTGTAGTAAATTTTATATTTTAATGTTGCATTCAAAATCAATGAAGCATTCCTGAAATAAGCTGTACTTGGTCATGATGTAGTTATCCTTTTTATTTTTTGCTGAATTTAATTTGTTAATATATTTTAAGGATTTGTGTATTTATGTTCATGAGGAACATCACTCTGTAGTTTTCTTATAAATTTTCTGGAAGGTTTGTATAGAATTGATACTATTTCTCCCTTAAATGTTTGATAGATTTTACCAGTAAAGACTTTGGACCTAGCATTTTCTTTGTGAGATTTTTAATTACAAATTCAACTCCTTTAACAGATATAGGACTATCCAGGTTATCTCTTTCTTCCTCAGTAAGCTTTGATAGTTTGTGTATTTCAAAGAATCTGTCCATTTCATCTAAGTTATCAAACTTACTGAAATGAAGTTGCTCATAACATTCCCTTATTATTCATTTAGTATTTGTAGGACCTTCAGTGATATCCCCTCTTTCATTCTTGATACTGCTAATTTGTTTTTCTCTTGGTCAGTCTGGTGACAGTTTTATCAATTTTATTAATCTTTTCAAAGAACTAGCTTTCTATTTCATTGATTCTTTTCTCTATTGTTTCCTATTTTTAATTTCATGGATTCATGCTTTTATCTTTATTTTTTCCTTCCTTCTGCTTATTTTGGGTTTAATTTGTTCTTCTTCTTGTATTTTTTACAAGCTAGATCACTGATTTGAAAACTTTCTTCTTTTCCAGTATAAGCATTTAATTAAATAAACTTCCCTCTAAGCACTGATTTAGCTGCAATCCACAAATTTTGATATGTTGTATTTTTATTTACTTCAAAATATTTTCTAAGTTCTCTTGTGATTTATTCTCTGACTCATGGGTTATTTAGAAGTATTTTTGTTTAATTTCCAAATTTCTGTGGATTTTCCAGACATGTTTCTGTTATCAATTTCTAGTTTAGTTCTCTTGGGGTCAAAAAACACACTTTGTATGATTTCAATCTTTTAAATATGTTGAGATTTATTGTATGTCCCCAAATATGGTCTATATTGGTGAATATCTCATGTGTACCAGAAAGGAATATGTATTCTGCAGGCATTTGAATGGAATGTTTTGTAAACACCGATTAGATCAAGTTGACTGTTTATGTTATCCAAGTCTTCTGACTTTCTGCCCATTAATTCTATCAATTACTGAGAAAGGATGTTGAAATCTCCACACACGCAGGCATGCTTGCATACAAACACACATATAATCATCTTCCGTATCCATGGGTTCCATATCTGTGGATTCAACCAACCATGGATCAAAAATTCTCACTTGGAGAATTTTTTTTTCTAACCTATGATACATTTTAGTTTTTTATTTTTTATTAATTTTTATTGGAGTATAGTTGCTTTACAATGCTGTGTTTACTTGGAGAATTTCTGATGCAAAACCCTGGACACAAAACCCATGGATAAGGAGGACAACCATTTTATATAAGGGACTTGAACATCTGCAGGTTTTGGTATCTGCAGGGGTCCTGGAAGCAAGCCTCTGCAGATACTGAGGGACAACTGTACATACCATACACAAATATATACACAATGTGACAATCGAAATTAAATACAAATTATATTTTAAGCTTTTTCCCCACATTTTAGAAGCACTGAAAGTTCACTGTAGAGAAATATTTAAATTCAATGAAGTACTCAACCCACAGCCAAGTTGGTTTTACTCTTTACTCTCATTTGAATGAAGCTATCTAGAGTGTATCAAAATGCCAGGCATCCTGGCCCTATCCACCATCTCAGATCCACAGCCAAAGAACAGGCTGGAATGCTTGGCTTTCTACCCAATCTTCAGAGGCCATCAGACATTCACTTACCACAGTTTTACTAAACTGAGATAAATCTCTTCTAATTCCTGGTTCTGTGACACTATCTAGATCTCTAAAGCCTTTTCCAAGTTTAAGAATCTTAAGAATTCTTTTTCTTCCTATAAGACACCAGTGTGAACTGAGTTCAGCTCCCATATGATAAGATTCTGCCATCTAAAGTTATATTTTATTACTATTATAAATAGTAAACAATATTAAAGATAGGATCAAAGTGAAGATAAAAGCAAATGATAAAATTTAAGTTCAGTATGAACATACATAAGATTAAATCAAGTCTAAGAAGAAAAGCAGTATCTAAATTCATACATTCAAAAACATTTACTGAGTGCCTACTATGTGTTAGGCACTATTCCTGGTACTGAGAATAAAGCCATGAACAAAGTAGACAGAATCCCTTTAACCGTACTATGGGGTGGTGAGGTCACACAAACAATAAACATAAATATATAATGCTAGAGGGTGAAAACTATGATGGAGGAACATAAAGCATAATAAGAGACATGGAGAGGCAGGGAGTGTGGTTAATACTTACATGGTCAGGGAAGCCCTCACTAATAACAGGAGACAATATGGATAATGGATATAGAGGAGGGATATTCCAGGCTGAGGAACAGCAAACACTTCTTGGGGCAGGAATGTTTGTTGTCACGTTTAAGTACCGGGAAGCATAAGGTTTGCTAATTTGAAAGGTATAATGAACCAGAAAACAACACATCTTTTAAGGCATTTACTTCCATATGAAGCCACCTATTCAAAGTATAGCATAAAAGCTTAAAAGTTTATGATTTTCCATTTAAGTGAGGTAATTAGGCTAGGAAAATTCTGAGATTTCCTAAAGGAAGTATTTTTCAAAAGCCTTCTAAAACCAATACTGATTTGTCAGAAAAACCAATACCATACTGTGTTACATAAGTACATGTTATATTCTGCATTTACCTCTGAACAGAAAAACAAAGGCAAAGACAGAAGGATATGAGGATACTAAGTACCTATTCTTTCAGAGGGCTCTATTAAAAACAAAGAAAAGCAGAGCCCCTTTCTCACTCAGGAAAATAAATAATCACCTCAGAAAAAACTGAAATACATTAGCCTACAATTACAATTTAAAAGCAAACAGGGACTTCCCTGGTGGCCCAGTGGATAAGACTCCACGCTCCCAATGCAGGAGGCTCAGGTCAGGGCTAGATCCCACATGCGTGCCGCAACTAAGAGTTCACATGCCACAACTAAGGAGCCTGCCTGCCACAACTAAGACCCAGCGCAACCAAATAAATAAATACTTTAAATAAATAAAAACAAACAATATAACTTTTAAAAAGTGAATTTTCATATTTTACACAAGATTAAGTCAGACAACAATATGAATAAAATAAACATATATACTTAACTTTTCCATTCAATCAAGTAACTATAAAATATTTTTAAATTTCCTTATTCTCCTTGACCAGGGAAAATATGGATTTGAATTTGTCCTTTTAAGCAACTATAATAAAATTTAAAAGATAAGCATCATCCAAGATAAGCTTTACAGCACTCGATTCACCAGGAATTATACCATATAATCCAAAATATGAATTTAAAAGCCATTAAAACATGTAGAACTTTTTGAATGCCACATTTTCCCCCTCGATTCTTGCTTAGGTTTATCAATCTCAAAGGCTATGTGGTAGTTTCCACTAACAGTACATATTCTCTATGTTACAAAGATCCAAGGTTTTAATTTTCCAAACAAATCTAAAAATTATAAAATCATCACTAAATTTTATCTCAGTTCAAGGAATTTTCCTATCTTCTGTTGAGATGATACATGGCTAAAATTGAAAATCCTGACAATGCTAAATGTTGGTGAGACTTCAGAGCAAACTGCACTCTCCCACACATTCCTAACGGGAATATAACTTAGTACTCATAGCTTACCCAGCACAAACCCTTGAAATATACCTCATCTTCAGATTTCCTGATCACAATTCCCACTACTGAAAGTCACGCCAAGAGTAATTTTTCAAGTTTTCCTTACTTACGCTTTCATTACTATCACTCCAAACACCCTAAAAAATCAACCTCTGGCTTTTGAAGCAAACCAAATCCTATGGTGTACAAAACAGCACTGAACACAATAACAATGTCTAAACCTTAAATACTTATAAAACTGACAACTTCTGCCATAAAATAAAAAGCTGTATAGAAACAGACACAGGCAATTTCATGGAGTTTTAATACTTATTACTTATCTCAGTGTGATAAAAGCAATATAAAAACATGCACAAAGACTAAACAATGAGAGAGAAGAAAAGTACTGACTAAAGGAACTTTGGAAAACAATATTTAAATCTTCTTAGGCTCAAATTGTGAAAAGGACGAAATAATCTCAAGAGATGAATACATTTTAGAAGATGGTGGTATTTGCTATAGCAATTAGACTGTGCTACCATTAAAAAGTCATGTTTTAATTTCCTTTAAATTATATTATTTGATGTTATAAGTTAGTGAAAATATAAAAGAAAGGAAAAAAAGAGAAAAATAAAAACTTACTGGGATTGAAAATTCCTCAGCCAAATACTTCAAAGAGGCTGCTTCTCTTGCCAAGAACTTGTTCCTTTCTCTCATGTTGCCCTGAAGTTGTGTATCAAACTCCTTTCTTACCACAGAAGCAACAGAGTCGATAATCACAAGTTTAACTCCTTTTGAAATAATTTCTTCTTCCAAGGATTCAATCCTGTAAAAGCAGAATTTATAAAATAGTGGATAAATTTAAGGTATAATTTTAAAAAATAGGGCATGGCAAGGTTAACTACCTTTAAAACAACAAATTATTCTTCCCTAAGTTGCAGTAATTATTGCAGATATTCAGTAAACATACATTATTTTCAGCTCTTCTATATATATTGCACACTTTGGGAAATAGGCCAAAATGTTTTCATTTAGCTTCACTCCTTGGTTTCCTTTTCTTTTTAATCAAACATTTATCTAATCTACCTCAAATGTGAAACGTGTCGATATTTTTTTCTCTTCTGACAATTTGTATCAGCTCAAATGTAGATTTTACTGCTTATCCACTTTTTTTTTTAATTAATTAATTTATTTATTTTGGCTGTGTTGGGTCTTCGTTTCTGTGCGAGGGCTTTCTCTAGTCGCGGCAAGCGGGGGCCACTCTTCATTGAGGTGCGTGGGCCTCTCACTGTCGCGGCCTCTCTTGTTGCGGAGCACAGGCTCCAGACACGCAGGCTCAGTAGTTGTGGCTCACGGGCCCAGTTGCTCTGTGGCATGTGGGATCTTCCCAGACCAGGGCTCGAACCCATGTCCCCTGCATTGGCAGGCAGATTCTCAACCACTGCACCACCAGGGAAGCCCCCTTTGTTTTCTTATGATACTGCTAAAGCTCCAGTTTAGAGCAAAACTGCTTGCCGTAGCCTGGATCCAAAATGGTCCCTATTTACTCCCACCTCCTGGTATTCACATCCTTGTGGAGTCCCCTCCCACATTGTACCAGGGTTGTCCTGTGGACCAATAGCATATGACAAAATGACAGTACACCATTTCTGAGAGTAGGTTGTGAAGGACTACAGCATCCATCTTGGGCTCCTTCTTACTTGCCCACTCTCTCTCAGAGCACTGGCTCTGGCAGAGGCAAGATACCATTGTGGACCAAAAATGTCACCTGCCACATCAGTAAACAAAGGATGTTGAGGCCATCAAGCCATCAGCCACTGCAGCTGCCCTGACTGTGCACCTTGAGGGAATTCAGAATAGAGAAAAGCAAGATACTGGCCCTAGACAGTTAAGGTGCATATCAAAGGAATGATTTCAATAGCCCAGACTCTTGCATCTTCCCATACATACAAAAGTGCTAAATTCATTAACTCAAGATGTTTGTTTTTTCTTTAGTTTACAGTAATTTTTTGATGTTTCAACTACCTTGTTTTTGTTGCAAAAACTCCTATATCCTGGCTTCTCCCTTACCTCTTTGGAGCAGTCCCTCAGAGCTATCTGAGAGGCTGCCTCCTAGGCTTAAGTCCTCAGTATGTCTGCTGAATAAAACATAATTCTCAACTTTTAGGTTGTGTGCTTTTTTTTTTTTCAGTCAACAACATGTTGTAAGCAGCCCTATGGAGAGACCCACACAATGAGAACTAGAGGCCTCTCCTGGAAGGAAGGGAGGCCTTCCAGCAACTACATGAATGATCCTGGAATTCTCTAAGATTCTCCAGCCTCAGATGACCCTTGAGATTACTACAACCCTGGCCAACAGCTTAACTGCAAGCTCTTGAGCAACCCTGAGCCTGAAATACTCAGCTAAGCCATTCCCAGATACCTAACCCTCAAAAATTATGTGAGATAACAGATGTTTACTGCTTTAAGCTGCTAAACTTTGGGGTAATTTGTTAATGGAACAGTAGATAATATACCACTTAATTAGTTAAATCTAAAACATTTTATTCATTTAAAATATTTTTCATTTTTAAAGAAATACTTCAACCAATAGTAGTAAATGAAGAACACTGAAATAATTATTTCTCATAATCCTAATTTGTAGGGACTTTTTTTTACTCAGAAGCTGAAAACATGAAAGACAAAAAATAAATCTTCAAAGTATTACTAAAATACCAAAATCTAAGACAGCATACCTTTGTAGAACTTCATCACAGCTGAGTTCCCGATAAAGATGAACTTTACTGCTTGTCAAAAGTAATTTTTCTTCAGTGTTAAAATATCTGGGAAAACGAGATTCTGCTATCTCAACCAGTCTGTGGAGGAAAAAAATAGCACAAGCAAAAACAGTCAATATTTTTTTGCCATTTGCAGCAACATGAATGGAGGGCATTATGCTAAGTGAAATGAGTCAGATAGAGAAAGATGAGTACTGTATGATATCACCTATATGTGGAATCTAAAAAAATACAACAAACTAGTGAATATAACAAAAAAGAGGCAGACTCATAGATACAGAGAACAAACTAGTGGTTACCAGTGGGGAGGGGAGGGGAGGGGCAATATAGGGTTGGGGGTGTGGGAGGTTCAAACTACTGGGTTTAAGATAGGCTCGAGGGTATATTGTACAACATGGGGAATGTAGCCAATATTTTGTAATAACTAAATGGAAAGTAACCTTTAAAAATTGTACCAAAAAATTAAAATAAATAAATAAATAAAAATAGTCAATATTTAAGGCCACATAAATTTTACTTAGGAAACTCATAAGCCATAAGTAACACTGGAAAAAAAGCCTTATCAATAGAGCGGGTATTAAAAAAAAAAAAAAAAGAGCAGGTATAAGCAAAATGGCTTCATACACAATTATGGAATGTAAGCCCTTGTTTGTAAGCACTAAAAGAGATTACCAGTCATAGCACAAGCCTAGCAAGGGCTCTTAATCTCATCTAATGCTGAGCAAGCAATATATCTGAGGTTTAACATAAAAATATGTTTTTTTATAAATGAAAATTTGACTAGCACCATATGTTCAGTAAATAAGAAAAACGCTTTCATTTTCACAAATGAAATATATTTGAATACAGAATATTATCATTCTAATAATCAGATATCAGTAAATCTCCATGTCTCAGACCAGAAAAATGTTTTCTCAATTAAAACTTAAATACATACAAAATAAGTGCTATCCAATAGTTCTTTGGTAAACAGGAAACTATTTTCTAAACAAATGGATGTGTCCAATATTTCCTTAGTAAACAAAAAATTATTTTCTGAACACTGAATTCCGACCTCAAAGCTAGATCTAATGCATGGGGTAGGCTGAGTATTAGAGAGTGACAAGTTGAAACAGATGCAACTATAATCGTTATTAGAAATTTCAAATATTTCAGGCTAAAAATACAAAATGTAAATCTTTGAGTGTAATTGTCTCCTATTTAAAATGATACCTTATCAGCCCCATACTTAACCATCCAAGGGTGACTGGGAGGAAGGACTATATACACTAAAACCATCCTATATTTTACGTTCCATTTAACAACACAAAAGTATAAAAGAATAGTGTTTTCATTTCTAAATAGTTAATGAGCTCCAAGAAGAAGCTGAGAATGTTAAAGAGATAAAATAAGTTCCTCACATATGCCATACTCAGAAATGAAAGAGAAACTCTAAAACAGGAAAGAAAAAAAATAAAACTAGTTAATAACATTCCTTAAAAAGTATATTTTGGGGGCTTCCCTGGTGGCGCAGTGTTTGAGAGTCCGCCTGCCGATGCAGGGGACACGGGTTCGTGCCCCGGTCCAGGAAGATCCCACATGCCGCGGAGCGGCTGGGCCAGTGAGCCATGGCCGCCGAGCCTGCTCGTCCAGAGCCTGTGCTCCGCAACGGGAGAGGCCACAACAGTGAGAGGCCCGCGTACCACAAACAAACAAACAAACAAAAAAGTATATTTTGAACAATGTGAAAAGAAAAGGCATCATTGGTTTGAAAAAGAAGAGGAAAAATTACTTTAGGAGTAAGGAATAGTACCGAAAGTTGTGTAAAAAGTTGAGTACAGAATGGATCAAATGACCATTCAGGAAAAGTACTTGAGAGAGGGAGGCACAGGGACTAGAAAAAAAGGAGGAAATGAGGTAAGTGATGAAAGCAAGAAGAAATGAGACGACACTGGCAAAGCAGAACGGGCAAATTTTGAGAGTCTGGGGAAAATGTGTAAATTTCTTGATTAGGGCAACTATTTGCTGAGTTTAGTGCTAGTCAGAGAAGTCAGATAAAAAGCTCTGACACTTGGAACCTGCTGATTTTTAACAGGATAGGGATGGTGACACCTGCCAGAAACATGGAAGTTTTTCAAAATTTGGATACCCAGTCGATTAGGAACCAGACTGAGAGTACCTAAGTCATTGGCAACAACAACTGAACAGCTGACAGACAATAATAATTTTCTGAATCTAACACTAGGCTGGATTTCAACCAGCAAGCAGCTTGATAGTCAAAGGCTCTGGAAACTATTTCTGCTCTCTCATTCCATTAAAGGCACCTCAGAAGGAGGGTGGTCAATGTGTGGACCTGAACTAACCTTATCCACAGTTATCACGCTGAATACCTGTATCAAATGGATATTTACACACGAATATGCTGTCATTTTCTGTAAGTTTCTCCAAATGTTTTTCATTTTAGAAAAAGTATCTAAAAATATATAAATCAAAAACCAAATGTAGTATTCTATATGCCTCACATTAATTGTAGAATTTCTTATGACAATCTTCACCGCAAAGATCTTTTTTGGTTACAGCCACCGAAAGAAAAGATCTTATGTTTTCCTCCCAGACATTAATTACATAAAATTTGAAAGCAGTGCCATCTAGTGGACATCTTTTTTATTAAAAGTACTCTTTTCAAAAGATGCATTTAAGATTCATTCATTCAATATTTGAGGACCTAATATGCGAGGCACCATTCTAGGAGCTAAGGATACAGCTATGAACAACAACAAGAAAACAAAACAAAAAAATCCTTCCCTCATGGAACTTACATGCTACTGAGAAAGACAAACAAATAAATATATATTAACATGTCGGATAATATGTGCTTTAAAGAAAAGTGAATCAGGTTAAGGGAACAGATTGTGACAGACAGAAGTAAGAGCTATTTCATGGAGGGTAGTCTGGGAAAGCCTCTGTAATACGGTGACATTTGAGCAAAGGTTTAAGGGAGATGAGAAAGTGAACCATGTGGCTATCCAGTGAAACAGCACACAGGAAAAGAGAATTACAGCAAGTGCAAAAGTCCAGATGTGGGAAGATGCCTGGGGTGTTGCAGGAGTAACAGGGAGGCTTGTAGTAGCTGGAACACAGGAACCAAGAGGTGGAATAAAAGGAAATAAGGTGAGAGAGCTAGCCAGGGGCCAAGATCACATAAGATTTTTACATTTGTGGGTTTTTCTGGGGGGGTTTTTTAGATTTCATTTAGTAAAATGCGAAACCTAGGATCAGGACTGACGTGATCCAACTTCTTTTCTTTTCCTAAAGAATCACTCTAGCTACCAAATGTAGAAGAGGCTATGGAGGGGCAAAGGTGACAGCAAGATCAGCTAGTGCCTGTCGTCCAGATAGAGATGATGACTTGACCTAGAGAACAGATCAGGTGATTAGAAGTAACTGCACTCCAGATACAGTTCCATAGAGGATTGAAGGGATTTCTTGACTAATCGGATGAGCAGCTGGAGAAACGGAATTACCATTCACTAAAGTGGAGAAGACTGGATTCAGATCAAGGTTTCTGTTATAAGTTCCTCCTGTTACTTCACAGCTCTTTTATAAAAGAAAAGCTTTACATTAGTGACCACATGCCAACTTGAAACCAAACACATGCTTAATGTAAAAAAAAAAAAAAAAAAGTTTTCCAAAATTCTAGTTGAAATCTAGCATCATAAATGTGCTGAAACATAAGTTTATGGTTTCGCAAAGCTTCATGTAATACTGTCCTGTTGATTAATTCAATATGTACTTGCTTCATACTGTGGTATTACAACGTATAATAACGTGAATCTATTAGTTCCTTACAGATTCCAGAATATTCCCATGTTTTGTTTTAGTGATAATAAGTACTTATGACTAATTTTCATTTTCTATCATAAAAACTCTTCAGGATCTCCCTCACCACTAATTCACCTCGATTCACAAATGATAGGACAGCTGGAACTGAACTAGGAAAAACCTACTCAGACTCATGAAACCATCTCAAAAAACAGTAAAAGGGAATTTATCTCCCATGTTGTTTGCCCCCTGGGTTAAAGATCTGGATTTGTACCAACTAGCAAGTAGGTAAATGGTCCTAAGACCACACTGGTATTGCCTCCAGAATCAGCCAAAGTCATGCTGGGCACTACCACTTCATGCCTCTCCCTGATACACTGGTTCAGAACGAGTGATACTCTAGGTAGTTTGGTAGGAATTAAAGGGCACTGGCTGTAGGGTGCTTGGCACCCTCAGAAATGACATTAACACCAAGTACGAAACTTCCTTCAGATCTAAGCTTGGCCATTGCTTCCACATGGTACCAACACAACATATACCTCTCCTCTGTATACTTAGTTATAATAGTTATAATTTTACAATTTTGTGATTACTTGATTTTCTTCCTCCCCTGTTGGACTACATCTTTCTTCCTAGTTTTCAAAGCTCTTCTGATTTCATGACATCTCAGGAATGTCTACTTCTGCCTCTTACAATTCCAATTCTATGTCCACCTCCCCAAGTCTCCACCTTCCAGAGTCCTGGGTCCCATCTCCTGCTTCCCCAGATCCCTCCGTCTTCCTCACACACATTCCACTTGCAGTTCTAAGACTGCTTTATTTTCCTTTATCCATTTTATTTCTCCCAAAGTTTTATTTTAAAAATTTCTATTACTACTACCATCCATATTACCTTCCTTTTTCATTCTTAACCTCCAGTTCCATCTTTTTTTAATGATCCCCAATAGGGATAATATAGTATTCATTCAATTCATGTATACTGGAATTTTCATGGCTGCCAAAATTTCCATAGACAGGTCACTAACCTATTTATCTCTATTCTCAAGGTATGTACAGCATATAGCATCTAAGACTATATGAGACCCTAAGCAAAGTCCAATAGGTAAAACAAATAAAAACAGACTTTTCCTGAATCAATCAGAAGAAGGAGATCCAGAACTCTGCCTGTTTAGCATTCCCCTCTCCCCAAGGCAGTCCCTGAGTACCTGAGGGTTTAGCACCAGTGTATACTATTATCTAATTATTAAGCAGTACAGAAATACAATTGCAGCCTGTGATGAACAAGCATGATTAACGTACTTCTCAAAGATATGTAAAAATGAGCTAGCTAGTGTATTGCTTTAAAAAAATATATAACTAAGCATTCCAAAGTGCTTTTAAGTATATCACCTCAAGGTTTTCTTTTCTCTTTTTTTTTTCTTTCTTTCTTTCTTTAATTTTAGGCTGTGTTGGGTCTTCGTTGCTGCGTGCAGGCTTTCTCTAGTTGTGGCAAGCAGGGGCTACTCTTCGTTGTGGTGCACGGGCTTCTCATTGCGGTGGCTTCTCTTGTTGTGGAGCACGGGCTCTAGGCGTGCGGGCTTCAGTAGTTGTGGCATGTGGGCTCAGTAGTTGTGGCTGGCGGGCTCTAGAGTTCAGTCTCAGTAGTTGTGGCGCATGGGCTTAGTTGCTCCGCAGCATGTGGAATCCTCCCGGACTAGGACCCGTGTCTCCTGCATTGGCAGGTGGACTCTTAACCACTGCACCAGCAAGGAAATCCTTTCTTTTTTTTTAATACATTTTAAACTTCACTTATTTTTATTTATTCTTCCTCTGTTTTCTTCCTCCTTCTTGATAAAAAGATATCTAGCAACTTATTGACAGAAATTATTTTCCACTTTTTTCACTTACCCTAAATTCTCTATAGGTTAATCCCTTAATCTTCCTTCATGTTAATCCTTCAATTCACTTTCACATTTGTGTTTTTCTTTTTTAACTGATTTTTTAAAATTCATTTATTTTATTTATTTATTTTTGGCTGCGTTGGGTCTTCGTTGCAGTGCGCTAGCTTCTCACTGAGGTGGCTTCTCTTGTTGTGGAGCATGGGCTCTCGGAATGTGGGCTTCGGTGGTTGCAGCACGTAGGTTCAGTAGTTGCGGCACGCGGGCTTAGTTGCTCCACAGCCCATGGGATCTCCCCAGACCAAGGCTCAAACCCATGTCCCCTGCATTGGCAGGCGGATTCTTAACCACTGTGCCACCAGGGAAGCCCTCATTTGTGCTTTTCGGAGAGCTTGTTTGAAGGACAAAATGGAGACAATTATCCATACAGAGACATACAGAAAGCTAAAGCATATTCCTTTCTGGGTCTTATATTTTCCTGCTTTATCTCTTATCTGAGTCCAAAAACTATCCCAGTTGTGGGAGACAGTATTAATTACCTACCAATATCCATTCCCACTTCTTCCTTGCTATGGGAACCCCAATTTTACTCAAGCAGTTATGTTAACCAGCCCCATCACACTTGTTACAAGTATGTTTTGCCCTCACTTTTCCATCCTCCCTTGCATGTAGGGGTGACCAAGTGAGAAGTCTGCAGAAGGATTCCAGAGCGTGAAAAGAAAATCAGCAGAAGGGAGGAGGCGGCTACTCTGAAAATCATATTTTCCTGATAAAAGATATAATTGGCTCTTTCTCTTCTCACTGACTCAAGCACAGAATGGATATTATGCCTAAAATGTACCAGCCCTAGGTCTGTATCATCACTGAGAGACAGAACCAGTGCCAGCAACGACCTACTCAGGTCTTCCTGTTATGGGGAAAAATATAAACCTCTTGTTGTTTAAGCCGCTGTTCTTTGTGTATCCAGTTGCTTGCAGGAGAAAGCTTCCCTAACTGATTGACCAACCTTCCCCAGTAACTCCAAATAGGAATCAAACAGTATTGTAACAGCACAAATGAAATGTGACCAAGCATCACAGAGCCAGCTCCATGCTCTGACCTGCCATGACAAACTCCAGAAGGCACTAAAAGAACACCAGGTCTGGCATCTATACAAAAGAGCATAGAGCATAGGGACCTTTGATTCCACCTGATCCTAGCACCAGATCATCACACTTTTCAAGCGTTGTGGAGAATAGACTAGAAAAATAAAAACAATATAAATCTCAATCCTTGTCTTCAAATGACCTTCATAAGAGTTCCTTGTGAATTATGCAACATAATTCCAACAAAAGGGACAAAAATTTTACCACTCCATTTTCCAGCCTGCCTCTAATGCAAGTACTAAGTAATATGTACATAGGCAGGAAAAGATAATGAAGGAAAATAATTAATACAGAGAATGCAAAAAGTAGCCAATTAGACTAAATGCAAAGACAAAGAAAAACAAAAATCTCCACAAATTAATGTGGAGAATGTAGACTAGTCACCTGCTACTGGATTTCACCTAATTCACTGATAGGTTTTTAACCTACTCTGAACTGTAATGCTGATAACAATGAAATAATGCAACAGTTTAAGAAGACATTGTAAACTCAGCTTTGAAAGTGGTGCAAAAAAAGCAAGAATGCAATTACAGTGAACTAAACTGCTGTTATCAGAATAACCTTAATCCTTCAATTCTTTAAGCAAATGCCCCAGGACCTTTGTAAGAGCTATTTATACATTAGCTATTTATTACCTAATTGGCTATTTAATACCTTCTTGGCTTATGAGTTGAAAGCTAGTCATTGGCATTTTAAAGAGTACCTTTCACCTGGACAACCTGAGCGAGCCAGTGTCTTTACCAGATTTAGCATGAAATATATTTGTCTTATCAGCTTTAATATCAAATGTTTCAACGTTCAGATTTCCAGTGGTGTCACATGTTTATGCTTCTGTTGTTTTTTTTTGTTTTTACCATTTATTTGTTAAAGATCCAAATAAGTTTATCACATTACAATTGATCACTATGTCTTTTTCCCAGCTTTACTGAGATATAATTGACATATAACATTGTGTAAGTTTAAGGTATACAATGTGATGTGAGCAATATATTTTTTTTGTTTTGGTTTTTGGGTTTTTTTTTTGCGATACGCGGGCCTCTCACTGTTGTGGCCTCTCCCGTTGCGGAGCACAGGCTCCGGACGCACAGGCTCAGTGGCCATGGCTCACGGGCCCAGCCGCTCTGCGGCATGTGGGATCTTCCCGGACCGGGGCACGAACCCGTGGTCCCCTGCATCGGCAGGCGGACTCTCAACCACTGTGCCACCAGGGAAGCCCAATACATTTTTTTAAGCTCTATTTTTTTTTTATTGAAGTATAATTGCTTTACAATGTTATGTTAGTTTCTGCTGTACAATGAAGTGAATCAGCTATACGTATACATATATCCCCTCTCTCGGACCTCCCTCCCACCCATCCCACCCATCTAGGTCATCACAGAGCACCAAGCTGAGTTCCCTGTGCTATACAGCAGGTTCCTACTAGCTATCTAGTTTACACATGGTAGTGTATATATGTCTATCCTAATCTCCCAATTCATCCCACCCTCCCCTCCCGCTGTGTCCACATGTGCGTTCTCTATGTCTGCATCTCTATTCCTGCCCTGCAAATAGGATCATCTGTACCATTTTTCTAAATTCCACATATATGTGTTAATATACGATATTTGTTTTTCTCTTTCTGACTTACTTCACTCTGTATGACAGACTCTAGGTCCATCCACATCTCTACAAATGACCCAATTTCATTCCTCTTTATGGCTGAGTAATACTGTTGGTGGGAATGTAAATTGATACAGCCACTATAGAGAACAGTATGGAGGTTCCCTAAAAAAACTAAAAATAGAACTACCATATGACCCAGCACTACTACTACTGGGCATATATCCTGAGAAAACTATAATTCAAAAAGATACATGCACCCCAATGTTCTTTGCAGCATTATTTACGATAGGCAGGACATGGAAGCACCCTAAATGTCCTCAATACATCTTTTAAGTCTCTTTTAATCCAAAGGTTTATCCTCCAACTCTTTTTTTTAATCCTACAAATTGTTGTTGTTTTCCACAGTCTGGATTTTCTGATTACATCCCTCAGGTGTAGTTTCATGTGTTGCTCTCTTCTCTGTATATGTTGTAAACTGGTCGTTGGATCTGAAAGCTTGATCACTTTCTGGTTTGATTATTCTTCCATCAGCAAGTACCACAATGACTGGTTGCCTTTTTGTGATACTAGCACACTTTTCTGTTTATGAACTGTTTTTATTCACAACACTCTGACACCAAATGTGTGGGTTTTCTATACTAAGCAATTTTCCAATTCCCTATGGACACCAACTGAGTGTCCTACAAGTCAATTCAATTCTAACACTAACTACTAGGAGTTAACTCAGACACCGCAGGTTAAAGGCTCAGATTCACAAAGCTGCCCCCACTTCAGTCTTCAATCACAAGTCCCAGGCCTCTGGTACTTCAGACCAACCAGCTATAAATCGGGAGTACCATCCCCCCCAGCACCTCAATGTGTTCACCAACCCAGAAGCTCTCCAAACCCTACCAGTTAGAGGGTTCTGTGGAGATTCCATTACATGGGCATGATTCATTAAATGGGAATGCTGACTGATCCATTTCTAGTCCCTCTTCCCTCCTCAGAGGTTGGGGAGGTAGGGCTGAAAGTTCAAACCTATAATCACATGACCAGTTCCTCTGGCAACCAGCCCCCTTCAGATGCAATCTAGGGGCCCACCAAGAGTCATCTCGTTAGCATAAACTCAGGTATGGTTGGAAAGGGGCTAATTACGAATACCAAATTATGCTCCTCTCAGCTCTATCACTCAGGATATTCCAAAGGTTTTAGAAGTTCGTTTGTCAGTAACCAGGATGACAACAAAATATGTATTTACTATATCACAATATTCAGTTCCTAGATCACTAGATTATTAGGGTTTATAATTTGGTTATACTGTATCATTCCTTCGTCGTTTATTATTGGAATACTTCTATAAAAAAGACATATTTGTTACTTGGTAATACAGTTCATATTGAAAAGAGAATAAACGCTTGATTTCCTTTTTTTTTTTTTAACTCATTTTCAAAATAATAAGTTGCTTCTCCAGAATTCTTCAATGGTGATCAAGTTGTTGCTTTTCATTTTATTTATTTATTTATTTTTGGCTGTGTTGGGTCTTCGATGCTGCGCATGGGCTTTCTCTAGTTGCGGAGAGCGGGAGCTACTCTTCATTGTGGTGCACAGGCTTCTCATTGCGGTGGCTTCTCTTGTTGTGGAGCACAGGCTCTAGGCATGCAGGCGTCTGTAGTTGTGGCATGTAGGCTCAGTAGTTGTGGTTCACGGGCTTAGTTGCTCCACGGTATGTGGGATCTTCCCGGATCAGGGCTCGAACCCATGACCCCTGCATTGACAGGTGGATTCTCAACCACTGTGCCACCAGGGAAGTCCTGCTTTTCATTTCTTAATATTACAGACTCATGAATTTAAACATATTCCATGTGTTTCAATCAACTTCTATTATTGTTCTACTGGTGCTCGATTTGTTTCATCTTTGGCCAGTGGGAGCTCTTCAGGTTGACTCCAGAGTCCTTCTGACACTCCCTTAGCTAGTCTTTGATAGCTTTCTTGCTATCAGATAAGATGTTTCAGACTCAACTTAAAAACCTCCTAATACTCTAGTTTCTCTTCAGATTGAATAAATCTTTTGCCTTTTACTAAAACAAACAAACAAAACTTTCTGCTCCATAGCTAGAATCAGCCATTCCCCCATGGAACCCTCATTCCTTTTAGTAGGAAATGGTGTCTGGATTCCATGATCTGAGAGCAATACCTGTCAATTCCTTCATTTATCAAACATTTTCTGAGCAGTTAGTATGTGTCAGTCGTAGGATTTGGCTTTCAAGATACAAAGATATAACACAAACTCAAAGAGCTGACAAACCAGTGGCATATACTTAGAAAGAATAGATAATCAAGAGATGTAGAACAATGCAAATAAGCTCTAGGCAAAATAATCCATTTGAAATTTATCTGGTCAGGTAATACACTTTGATCTTTGTAGTACTCTTAGAGAGAAATAAGTAAGATTCACTGTGACATAACTAGAGAAAGACCCAAAGAACTATACCTATACTATACCTTGGCTAAGAAAGCAGAATTGAGTCATTCTCTAGATATATAAAGCACTGCTACTTATCAACGTCAATCAGAGCAGGGGAAGAGGAGATCAGACTTATCTTCAGGTATACAGAGTTACGCTAATGACTGAATGCCTTTCTCATAGAATGTTAAAATAAAGGTCCTTGCCAAACTAAGGAAATCTTTTCTTTCTAAGCATGCATATACTTATCATTGGTGTGTTTCTTGCATTTAATACCACACTATTTCAAAGATTAAAGTAAAATATTTCTCAAGCAAAAAATGTTTTGAAAATTGCAATTTTTCCATTCACTAATATTTTACTTCCAACTGGTAATTACTTACAAAGCAGCTTACCTTTTGTCTCTCTTATTAACTTTCCCTCTTCTCCATTTTCTACTTACATACCTCTCTCTGTTTCTTAAACTTGTTTCTTCCTGACTTTCTGCGAAACACAGCTTATTCAGGAACCCCACTCAAACCAGTAAGAGAGGGATAGAAAAGGCAAAACGAAATTGCTGCCTGTGTTAATTTTAAAAGGAAAATTCCTTTAAAACAGTATCTAACACTCTGTATTCTCAAAACTAAAAATGTTAACTTGTTTGTAAATGTTACATGCTGTACATAAGTTACAAAGATAAAGCATTCTAATGAAAAGTAATAAAATCTCCCACCTTTCAGCACTAAATGCTGACTCCGTGTCAATGTACACAACGGCTCCTTCTAATCCTCCCATGTTGGTAGGTAATGTAGCCAAAATGCTCATCATTATACAAAACTGAGTTTTTCCACAACCTGGTGGACCTGTAATCTAAAATTAAAAAAATTGTTATTTGTATAAACATTACAATCTAATCAAAGCAAAATCCTTTTAAGAACTTGCTACATATACAGTCCAACTAACCTGGGTTCCCAGAGAGAACATTCTAATACGCCCCTTGTATGTAATAAATTAACTTCTCCCCTATGCATCTGAATTGGTACTAGTTATGCACCATCCCTGGGAGAAGTGAGAAAATAGTCACGCAGACCATCCTGCGTTCTGTAGTTCAGATGAAAAACTGGTTGAGAAAGCCTTGAGGATTCATTTATAAATTCACAACTTGGAGTTCTATACCTTTTCCTCATTAAGACATTTATAGAAAGATCTTAAAAATATTTAAGAGGCTTTAATAATTGGTTTAGCATTTGTTATAAATTGGCCTTTCAAAACAATTTTGTACTAGTACTAGTACATTTGTACTAGTCCCACTAAAAGGTACTTTGATCTTTATTCTTAAAAGTATTTAGCAGTAAAAGGTATTGATACATACAATTTAATTTCAAATGAATCAGAAAAAAAGTGTATGTGTCTGTGTGTGTGTGTGTGTGTGTGTCTGTGCAGAAGAGAGATAAAACAAATAAAACACAATTCAATAATTACTGAATCTAGGTGATTCATACTTTGAAGTGTATATTTTAAAATTTTAGTTGGTGGAAAGCTATTTTGAGATTATAAAATTCAAAAACAAGAGGATATAGATGGAAAAGAATAGGACGTTAATCACAGGCATATTTGAGTCCAACAGGAAGCAGTTAACAAAAATTAATTTGAAAATATTAAAAATATCCCCTTTAACACGCTATTTGTCATACTGGCTGTGGCATCCAAATTTTAAGAACCAAAACACTATCCCTTTTGTGAGGATAACACTAATGAACAATTTTTCACAATAGGAAGAAGGGAAAAGAAGAAAGGAAAGGAGAGAAGAAAATCTCAGGTAGAGATGAACAGAAGTCCAAGCTAAGACTGAGACACACGAGATCTGAAGAAACTGTCTCAGATATACTATGAAGCAGGAAGAAATAAGAAGGGATGACCCAGGAGTCTAAATCATGGAGGCCAATGGTTCTCAAACATGAGTGAACATTAGAATCACCTGGCAAGCTAATCGACCAGCATTTCTGGTTAACAATAGGTCTGAAATAGGGCCTGAAAATTTACGTTTCTAGTAAGTTGACACTGATGCTGCTCTACATTTGAGAACTACTGTTTTTGGAATTTAGAGTAAGGGTAAACTTCATTTATCAAAGTTTAACATTAAAAAAAACAAAGGCTCACAAGCTAGAAAGCATGTGCTGATTTATAATCTCTAAAACAATGATATAGACTTTTAGGATAAATAATTGCTGCTAGCAGTAACAGTGTGCCAGATCATGAGCGATCAGTGAGAACTCCAAAGTTCTTTGATTACATACTCCAACAAACAAACCAAAAAAAATAAAAATTTTAGTATGAACCTCCAATATATGCATATGTATTATATATATACTATTTTACTAATACATTCTATGCAGTATAAAACCACATGAAATAGGGATTAAAAAATAAAGATTACAAGCATTTAAAAATAGTTTCGTATCTTGTTTTAATTCTAAAATACAATACAAATCAATAGTTTCATAACATATATTAGTTGTATAGACCTTTTCACGCTCATAAAAACTTATTAGCACTTTTAGTGGAGCAAAGATAATAATGAAAATAAATGAAACTATGTATGCTGTTTTTTAAATATTGATTTAAATATTTTGTAATTCAGTAACTGAAATGTCAGTTCCTAAGTTTTGCTTATTTCAGTACTTAATTGCAATGGCTCTACAGTTGAGAAGGTGATAATTGCAAAACTGCAAGGATTGAAATTAAAGAAATACATGATTTGTTGTACTTAGGAAATCATTATTTTTTAATACCTTTTTCAATTATCAAGTTTTTGTTAAACTCTGGCTATATAAATTTTTTTTTTTTTTTTGAACAGAGAACAGGAGTATTTATTTATTTATTTAGGGCTGTGTTGGGTCTTCGTTTCTGTGCGAGGGCTTTCTCTAGTTGTGGCAAGCGGGGGCCACCCTTCATCACGGTGCACAGGCCTCTCACTATCGCGGCCTCTCTTGTTGCGGAGCACAGGCTCCAGACGTGCAGGCTCAGTAGTTGTGGCTCACGGGCCTAGTTGCTCCACAGCATGTGGGATCTTCCCAGACCAGGGCTCGAACCCGTGTCCCCTGCATTAGCAGGCAGATTCTCAACCACTGTGCCACCAGGGAAGCCCCTCAACTAATTATTTTCGTAAACTAATCAAAATATATTGACTTTTAACATTTTTAATAATTGGTTTCACAATCAAAGGAAACTATCTGGAAGATTTCTTAACAGTATAGAAAATACTGTTAAAGTTTTTTAAAGTGTGCAGATAGTAAAGTTTTCACAAGATACACATCTTTGATGACAAAAATCATATGATAAAAGAAACATTTCCAAGCAATGATTTGAAAAACACTCTGTATTTTGATCTCTGTCTTTTAAGAAGCAGTTACTTTCGCACTCATTGTAAAAATATCCTTTACTTTGAAGGGATGGAGTAAGAGTGTTCCATTGGTTGCTTGCTTGCTTGGTTTTCAATCTGCTAGGTGGCATATTACACAGCCACTTGTTATACAAAAAGTGTCAGCAAATTTGACATATCTTGTCCTTTCATTTTAAAAAAGTTTCACCCATCTTTAAATTCAACAGTCTTTTACAATCTTTGCTGTGAGATAACCAAAGAAGCTCTTGTGATTCAAATGACTTTCATGGTCACTCTTCGTCTCATTACAGACTATACTACAAAGAGTCAATACTTTACCAGTCAGGTTCTTATAAAAATTGTACCATCCTGAAGCACTCTTCACACATCTGACATCAGCTTCTGTGTTGCTATAGACTGCCTAAGGATGATGTAACCGAAAAATTCAGAGTTTTACAGAGAACATTCGTATACCCACCACCTAGACTCTGCAACTGCCATTTTATTGTTACTGTACTATAGTACAGTATACTACTACACTATACTATCCATCAATCCATCCTTCTATCCATTCATCAATCCATCTTAGATGTTTTTAAATGCATTTCAAAGTAAGTCAAAGACATAAATATACTTTCCCCTAACAGTTCAGTGTGTATATAATTAACCTGAGTTTAATGTGTATTATTTTTTTTCCTTTTAAGGTAAATTTTACACACAATGAAATGCCCAAATCTTGAGTGTATCACTTGATGAGTTCCAGCAAATGTATATACATATGCAATCTAAACCCCTGTCAAAATCAGAATATTAACATTACTACCAGGAAATTCCCTCATAAACATTGCTTTATATTCAAGAAGTCATTTATTTTTGAGACTATATCTTCCTTGACACATCTTTACTTTTGTGGCCCAAAAATAATTTAGTTCATGTATTTCATTACTGAAACAGAATCTAGCTTATTAATACGATAATCTGGGCCCTGTTAGAAACTTCTGTACTTTTATTATATAGCATCTTTCCACAATGAGTAACTTGTTTTAATTCTTGATGCTTATCATCAGCAATGATTTCCATCTGAAGGTATTTATTCACAAAAGAATCCACTTAAGTTGTTGCCATGTTGTTTCCTATGCCTTATTTCATCCACTTTACTGTAACAGGACAGGAAGAACAAGAGTGTCCCTGACAGTATTAACAATGTATTGCATTTGGCCTTTTGCTCTTAAGAAAACCCAAAAGAGGCTTTTAAATACCTATCATTAATTTTAGTGAAATTTTTCTAGATATTGAATATGTATCACATGACTTTAAAAGTCACTGAAAAACCTGTGGAGGTTCGTCTTCCTGTGATGTGTTTCTTAACTATGATGGCTTCCTACTATCATTTGCCAGTATTTCAAGGAACAAAATAACAGAGGAAGTTTCACTGTTAACAATAATGGATACAATTCCATATATCAAACTGTTTTCTTTATAATTTCAAATTTTTTGGATGTCTTCACAGATGAGATTAGACTGTCATTGATTTTTACTTCATTAATTGTAGGAGAGTCATCAGCTCTGACTTTTATGTACACGTGGTTCACTTCTGCTCACATTATTAGTATTGCCTTCAATACATAGTTTCTTTGCAGGAATCTTTTTATGCCATTTGTCTGCTTTGTGAGGTATGATTTAGTTAAATCAATAAATCCACCTAACTAGGTACATGCAGAACTATAATTCATCCCAATATGTTGAAAATAAAGATACAATCAAGGTACCCCTGTGAACCTTCTGTATCCTTTCCTCATGGACTATACCTGACACATGACAGTCGAACATACAGACCAAGTAAGGATGCCAGTGTCAATCCACTTATTCAATATCAATAAAGGTTTATTTCATGTTTTAAACTGAAATACCAATAAAAATTCTAATATCTTTTTCCCACAACCCAATGGACCATCTTACATACTGTCCTTTGGAGACTGGTAGTTTTGAAGAGCCCAAAACACTTTTCATGGACCTTTTATCATCATCAAGGACAATATGGATCAAATTAATCACCAGACATCAGAGCAAAGGAAACTTCTATCAATAATAGTTGAAAGGGGATCTTGAAAATGAGAAATGATGACTCTTCAGAGTGCTAACTAACGGAGGAACAAAGGACTTCCTTTCTATACATAGTACCTACATGCCCGGTTTTAGATATATTCTAAGATTTAATGAGCTTAAACCCATGAAATGCTTTGTGATTTTTAGTGGAAAGGTGAAACAAGCCCTCAATTTAAAAACATTTTTTAAGATGTTAATATATGAATATATTCAGTAAAGTATCAAATACCATGATACTGTAAGGTGTTATCTTATTATTCCATCTTCAAAGAAAACATGTAAAAAAAAATCTGAAGTTAAACAAGTGCAACTGGTATTTTACCTGCATCATTATTTTTTTTTTAACATCTTTATTGGGGTATAATTGCTTTACAATGGTGTGTTAGTTTCTGCTTTATAACAAAGTGAATCAGTTATACATATACATATGTTCCCATATTTCCTCCCCCCTGCGTCTCCCTCCCTCCCACCCTCCCTATCCCACCCCTCCAGGCGGTCACAAAGCACCGAGCTGATCTCCCTGTGCTATGTGGCTGCTTCCCACTAGCTATCTGCCTTACATTTGGTAGTGTATATATGTCCATGCCTCTCTCTCGCTTTGCATCATTATTTTTATGTACTGATTTAGTACAGTCTTGAGAAAAGTAGAATATCACATGAATAACATAAGATTTCTGGGTTCATTTGGCTTTTGTATGCTTGCTTTACTTTGCATTCGAATTTGGATATTAACATTTTCTTTAAACTATAGTAACTAATTTCTAATTCTTTAGCAATCTCAGATCCTTTTCATATATTTTTCCTCTCTTTCTAACCTCAAAAAAATATGTTATATGCAATTTTTATGGGCTGGCTGGAGTTAAATTTCATTATTTTTTCAGGTTTATTTAGTGGGTTAAAACATTTCAACATTAATAATTTTTAGCTTCAGATAGTTTAGCTCTGACTTCTAGCAGCCAAACCACAAAATTTCAAATTGTGTTCAGTTCCCAGGTTCAGCTCCAATGGTGGTTAGAAAGAGAGAACGTGCCAAACCAGAAGAGTCTACGTGATTTGCTTCTTGGAAACTCAGAGTGAATACAGCATTTACACACGGAAGACACCAGTAAAATACAATTAGCTTCATATAGTTAGAGCCTGAGTTTCAACAATCCTGCTTGAGAAATGGAAAAGAACAGAAAGAAAACAACCGGTAGTGAAGAGCACTAGAATATCAACAAGGAAGCAAATATTAGCAATTGCTTTAAAGGGGGAAGAGAATTATTACCAAGAAAAGAAAGTCTAATTATATTAAAGTGAAAATGAAGCCTAGTCATTTTAGTCTTAAAAAAGATTCACTGGTAGAGATGAATGTGAAACCTGGACCTATTGGGGCCTAAAATCTTACCTAGTAACTCTTCCACACATTCAAAATAGGGGCATGAGGATGGTGCAATCCACCAAGCCAACACTTTGCAGAGAAAATTTAAGGACTGCCTTGTTCTGATCTGAGAAAAGAGCATGTGGAAACGTCACAGCATCTTTTTTTTTTTTTTTTTTTTGCGGTACGCGGGCCTCTCACTGTTGTGGCCTCTCCCATTGCAGAGCACAGGCTCCAGACGCGCAGGCTCAGCGGCCATGGCTCACGGGCCCAGCCGCTCCGCGGCATGTGGGATCCTCCCGGACCGGGGCACGAACCCATGTCCCCTGCATCGGCAGGCAGACTCTCAACCACTGCGCCACCAGGGAAGCCCATAGCATCTTTTTAATGACCCCCTTCCCCCAGCATCTAACTACCCGTCTCCATGTGCTCTACTATTATGTATAAATACGATTAGGTCTTCAGACCTACAGAATTCTTTTTAAGAGTCACTCTCTGAATCCTAAAACAAACAAACAAAGAAACAAAAAGCAAACAATATCAGAAAGGTTGGGTAGCTCTTTGCCTTGTGAAAGAAATCTTGATTTTAAATTACTTTATATCAACAGTGGAAGATTTCATATCTTAAATTCTCTCCACCACTCCCTCTTACTCAATACTGACAACTGCTGTTTTTAAAGTAAATGGGAAGGGAAGGAGAAAAAGAAGGGAGGGGAACAGAACACAAAAAAAGCAAGAAGACATGGAAATGACAAGTAGCACAAGCTACACAGTAAAAAAAAAAAAAAAATCAAACTGTCAAGAGATATAATAATTTATTTAACAATCATATAATATGTGCCATATAAAAGACTTTATGAAACTTTTATGGAGAAAGATGTTCATTTCTTAATCAGGAAATGAATGAAGAATTAGGAACAATGATTCAATCAACCACGTATGCTAAACTCCTGTACTAGGACAAAGGCCTGGTTGTCCTGCCTTTCAAAACACTGGGCAGCATAAACAAATCCCATCAGCAGATCAAGGAATGCTGATTAGAAATCTCTCCCTAGTTTTCCTACTGCTGTTGCTGCACGTGGAGCAGACCAGAATCTGACTGCAGCTTGAAGGAGATGAGACCCACCCTGGCCAACCCGCAGACCCATGAGCAAGAAAAATTACTGTTTGCTGATGTTGTAAGCAGACTTGAGCAGCCAAAATTGACTGATAAAGCATTTATGTTTCACTGTTGATACATTTCTATATATGCCAAGGCCTTTGTGGACACTTGAATTTACAAGCCCTGACTTATTGTCTCCTGTGATCTTTAGACCACAGCCCACCCTGCCAACTAAAAAGAAGCAGAACTGAAATATTTACCTGTTCTGAGGAAAAGTCAGGAAGCCGAAACAGGACTCTGGCGTCCTGCCTCTACCTTTTTGGGACAGTAGGATGGTCACTTCCAAAGCAAACTGCCCTATTCAAGGAGGACACCTGGTCTCCTTAAATCATGAACAAAGCATAGAAATGACTCAGGAAACACAAATAATGCAGACACGTGCTACATTGTTTCTCATTATTTACAGCAAGGATCTGGGTATAATCATTACTCTTAAATGTTGTAAAGATTTGTCAGTGCTTCACAGGTTTACCCTTCCAGAGGTACTCTCCAAACAAGACATGCAGATGCTACATCTCTTTTTGCTGACATGAGTTTGGACCAGTACTCTAGTCCTGTAATCTCTGGATTACAGTATGAAAATACCTTTTTTAATGATCCCTTTAAATACAACCTTTAATTTTACCTAATCACATCAGCATCTTTGTCATGCAGTCTCAGCAGGGATTACAGTGACCCCAAAGGCAAAACTTGGTTTTAATTGGGGAGGAGGGATTTTACTCTTTTCCCATATAAAGCACAGAACTACATACAGTACATAAACAGATGTACAGTATATCTACGGTATTAAAATCTCGTGGGGGGCGGGGGTTTATTGGGGAAAAAGTGTCTAAAAAGCTCCTTAGGGGGTGATAATGAAAAAAAAATTGAGAAACACTGATCTGATCTGTATTACCTCATGTGAGAAGGCTACCATTACATGGTCTGATCTCCACATAATGCAAACATTTAAAGTTTAAACTTCAAACATATCTTTACTACCAATACTGTTATAATAGATGCAGAATTATCTGCTTATATATTCCATAAGTGAGGAATTTGATGTTCTCTGGGAATGAGACAAAGCCCTGTAGCTCATTTCCATTAGTGATTCAGCAGAGTTGGTTTCTCTTTGATTTCTCCTCTGCTGCTTTGCCTTTGGCATGAGTAGCACTTCTCTAGTTCCACTTTTAATCTTGGTGCTGTAACTGAACATACACAGATTCAGTGCAGTTCACATAAATCAAAACTGATGATAAATAAATTAGGGTGTTTTGAAGTCAGAGTCAGGAAAGAGCAGCTATAAAAGTGACAGCAGAATGTTTCCAGATTTATTCTTACTCCCTCAAGTCATCTCCAGGCCTAGTCTAAGTTTACTCAGCTAGATGCCTTACCTCTTACCTTCAACAGATCTAACTTCTATCTGATATCCAGGACTCCAGGTTTGAACTTTTCACCAGAAACAAAGATCGTGCAATGCAATTTAGTTAGACACCTCCACTGAGACCTGTATGAATTACTGCTATGTAACAAATGACCACAAACCTAGCAGCTTTAAAACAACACCCGTTTATTATCTCACAGTTCTGTAGGTCAGTGAGCCACTTTGGAGGCATCTCCTCCAGCTCTAGTCAAATTTTCAGATAATGGCAGCCTCAGCCAATATCTTAACTGTAATCTCATGAGAGACCAGAACCAAATACAGCCAGCTAAGCTGCTTCTGAATTCCTGACTCACAGAAACTGTGTGAGATAATAAGCATTTATTGATGTTTCTACCCACAAAGTTTTGGAATGATTTGTTAAACAGCAGTATGTAACCACAATTATATAAATAAATATGTAGATATAGATATATAGAATCAGAGATATTCAACTTTAAAACTTGTAAGAAAAAAACTCCTAAAATAAAAGAATCACTGATGTTTATTAATAAAAAATCAATTAAGTAGAAAAATCATATTCCTTAAATGTACTATATTGATAATTTGAAAAAACAAATGGCATACAAATGAAAATAAATATTGTACCATGAAAGATCAATAACATTAAAAGTTCCTAATTTGGCTTATTCAAAGACCAAAGAGGAGTGTAGGAGAGACAGCAAGAACCAAAACATTATAGCAAACAAGTACTAAAGAACTGCTAAAAAATAAATAAATGAAAACAAATTCATTCATTCAATTAATACTTATTATGTACCTTCTACCTGTGCTAATACTGTGGATGTAATAATAAGAAGAATAAGACAATCCCTGCCCACTTGGAATTTATTCTCCAATGAGAAAGACATACATTAACTAATCACACAAACAGTAAACCTGTAACAGTGACAAGTGCTACATAGAAGAACCACAGTACATGGTTCAGTTCTCCAGGAATACACAATTCTAAATATGTTAATTTAAACATAATAAAATAGGCTCAAAATATACAAAATAATAAAACTACAAGTAAATTTGTTAACAATATAATGGAGTATTTTAATAACCCTCTCTGAATTAGTATCAGGTCAGGTTGAGAAAAACAAAATCAGCAAAGATAAAGAAGAGTTGAACAACCCAAATTACAAGCTTAATTTAATGGCCGTAGACAGAACACACAATCATTAGAGAATAATCATTCTTCTCATGCACGCATGGGACACTTACAAAAGTTGATCACATATTAATCCTTAAAACAAGTTTCAGGGACTTCCCTGGTGGCACAGTGGTTAAGACTCCATGCTCCCAATGCAGGGGGCCTAGGTTTGATCCCTGGTCAGGGAACTAGATCCCACATGCATGCCACAACTAAGAGTTCATATGCCGCAACTAAGGAACCGGCGAGCTGCAACTAAGGAGCCCTTGAGCCACAACTAAGGAGCCTGTCTGCCGCAACTAAGGAGCCCGCCTGCTGCAACTAAGACCTGGCGCTACCAATAGCGCCAATAAATATTTATTTATTTATTTACCAAAATAAATAAATAAATATTTAAAAACAACAACAACAAGAAGTCTCAGAAAATTTCTGAGACTCAATATCACACAAAATTCTCGGACCAAAATGCAATTAGGTTAACAATCTAATTGAAATGTGAAAGGTAGGGCTTCCCTGGTGGTGCAGTGATTGAGAGTCCGCCTGCCGATGCAGGGGACGTGGGTTCGTGCCCCGGTCCAGGAAGATCCCACATGCCGTGGAGCGGCTGGGCCCGTAAGCCATGGCAGCTGAGCCTGCGTGTCCGGAGCCTGTGCTCCACAACGGGAGAGGCCACAACAGTGAGAGGCCAGCGTACCGCAAAAAACAAACAAAAAAATGTGAAAGGTAAATTTTTAATTAAATAATTTAGATATTCAAACATTCCAAAAAAACATAAGTTAAAGAAGTAATCATAATGGAAATTTTTAAATACTGTTAGAACTAAATAAAAATGAAAATACTTTATCACAAAAAAGAATGCAGGAAGAAAAATTCGTAGCCTTACAAGCTCAGAGTAAAAAGAAGAAAAACTGAAAATTAATTAATTGTGTAATTTAAAAAGTTGGGGGGTGGTGATAAGAATTCCAGAAAAAACACAATTTAGAGGGAGATAGTAAGAAAATAACAAAAGTCATTGAGGTAGAAGACAAAGAAAACCAACAAAGAACCAAAACAAAAAGCACAGTTCTTTGAAAAGACTATAAAATACTCAAACCTTTGACCAGATCTTTTTAAAAGGAAGGGAAAGAGAAGACAAAGTTAATAATATTAGGAATGAAAAGGGTGGGTAGAACCACATATAAAACCAGATTTAAAGACAAGGAGAATACAGTGAAAATTTTTATGACAATAAATTTCCAAACTTAAAGAAAATGGGCAAATTCCTAAAAATATTCACCAAAACTACTTAGAAAGAAAAAAACACCTGAATAGCCCTTTAATCATTAAAAAATTTATTTAATTGTTTCAATTTTCCCACAAGGAAAGTACCAAGATCAGACAATTTTTCAGGCAAGTTCTACCAAATTTTCAAGAAACAATTCTCATCTTATGCAAACAATTACAGAATATAAAAAAAGAGAAGATATTCCACAATTCACTTTACCAATTAATTCAAAATAGATCACACAAAAATTAACTCAAAATAGATCACAGACTAAATGTAAAGCCTAAATATAAAACTCTAGAAGAAAACATAGCAAAAACTTGTGTCCTTGGCTAGACAAAAAATTCATAGAGGTGACACCAAAGTACAATCTTTAAAATAAAAAAAACTGATAGATTAGACTACAAAATTAAAAACTTCACAAGTTACCATTAAGAAAATGAGGAGAGATGCCACAGATAGGAAGAAAATAGCTTCAAATTATATATCTGATAAAGGACTTGTATCCAGAATATAAAAGAACTCACAACTCAATAACAAGAAAACAAACAATTAAAAAATAGGCAAAAGATTTAAACAGATATTTCATTTAAAAAAACATAGAAATGGCTAATAAGTACATGAATAGGTGTTCATATCATTAGTCATTAGGAAAACACAAATTAAAACCACAGTGAATACCACTAACACTCACTAGAACAGCTAAAATCAAAAGATAAACAATACTAAGTGTTGCTGAGGATGTGGAAAAACAAACCATCATGAATTGCTGGTGAGAATGTAAAATGTCACAACCACTTTGGAAAGCGGCCTGGCAGTTTCTTAGAAAGCTAAACATGCACCTAGCATATTATCTAGCCATTCCACTCCTAGGAATCTACCCAAGAGAAGTAAAAAACCTATGCCCACACAAAGACATGTTTGTGAATTTTCATAATAGCATTATTCCTGATAGGTAAAAACTGTAAACAATCCAAGTACCAATCAACTGACAGTTGGATAAACAAAATGTGTTACAGCCATACCATGGAATACTATTAATACTACTCAACAATTAACAAGAACAAACTGATAATACATGTTACAAAATGAATGAACTTCAAAAACATCATTCTAGGTGAAAAACACCAAACACAAAAGCGACATATTATTTGATTCCATTTATATGAAATGTTTAGAAAAGGCAAATATGTAGACAAAAGGTAGATCAGTGGATGCCTAGGGCTGAGGATTGGAGTGAGGATTAACTATAATCGGGCATGAGGGAATGTTTTAGGATGATGGGACATGTTGTAAACCTGGATTGTGATGATTTACTATGAATTCACTAATATAATCAAATTACACAGTTACAGAGGTTGAATTTTAGAGTATTTAAATTGTACCTTAATAAAATTATTTTTGAGCAGAAGCAAGAAGATCTACAATTCTGCAGCCTGTGGAATGAAAACCACATTCATAGAAAGACAGACAAAATGAAAAAGCAGAGGACTTTGTACCAGATGAAGGAACAAGATAAAATGCCAGAAAAACAACTAAATGAAGAGGAGATAGGTGACCTTCCATAAAAAGAATTCAGAATAATGATAGTGAAGATGATCCAAGATCCTGGAGAAAGAACAGAGGCAGGGCTTCCCTGCTGGCACAGTGGTTAAGAGTCCGCCTGCCAATGCAGGGGACTCAGGTTCGAGCCCTGGTCCAGGAAGATCCCACATGGCACGGAGCAACTAAGCCTATGCGCCACAACTACTGAGCCTGCGCTCTGGAACCCACGAGCCACAACTACTGAAGCCCGCGTGCCTAGAGCCTGTGCTCTGCAACAAGAGAAGCCACTGCAATGAGAAGCCTGCACACCTCAACGAAGAGTAGACCCCACTCACAGTAACTAGAGAAAGCCTGCACACAGCAACAAAGACCCAACAGAGACAAAAAAATAAACTAAATAAAATAAATTAAAAAAAAAAAGAATGGAGGCAAAGATTGAGAAGATGCAAGAAATGTTTACCAAAAACCTAGAAGAATTAAAGAACAAACAAACAAGAGATGAACAATACAATAACTGAAATGAAAAATATACTAGAAGGAATCAATAGCAGAATAACGGAGGGAGAAGAACAGATAAGCGACCTGGGAGACAGAATGGTGGAATTCATTGCCACAGAACAGAATAAAGAAAAAAGAATGGAAAGAAATGAAGACAGCCTAAGAGACCTCTGGGACAACATTAAACTCAACAACATTCGCATTATAGGGGTCCCAGAAGGAGAAGAGACAGAGAAAGGACCCGAGAAACTATTTGAAGAGATTATAGTCGAAAATTTCCCTAACATGGGAAAGGAAATAGTCACTCAAGTCCAGGAAGCACAGAGAGCCCCAGGCAGGATAAACCCAAGGAGAAACACACCTAGACACATAGTAATCAAATTGGCAAACAATAAAGACATAGAAAAAATATCAAAAGCAAAAAGGGAACAACAAATAACACACAAAGGAACTCCCATAAGATTAACAGCTGATTTCTCAGCAGAAACTCTACAAGCCAGAAGGGAGTAGCACTATATATTTAAAGAGATGAAAGGGAAGAAACTGCAATCAAGATTACTCTACCTGGCAAGGACCTCATTCAGATTCGATGGAGAAATCAAAAGCTTTACAGATAAGCAAAAGCTAAGAGAATTCAGCACCACCAAACCAGCTCTACAACAAATGCTAAAGGAACTTCTCTCAGTGGGAAACACAAGACAAAAAAAGGACCTACAAAAACAAAAACAAAACAATTAAGAAAATGGTCGTAGGAACATATATATCGATAATTACCTTAAACGTGAACGGATTAAATGCTCCAACCAAAAGACACAGGCTCGCTAAATGGATACAAAAAAACAAGACCTATATATAAGCTGTCTACAAGAGAGCCACTTCAGACCTAGGGACACATACAGACTGAAAGTGAGGGGATGGAAAAAGATATTCCATGCAAATGGAAATCAAAAGAAAGCAGGAATAGCAATACTCGTATCACATAAAATAGACTTTAAAATAAAGAATGTTACAAGAGACAAGGAAGGACATGACATAATGATCAAGGGATCAATCTGAGAAGAGGATATAACAATTATAAATATATATGCACCCAACATTGGAAGGAACTCAATACATAAGGCAACTGCTAACACCTATAAAAGAGGAAATTGACAGTAACACAACAATAGTGGGGGACTTTAACACCTCACTTACACCAATGGACAGATCATCCAGACAGAAAATTAATAAGGAAACACAATCTTTAAATGACACAATAGACCAGATAGATTTAATTGATTTTCTTTTTTTTTTATGGAGCATTTTCATTTATTAAACATTTGTTAAAGTATAACATACAACATATAGAAAGTGCAAAAATCATAAGAGTTAAATAAATTTTCACAAACTGAACCCAGTCAACTCACATCAAGAGAATGTCACTGATTTCTTCTATTAATGACCACTCTCTCCTCTAATAACCATAATCTTGATGAATATGAAGTATTTTTTTCAGATTTTATTTTATTTTATTTTTTTGATTCCCAAAGTAAAGATATTGATAAAGCAAATACAATCTGCAATAATAAATACATCTATAAATACATTAAATTATTGTATAATTTAGACTGTAAATATGGTCTATTTTTACTTCTTTCCCATAGAATACATTTGATCACACTTTTTTTTATACAGCAGGTTCTTATTAGTCATCAATTTTATACACATCAGTGTATACATGTCAATCCCAATCGCCCAATTCATCACACCACCACCACCACCCCACACTGCTTTCCCCCCCTGGGTGTCCATACGTTTGTTCCCTACATCTGTGTCTCAATTTCTGCCCTGCAAGCCAGTTCATCTGTACCATTTTTCTAGGTTCCACATATATGCGTTAACATACGATATTTGTTTTTCGCTTTCTGACTTACTTCACTCTGTATGACAGTCTCTAGATGCATCCATGTCTCTACAAATGATCCAGTTTTGTTCCTTTTATGGCTGAGTAATATTCCATTGTATATATGTACCACATCTTCTTTACCCATTCGGCTGTCAATGGGCATTTAGGTTGCTTCCATGACCTGGCTATTGTAAACAGTGCTGCAATGAACATTGGGGAGCATGTATGTTTTTGAATTGTGGTTTTCTCTGGGTATATGACCAGTAGTGGGATTGCTGGATCATATGGTAATTCTATTTTTACTTTTTTAAGGAACCTCCATACTGTTCTCCATAGTGGCTGTATCAGTTTACATTCCCACCAACAGTGCAAGAGGGTTCCCTTTTCTCCACGCCCTCTCCAGCATTTGTTGTTTGTAGATTTTCTGATGATGCCCATTCTAAACGGTGTGAGGTGATACCTCATTGTAGTTTTGTTTTGCATTTCTCTAATGATTAGTGATGTTGAGCAGCTTTTCATGTGCTTCTTGGCCACCTGTATGTCTTCTTTGGAGAAGTGTCTATTTACGTCTTCTGCCCATTTTTGGATTGGGTTGTTTGTTTTTTTACTATCGAACTGCATGAGCTGTTTATATTATTTTGGAGATTAACCCTTTGTCTGTTGATTCATTTGCAAATATTTTCTCCCATTCTGAGGGTTGTCTTTTCGTCTTGTTCATGGTTTCCTTTGCTGTGCAAAATCTTTTTAGTTTCATTAGTCCCATTTGTTTATTTTTGTTTTTATTTCCATTACTCTAGGAGGTGGATCAAAAAAGATCTTGCTGTGATTTATGCCAAAGAGTGTTCTTCCTATATTTTCCTCTAAGAGTTTTATAGTGTCCGGTCTTACATTTAGGTCTCTAGTCCATTTTGAGTTTCTTTTTGTGTATGGTGTTAGGGAGTGTTCTAATTTCATTCTTTTACATGTAGCTGTCCACTTTTCCCAATACCACTTATTGACGAGACTGTCTTTTCTCCATTGTATATTCTTGCCTCCTTTGTCATACATAAGTTGACCATAGGTGTGTGGGTTTAACTCTGGGCTTTCTATCTTGTTCCATTGATCTATGTTTCTGTTTTTGTGACAGTACAATATTCTCTTGATTACTGTAGCTATGTAGTATAGTCTGAAGTCAGGGAGTCCGATTCCTCCAGCTCCGTTTTCTTACCTCAAGACTACTTTGGCTATTCAGAGTCTTTTGTGTCTCCATACAGATTTTAAGATTTTTTGTTCTACTTCCATAAAAAATGCCATTGGTAATTTGATAGGGATTGCATTGAATCTGTAGATTGCTTTCAGTAGTCTAGCCATTTTCACAATATTGTTTTTTCCAACCAAGAACATGGTATCTCTCTCCATCTGTTGGTATCATCTTTCATTTCTTTGATCAGTGTCTTATAGTTTTCTGCATACAGGTCTTTTGTCTCCCTAGGTAGGTTTATTCCTAGGTATTTTATTCTTTTTGTTGCAATGGTAAATGGGAGTGTTTCCTTAATTTCTCTTTCAGACTTTTCATCATTAGTGTATAGGAATGCAAGAGATTTCTGTGCATTAATTTTGTATCTTGAAACTTTACCAAATTCATTGATGAGCTATAGTAGTTTTCTGGTGGCATCTTTAGGATTCTCTATGTATAGTATCATGTCATCTGCAAACAGTGACAGTTTTACTTCTTCTTTTCCAATTTGTTTTTCTTTTTCTTCTCTGATTGCCGAGGCTAGGACTTCCAAAACTATGTTGAATAATAGTGGTGAGAGTGGACATCCTTGTCTTGTTCCTGATCTTAGAGGAAATGCTTTCAATTATTCACCATTAAGAATGATGTTTGCTGTGGGTTTGTCGTACATGGCCTTTATTATGTTGAGGTAAGTTCCCTCTATGCCTACTTTCTGGAGAGTTTTTATCATAAATGGGTGTTGAATTCTGTGGAAAGTTTTTGCTGTGTCTATTGAGATGATCATATGGTTTTTATTCTTCAATTTGCTGATATGGTGTATCACATTGATTGATTTGTGTATACTGAAGAATCCTTGCATCCCTGGGATAAATCCCACTTCATCATGGTGTATGATCCTTTTAATGTGTTGTTGGATTCTGTTTGCTAGTATTTTGTTGAGGATTTTTGCATCTATATTCATCAGTGTATTGGTCTGTAATTTTCTGTTTTTGTAGTATCTTTGTCTGGTTTTGGTATCAGGGTAATTGTGGCCTCATACAATGAGTTTGGGAGTATTCCTTCCTCTGCAATTTTTTGGAAGCGTTTGAGAAGGATGGGTGTTAGCTGTTCTCTAAATGGTTGATAGAATTCACCTGTGAAGCCATCTGGTCCTGGACTTCTGTTTGTTGGAAGATTTTTAATCACAGTTTCAATTTCATTACTTGTGATTGGTCTGTTCATATTTTCTATTTCTTCCTGGTTCGGTCTTAGAGGTTATACCTTTCTAAGAATTTGTCCATTTCTTCCAGGTTGTCCATTTTATTGGCATAGAGTTGCTTGTAGTAGTCTCTTAGGATGCTTTGTATTTCTGCAGTGTCTGTTGTAACTTCTCCTTTTTCATTTCTAATTCTATTGATTTGAGTCCTCTCCCTCTTTTTCTTGATGAGTCTGGCTAATGGTTTATCAATTTTTCTTATCTTCTAAAAGATAAGCAGCTTTTAGTTTTCTTGAACTAAAAGAACTAGCTTTTAGTTTTATTGATCTTTGCTATTGTTTTCTTTGTTTCTATTTCAGTTATTTCTGCTCCGATCTTTATGATTTCTTTCCTTCCGCTAACTTTGGGTTTTGTTTGTTCTTCTTTATCTAGTTCCTTTAGGTGTAAGGTTAGAATATTTATTTGAGATTTTTCTTGTTTCTTGAGGTAGGCTTGTATACCTATAAACTTCCCTCTTAGAACTGCTTTTGCTGTACCTCATATGTTTGGGATTGTCATGTTTTCATTGCCATTTGTCTCTAGGTATTTTTTGATTTCCTCTTTGATTTCTTCAGTGATCTCTTGGTTATTTAGTAACGTAGTGTTTAGCCTCTATGTATTTTTGTTTTTTACGTTATTTCCCCGTAATTCATTTCTAATCTCATAGCATTGTGGTCAGAAAAGATGCTTGATATGATTTCAATTTTCTTAAATTTACTGAGGCTTGATTTGTGACCCAAGATGTGACCTATCCTGAAGAATGTTCCATGCGCACTTGAGAAGAAAGTGTAACTGCTGTTTTTGGATGGAATGTCCTATAAATATCAATTAAATCTATCTGGTCTATTGTGTCATTTAAAGCTTCTGTTTCCTTATTTATTTTCATTTTAGATGACCTGTCCATTGGTGTGAGGTGTTAATGTCCCCCACTATTATTGTGTTACTGTCGATTTCGTCTTTTACAGCTGTTTGCAGTTGCCTTATGCATTGAGGTGCTCCTACGTTGGGTGCATACATATTTATAATTGTTATATCTTCTTCTTGGATTGATCCCTTGAACATTATGTTGTGTCCTTCCTTGTCTCTTGTAACATTCTTTATCTTAAAGTCTATTTTATCTGATATGGGTTTTGCTACTCCAGCTTTCTTTTGATTTCCATTTGCATGGAATATCTTTTTCCATCCCCTCACTTTCAGTCTGTATGTGTCCCTAGGTCTGAAATGGGTCTCTTCTAGACAGCATATAGATGGGTCTTCTTTTTGTACCCATTCAGCAAGCCTGTGTCCTTTGGTTGGAGCATTTAATCCATTCACGTTTAAGGTAATTATTGATATGTAAGTTCGTATTACCATTTTCTTAATTATTTTGGGTATGTTATTGTAGTTCCTTTTTTTCTCTTGTGTTTCCCACTTAGAGAAGTTCCTTTAGCATTTGTTGTAGAGCTGGTTTGGTGGTGCTGCATTCTCTTAGCTTTTGCTTGTCTTTAAAGCTCTTGATTTCTCCATCAATTCTGAATGAGATCCTTGCCAGGTAGAGTAATCTTGGTTGTATGTTATTCCCTTTCATCACTTTAAATATATCATTGCACCCCATTCTGGCTTGTCGAGTTTCTGCTGAGAAATCAGCTGTTAACCTTATGGGAGTTACCTTGTATATTATTTGTCATTTTTCCCTTGCTGCTTTCAATAATTTTTCTTTGTCTTTATTATTTGCCAATTTGATTACTATGTGTCTCAGCGTGTTTCTCCTTGGGTTTATCCTGTATGGGACTCGTTGCACTTCCTGGACTTGGGTGGCTATTTTGTTCCCTATGTTAGGGAAGTTTTCGACTATAATCTCTTCAAAGATTTTCTCAGGTCCTTTCTCTCTCTCTTCTCCCTCTGGGACCCCTATAATGCGAATGTTGTTGAGTTTAATGTTGTCCCAGAGGTCTCTTAGGCTGTCTTCATTTCTTTCCATTCTTTTTTCTTTATTCTGTTCTGTGGCAGTGAATTCCACCATTCTGTCTTCCAAGTCACTTATCCCTTCTTCTGCCTCAGTTATTCTGCTATTGATTCCTTCTAGTGTACTTTTCATTTCAGTCATTGTATTTGTTCATCTCTGTTTGTTTGTTCTTTAATTCTCCTAGGTCTTTGTTAAACATGTCTTACATCTTCTTGATCTTTGCCTCCATTGTTTTGCCGAGGTCCTGGATCATCTTCACTATCATTATTCTTAATTCTTTTTCTGGAACGTTGTCTATCTCCACTCTATTAGTTGTTTTTTCTGGGGTTTTTGTCTTGTTCCTTCATCTGGTACATAGCCCTCTGCCTTTTCATCTTGTCTATCTTTCTGTGAATGTGGTTTTTGTTCCACAGGCTGCAGGATTGTAGTTCTTCTTGCTTCTGTTGTCTGCCCTCTGGTGGATGAGGCTATTTAAGAAGCTTGTGCAGGTTTCCTGATGGGAGGGACTGGTGGTGGGTAGAGCTGGGTGCTGCTCTGCTGGGCAGAGCTCAGTAAAACTTTAATCTGCTTTACTGCTGATGGGTGGGGCTGGGTTTCCCACCTGTTGGTTGTTTGGCCTGAGGCAAACCAAAACTGGAGCCTACCTGGGCTATTTGGTGGGGTTAATGGCAGACTCTGGGAGGGCTCATGCCAAGGAGTGCTTCCCAGAACTTCTGCTGCCAGTGTCCTTGTCCCTGCGGTGAGCCACAGCCACCTCCTGCCTCTGCAGGAAACCCTCCACACTAGCAGGTGGGTGGGTCTGGTTCAGTCTCCCCTGGGTTCACTGCTCCTTCCCCTGGGTCCCAATGGGCAAACGACTTTGTGTGGGCTCTCCAATAGTGGAGTCTCTGTTTCCCCCAGTGCTGTCCAAGTCTTGCAATCAAATCCCACTAGCCTTCAAAGTGTGATTCTCTAGAAATTCCTCCTCCTGTTGCCAGACCCCCAGGTTGGGAAGCCTGACGTGTGGCTCAGAACCTTCACTCCAGTGGGTGGACTTCCGTGGTATAATTATTCTCCAGTCTGTGAGTCGCCCACCCAGCAATTATGGGATTTCATTTTGTTCTGACTGCACCCCTCCTACCGTCTCATTGTGGCTTCTCCTTTGTCTTTGGACGTGGGGTATCTTTTTTGGTGAGTTCCAGTGTCTTCCTGTCGATGATTGTCCAGCAGCTACCTGTGATTCTGGTGTTCTCACAAGAGGGAGTGAGAGCACGTCCTTCTACTCTGCTATCTTGGTTCAGGCCTTTGATTTAATTGATATTTATAGGACATTCCATCCAAAAACAGCAGATTACACTTTCATCGCAAGTGCACATGGAACATTCTCTAAGAGTGATCACATCTTGGGTCACAAATCAAGCCTCAGTAAATTTAAGAAAATGGAAATCATATCAAGCATCTTTTCCGACCACAAAACTATGAGATTAGAAAGCAATTACAGGGAAAAAAAACATAGAAACACAAACACATGGATAAAAAATGTTTTTTAACATTTTTTATAAAAATAAAAAATACATTACTAAATAACCAAGAGATCACTGAAGAAATCAAAGAGGAAATCAAAAAATACCTAGAGAAAAATGAAAGCAAAAACACGATGATCCAAAACCTATGGGATGCAGCAAAAGCAGTTCTAAGAGGTAAGTTTATAGCAATACAAGCTTACCTCAAGAAGCAAGAAAATCTCAAATAAACAATCTAATCTTACACGTAAAGGAACTAGATAAAGAAGAACAAACAAAACCCAAAGTTAGTGGAAGGAAAGAAATCATAAAGATCAGAGCAGAAATAACTGAAATAGAAACAAAGAAAACAATAGCAAACATCAATAAAACTAAAAGCTGGTTCTTTGAGAAGATAAACAAAATTGATAAACCATTAGCCAGACTCATCAAGAAAAAGAGGGAGGGCTTCCCTGGTGGCGCAGTGGTTGAGAGTCCACCTGCTGATGCAGGGGACGCGGGTTTGTGCCCCGGTCTGGGAAGATCCCACATGCCGTGGAGCGGCTGGGCCCGTGAGCCATGGCCACTGAGCCTGCGCGTCTGGAGCCTGTGCTCCGCAACGGGAGAGGCCACAACAGTGAGAGGCCCGGGTACCACAAAAAAAAAAAAAGAAAAAGAAAAAGAAAAAGAGGGCGAGGACTCAAATCAATAAAATTATAAATGAAAAAGGAGAAGTTACAAAAGACACCGCAGAAATACAAAGCATCCTAAGAAACTACTACAAGTAACTCTATGCCAATAAAATGGACAACCTGGAAGATATGGACAAATTCTTAGAAAGGTATAACCTCCCAAGCCTGAACCAGGAAGAAATAGAAAATATGAACAGACCAATCATAAGTAATGAAATTGAAACTGATTAAAAGATCTTCCAACAAACAAAGTCCAGGACCAGATGGCTTCACAGGTGAATTCTATCAAACATTTAGAGAAGAGCTAACATACATCCTTCTCAAACTCTTCCAAAAAATTGCAGAGGAAGGAACACTCCCCAACTCATTTTATGAGACCACCATCACCCTGATACCAAAAACAGACAAAGATATTACAAATACAGAAAATTACAGACCAATATCACTGATGAATATAGATGCAATAATCCTCAACAAAATACTAGCAAACAGAATCCAACAACACATTAATAGGATCATACACCATGATGAAGTGGGATTTATCCCAGGGATGCAAGTATTCTTCAATATATGCAAATGAATCAATGTGATACACCGTAGCAGGAAACTGAAGAATAAAAACGATATGGTCATCTCAATAGATGCAGAAAAAGCTTTCCACAAAATTCAACACCCATTTATGATAAAAACTCTCCAGGAAGTGGACAGAGAGGGAACCTACCTCAACATAATAAAGACCATATACGACAAACCCACAGCAAACATCATTCTCAGTGGTGAAAAACTGAAAGCATTTCCTCTAAGATCAGGAACAAGACAAGGATGTCCACTCTCGCCACTATTATTCAACATGGTTTTGGAAGTCCTAGCCACGGCAATCAGAGAAGAAAAAGAAATAAAAGGAATACAAATTAGAAAAGAAGAAGTAAAACTGTCACTGCTTGCAGATGACATGATACTATATCTAGAGAATCCTAAAGATGCCACCAGAAAACTACTAGAGCTCATCAATGCATCTGGTAAAGTTGCAGGATACAAAATTAATGCACAGAAATCTCTTGCATTCCTATACACTAACAACGAAAGATCAGAAAGAGAAATTAAGGAAACACTCCCATTTACCACTGCAACAAAAAGAATAAAATACCTAGGAATAAACCTACCTAAGGAGTTAAAAGACCTGTACTCAGAAAACTATAAGGCACTGATGAAAGAAATCAAAGATGACACAAACAGATGGAGAGATATTCCATGTTGTTGGATTAGAAGAATCAAACTTGTGAAAATGATGTACTACCCAAAGTCATCTACAGATTCAATGCAATCCCTATCAAATTACCAGTGGCATTTTTTACAGAACTAGAACAAAAAATCTAAAAATTTGTATGGAGACATAAAAGACCCCAAATAGCCAAAGCAGTCTTGATGGTAAAAAACAGAGCCGGAGGAAACAGACTTCCTGACTTCAGACATACTATAAAGCTACAGAAATCAAGACAACATGGTACTGGTGCAAAAACAGAAATACAGATCAATGAAACAGGATAGATAGCCCAGAGATAAACCTACGCACCTCTGGTCAACTAATCTATGACAAAGGAGGCAAGGATATATAATGGAGAAAAGACAGTCTCTTCAATAAGTGGTGCTGGGAAAACTGGACAGCTACATGTAAAAGAATGAAATTAGAACACTCCTTAACACCATACACAAAAATAAAACTCAAAATGGATTAAAGACCTAAATGTAAGACTGGACACTATAAAACTCTTAGAGGGAAACATAAGAAGAACACTCTTTGACATAAATCACAGCAAGATCTTTTTTGATCCATGGCCTAGAGTAATGGAAATAAAAACAAAAATAAACAGGACCTAATAAAACTTCAAAGCTTTTGCAAAGCAAAGGAAACTACAAAGAAGACAAAAAGACAGCCCTCAGAATGGGAGAAAATATTTGCAAACGAATCAACGGACAAAGGGTTAATCTCCAAAATATATAAACAGCTCATGCAGCTCAATATTAAAAAAACAAACAACCCAATCCAAAAATGGGCAGAAGACCTAGACATTTCTCCAAAGAAGACACACAGATGGCCAAGAAGCCCATGAAAAGCTACTCAACATCACTAATTATTAGAGAAATGCAAATCAAAACTGCAATGATTTATCACCTCACACCAGTTAAAATGTGCATCATCAGAAAATCTACAAACAACAAATGCTGGAGAGGGTGTGGAGAAAAGGGAACCCTCTTGCACTGTTCGTGGGAATGTATGTTGATACAGCCACTATGGAGAACAGTATGGAGGTTCCCTAAAAAACTAAATATAGAATTACCATATGACCCAGCAATCCCATTACTGGGCATATACCCAGAGAAAACCATAATTCAAAAAGACACATGCACCCCAACGTTCATTGCAGCACTATTTACAATAGCCAGTTCATGGAAGCACCCTAAATGCCCATCAACAGACGAATGGGTAAAGAAGATGTGGTACATATATACAATGGAATATTACTCAGCCATAAAAAGGAACGAAACTGGGTCATTTGTAGAGACGTGGATGGATCTAGAGACTGTCATACAGAGTGAAGTAAGTCAGAAGGAGAAAAACAAATATCGTATATTAACACATATATATGGAACCTAGAAAAATGGTACAGATGAACTGGTTTGCAGGGCAGAAATAGAGACACAGATGTAGAGAACAAACGTATGGATACCAAGGGGAGAAAGTGGCGGGGGGTGGGGATCGTGGTGTGATGAATTGAGAGACTGGGATTGACATGTATACACTGATGTGTATAAAATGGATGACTAATAAGAACCTGCTGTATAAAAAAATAAAATTATTTTTTTAAATAGCCGAATGATTTATAAAAAGATATTCCAGCTCATTAGTAATCAGGAAAATGAAAACTAAGATCACAAAGATGGGCAGAAACTGAGAAGTCAGATAATACCAAGGCAAGAAGACACGGAGCAAGAGGTATTCGTGCACATTGCTCATAGGAATGTAAACAGGCACAACCACTCTGGAAAACAATTTGTCCTGATTCTGCAATGTTACCTATGTGCATACTCTATAATAACCAGCAAATCACTCCAAGGTAGATCCCCTAGGCAGGAGCCAGCTAGTAAATATTTTAGGCTTTGCAAACCACGAGGTCTCTGTCACAACTAACGCAACTCTGCCTTGTATCTCAAAAACTGCCACAGACAAAATGTAAACCAATGAACATAGTTGTGTTACAATAAAACTTTATTTATAAAAAACAGGCAGCTGTCCAGATTTGATCACTGGGCAGTAGTTTGCCAACCTGTGCCCTAGAGAAACACCTGTACATGTGATCCAGGAGACATGTACAACAGTTTTCACAGGACTTGTTAGCAAACTGCTAATATTTGGAAACAACCCAAATGTTCACTCGCAGGAGAAGGGATAAATAAACTGTGGCTATATTTTCAAAATGGAGTATGACACAGCAGTGAAAGTGAATTATACTCTTGCTACTTGCAACATGGATAAATCTTAGAAAATAATATTAAGTGGAAAAATCAATTCATAGAAGAGATATGATATGATTTAATCACCAATATATTGTGTAATAGAGCTCAAAAATAATCAAAACTAAATAAAATGCTACATTTCCTATGTATATGGGTGATAAAGGAAAACTATAGGTATTGGTAACCACTGGGGAAAAAAAGTACAGCAATGGTAGAATCACTATGCTGTACACCTGACACCAATATAATATTGTAAATCAACTATACTTCAATTAAAAAAAAAAAAAGATAGCAATGGTGGAAATTCAGGATGGAAGTTACCTCCCAACAGAAGGCCAAAGATGGGATCGGGGAGGAGCCCACAGTTGGTTTCAATGATTTTGGTACTGTTCTGCGTTTTATATTGGGTCACAGGCTCATAAATGTTCATAACTTACACATGCAGGATGTATTTAATCTTGTATACATAAGATAGATATTAAATTTTTGTTTTTAATACAAGGTCAACAAATACTCCCTGTACTCAGCTGAAAAATCCCAAAAAGACTGCAGAGGCTACCTGGAGCTGAAACAGAAAGTAGAGAACTTGCCTCTAATAAGCAATCAGGGTATTTATATTCCATGTCAGCCAATCAGATGATGAGAAAACATCTAATGGCTTGTAACTATCTCTTGGATTCAGAAAGAATTGATAAAAGCTACATGAAAAAGTATTGAAACTACTCCAAAACTTAAAAAATAAAAAAGTATTTGTTGGTTAATCTTCCTGAAGTTTTGCTATTTAAATAAGTAAGTTTATAACTGTGGATCACAATTACTATAAAGCCTCTCTCTTTTTTTTTAAATAAACCTATTTCAACAAAGGTCCAATTACATCACAAAAAGATTATGTAAGATAGGATTCTGGCACCATCTGGTGGCAGTGCCCTGAAACAGCACATTCTAATTTCTATTAAAGGTTAATTCACTCTTTCATTCATTTACCTACTATCCAATAGGCATCTACTAGGCATAGCACACACATATTTTAAAATCTTTCTTGGTGGGCTTCCCTGGTGGTGCAGTAGTTAAGAATCTGCCTGCCAATTCAGGGGACACAGGTTCGAGCCCTGGTCCGGGAAGATCCCATATGCCGCAAAGCAACTAAGCCCATGTGCCACAACTACTGCGCCTGCACTCCAGAGCCCACGAGCCACAACTGCTCAGTCCGCGACCCACAACTACTGAGCCCGTGTGCCACAACTACTGAAGTCCGCGTGCCTAGAGCCCGTGCTCCGCAACAAGAGAAGCCACCACAATGAGAAGCCCGTGCACCGCAAAGAAAAGTAGCTCCCACTTGCCACAACCAGAGAAAAGCCCACGCACAGCAACGAAGACCCAATACAGCCAAACATAAAATAAATAAAAATTAAAAAAAAAAAAACTTTATAAAAAAAAATATCTTTCTTGGAAGACCGGAAATAAAATAATGTATACTGCCTAAAACAGGGCCCCTATTTTCAAGGGAAAATATCTACAGTTAAATTTATGCCTATCAGAATATAAGCGTCTACTCTTGTTAAAAGTTTGTTTCAAGCATCTATTCCCCTAGAACTCTCAGGCAAGAAGTCCCTCAGGAGTGTACTGGTAAACATAGTCTATGGAGTCACCACATGAGGACCAGTAAGCACATGAATGCAGTTTTCAAGGAAAAGAACTGTTGTGGTTTTAAAATATCCTCAAATTCTTGACACTTCTTTCAAAAGGTAGAGTCTAATTTCCCTTTCCTTGAATGTGGGCTGGACTTAATTACCCGCTTCTAAAGAAGAGAAAGTGGCAGAAGTGATGGTGTATAACTTCCAAAGCTAAATCATCAAAGGAATAGCCATTTCCATCTTGCCTGAGGGAGTCAGACATTGTGTCACGAGGAGACTCAAGCAACCTGTGGAGAGCCCTCTGGGGAGGAATCGTGACCTCCGCCAACAACCAGCACCAACCTGCCCCCTCGCATCCTTCGCCAGTATCACTGAGCTAAGCCACTCCCAAAGAAACGGAAATCAATGTTTATTGTTGTTTAAGCCATTTAGTTTGGGGGTAATTTGTTATGCAACAATATATAACTAATACAACAACCTATTACTTCCTAGAACAAAATTTTATCTTTAACAGGAAGTGAAAATAGCTCACTTCAGTTTAATACTATAATTTGCCCACATGTTAATAAAATTTCAAATTTTCCTTCCTAATACACTAAGTAGTGATCCTTTTCTAATTCCCCCAAATTGTTTCATATTATGTCATAATATTCATCACTTTCTAATTCAAAGAAACAGCAACCCAAGCAGATTTCAGTCAGTCAGCAGGGATTTTTTTGGACCATCTTCCTTTTGATGTACTGTACTAGTATTGTACTAGGGACTGAGTGGAGAACCATGCCCTTGAGGTACTTATAATTTAGATGAATATTCCCAAAATAATTTATGTTTTTAATTAACCTTTTTCCCCTGGCTCTGAAGGTTCTAAGTCAATGGAAGAAGGCTTGGAAAGTTTCTTTTTTACCTCTGTGAGGGATCCACAAGCTACACCACCATGCAGGGCTTCATCTAAAGCAGAGAGGGTTGTAGATAAAAATGCTGGTGATGGAGCAGCAGACCTCTGTGTCTTTATCTCATAAGCCTGAACAAAGAAGAGATTAAGTTATTTTCAACCTCAATATTTATTCAAAAACATAAGTCAAATCCAAACTCAAATTCTAGCAGTTGGAACCCCAATCCCCTTTTTTTTCTTCTACTATTTATTTATTCAACAACTATTTACTCTGTGCCGGGGACTGTGCTAGATCTGGGGGCTGTGATATAAAAGACAGAGCCCCTGCCCCACAGTACTTATAGCCAACTAGGGACTATGAAATTAGGACTAGAAACTAAGCAATTACCATACACTTAAATAAGAGATACTGTGATAGGGCAAGTGGAGACCTGGAGAGAGTATACCCGATCTGGATTTTGTGATATAGGAAGGCTTCAAGGGAGATCTGGATGTCTGAGCTAAAACCTGAAATGACTGTTAGACAGGCAAAGGGAATGTGCATGTTCCTGGCAAAGAGACAAGAATGTACGAAGAAAGGTCAAGAAGCAAGCAAGAAAGGAAATGGAAACTCACAAAAACTACAAAAAACAAAAAGAGTTCATTTAGAACGTCAGAAAGAAGGTGCGAGGTCGTGGTGTGGCAAGCAATGAGGCTGGAGGAATAAGCAGGGGCCTAATCAGGAAGAGCGTTGCTGAAGTGTGGCGTGTAGGCTGAGAGCAACAGGGAGTGACACGGCCAAGCTACCATTTCAAACCGAGGTTGCTTTGCGAAGAACAGCTTGAAGGTGGATGGGGTAGACTAAGAAATGGCCTTCCAAAAGGCAGCCACATCAAATCCTTGGAACCTGTGAATATTACCTTATGTGGAAAAAGGGTCTTTGCAGATGTGGTTAACATGATTACAATGTGTAAGAACACTTGCCTCTCTGCAATCTCGAACATTAAAAATTACTACTGTTATATTAAGTTGCCCAAAACTGAAGTCAAGCCACAGAACTGAAATCTTTCATTCCTTCATTCATTCAAAAAATATGAATTAATTGCCGACTGCATGTCATATACTATGATAAGCTCTGGGAATAGAGTGGTAACCCAAACAGACCTAGTCTCTACCCACCTAAAGTTTACAATTGAATACGTCTAGGTCTCAAATCCAAGGCTCTTCTGCTCCTATGAGGACGTAGGAAGACCAGTATATTAATACGTATGAGCCATAAATGTGCCCACTCTTGTCTAATCTCACCTATTGAGTTCTTAGATCAGTTAAACCATGGATTGCCACAGAGTTTTTTAAAGGCTACATTCAGGCACATAAAATAAAATAGAATAAAGCTACAGTAAAAGGTGTGTGCCTTTCATCTGATTTAGAAATACCTAAATATTGCCTACAATCTATCAAGCAACATAGGTGGGCATGGGGACACTTTACAGACATGTAAAGGCAACCCAATCTATTAACATTAAAGTACTTCCTTTGCAACTATAAGTGTAATTACTAGAATAACAGATCTCGTGACTCAAAGAACTACTAAAATGAACTAACAGAACAAGACTTCAGAAATAATAGTGTGTACATAAGCGAGACAAAGAGGGACACTATGATATGACACACCACCAGTTGTCTTCTACCTTGGAGGCTGCTTCTTAGACTCATCGTTGTCTAATCTGATCTTGAAATGTTGGCTGGATTCGGGACTTGGTCTTGGGCACACTTACATTCTCACTGTACACACCTTCTAGGCAATCTCTCACCCATTTTCACGGCTTTGACTACCATGTTCACACCGATGACTCCCCAATGCACGCTTCCAGTGCAGACCTCTACTTCAAGCTCAAAGTCCACATATTTAAATGTTTCACAAGCACCAAAAATTCGACAGGTACTAACAAATTCACGATGTGCCTCCCTCAAACCTGATCCTCTTCCAATATTCCTCATCTCAGGAAATGGTACCACCCAATCTTTCAAAGCAAAATCAAGGAATCATCTCTGACACTTTCCTGTACCTCACCACCACCCACAGCCGAATCATCTCCGAATCCTATTCATTCTACCTCCTAAGTATCTCTCACGATAACTGACATTATACCATCGGCATCAGTACCACACTAATAGTCCATGTCACAATCTGTCTGTAATACAGTCATAGATGCCTAACTAGTCTTCACAAATATTTTCTTGTTCCTTTTCAATCACTTGTCTATGTTTAAAGACTGAGTTTTTAAAAACACGTATTAGATTACTCCCTTTGATGACGTGTCATTGCTTTCAGAATAAAGTCCAAAATCCTTAACATGGTCTGCAGGCCCCAGTGACCTAACCCCTGCCTGCTTCTCCAACTTCATCTCTTGACACTCTCTTCCTTGCCACTACGTTCGTTCACACTGGCCTGACTTTCTTACCATACAAGCACCATTCTCCTGCTCTTCTCAGGGGCTTTGCATTTCCCAGTCACAGTGCCTGCAAACTCTTCCCTGCTCCCTCCCTTCCCAACTCCGTTGTCCATCTCTCTCCTATTCATCCTTCAGGTTTGAGCTGAAGTATCGCTTCCTTGAGGGAGCCCTTCTTAAGGACCCCTAAACTAAATAATGTCCCTGTTATTCAGTTTCTAAGCTCTTTGTACTTTTCTTTGATAGGACTCGTCATTACTACAATTAACTAATCATTTGTATAATTATTTGTTTACTGTCTGACTGTTCCCACTAGACTGTAAGCTACATGAGGGCAGGAACTTTATCAGTCATCTTCACTATAATATCCCCAGTACCTGACAGATCCATGGCTGGCACTCGATAAATATTGGTTGACGGAATAAATTATTGAATAAATAAATTAACAAAAAAAGCTTTGTGAGGGAATGAAGTAAGGCTAAGCCAATATTTAAGACAGGATTCAAATCTAAAGAATTTTACAAGAGTAATGTACAACGAAGAAGAAAGATGGCTCTTTGAACTGGCATTTGGAATTGTAGTGACATTGCAGCTGAAAGTGGTGATGGAAGTGGAGACTAAAGGTGAATTTCCTACCCACAATCTCCTACTTAATTATCTAACTAGGAATATGCCATAGATATTGACCAAATAGAATGACAGATGTCAAACCAAAATGTTCTCTTGGTGATTTACAACCTTCAAAATAGCGACGAGTTAACTTGAACCTCGTCACAGAATCATAAGATACTATTTTAACTCTCTAACTTCTCCCATAAAACAAAGTGAGCTGTTCAAAGACACGACATCAACGACAAAGCTAAGACTACTGCCCATCTCTAACTCCCATTCTAATTCTCCTTCTGACTATTTTGCCTTTAAAGTATTTTCCTTAGATAATGAGCTAAATCTGAACAAAAGAAAATACTCAATTTGTTCATTGTTTTCAAAGTTTCAAATGACACAAATATTCCTTCCTTCCTCCTTCACAGAGTTAGACCCTACTTTATTGCTTGGTGGTTACCAAATTTCAATATAAGATAGTAAGGTAAGTAATTTATAACCCACATAAACAAATACATTTGCAAAACACTGGACAGACTTTTAGGCAACTCTTATTCTGGGAAAACAAGATATTTTCTACCATGCACTAAACCTACATTTTGAAAAGCTAAAGTCATGAGACAGAAAGTATGAAATAATAGTACAACTTGATGAGGGCTTATTACAAAACACTTTAACTCTTCTCAGGTGTGAGGATAAGTTTTCAAGTATTATTCATTCAATCAGTAAGAGAGTATAAGTCCAACAGGTGTACTTTATGATGCACAGTAAGTAATGATGATAAAAGTTAGTATTACAAAGACAGGAGCATTCTAAAATTAACAGTATATTATACTTTAACCATGAGGTTCACAAATCCTCCCCAAACAAACCAAAGAGAAAGATGACCTTTTGAAATATCAGTACCAGCTACAGAGAAAAGAAAATCATATTACCCTCTCATTCCCATAATTAGGAACTGCCTCCCTATAATTAGGAGCTTATAAACTACATAAATTTCTTACATATATTCTCATTAGAGGACTAACTCTGTGCTGTGAGGGTTGGTATTTTTGAGGTGCTCATCTCATCACCCGAAAGATTTTTGAGGTGCTCATCTCTATTTTTGCTTTTGCCTCATCACCCGAAAGATTTTCAACGAGATACAGAATCGTTTCAAAATAAAAATCAAATCATAATTCTAAAATATATACACACCGTTTGCATCCGTGGGGCACAGGCCCTGCTGACCACACACAAAAGTTCATGGACACCTTGATAACTAAGGCCAGTCATCTTCATAAGCTCCAGTGGGGTAAGACATAGAAAGTCCTAAAAAACATAAAGAAAATATTTAAAATATATATGTGCAACAAAGATACTGGAATTAAAAGGAAACTTTCAATTGACACTATCCATGTGTAAATAAAAGCAGAATTTATCGTAGATCAGGGACTTCGCTGGTGGTCCAGTGGTTAAGACTCCACGCTCCCAATGCAGGGGGCCTGTGTTCAATCCCTGGTCAGGGAACTAGATCCCACATGCCACAACTAAGAACCGGCACAGCCAAATAAATCCATAAGTATTTAAAAAAAAATTTATTGTCGATCAAAGATTTATATGTTTCTTATAGCATTTTCCCCCTAAATAGCCCTTAACTAAAAGATATGATGATATAATCTTATCCTCTAATTATCCACCTTGGCATATACCAGAGGACACACCAAGTAACAACACATAGCAGCAGAATCCAACTCAGGTGTATGTTGGCGCTGCCCTTGTGCCTGAAAGAGTCTGGGCACAAACAGATGACCAGAAAGAGTCAGGCTGAAATGAGTTTCTTCAAATGACAATGAAAACACGATGACCCAAAACCTATGGGTTGCAGCAAAAGAAGTTCTAAGAGGGAAGTTTATAGCAATACAATCCTACCTCAAGAAAGAAGAAAAATCTCAAATAAACAACCTAACCTTACACCTAAAGCAATTAGAGAAAGAAGAACAAAAAAACCCCAAAGATAGCAGAAGGAAAGAAGTCATAAAGATCAGATCAGAAATAAATGAAAAAGAAATGAAGGAAACAATAGCAAAGATCAATAAAACTAAAAGCTGGTTCTTTGAGAAGATAAACAAAATTGATTAGCCAGACTCATCAAGAAAAAAGAGGGAGAAGACTCAAATCAATAGAAATTAGAAATGAAAAAGGAAAAGTAACAACTGACACTGTAGAAATACAAAGGATCATGAGAGATTACTACAAGCAACTATATGCCAAAAAAATGGAAGAAATGGACAAATTCTTAGAAAAGCACAACCTTCTGAGACTAAACCAGGAAGAAATAGAAAATATAAACAGACCAATCACAAGCACTGAAACTGAGACTGTGATGAAGAATCTTCCAACAAATAAAACCTCAGGACCAGACACCTTCACAGGCGAATTCTATCAAACATTTAGAGAAGAGCTAACAGCTATCCTTCTCAAACTCTTCCAAAATATAGCAGAGGTAAGAACACTCCCAAACTCATTCTACGAGGCCACCATCACCCTGATATCAAAACCAGACAAAGATGTCACAAAGAAAGAAAACTATAGGCCAATATCACTGATGAACATAGATGCAAAAATCCTCAACAAAATACTAGCAAACAGAATCCAACAGCACATTAAAAGGATCATAGGGCTTCCCTGGTGGCGCAGTGGTTGAGAATCTGCCTGCCAATGCAGGGGACACGGGTTCGAGCCCTGGTCTGGGAGGATCCCACATGCTGCAGAGCAACTGGGCCCGTGAGCCACAATTACTGAGCCTGCGCATCTGGAGCCTGTGCTCCGCAGAGAACAAGAGAGGCAGCGATAGTGAGAGGCCCGCGCACCGCGATGAAGACTGGCCCCCGCTTGCCATAACTAGAGAAAGCCCTCGCACAGAAACAAAGACCCAACACAGCCATAAATAAATTTAAAAAATAAAAAAAATAAAAGGATCATATACCATGATCAAGTGGGGTTTATCCCAGGAATGTAAGGATTCTTCAGTATACACAAATCAATCAATGTGATACACCATATTAACAAATTGAAGGAGAAAAACCATATGATCATCTCAATAGATGCAGAAAAAGCTTTCCACAAAATTCAACACCCGTTTATGATAAAAACTCTCCAGAAAGTAGGCATAGAGGGAACTTACCTCAACATAATAAAGGCCATATATGACAAACACACAGCCAACATCGTCCTCAATGGTGAAAAACTGAAACCATTTCCACTAAGATCAGGAACAAGACAAGGTTGTCCACTCTCATCACTATTATTCAACATAGTTTTGGAAGTTTTAGCCACAGCAATCAGAGAAGAAAAAGAAATCAAAGGAATCCAGGGCTTCCCTGGTGGCGCAGTGGTTGAGAGTCCGCCTGCCGATGCAGGGGGCCACGGGTTCGTGCCCCGGTCCAGGAAGATCCCACATGCCGCGGAGCGGCTAGGCCCATGAGCCATGGCCGCTGAGCCTGCGCATCTGGAGCCTATGCTCCGCAACAGGAGAGGCCACAACAGTGAGAGGCCTGCATACCGCAAAAAAAAAAAAGAAAAAAGAAAAAAAAAAGGAATCCAAATCGGAAAAGAAGAAGTAAATCCAAATCGGAAAAGAAGAAGTAAAGCTGTCACTGTTTGCAGACAACATGACACTATACATAGAGAATCCTAAAGATGCCACCAGAAAACTACAAGAGTTAATCAATGAATTTGGTAAAGTAGCAGGATACAAAATTAATGCACAGAAATCTCTTGCATTCCTATACACTAATGATGAAAAATCTGAAAGAGAAATTAAGGAAACACTCCCATTTACCATTGCAACAAAAAGAATAAAATACCTAGGAATAAACTTACCTAACGAGACAAAAGACCTGTATGCAGAAAACTATAAGAAACTGATGAAAGAAATGAAAGATGATACCAACAGATGGAGAGATATACCATGTTCTTGGATTGGAAGAATCAACATTGTGAAAATGACTATATTACCCAAAGCAATCTACACACTCAATGCAATCCCTATCAAACTACCAATGGCATTTTTCACAGAAGTAGAACAAAAAATTTCACAACTTGTATGGAAACACAAAAGACCCCGAATAGCCAAAGCAATCTTGAAAAAGAAAACCAGAGCTGGAGAAATCAGGCTGCTGGACTTCAGACTATACTACAAAGCTACAGTAATCATGACAGAATGGTACCGGCACCAAAAACAGAAATATAGATCAATGGAACAGGATAGAAAGCCCAGAGATAAACACATGCACATATGGTCACCTTATTTTTGGTAAAGGAGGCAAGAGTATACAATGGAGAAAAGACAGCCTTTTCAATAAGTGGTGCTGGGAAAACTGGACAGCTACATGTAAAAGAATGAAATTAGAACACTCCCTAACACCATACACAAAAGTAAACTCAAAATGGATTAAAGACCTAAATGTAAGGCCAGACACTAAAAAACTCTTATAGCAAAACATAGGCAGAACACTCTATGACATAAATCACAGCAAGATCCTTTTTGACCCACCTCCTAGAGAAATGGAAATAAAACAAATATAAACAAATGGGACCTAATGAAACCGAAAAGCTTTTGCACAGCAAAGGAAACCATAAACAAGACGAAAAGACAACACACAATGGGAGAAAATATTTGCAAATGAAGCAACTGACAAAGGATTAATCTCCAAAATTGACAAGCAGCTCAATATCAAAAAAAAACAACCCAATCCAAAAATGGGCAGAAGACCTAAATAGACATTTCTCCAAAGAGGATATACAGAATGCCAACAAACACATGAAAGAATCCTCAACATCACTAATCATTAGAGAAATGCAAATCAAAACTACAATGAGGTATCACCTCACACCAGTTAAAATGTGCATCATCAGAAAATCTACAAACAACAAATGCTGGAGAAGGTGTGGAAAAAAGGGAACCCTCTTGCACTGTTGCTGGGAACGTAAATTGATACAGCCACTATGGAGAACAGTATGGAGGTTCCTTAAAAAACTAAAAATAGAACTACCATATGACCCAGCAATCCCACTACTGGGCCTATACCCTGAGAAAACCATAATTCAAAAAGAATCATGCATCACAATGTTCACTGCAGTTCTATTTACAATAGCCAGGACATGGAAACAACCTAAGTGTCCATCGACAGATGAATGGATAAAGAAGACGTGGCACATATATACAATGGAATATTACTCAGCCATAAAAAGAAACGAAATTGAGTTATTTGTGTAAAGTGGATTGACCTAGAGTCTGTCATACAGAGTGAAGTAAGTCAGAGAGAAAAACAAATATCATAAGCTAACACATATGTATGGAATCTAAAAAAAAGGTTCTGAAGAACCTAGAGGCAGGACAGGAATAAAGACGCAGACGTAGAGATTGGACTTGAGGACATGGGGAGGGGGAAGGGTAAGCTGGGGCGTAGTGAGAGAGTGACATGGACTTAAATATATTACCAAATGTAAAATAGACAGCTATTGGGAGGCGGCCGCATGGCACTGGGAGATCAGTTCGGTGCTTTGTGACTGCCTGGAGTGGTGGGATGGGGAGGGTTGGGGGGAGACGCAGGAGGGGTTAGATATGGGGATGTATGTGTATGTATAGCTAATTCACTCTGTTGTAAGGCAGAAACTAGCACAACATTGTAAAGCAATTATACTCCAATAAAAATGTTAAAATAAATAAATACAAGGTTGTGCTACTTTAAAAAAAAATGAGTTTCTTCCTAAGCTATGAAATCATTCAGAGGAAGTATTTAATAATTGAAAGAAAATAAAAGTGACTATGGAAGGACTTCCCTAGAGTCTCAGTGGTTAAGAATCTGCCTGCCAATGCAGGGGACACGGATTCGATCCCTGGTCCAGGCGAAGATCCCACATGCCACAGAGCAACTAAGCCTGCATGCCACAGCTACTGAAGCCCGCGCGACCTACAGCCCACGCGCCGCAGCTACTGAAGCCCGCGTGCTCTAGGGCCCGCATGCCACAACTACTGAGCCTGCATGCTGCAACTACTGAAGCCTGGGCGCCTAGAGCCCGTGCTCCACAACAAGAGAAGCCACCGCAATGAGAAGCCTGCGCACCACAACGAAGAGTAGCCCCCGCTCGCCGCAACTAGAGAAAGCCCGCGCACAGCAACGAAGACCTAATGCAGCCAAATAAATAAATAAATAAAACTACGGAATGAAATGTTAAATTTCATACTTTTAAGAGTATTTCAAAGTATGAACATGAGGATTATAAAATGCATAACAGAGGAAGTACAGACATCATTAACACACAAAGCAATTTTTTAAAAATTGCAGCACGCTCTGAAAGTCTGTCTTATTAAGGATTAAATCCTAACAGAAAACCTTAAATCTTATTTAGCCTCCTAAGAGGGATTTGCTTTACTCTTTTGCTTAAATATACAACATCTGCTTATATATTTCTCTCACTCCATCAATAGGAAAATAATCCTAACTACTAATTTTTCTTGCTTTCAAGAGAAATTACCCATTTTGAATACTGTCTCATTTGAGTCATATTTCTCATGTGACTGCAAAATTTCTTTTATGATGACAAAACTTCTCTAGAATCCCAAATAAATGGCACAGGTGTACTTCACCTTCTGCTATGAGCGTTCTCCCCACCCAACTCCACCCAAAATGCAAAAATCTTGCATTTGGATAAATGAAATCACATTTGGAAATACAAGCTAAGTGGTTTGTTATTTAAAATTAGCAAGCACCATATTTATCTTTTCTTATAAACCTAAATGTTCATATTTCAGGTGTAATTAAGAGTTATTTAGGTACACAAGATTAATCTGTGGGACGTCCCTGGCGGTCCAGTAGTTAGGACTTCGCCTTCCAATGCAGTGGGTGTGGGTTCGATCCCTGGTCAGGGAGCTAGGATCCCACATGCCTCATGGCCAAGAGGCCAAGACATAAAGCAGAAGCAATGTTGTAACAAATTCAATAAAGACTTTGGAAATGGTCCATATCAAAAGAAAAAATCTAAAGAAAAAGAAAAAAAGATTAATTTGTACTTCAAGTTTCTCACTGAAAAAAATTAAATAAATTTTACCTGACAGGTAACAATCTGATGTCTGTTCAGACGGTCACACAGCTCTTGTGATAAACCCACTCGTCTTAGTTTCTTGCTACCCATGTCTTCAGATGCAGCAAGATAAAGAAGAAACTTGAAAAAAACCTGGAAAATAGCATAAGCAACAGTAGATGGGCTATCCAAAGCACTCTACAAAATAAAAAATCCTTCAAGCGTCTCCACATACAAAATGAAACATATGGTATTTAAAATATTACTGATAAAATAAAGGAAGGCAATAAAATCTTTCCAAATATTTTAAACAGGGGAGACAACCGTTTGTCAAACATGCACACACAGAAACAAGACCACATAAGAATGTGCAATTCACACAATTCTTTAAAACTTATTACACAAATATAATAACACCGTTTCACATTTATATAGCATCTTTAGATTTTCGGTGCATTTATAAACTTTATTTGGATGTGTAATTAATAAACATATTTCCAAACAGCACTCTCAGAAAGTCTTTACTTTCATTGCACTGTAACAATAATAAATTTATTGACCACCTACTGTATACCAGGCACTGTTCCAAAGCAAGCTTCTCAACAGCCCTATAAGGAAGATTGATCACTGATCTCATTTTTACATATGAGAAACTAAACCCTGGAAAGGTTAGCCATTCCACTGTTACCAGAAAAAGTAAATGGTAGATCCAGAATTCGAACCAGGAAGTCTGACTCTTAGGCCTAGCCTCTTAACCAATATACTGTACTACAAGTCTGTAATCATATTTAAAGTCTCCTTTTTCTATGAATCAGAACAAACCTTCTGAATCAAATGAGATTTTATTATTTCAGGTGTTATTTACAAACTGAAATTGTTTTTTCGTTATACTAGCTGCTCACATCCCCACATGCAATTAAATTTCACTCTTCTGGTTGAACCCTGTGAGGGCTAAATGAGGCTCATGATATATTTGTCTTCAGAGAGTTAGAACAGAATCACTCTGATTCCCTTAATAACTCATGCAAAGGAGAAGCTGTGTATCTCACTCAGATGGCAAAATATCCTTTGAATAGAGTAGAAATAGGAACTCTTCATTGTTCCAGGGGATAAAACAATATAATTATCAGAAAAAGAGTCACATTTTGGAACAAAAATATATACTGAGAATGTAGATATTTATTTCCAATACCATGGCCCAAATTTCTACTTAACATCTATATTCTCAGATCAGATTAACACTCTCTTCGTCTCTCCCGCTCTCTCTCCTTCTTTCTCTCTCTCACACACATACATCCTTCCCACAAACATAAAATACATCCCTCTCATTTCACTCAAAGGGAATTTGTCAGTATTGGTTTCTGTCTCTCAAAAAGAAAGTTTACCAAGTGACATCTGCTGTATCATTGCCTAGGGTCTTCACAGATCAGGTAGCTCTGGGCAATGACACAATTTAGACTGATAAATTCAATCAAAAAGGAGAACTGGGGCTTCCCCGGTGGCGCAGTGGTTGAGAGTCCGCCTGCCGATGCAGGGGACACGGGTTTGTGCCCCGGTCCGGGAAGATCCCACATGCCGCGGAGCAGCTGGGCCCGTGAGCCATGGCCGCTGAGCCTGCACTTCCGGAGCCTGTGCTCCGCAACGGGAGAGGCCACAACAGTGAGAGGCCCGCGTACCACAAAAAAAAAAAAAAAAAAGAAGAATTGTAAACCCCAAACTACCTGGAATACTTTAACAATGACCAACTCTGCTATCTCTGCCTTAGTAGGACCACTCCTATCACTTGCCTAGACTATTGCATGCAGCCTCTGGTCACTCCCTGCCTCGCAAAACAAACAAAAACATTCATTTGTTCCTTCCACAGATGCTTCTTAAGCACACACTCTGCTGTGCTTCTGCGGCCCAAGAATCATCTAAGTATATTTCCTCCCCTTTGGGAACTCACAGTAAAAGATGAAAAGAGATATATACACAAATAATTACAGTCATGCAGCAAGTATTGTCACTGAAATATATATGTGCTGTGGAAGCAGAGAGGAATAAGCACCAAACTGACCTGCAAGTCACAATCCTGTCAGAGGTAGCCTCCTAAAAATTTGCTCCAATCCTGTCACTCTCATCCTTTAAAACCACCCATGGGACCATGAGACCACAGTATAAATTCCACACTTCTTATGATGGCCTATAGCCTCTTCATAAACTGGTCCCTCACTTCCCTCACATTCATATATCAGACTGCAAGGCCCACATTCTGGCCTTTCTGGCAAAATCACTTGTCTCCCAGTATCTTAGTTTCTTCATCTGAAATACAAGCATCATTCAAATATCCACTTCATAGGAATGCAGTGAAGGTTAAAGGATGTGGATGGTGCCTGGCTCCGTAGTGCTCAAAGCTAGGGATTATGATCAATTCATTCAGGAAAACAGCATTAGTTGCCTCACGTGACCTGCCTGCCAGCGGTAACGTTGGTATGCTACACAAATGCCTCCCTGCCTCCCTGACTTTCCTCCACAAAGACTTCCCGCTACTTAGGCTCTTCCTCTCCAATGTTCTCATTACACTGTGTACACATTTGTTCGATAATCTTCCTAACATATTGTTATGGCTTGCATGTTTGTTTTTTCCACCAGAAACCGTAAATTCTTGCTCTGCGTGTGTGTGCACGAGCATGTAACTGAGGGTGTGAGGGAAGATGTTCAATCCTGGAAACTGAATCCTCTCCTCATCAAGAAAAAAAAAATCCACATGTTAGATGGTCAATGAAAACTGTGAATTAACAAATAATAGCTAATATTTCTTGAGCCCTTATTAGGTGCCACTGTTCCAAGAGCTTCAGATGTTTTACCCCATTTTACAGACTAATATTGAGGCATTGAGTTGAAAAACTTGAGCGAAGTCTAACAACTAGCACATGGTGGAGTAGGCATTCGAACCCAGGGATCTGACTCCATATTCCACGCTATTAAATACCTCTTCTTCAACACCATCTGAAGAGGGTCAGACACTAAACTTCCCTTAATGACGGGCTCCCCTGCCTAGACCTCAAACTGCCCACAAGTGGGAAGACGGGTGGACATCAAGAAGCGAAAACATCACCCCAGAAGCCCCTAACAATAACTCCTCCCAACAAGGTGCAGCTTCCAAGCGTCCCCCACAAAGGAAAGCCAGACGCCTCAGATCTGCGGCGGGGCTCAAATTAAGATCCTTATGGACCTAAGGGGGTGTGCCCTGCACGCAAGAGTGACTCTCCGCTCGCCCGATATCAACAACACTGGCCCAGAAAGGGAGCAGGAAATAATGAGCGCACCCCAATTCCCCAAACCGCCCCCCACATGAAACTTTCCAGTACCGGGTCTGCAGCATCCAACTTTCAAAGTTTCCCCTACCCCTCACACAGTTCCCCGCGGAAAGGGACGCAAAGCAACAAACAAAGCGCTGGTTGGGTCGTCACCCTGGCGAAATATCCAATAAAACGTAGGCACAGGCCCAGGTCGGCTCCGTTGCTTGCTGGGAATTGTAGTTCACATTCTGTAATAAGTCTGCGAGTCCCAACTTCTCAATATAGTGATTATCAAAATCCGGTGGAGGAACATCAGCAAGGAGAATATGAGCCAGGAAAAAACTTGCTTCTAATTTTCTCTCTTCTTCCTTTTGTCACTTCATTTAAAAACTGATTAATGGACCAGAGAGACATGTTAGTTTTCTGGGAATAGATGAGAATCCACCAATCATCCAAGAGGTTTTGCAAGAGAGCTTTTGGTTTGTTTTGGTTTGCTTTTTTTCACCACACTTTGGTGGTGAAATAGTTTGGAAAATGCTGAATGAAATTGCTCAAACCGAAAATATGTAATGGGGAAACGTGAGAGTCTATGGTTGAAGAACACCAAGGAAACCGAACAGAAGGTTCAGTATAAAAGCAGCTGTGATTAGCAAACTAGTAAACTGTTACTTTAAGACTCGGTTTCAGATTATTCTATTTGAGAAAGGCTTTTGCTCATTCTTTGCTCCCATCTCCCCGTGCATACCTCTATCTTATAATTTAGCCCACTGCATCCTAATTATTGACCTGCACCCTGTCACTAGACTGTGATCTCCTTGAGGACAAGGACCGTATCTTATTCAGCTTCTAAAGTAGGCCCTAGCACACAGTTCAATTAACGGGCGGAGGATCTGTCAAAACCGTGAGCGGTGGTCCTAAACCAGATAGCTGATACCTCTTTCCTAGCTTCCTCTAATGCGGAGGTGGAATCACGTGACCCAAACAAATATGGCGCTTGATTTGCATATTTCCTCGATTGACCAATTAGAGTAGCTGCTGTCAGTCGTCATCCTCTCCCCCCCTCAACCTTCTGAACTGGATTTGTCACCTGACTCAGCTCAAACATGGCTGCGCTGGAAGCTCTGCTGATTTGGGCGCCGGGAGCAGGTGAGTGTAAGGCGCCCCAGGGAAGGCGGGAGCGCTCTCCACGACCCCGGTAGGGAGCGTCCCTGAGCCCCAATCCCAACTGCCCTCCAGTTCTGACACAGATTCCTCTCCTGATCTTCAATCCTCTGCCTTAAAAGAGGGCTCAAACTAGGGAGGTTCCTGCTGAATTTCTCATCCGTAAAGAGGCGACCACCTGGGGATTTGGAGCCGGATTAGGCAAAAAGCTCAGGAGGAAATACGGAAGTGGAGTTTCGGGTCTGCGCCGCGGGCTAATATGACGATTAATATTCGTTAAATATTGGATGCGCCTAGAGAGATGGGATCCACCCCTTGGGGAAATGTGGAACTTCCCAAAAGAGACAGTAACCTGTCAAATCAAATTTACAACGTTAATTAGAAAAGTAAGCCCCGCCTTTCCTAGTACGGCTAGTTTGTCTAAACAGAGTTCCTTGCTTTTCTTCTGACTCGGGTGTGTGTTGTTTATAGGAGGTACTCCACGAGTGAGAAAATTGACAATGTGTTTTGCGTAATTCATCTCTTTCTATCTCCCTTGCACTCTGTGCTGGGAAAATGCATCATCCATTTGGAGAAGAGGAAACTGCTTCTCAGAAGCAGCTTTTTGGATTTTTCTGTGAATGCCTTCGGAGAGGAGAATGGGAGTTGGCACAGGCTTGTGTACCTCAGCTACACGAGGCCCAAGGGGATATCCCAAAGAAGGTGGAAGATATACTTCAGGCGCTGGTCATGTGTCCCAGTCAGCTGAGGTAAGGGAACTCTTCCCTCCTGCCAGGCAGTCACAGAGCGGGAGACACAAGGTACTATACTTGAGCTCTGGTCCATGTGCCTCACTCAGTCACCTCTGAAGAGTTAACAAAGGTAGAGTGTATTTCACATGTTCTGAAAATTTACCTCTATAATACATGCCTATTTATTACTTTATCAGTTTGGCTTTGAATTATCATCTGGAGTGGTATTTAAGCCTGGAACCACCATTTCTTGTTTATTATCATTAAAGTAGATAGTGCAACTATGTTGAAAAGCATTTTCTTTACCCCCAAAAGAGCAAACCTGCTCCCTTCTTGCTTGTGAAATTGAAGATATTGTTGTAGCTTTAACAAAGGACCAGAAGTGTATTCACTTAAAGCTTTTTATTTTGAAATAATTAAGCATAGACTCACAAGAAGTGCAAAAACAATACAAAGAGTACCCTTTCCCCAACTTCCTCCAATTGTGACATCTTATATAACTATAGTAAATATCAAAACCAAGAAATTGACACCGGCACTGTTAACTAGACTACAGCCCTTATTCAGTTTTCACCATTTTTTAAATCTGAATTCATTTTTTTTTTTTGGCTGCACCTCAGGGCATGCGGGATCCTATTAGGGGCCGAACCCACGCACCCCGCTGCATTGGAAGTGCAGAGTCCCAAGCACTGGCCTGCCAGGGAAGTCCCAATCTGCATTCACCTTTATGTGTGTAGTTCTGTGTATCTTTATCCATTCTTAGACTCATATAACTACCAGTATAATCAAGGTACAGAACTATTTCATCACCACAAAAGAATTCCCTTGCTCCCTGGGAATACCTCTTTGTACATTGATCCCCCCTTGTCCCCTGGCAACCAATGTTCTCTATCTGAATTTTGAATGAAGTTCTTCCTGGCAGCGCTATTAACAATTAGTGGTATAGGAGTTAAACGTTCAGTCTCTCCCTCACTTTTCCTTACTCTGGCATTTACTTATGAGAAAGTACTGTATTAACACATATAGAATGGAGATTTACATGATTCTTTTCTTCCTTTGTTTTTTCCCTTAAATTTGGATTCTAGCCAATTGCTGTCTAATTTAAATTACTAACTTCAAAGAAAGGCTTATGAATTCCTATAATCCTGTTTCTGGCATAGAGTTAAAAATAAATTTTTATGAAGTTCCTTTTTTCTTTGACTATTTGATTCTGTTTTCAAGATTTCAAGTTTTCTATTTCAGATAGCTTTGCTCTTATGGTTTTCTGTGTAATATTAGTTTGTTTTAAAAACTAGATAGGGAGGTGGAGGTAGAATTGCGACTTTTTTTTTTTAATGAAAGCTGCTAGTTCTGTTCTGGTTCTTGTTTTATTGATCTGTCATATACATTGAAAAATTTCTCAGGACAACGTCTTGCCGGTTCAGGTTTAAAACAGACTGAGTAGTGAAATCTAAATCTTGGATCACAAAAGAGAAAAGGTCAGTAGAAACTGTTTAGAAATTTTTTCTTTTTACATTTCTCAGATGTGGACAGGATATCAACCCTCAAAGATTAGCCTGGGTCTGGCTTCTTGTACTGGAAAAATGGTTGGCCCTGGAAAAGGTAAGTAGGTTTACATTTAAAATTTTCGCCCAAGGCCAAGACTGAAAAGAACTTGGAAGGAGTTATGAAATTTCCCTTTTGTCTGTTACTTCCTGTATTTTGAGGTTTGTCATATTCCTTTCTCAGTATTGACAGTGAGAATGGCTTAAGTATTTATTGCTGTCTCTTTACCTAAATTCATTTATTAATTCACTAACTTACATTGGCATTAATTCACTAACCTACCATCTGAGGTGATACTATTGTGTTAAATACTATTGTGAGTCTTGTGCCCAAACAGAACTTTGCAGAACTCAGTGAAAGTGACAAGATAGTGAATAAAGTCTAATCCTCATAATACTCAAGTAAGGGAGAATGGGCTGAGCTGAAACTTAGTTGTTCATCCAAAACTCTTATTTTAACTAGTCCAGTACAGTGAAATCTTATAGATTTAAACATCATTAATTAATAATTTAACAACTCACATGAACTGAAGTAAAAGTTACCAAATACGAAAACAAAGTGAGCAAATTAATAGTGAAAGAAAACTTGTAAGGAAGGGTTTTTTGATTTTTATTTTTTAAGAAAAATTACCATTCAAAGCACTTTTAGAAATATGTGTTAATTATCAGAAATTGATATCCATTAAAAAAATTCTCAGGCAATTTTGTATTAAACCTGAGACTTTAAGATTTAAGTGAGGAACCTCTGACTCAGAAAACAAATGACTGGCCCAGGGTCACACCATAAAGTTAGTTGGCAAAATTGGAGCTGGAACCAATGTCTTCTGCCTTCGAGTCATCAGTCCTCTGCTTTTTCCACCTCAATATTTTTAGCCTACATAGACTTAAAATTAAGAAACCATAAATTCTTTTTTTAAATTTTTATTTATTTTTGGCTGCGTTGGGTCTTTGTTGCTGTGTACAGGCTTTCTCTAGTTGCGGCGAGCGGGGGCTAGTCTTCGTTGTGGTGCGTAGGCTTCTCACTGCGGTGGCTTCTCTTGTTGCAGAACATGGGCTCTAGGCAAGCAGGCTTCAGTAGTTGTGGCACGTGGGCTCAATAGTTGTGGCTCGCAGGCTCTAGAGCGCAGGCTCAATAGTTGTGGCACACGGGCTTAGTTGCTTCATTGCATGTGGGATCTTCCCAGACCAGGGCTCGAATCCATGCCCCCTGCGTTGGCAGGCAGATTCTTAACCACTGCGCCGCCAGGTAAGCCGCAAGAAACCATAAATTCTATTTTGTAAATGTCTATAATTTAGCCTAATTTTCTTCTTAATTTCTCTCAGTCATCAGAATGACTTTTGTCTTTAGTTCTGCTTTGGCCTGACACTTACCCTTCTTCACATAGCTGTCAAAAAGCACCAGAAGTTACTAATCTAAATGTATTTATTATCCAGGCTTTTGGTAATGGTCTAGCAAAGAGAAATGACAAAAAGATCAACAGGAGAGGGAAGGAAAAGAAGCAAAACTGAAAAATAATCAACCCCAGGTTGTTTAAGAGTTGGCTGTAGTTTCAGATCTAAAAGAGACATCTTCAGCTAAAATATTCAATAGTATCTTCAAAGAGAAAAGAAAAAAAATAACAAATGTTATTGTTACTGACTAAGGAGCTTTTCAGTACAAACATGGAATTTGTCAAGCCAGATGAACTTTTGCCTCAGCAGAGAGTATTTGTTTACTTTATGGCTGATTGGTGGTTGTTAAATTTCTGGACAGTTGGTCAACCAGATCAGGAGGTGGATTTCACTTCCCTGGCTCCTTTTCACAGCCTAAGAGTTGTTTTTCCCAGAATTGAAGATCATTTGGTCCTTAAAGCTCCAGTACCTCAGTTATTTAAACAGTCATGGGAATGTTTTAAACTTTATACAAGGACCTCAGAGAGTTTTAAAACTTAATACACGGGCCAAGACTTCAAATGTGTTCCTGAGGTAGTTCTACAAAGCCAGAACTGGACTTCATCTTTTAGGGGCTTGCTGGCTGCTCCTGCTACAGTCTCCCACCTGCTGCCAAAAGCTCCTTTTGAATTATTCGTTGAAACTGATTCCATTTTCCCCTTCCTTCATCCATTTTTGCCTTCTGCCCTTTTATCTTTTATCACGTGAACAGCATGATGTTCACAGCATGCTGCTTCTAATAAGGGAAAAATAGAAACAACTCCCATGTCCACAATCCAAGACTCATTAATCTACTTGTAAAATACCATGGCACTATTAAAATTACGTGGTAAATGAATTTTCAGTGACATGGGAGGGTGTTTATATTCTGCCATGTGAAGAAAAAGAAATTTAGAAAACAGTATGTTTGTTATGCATGCATATATGCATATGTAGAAAATGGTCTGAACACCCTTAGAACACAGTTGTAACTATAGTTCTCCTTCAGTGGAAATATTTGGGGGGGGGTGTGCTGTGTATGTGTGTTTTCATTTGCGTGTTTGTATTCTCTGCTTTTTCTGCATTGAACATGCCTTGCTTTTATAGTAAGAAAATCTGTGCTTAGAAACATTGGGCAAATTCCTGCCTGGTTTAGGAATGTTAGTTGTCTATGACCCTGCATATGCATAAAGTAATTTCATCAGTAAAAAAAAGATACAAGCTAGTCAGTCTTCAGGATTTTAATGAAAGTCCTAAAATCTTAACCAGTTCTTTTATTAAGGGCCTGCTGTCTGGGCTTATCTATTCCTTCCTCTTAGTCCTTGATAGAATCACTAACTTTCAGCTTGCCAGAATGAATTTTCTCTACACCTTCCAATCATTAGCATTATATAAGCATTCAGATGGCATGATTTACAGGTGTCTCTAATTTAAAAGAGTGCCTGTCAGAATTAGTCCCAGACTTTCATCTCATTTGTATTTGTGTCTGGAGAAAGGGGGACTATCATTTTAGTTTTAAGGACCAGGTGAGGGGAAGTTAGTGTGAAACAAGCAGGTGCAGGAAGAGTCAGAGGCTTTCTCTTCCTTTATACATTAGTCTCTGATGTCCTGTCTCATTAACAAACAATGGGGTCACTTTTTCCTTTTCATGCTTGAAATGATTAGAAAATACTTCCTAACCATTTCATCATTACTGAAGATTATTTTTAAAAACATCCTGATGCCATAGTTTTGTTTGATTTAGCGATATAATGAGATTTTAAAAACACATGAAAATACGGCACATGGTACCTGGCACATAATAAGTGTTTCATAAACATTAGATCTCTCCCCCTTTACTTTTATTTTCCAACTAAAAATGAATACCAAAAATGGGTTTAGGCCAGAAGAGGATCATGTGGGCCATTCCATCCCAGCTTACCCATAACTGGGTGTTTTGGACACTGCAAGGGAGAGTCTTGGAGAAGGACTTCAAGTTAGAGGCAAAAAATCACATGAAATGAGCAAGCCTTGGCATTTGAGGCTAAACAGTGTGGGATTTAAGTGTTAGTATTTAAGAGGAGTATGTGTTCAGTTTAGCTGTTTCCGTTTATAAAGAAAAGTGTCTGAAGACATACCCAGGAATTTAATGGTCAGAAGTACTTTATCTTAGAGAAAACAGCAGAAATAAGATGAACCAGAAAGAAGTATTTATTTATAATTGTCAGCTAAAGCACATGCTTAATATCTATGCTTCCTTCTTATGATTCTTCTAGAAGTTACTTCCAGCTGGCTTCCGGAGAAAACTTGAGTTTCTTTTACTGTCAGAAGACCTCCCAGGTGACATCCCGGAGGACATCCTCAAGGTGAGAGAGGGCCCTGGATCTCTCTGCCCAGGTTTGCAGTCACTCAACAAATTCAGCTTTCAGGGATCTAGCAGAAGCAGGTCCCCAAGATGTTGGCAGTTCTCTGTTCTCAGGCAAGACCAGGCTAGGTGGAGGCCCCTTGAGGGGAATTTAGAGATAGGGGAAACTTATCTGATTGTAGAATTCTTAGAGGTAGCTTGGCCAGAAGTACTAATTATAGCTGAGGATTAATTTTTTTTTTTTCATCTCATGTGAAAGGAATACCTAACTTGGTTTTAAACTAGATGTTTAAATTTTTCACCAGAATGTGGCAGGGAATATAAAGGGAGAAAGGAACTAGTATGTATTTGCTGAATACCTTTTCTGTAACAGGTGCACTGAATGTGTTATAGCTAATCCTTACAACCGCCTTCTGGGAGCAGATTCAAAATCTTAACTAGATCTATACTTAAGTGCTTGAGGGATGCTCTGAGGCTGAATACTTATTTTCTTCATGACCCAGCCACCAGCTAACTGAAGATATATTCACAATAGGATTTAAGGTAGGGACTTTCACTTGTATTAGGTCAAGGACTCATGGTCCTGTGACCATCTTGGAGGCGGTTAATGAACAGGTATCCCTGAGTACCACCCACAGAAATGGTGCTGAAGTGTGGGAAATAACCTACCAAACAAATTATAGGCTACAGAGATCTTGCCTTTTAAAGGCTTGCAATCTAGCTGGGGAGGAAGGAAATAGACACATGGCACAATTAGGTACTAAGCCATATGGTACTAATTTTAAGAACATTGAAAGCCCAATAAAAAGGGAGAGTTGTGTGAGTTGGAGGTACTGGGGAAGGTTTTAGGGAAGGATGAAGAATGATTTACTTTTTTAAAGGACCTACCACTAATTGTAAAACTAGTGTTACTACATTCTGTATCCAAAATCTTGGTTGGGATTTAGATCAGGGGTTAAAAACTGGTCTGTAGTGTTCTTTTAAAAGTTGAATTTAAATGCCTTGAGCTGGGCATAGTGTCTTATTCCCATCTGTTACCTGGTCTATGAGTTTGCAGTCCCTGATTTAGATTGACAGTGCACGTTTCGGAGGCCATGGGGGTGGGGGTGACTAGCTTGAGCATGGAGGCCTTGGGCAAATCTCTCTTTGCCTCAACCCCCTGATTTGAGGACACCTTCAAAACGAGGATAATAGTAGTGTCTTCTTCCTAAGGTGGTTGTAAGTACTAATTTAATTTTTCTGTGTAAAGGACCTGGCACATAGTAACTACTACAGAAGTATTTGCTATTGCTACTATTGTATATACACACATGCATATATATACACTGAAAAGAGGAAAACATGAAGGCGTGTAAGTGATAACGTTCTGGACATAGCGCCCATCCCTCTCTTCATCCCCTATTTAGGAGCTGTACACGGTCTTAGCACAAGATGCGGCAGACTCTGTGCTTGATGGAAATCAGAGGCAAGAGAGTTGGCCCCCTTGGCTCAGCTCAGAAGCTGTCTCTCTGCTCTGGGATCTCCTGCGGGAGGCCCCTCAGCCCGCGCAGGCCCTGCTGGAGCTCCTGCTTGGGGAGGAAGATGGCACGGGCCTCCAAGGCTGGCTCCTGCAGAAGGCGCTGGTGGACCTCATTCGAAAGGCACTGCGAGCTTTGCGGGGTCCTGCCATCGGGCACCCAGGGGCGGTCGATGCCATCTACGGAGCCCTGCGGACTCTGCGCTGCCCTCCAGAGCCACTCGGGGCTGAGCTGCGTCTCCTGTGTGAGGAACTGCTGGAGGCCAGCGGGGCAGGGGGGAGTCCCCTGCGGGAGGAGCGGCTGCTCGGCTGCCTGCTGCACAAGGCCGGGCGGGGCCTGGTGTCCCTGTATGGCCACACCTATGCAGAGAAGGCCCCAGAAAAGCCACCGACACCCTCGGGAAAAGGTGTGTTCCCTGCACTGCTTCTCTCATTCCACTCCGCCCAGCCCCTCTGACTCCCTCTAGCCTGCTCCCTTCCATGTTGTTCAGGAAACCTAATGGGAGAAGCTAAGCAAAAAGGGGCAAGATGTTCTGTGAAAGCGCAGCTTTCATAGCTTAAGAAAGAGTGATGGAGAAAAAAAATAAAGTAATAGTCATAGCAGAAAAGAACTTTTCAGAAACTACTGAGAGAAGTAAAGAGTCTTTAAGAGAGAAGTATAGAAAACCTGGTTTAACTTTTTAAAAGAGTGAACTCTCATATCAATTGGTTTTTCAAATGGGCTTTACCTTAGGAAAGAAGAGTCCAGTTCCCCAGTAACCCCATCTGGTTTGATTTTCAGTCCCACCGGCTCATCTAGATCCTGAGCGGGCAATGCTAGCCTTGTTCTCCAATCCTGACCCAGCCCAGGCTTGGAAATTGGCCTACTTCTACTGCCTGAGCAACAGCAAGCACTTCCTCGAGCAGATCCTGGTAAGTCAAACTCAGTGCTTCACCACTCAAGTACCCAGGGACTCTCTCCAGGCTTCTTCACTCCTCCTTTCTCTCGCACTCATTTATCCAACGCAAAGCAGTTTAATTAGCAGTGAGTCGTCTAGTTTGTGTCCATCCCACAGTTCCAGAAGGCTCTGAGAACCAGTATCATTCATAATTAGAACTGCCAGCATTTTGTGTCAGTCCTTGGGCAGGCACTGAAATGTTGGATACATGTAAGCTTTCTGGAGGGTGCGAGGAAGAAAAGAAGGTGGCAGCGATACGTTGCCTAGCTGACAGGGGACTCTAATTACTCTAACCTTCTCTTTCCAGATTGCAACTGAACTTTAGTTTAATTCAACAGCTATTTTTTTTATATTTATTTATTGTATTTTTTGGCTGTGTCAGGTCTTAGTTGCGGCACGTAGGATCTTTCGTTGCGACACAGGTTCTTCGTCGCAGCGCACAGGCTTCTCTCTAGCTGTGGCGTGCAGGTTTTCTCTCTCTAGTTGTGGTGTGCGGGCTCCAGGGCACGTGGGCTCTGTAGTTGTGGTGCGTGGGCTCCAGAGCGTGTGGGCTCTGTAGTTTGTGGCACGCAGGCTCTCTAGTTGAGGCACACGAGCTCATAGTTGTGGCACGTGGGCTTAGTTGCCCCACGGCATGTGGGATCTTAGTTCCCCGACCAGGGATGGAACTCACATCCCCCGCATTGGAAGGGGGATTCTTTACCACTGGACCACCAGGAAAGTTCTTCAACAGCTATTTATTAACCTCATTCTATGTACTATGTACTATGCTAGGATCTGGGGATACAACAGAAGTCAATCCCTGCCTTCTAGGAGCTTACAGTCTAGTGTTTTCCTAAACACTTTGTATTCAACTGGCCACTTCTGTCATTGTCAGAAACCTCCCTTCTATACTGAAAAGCTTCTTACCCTGATTAGCAGCAAGTCCCCAGAGCTGCCTCTAGCAGCCTCCTTTGGCTTCCAGGTGACAGCACTCACCCTGTTGAAGGAGGAAGACTTCCCAAGTCTTGGCTGCCTGCTAGATAGAGAATTCAGCCCTCTCAGTCGACTGCTCGTGCTCCTGGGCTGGACACACTGCCAGAGCCTAGCGTCAGCCCAGAGGCTGCTCCAGACACTCCACAGGACCCAGGTAACTCTCACTCTGAAGCCCAAGCAGCTCCGGAAATGAGTGTGGTGGCACTTTGGGCTGAGGCAGAATGCAGGGTCCTGAAATCGGCCACATCTCTGACCCCAGGTACCTGAGTCAGCATCTCTTTCTTCTCCCGTATCAACACAGGACCAAGGCTGTGATACGCTCCTCAGGGATGCCTGTGATGGGCTGTGGGCTCACCTGGAGGTCCTGGAGTGGTGTGTGCAGCAGAGCAGGTATGGCCCTGCACAGCCAGCCCTCTTCCCGCCACGGGGCGCACTTGCCCCATGCTCTGCACGCGTGGCCATTTCAAGACATCTTCCCTGTAAATGGTTTAAGTTGACAGTGTTGACCAGCAACAAATAATTGTTCCAACTATTAAACCAGGAAAGAAGCATAAGTATTGAGTATCTTCACCACAGCCATAGGGTCATAACTAGAGGATAATTTAAGGATGACAGTGATCACAAGAACAAAACCTCACATCTCCTGAGCACTTACTATACACCAGGCATTGCTCTAAGCCCTTTACATGATGATTTCACTTAAGCTTGACAATAATCCTGTGAGGTAAACACCAATATTATCCTCATTTTAAAGGTGGGGCACCTGAAGCACAGAGGTGTTAAATAACATGCCCAAGGTCACACAGCTAGTGAGTGTGGTCCACATTCTTAGCCACGTGTTATCTTGGATCACATTTTTATTCAACAACTGCCTCTTGAAATGTGTGCGCGGCCCTGTGTTTTCCTGATAACTTAGCCTTGGGTCTTCCCTGGATCTGGGTTCTTATTTTGTTCTTCACCCACCTCACCAGCACTTCTGAAGTCGAGTAGGCCACTGCGGGAAGTAGCAAGGGGCCCTGACTCAAAGAAAAGCAGAGAAGCTCGTGTCAGCTCTCAGCTAGGAAAATTACAGAAATTAGGAAGCTTAATCTGTGGGCCCTTTCTAGACCCTGCTGAGCACAGAGGCCCTTCCTAGGTCCTTACTAGACAAGTAAAGCCAGCTTGATGAATGTCCTTCCCTGGGGGTAAATAAATGCTATCCTCTATCATAGACCAACTGAAATTTAGTGTTTGGGGAAGTGAAACCTGTGGTGTTACAGGCCAGAGAGAAAGAATAAGAGGGAATGGAGACTGGTCTTTCTCAAAGCAATTATATAAACTGCCTCCCCTTCCATCCTCCCAACTTTCCCTTTCAGCAACCCCATACCAAAGAGAGATCTCTTGTGTCACTTACATGGTGGAGAAAGCCACTCAGTGCTCTACTCTCTCCATCACCTTACAAACCTTCCAGCCCTCAGGGAGGAAGATGTCCTCAAGCTCCTACAGAAGGTGCCAGCCAAGGACCCCCAGCAAGAGCATGGTGAGTTGGCGATGGAGTGACCTGGGCAAGGTTCCCTCTTAGGACAATCTTGCAGATGTTTCTTACAGCACAAGATTTATCTAGATGTGATTGCTGGGATCTATCAAGATGGGTGGTCCAGCAGGTACCCTCTAAATTAGTGCTGTTTGCCACAATCAGATGACAAGATGTAGGGACATCTTCCCCTTTCTTGATGAGGCCTAGGGTATCCTATGAGAACAATTCCATAGGAACATTTGTCCTCATGGGTCCAGCTCAGGAACCATGAGCATACCCTCATTTCACTGAAACAGAATTAGGAACTGCCCTCTGAATTCACAGCATTGTCACTGGCAGTATTTATGCAAATTCTTGGTGAGTCTCTCCATGCTTCATAAGGTTTCTTACAGCACATTTTGTGCCTTCCTTCCCTCCCATATCTTCTTCATAGTCTATTGAACAGGTAAAGAGTCTTTCTTCTAGAAGATTCTTTTTTTGAGTTTTTTTTAGAGTTTTTCTTTTAGAAGAAAGACTTGCCTGAAACTGTAACAAAGCCTTGTTTTTTTTTTGCGGTACGCGGGCCTCTCACTGTTGTGGCCTCTCCCGTTGCGGAGCACAGGCTCCGGACACACAGGCTCAGCGGCCATATGGCTCACTGGCCTAGCTGCTCCGCGGCATGCGGGATCCTCCCGGACCGGGGCACGAACCCTTGTCCCCTGCATTGGCAGGCGGACTCTCAACCACTGCGCCACCAGAGAAGCCCACAAAGCCTTGTTTTAACCTTAGATCTTTGCTTAAAATTCAAGTCCCCATTAAACAAGCACTCTTTCTTGCTCTCAAAAATCATATGATGGTGTGGTCACAACCTACTACACAGGCCGGGGACCTTACTTTTGAGAGAAACAAACATTCTCATATGGCAGTAGATGTCTGTCAGCCTAGATATTGCTTTGATTTACTTTTTTAAAGGACCTACCACTAATTGTAAAACTAGTGTTACTATATTCTATATTTTTTTGGAAAGGTAGACAACTTGTTTAGCAGATTTCCTAGAGGAACTGGAACTCTGTGTTTTTTACATACAAGTACAAAAGGCTTCCGAAGAAGTGTTTGAAATCTATCCCTGGTGACCCACCAGAACACACTTAGAACTTGAACTTGGAAAAGGCAAAAGAGGAGTGATAATAGGGCTTGGACTAGGGTGAGGCAAGAGAGGCATCTGGGGCAAAAATGTAAGGAGCCACTCCCTCTCAGCGAGCTTGCAAGTCCTGGCTCTGGGCAATAATGCCATGAAGAGGTCAAGGCCATAGAACAATATTGACTTTGTTCTGCTTATTACCCTGACCTTGGCAAGGCCAAGCTTCTAAGAAGTAATCACTAGGAAACCTATACCTAAAGGGGCTTGTTGCAGCATTGTAGTAGCAAAACATCCCTAACTATTCCAATGTCCTGCCCTTGAGGAATATGCCTAGACAAGGGATTCATTCAGTAGAGCTATATGCATCCAGCAGAGATTTAGTTTGTAAAGAAACATAATCAAATGCTTATGCTCTAAAGGATTTTTAAGAAGTAGGAAAATTAAATAGTATATAAAATGTTACACTCAAACACATACACATGTACACAGAACTATTAAAGGGGTTAAACCAGAATGTAGCAGTGGTTGTGTTTAGCCGGTAGGCTTATGGGTGGTATTTTTTTCTTCTTTTTGCTTTATTACATTTAATGTTTTTTCTTTGAACAGGTTATACTTTTGCTATGATAAGAATTAGGGGTAGATTAAGATGTTTAGAGATTCTGTAAAGATGGTAACCTTCCTCCCTCCTAAGTTCAAAACAAATTTTTAATGAAAAATTATTAAACAAGTGTACGGAATCTCAACAGAGTTTATGTTTTTTCTCATGATGTCTGCTTCAGGGCTTTCCTAAAAATATCAAGTTTTTTTTTTTTTTTAAACACCGTGTTACCTTTGCTCTCTTATTTCTCAATCTAAACACATTTTAAGCCTGCCTCTTGGGTAATGTGGCATTCGAAAGGTAGACCAAACATGTACTTCAAGTTTTATTTTTTTAAAAAAGGAAAAGCAAGTATTTTAAGAAATGTAAGGGAAAGATTTGTTAAATAGCCATGAGGCCTAGGTTGAACAGACATGTAGAGGGGAGGTTGGTGGGGAAAAGGAAACCGAGAGACTGAAAGTTGTTGAATAGAAAAAAAGGCCTGGAAGGGACGCACATCACACTGCCAGAAAGGAGAGAGGGTGAGAACACCTAGGGGACTAGCAGTGTGGCATCTCTTTGCTTCAGCCATACATGCAGCCCCTGCCTGAAAGAAGCATCTCTGGGACTTCCCTGGTGGCGCAGTGGTTAAGAATCTGCCTGCCAATGCAGGGGACACGGGTTCGAGCCCTGGTCCGGGAAGATCCCACATGCCGCGGAGCAACTAAGCCCGTGCGCCACAACTACTGAGCCCGCGCTCTAAAGCCCGCGAGCCACAACTACTGAGCCTGCGCGCCTAGAGCCCATGCTCCACAACAAGAGAATCCACCACAATGAGAAGCCCGTGCATTGCGACGAGGAGTGGCCCCCACTCACAGCAACTAGAGAAAGCCTGCGCACAGCAACAAAGACCCAATGCTGCCAAAAATAAAATAAATTAAAAAAAGAAGCATCTCTGAAGTTCTGCCTGTTTCTCTCTATAATTCAGATTCAACTGACGTCACGGTCCCTGCGCACCTGAGCCGGTGTCAGAACCTGACGCTCTACCGGAGCTTCTGTGCCATGAAGTATGCCATCTATGCCCTCTGTGTGAACTCACACCGGCACTCCCAGTGCCAGGAATGCAAAGACGGTCCCTCTGAGGACCTGGCCGTGGCTGCAGAACCAGTGAACGATTCTCTCTCCTCCCCAGGTGCAGCGCCGCCCCCCCACCCCTTCCCTGGCGGGAGCTGGGAACAACCTGTCCCAGCAGGTTCTTTGCGTGGGAACCCTTTGCCACCAGGGCTGGGAGGTGGCCTTGGTTTTATTATGCCCACGAATAATTTATCAGCCTCTGTGAATCAAAGGGACATGGAGAGAGCAAGTGATCTGCGTGAGTTCTACCAGAGCCTGAGCACCTAGTACAGTGTTTTCCAAAGCTTCTTTTTTTTACTCCAGTCCACAGTAGATAGCATTTCACATCACTCCAGTTTGCACCTAGGTGTATAATTTGTGCTTTCATGTGTATGTGTATATGTGTGTATGTGACGCGTAAACTGAAATAAGTTTTAAGAAACATTACTTACCCTTCCAAACAGAGCACACTCCTGATTATTTTTCTGCTTTATTTCGTTTTTTCAAATGCAGCCGTCTAAGTCAGTGTCATAGGTCACAGCCTACAGTTTGAAAGAACCTTCTGTCCTATTAGCTCTCATTTTTCTTAAAAACTTATAACTCCTTACCTTGCTTTCTGTGACTGTGGCAAGTATCTCTCCCTTGCAGCTTTGGAATAGACCTTCATCTCTGAGCATGGTCATTTTAAGAGAGCTGGGTAGGCTGTGATCACCTGTAGTAAAACAATGAGTGCAAACAGGAATTGAGGAATAAGGAGTCTCCGGGCTGCCTTCATTCTAGGAACTGAAATATGGAGTGCTTCTCAGAGATAAGGAGTAATGTAATTTTAAAAAGCAGAAACAAAATAATGAGTGTTCACTGAACTGTACTTTTAGTTAAGGGAGCAAAATCTTTGTACAAATCATGAAAAGACATGGCTCAATAGCCTCTTAGTCTTCTGACTGTAACCACGGTTCCCTGAGTCACTACAAAGAAAGAAATGAGTTAAACTTGGGAGAATGTTTCAGTCTGGCAAGTACTGTTTCTAATGTTTGCATTTTCTCTCTTCTCTTTCTCTGACCTCTTCTTTTATACATGCTTCTTCAGGTGCCTCAGATCTCTTTTCAACATACCTGGCCAGGTGTCAACAGTATCTGTCCAGTATTCCTGACTCCCTGTGCCTGGAACTTCTAGAAAACATCTTCTCATTGCTCCTTATCACCTCTGCTGATCTTCACCCAGAGCCTCACCTGCCCGAGGACTACGCTGAGGGGAAGGGCCCGTCGGGTTTGAGGTCCCCGTCAGAGAGCCCTCAGCACATAGCACAGCCTGAGAGGAGGTCAGAACAGGGTTCCCTGGGGGCCTCCAGGAGCCTGGCCTACACAGTTCCAAGCTCTCTGAAGGCAGAGCCAAAAGACAGTTCCCCAGAGCCTCACAGGCACAGCTTTTTGGACCTAAAGCACTTTACTAGCGGTATCACTGGGTTCCTGGCTGATGAATATGTAATAGGGGCCTTCCTCAGGCTGCTCCAGGAGCAGCTGGATGAGCTAAGCAGCCACAGCTCCCCCGAGAAGCCAAAGCTGCTTGAAGGCCAGAGTGGCTTGGGCAGCAGCAGCAGAGACGGACTGCAGAGCCGCCTGCACCAGTTCTCCAAGGTTCTCTCTGAGGCCCAGTGGAGGTACAAGGTGGTGACCAGCAACCAGGGCTCAGGTGAGAGGAGATAACAGAAAGGGAGGAGGGAGAAAAGTCTCGGGAACGTGGGACAGCTAGGAGTGCATGGAGTCACACTAGTTCAGGGCCTATCGCCATGGCCACTTGTGTCAGAACTCCGGGGTACCGCTCAGTGTCGCACAGGCCAGTCCAGATCTTCCCCTACCTGTTACCCCAGGAGGTGGGTCAAATCAAAACTGATCACTTTCAGAAGGGGGAGGGGCAACATAGGAGTAGGGGAGTAAGAGGTACAAACTATTAGATATAAAATAAGCTACAAGGATATATTGTACAACACGGGGAGTACAGCCAATATTTTAACTATAAATGGAGTATAGCCTTTAAGAATTGTGAATCGCGATATTGTACACCTGTAACATATAATATTGTACAGCAACAATACTTCAATTGAAAAAAAAATTGATCACCCTCCCGTATGACCCACTGGGTTTGCTGTTTCAGAGGAGCAACCCTCCCGAAGGTACCGGCCCATCGCCACATGGCACCCCAGTCTCCGCCGGGGTCGTCGGACAAGAAGGAGCCGGGCAGGTGATCTGAAGAACTCTCTCCATGCCTCCTTCCCACAAGCGGCAAATGGTATAGTGCCACTTGTCTAATATTCTTCAAGATAAAGCAGTTCTTAAAGTACCTTAACACTAATGATAAAGATAAGATCTTAAAGTATCTTAAAGCAGTTTTTTAAGATAAGGTGCAAACAAAAGTGATCTAAGATTATCCTAATCCCACTCCCCCAAAGTAACCCTTGCTAATAGTTTTCTTCCAAAAATTCTCCATGAAATACAAGCATGTTTATCATTTTAGATATACAGATGCATCATATTACATAGAGAGAACTGCAACTTTCTTTTTTCATTTACATCCTCTTACATATGCAAACACATCATACTCTATATTGAGGATTCACTTCTCTTCACTTATTTTAAAGGCTGCTTGGTAGTCCATTGTCATATGTACCCTTCTGTGGGCATTTAAATTGTTTCCAGTTTTTTACTATTATAAATAATGCTACAGTAAACGACCTTGTACGTATGTCTGTGCATACTTGTGTGAGTATATCTATAGGATAAGTCCCTAGCAGTATAATATAGAAGGTCAAAGTATATGTGGGTATAAATAGAGATATAACAAATTGCCCCCAAAAAAGGTGGACCAATTTACATTCCCATCACCTGTATGTAAGTGCCTATTTGCATATACCTTCAACAAAAATGAGTAGTATCAGGTTTCTTTTTAGTCTTTGCCAATATGATTAATATAGTAATGGTGTGTCATTGTTTTAATACTAATTTTTAGTTTGAGATTGAATGTCTTTTCATATATTTATTGGCCATTTATATTTTTCAGTCTAAGGTACATGTTTTCTGTTGGGTTTGTCTTTCTTGTTGAATTGTAAGAAGCCCTTTATACCTTAAGGAAAATATTCTGTCATTTTGTGCTACAAGTTTTGCTCCATTTTGTCTTTTGACTTTGAGTTTTTCTAAAGGAGTTTAACACAGAAGCATTATACAGAAGTATTAAATTTTTAGATAATCAAATTTCCATTATGGGTTTTGGTAGTTTTTAAATAATTAACAGGGAGTTCATAAAGAGTTTCCTGTGTGCTAAAAAAAATACTAGGTATCTTGAGGGAGGTGAATGAGGCATAAACCAGGACTTTGCCTTCAAGGAATTTATAATTTATCTGCATAGACAGTATACATGAAAAACTTAAACTGCCCGGAGGCACAGCCTGAAAACAGAAGAGATCTCATGGACAGGGAGGTCAGCGTAGTCTACAAAGGCAGAGAAACAGGTTTTCTGAAAGAGTTGACTTTTGAATCAAGCTCAGAAGAATGAGTAGGCTTTAGCTAAGTGGCAACAAGAGACATGAACATGCTGGCTGGGGTGGAGACTACCATGAGAGAAACATGGAAAACGTAAAGGCTGAGCCCCTTAAGTTGCTCAGTTAATTGGTTTGAGTCAGTTTGTATCCACCTGACCCATCCCGCCCAGAATGCACAATCCATCTTCCCTTTTCCTACAGTTGTAGGAAAGCAGGTGTTGAGAAGAAGATGCTTTTTCTCCAGGACTTTCAATATCATGGTCTTTTTTAATATATATATAAATTTATTTATTTATTTGGCTGTGTTGGGTCTTTGTTGCTGCACGTGGGCTTTCTCTAGTTGCAGTGAGCAGGAGCTACTCTTCGTTGCGGTGCACGGGCTTCTCTAGTTGTGGCTCAGTAGTTGTGGCTTGTGGGATCTAGAGTGCAGGCTCAGTAGTTGTGGCGCATGGGCTTTGTTGCTCCACGGCATGTGGGATCTTCCCGGACCAGAGCTCGAACCCGTGTCCCCTGCATTGGCAGGCGGATTCTTAACCACTGCACCACCAGGGAAGTCCCAATATCATGGTCTTTGATCAGCCTGGCCTTATACTTTGGTTCCCTACTTTTTCAAATATGAGGACAACTTCTATGTCAGAAAATTTTGTGACCCTCTTTGGCACCGTACTGGTTCCATGTCATAATAGTTGTGCTTTAATTTTTTTTTCAGACTATTGTCAGTGCTTAGTGAGCAATGGGGGTCGCTGACCCCTAGAAGTAACTTGAAAGCTCCTGGGGCTCTGAGACCCAGAGACTGGAAATCACTGATATAAGCTACTATCCAAATGAGCACTGGGACCATATTAAGCCCACCCCTGTACCTTTGGTCTGTAGGAATTTGCATTTTACTGTAAAAGAAGCCACTGGTATAGTAGCTACCCATTATCTTCTCACTCTACCCAGATCTCAGCTTTCAAGCCAACTTCTCACTTTCTACACTGTAAGGCACTGATGGTTGATTTTCTCTCTTTCCTCCTGATACCTCTAGATGGCCGGGACAGAGGTTCCAACCCATCCCTGGAAAGTACAAATAGTGAGCTGAGCACAAGTACTTCAGGTATGGGGGGTCCCAACCAGTTGCCAACTTCCAGCAGCTTTGCCCTCATAAAGAGTTGCCATACACCACGGTGTGAAAACCTGGACTGAGCAGTTCATGCTTGTGTTCAGTGGGGAAAGGGCTATTTCACTATCAGCTGAGTTTCCCATCAGCAGAGAGAAACAGAGGTGAATACCCGAGGGACGTTGTTGGTACATAAGTCTTATATTCAAAGATGATAACATATTAACAGATACACACTACCATATATAAAATAGACAAACAACGAGGATTTACTGTATAGCACAGGGAACTATATTCAATTTCTTATAATAATCAATAATGGAAAAGAATTTAAAAAGAAGAATGTATATAAATAAATATATATATATATAACTGAATCACTTTACTGTACACCTGAAACTAACACAATATTGTAAGTCAACTATACTTCAATTTAAAAAAAAAGAAAGAAAAAGATAGCATAGGTATGCACTTCATTTGAGGAAAATTCAAGATCCATTTACAGACCTTTTAGAGAAGGACTTTGAGAAGATAGGAGTTTGGCAGCAGGTGACAGAATAGTTTTTCCTCAATTTCTATCCCTTCCTTGGCCCCCCACATTCTTGTGTCCCGACAGAGGGAAGTCTGAGCACTGCATCTGGGAAGAATGAGCTGGATGGCCGGTTGCAGCCTCAGCCTCAAAGTTCACTCATCCGCATGATGTTCTCCCCACCTGAGTCACTGCTGGCATCCTGCATCCTCCGGGGGAACTTCGCAGAAGCCCATCAGGTGAGGCGGGTACTTGTGCAGCAGGTGTTAGGAGCCTAGGCTCTACTTTGTCACAGTAAAGAACGCTAAGGTAGCCCTTTGCTGTCTGGGACCCGCGGGGCATCAGGTAAAGCCAGATGCTTGTGCAAGCAGAGCTAGTCGGGCGCACCTGAGGGGCCACGTCTAGCAGAAGCAGGAGGGAGTTTCCATGTATGGAGCCTGATCTTGAGCATTGTGGATTTCAAGATCCAGAAGGAGGAGATTTAAGCTGTTGAATCATCTGTTTGTATTCAGAACATAAAACAGTTTTTTAACAAGATAAAAGAAAACATTTGGCCACAGTCAAGACGTTGAAATATTTTTGTTTCTTGTAGTCCTTTTCTGAACACATATGTGGTTTTACATAGTTAGAAATCACTATGCAAACAATTTTTAATAATAAATAGATTGCCAGTTTAACATACAGGAAGTGTAGGGAGCTAGCAAATTAGAATGTTGTGTAGAGAAAAGTGCAGGGAGTCGAAACCAGAAAGACTCTACTCCCTCTGAGCTTTGATGTCCTCATCTGAAACTTGGAGTTAAATATAATATCTGCTTGTGCTACCTCTTGGAATGTTAAGCAGATTATGTGCAAGCTGTGAGAAGTACAAGAATCCTTTGCTATTGCTTAAATTTAAAAGCATAAAAGCCCACTCTTCTAGTTTTTAAAACTCTCTTGATACATTTATGACGCTTGCACTGGTCCCGTAACACATAGGTCAGAATTTTTCTTTCATGTGCGTTTACTTGTTGAGGAATAAATCATGGAAACATCTAGGTGATTGGATAATTTTTACTTAACTTCCTCTGACACATTTTAAATCCTGTACTTTAATGATAATGATAATTCTATCCCTCTGGGAAGGACAGGACCCTCACCAGCCTTTCTGACACCCAAACCAAGAGGAAGTCAGTTGCGAGCCCCCTGATGCTTTACCGCTAAATGTCCTCACTTCCTCTTCCTTTCCTGGGGCTTTGATCTTTTCTTTCTTTCGTTTTTCTTTTTTGATAAACGGTTTTATTTTTAAACCTGGTTACAGAGCAAGTTGTGCATATTTATAAGAAAATACCAAAAAGTATTAACCAGAAAATAAAATTACTTTTTAAAAAAAATTTTTTTTGCGGTACATGGGCCTCTCACTGTTGCGGCCTCTCCAGTTGCGGAGCACAGGCTCCGGACGCTCAGGCTCAGCGGCCATGGCTCATGGGCCCAGCCGCTGCGCAGCATGTGGGATCCTCCCAGACCGGGGCATGAACCCGTGTCCCCTGCATCGGCAGGCGGACTCTCAACCACTGCGCCACCAGAGAAGCCCTAAAATTACTTTTAACCTATTGTCCAGAACAACCAATACTAAAGATAAAAGCATATTTTTGCCAATGTTTTTCCAAGATGTATGTGACTTTTATATAGAGCCAAGATCATTTTGAATCTAAAACTTAGTGCCTTTTTTACATTATAATATAAGCATTTGTCTATAACTGATTTTAGTGACCTTACGATAGTCTGATCTAGTAGCTGCATTTGACCATTCCCTGTTAACTCACATTTATTTTCAACCTGGTAATAGTTGTAGTGAATAGTGTCAAGATTATCACCTTTATACATTGACTTTTGAATTATTTCCTTAAGAAAGTTTTTCATAAAAACGACTGAGTCAAAGAATATAAACATTTTTAAAGCTCTGTAGACTGCCAAATTGCTTTTCAAAAAGGTTGTGACAGTTCATTCCGCCACCACCCCCTGAGGGGTTATTTTTACACTTTGTCATTATGGTAGATGCAAGGTAGTATTAATGTTAAATTCCCTGAATTACTGGGAAGGGAAAACATTTTTTACCTGTGTATTAGTCCTGTGTATTTTCTCTTTGAAATTGTCCACATCTTTTGCCTATTTTCTGCTGGGGCTTCAGTGGCCTCTCTTGCTGACTTTTACGAGTTATTTCTACATTTGACCTACTCTTTGAATGTCCAGTGTTCTTCCAGCCCCACAAAGCAGATGTCTTAGGGCCAGAGCCTGATGACTAGCAAGATCTCAGATCTGTAGACACTCTCCACCTCAGTGGGCCTGCCGCAAGCCACACTCCTTCCTCTCCTGTGGCAGGTGGTGTTCACATTCAACCTGAAGTCCTCGCCCAGCTCTGGGGAGCTGCTGTTCATGGAGCGCTACCAGGAGGTCATCCAGGAGCTGGCCCGAGTAGAGCACAAGATCGAAAACCAGAACTCGGACGGGGGTAGTGGCACCATCCGAAGAACAGGCAGTGGCCGCTCAACTCTGCAGGCCATTGGCAGCGCTGCAGCCGCAGGTCCGGCTTCCCTGTTGCCAGGTGGTGATGGAGCTGCGGGAGGAGGGTATGGGGGAAAAACCACCCAAATCAGAGGCTCATCATGAAGGTGAGCAGAAACCTAGAGAAGGACGCTTGCCTTGAAGAACAGCAGTCCTGACACCTCCAGAGTCATTTTCTAGCTGTGCCTAACCTCGCCGACCACGGTGGTCACTTACCTGCCCCTCGAGCTTGTCCCACGTGACTTACACTGAAGAGTGTGAATGCAGTTTCCACCATGTGTTTTGATGGCCATTAATCTTGGGATTTGGGGAATTGCTTATTTTCTTCCCATGTAATCATTCAGGGATAAAGCATATTATTCTACTTTTCTAGCAAGTGAAGAAGTTGTATCTAACACCTGTGGCCTGGGATTCACAGATGTCAATTCCCACCCTTGGCTGCACTGCAGAAAGGGCTCATCCTTTCATTATTTCTTGAAAGTGGAATCTTGTCCCATATTTTTACATCTCTTGCTGGTCTAGGCTCTATATATCAAGTTACCATCACTTGTTGCTCCTTCTATAAGCTCCCAGAGATTTTCTTTACATCCTTTTTGTTTTTAATATAAATGAGCTCTTCCAACAAGGACTGTTTTCTACCTTGCTTGTTCAGTGATGTACCTTAGAGATCTTTTCCGATGAGCACACACAGATCAGCCTCATTTCATCCTACTTTTAGATCCCATTTGGATCTAAACTCCACCTTTTTGAGTTTCTCTTGGTCTTTCTTTCCATGCCATTGTTTTGATGCCGTAAGAGTGGGCTGTAATGATGGTCTTGATATGCATAGATGGTATACTGTGCAGAAGGACCTCAGACATTTTTTTTAAATAACTACTTTTCAAAATAAAAGTGCTAGTGAGAGTCATTTTAACCTCTTGCCTTGTATCCCACTGCTGGGTGTCCAGGGATGGTATTTTACTCCATCTCTGATGTGACCGACAAGCTGCTCAGCACCTCGGGAGACCCCATCCCCACACTCCAGGAGGACTTCTGGATAAGCAATAGCCCAGTGGAGCCCACTGCCCCCCTGAGAGAGGTTCTGGAAGACCTCAGCCCCCCCGCCATGGCTGCATTTGACCTGGCTTGCTCTCAGTGCCAGCTCTGGAAAACCGGCAAGCAGCTCTTGGAGACTGCTGAACGGCGCCTGAACAGCAGCCTTGAGAGTCGGGGTGAGTGTGCTGCTTTTGCTTGATCCCTTAATTCTCAAATGAGGCGATGGGGTTCTGAGATGCTTAATAATCGTGCAAGAAGAAAGTTATCGGGGAAGGAGGGACGGGGAGAAAGGATTATTAGTTCATTTCCTCATGTCCAGTCTGGCAACTTAAATATAGTTTACTGAGAGTCTCGCCTTCTTAACAGATATAGCAAATTCCAGTCATTTGGGGAAATTCTCTTCTGGTTTATAGATAAATTCAAGGAAGAAATATACATTCAAAAATGGTACCAATGGAATTTGTGCCCTTAAACTGCATACCTCCTCCAGAGTGAATCCCACTTAACCTAAAACCTGAGTCTCAAGCTTGTAAACCAGGTATAAGGGAAAATTTCGTGGATCACAGTTGGAGGGAGGATTGTACCTTGAGGTTAATAATATCCCAGAATGTGTACATGGAATTCTTGGAGGAATGAAGGTAGAGGAATGTGAAGAAAGAATTAGGCAAAGTTCTACTCCCCACCCATCCTTGATACACACACCCAGCATTGGAAGGACTGACCAGGGAGAGAGAAAGAAACATGTTCTCTCTGAGTAATATGGAGGAAGGAATGGTGAATAGATATGATATGAATAGCCTCCCTTAGGTTCAGTGATTCGATGGGTGAACTCACAGGACTCAGCATATAGTCATACTCATGGCTACGAATTATTTCATCAAAAGGACACAAAACAAAATTAGCAAAGGGGAAAGGTTCATGGGGTAAAGTCTGGAGGAAATCAGACACAAGCTTCCAAGAGTGTCCTCTCCCACTGGAGTCACACGGGATGTGCTTAACTCCTCCAGCAATGAGTTGTGACAACAAACAAGTGTGAAGTGTTGTCTACTGGAAGCTCATTAGTGAGCCAGTGCCCAAGGTTTTTATTGGGAGCTGGTGACAGAGGGACCCTCTGCCCAGCATGTACCAAAATTCCAGGCTCTCAGGAGGAAGGCAGGTGTTCAGCATAAACCACGTTGTACATACAGTTTAGGCACAATCAGTCGCTCTCATCATTTAGAGAAAGTTTTATATCAGTGTAGGAAACCGTTTACCAGTCAAGTTCACAGACACCAACCAGGGACCAACCTTGCAAGCAGCCCTTTCTAAGGATAGCAGTCTCAGGCCTGCTGTGATAACTCTATTCTGCACACCCTTCCAAATCACTTCTGAGCTGTTGATTTAAAAGTCCTTTAACATTGACATAGTCCTTCTAGGAAAGTATGCCGTGGCATACACAATGCTGTTTTTATCGAACAATTTCCCTCTCCCTCATCTAGTACTTATATTCTAAAATGAATGGAAATATTATCCAAGCTATTAATAATATTCAAGCTGACTGGTTTCATGCCAATCAATCAGGAATTAACTTAGTACCTACTGCATTTCCAGATTATCCCAAGTATATGGGAGTACAGGAGAGGTATGAGGAATAATCTCTGTCCATAAAGTTATTTATAGTCTAGTCAGGGTGTCAAGATACAGATAAGATCCCAGCTCAAGTTCTCAGCTGAAGGAAGTACCAAGGCAAATGCACAAGAAGTGCCTGATCAGCTTGGGACAGCGATTCCCTAGGAATGCCAGAGCTTCTGGGTCTGCTGCTGTGGACAGCTGAGGCATCTTGCCAGAGGTAACCCTGGAACAGTGGGCATGGAATAAGCCCAGTATGCTGGTTGTCATGAAAAATGGCACAGCGTATGTTTCTTCCTCAATATTGGAGAAGATAAAACTTCACAAGTAAATACAGGACTGAGTGTCAATCTCTGAAAGTACCTTATATTTTTCTGCATTCCTTCTCGATTCATCCTGTTTCCAGGTCGCCGGCTAGACCACGTATTCCTCAGTGCTGATGGCATTCGAGGTTTTCCAAGCGTTCTTCAGCAGATCAGTAAGATTCTCAATTACCCACTTCTGTCAGCCGGACAAATCAAACCAGGTGAGCTGCTTTACTACCCCCTTTTAACCTCCCAGCCTCGGAACATGAGGTCAGCATCAGACCTCACTTTTTCTTTCTCATTTGCTCTCCGTAGAGAGTGTAGAGGAAAAGGGGGGAGGTCCCCCACGGTGCAGCATTGCTGAGCTGCTTCAGATGTGTTGGCCCAGCCTCACCGAGGACTGTGTTGCTAGCCACACTACCCTCTCCCAGCAGCTGGAGCAGATCCTTCAGTCACTGAGAGAAGCACTACAGCTGCCAGGTACAGGCCCGACTGCATGGGAGCAGATGAGGTTGAAATGGGGAGAGGACACAGTGGAACGGGAAAGAGTACTTTGGAGCAGAGGCTGAGGACTCAGAAGTGGGCCCTACCAGCCCTCTAGTTAACCAGGGCCTGTCTCGTAACTAATTCCACCTGTTTCCCCACCTCCTAAGTGAAGGGCTGCTTAGCACTTCATTAGCTGGCACATTTTCCTCATTCCTTATGAGAGATATACCCAGAAGGGACTCCGTAAACATTGATTAACCCTTCCGCAAAAGAGTGCTGTGAGCTTCACAGAGCTGTTCCACCCGAGACATGGGTGAAAATGGAACTTTCCACCCTGATTTCTCCAGACTCAAAGCTCTTCCTGGCTGAGAATCACTTGTATAAGCAACCAACTTAGGATTTTATAACTGCCTTGTCAGCATAGCAGCCAGGCTATAGGATGTCCCATGCAGTGTACAGAGGCCTAGTTCCCATATTGTTTGGAAACTGACCCAAAGCCAGATGCACAGACTCAACACTATGTGCTTTCTCCTTTCATAACTCTTCCCAGAGCCCAGGAGTACTCCACTCACCTCCCTGGTGGAGCAGGTGGCCGAGAAAGCTCTGGAGGCAGAGGCCCACCCTGTGTATATCCAGACTCAGCTCCTCCAGAAGAACCTGGGCAAACAGACGCCAGCAGGCGGCAGGCAGACTGACTACATGGGCACCTTCTTCAGGTACTGCAGCACCCTGGCTGCTGTTCTCCTGCGGAGTTTGAGCTCTGAGCCTGGTAAGTAGCAAGAGAGAAAATAGAGTCAGGACTGGCCCACAAGTGTTTAGGGGCAAGGAAGAGGAAGGCACACACTGAAGAGGTTCTGGGTACAGCAGTAGCCGAGGACACTACGTATGAGGTCCTCTCTTATTCACCTCTGTGTTTTATTCACCTTTGTCTCCTTGATGCCTCGTACAATGGTACAGCACATGAGAGTATTCAATACATTTTGATGGCATTAATGACTCAAAACTACCTCTCCCAGATCTTCGATCTATTGTGGATATGAGGACCCACCAGGGGAATTAAGTCTCTGAGTCGAGTGCCAGATTCTTACTCAAGTCCGCAGAGCGAGTATTACCTACACTTCAGTCATATCGAAGGAGCAGTCTGGGCTGTCTGTGGCTAGGCCTGCTCACTGAAGTCTGTCTGTAGTTGGAAGTCTTTAGAACAGTGGTAAGGCGTAGATAAACCTGTGGTCAGCATCATGTCAGGAATACCTTTTACCTAGAAAAGTATCAACAGAAGGGCTTTCCATGTAGTTTTGACACTACTTTTTTATTGATTCTGGAAAACAGCGCTCTGAATGTTGCAATCAGTGGTGTAAAGATCACTTTCTTTACTTTTGCAGATCACGTGGAGGTCAAGGTGGGAAACCCCTTTGTTCTCCTGCAACAGAGCTCTTCCCAACTGGTGTCACACCTCCTGCTTGAGCGACAAGTTCCCCCAGAGAGGTAGGAGCCAGGCCTGGGCCTTCCTAATTGTTCATCAAGGAAACCAAGGGCTCAGTGGGGCTGTGTTTGAGTTCAATACAGGAAGTTGAGATTTCTTCCAGACTTTTCCCTTAATTTGCATTTACTCTTATACAAGCTACATTAAAATTCAGTGTACCTCGTTTCTTTCTCTCTCTCCACCTCTAATGTTTATATTGCAAGTATAAGATTAAGGGGACTCTTCACTTATGAGTAGGCAAAAATCCAGAACTTTGATAACACATTAGTTGGCGAGGCTGTAGGAAAACAAGTGTTCTCACAGATTGCCAGCAGGATATAAATGAGTACAGCCCCTGTGGGAAGGCCGTTTGTCCTAGTACAGCCCCTGTGGGAAGGCCGTTTGTCCTAGTACAGCCCCTGTGGGAAGGCCGTTTGTCCATATAAAATGACAAACCACATTTTTGACCTAACAGTCCACCTTGGGGAATTTATCCTTTGTTATAAGTATGAAAAATGCTGTATGTACCAAGTCATTTTATTATAGCTTTGTATGGCATAGCCATTGTCCGCTAATAGGAGACTAGTTAAATTCAGTTTCTTCCACATAATGGAACGCTATGTAGCTGTAAAAAAAGAATGAGGGGCCTCTCTGTAGAGGGCTATGGACAGATCTCCCAGATTCGTTATTAAGTAAAAAAGCAAGGGGCAGAGATTTGGGTCCAATAGGCTGCCTTTTGAGTTAAAAAGAGAAGGGGTAGGGGGAACAATTAGAGTCTACATTTACATTTGCTTGTTTACACATAAAGAAATTCTGAGATTGGGTGATGGTGCCCAGGCACTGAGGCCTTACGTGCCCTCTGCTTCTCTCCCTCCAGGCTGGCAGCCCTTCTGGCCCGAGAGGGTCTCAGCCTGAGTGTGCCACAGGTCATTGTCAACTGCTGCTGTGAGCCCCTTGCCCTTTGCTCTTCCCGTCAGAGCCAGCAGACATCATCCCTTCTGACCCAGCTGGGCATTCTGACCCAGCTGCATACCTCCCACTGCCTGGAGGACCTCCCACTTTCTACACTGAGCTCCTCAAAGCCAACTGAGAATCCCACGCTGGAGAGAAAGCCCCCCTCCTCCCCGAGGGATTCATCAGGCCCAGCCCTCACCTCCTCTGCCTTGGCCTTCCTTAAGTCCCGCTCAAAGCTGCTGGCTACCGTGGCCTGTCTGGGGGCTTCCCAGGGGTCAAAGATCACCAAGCCCGGCTTGTCTTGGAAGGAGCTTCGTGGCCGCAGGGAGGTGCCTCTGACTGCAGAGCAGGTAGCCCAGGAGTGTGAGCGCCTCCTGGAACAGTTCCCTATGCTTGAGGCCTCCCTCCTAGCTGCCTGGGAGCCCCTACGAGGGTCCTCCAAGCAGGGGCAGAGTCTGGCAGCGGGTCTCTGCGGCCGGGCCAGTCTCTCTACCGTCCTCCTGGGCCTGCATTCTCCCATAGCCCTGGATGTGCTCACCAAGGCCTTCGAGGAAGCCCTGGTGGCCAGCAACTGGCACCGGGCCCTTCAGCTCACTGAAGTGTACGGGCGAGATGTGGACGACTTGAGCAGCATACAGGATGCGGTCCTGAGCTGCGCTGCGGCAGGTGGTGAGCAGAAAGCCGCGCCTCCCTCCTTCACCAGTGGTAATAGTATTGGGCATTCACTGAGTGGATCACCGCATCTGATGCTCACAGTAACTCTAGAGAAAGGTGCCACCATAATCTCATGATACTGAGAGGCGAACGAGGCTCAGAGGGTAGGAAACTGCCCAGGATAGTCAGTGGTAGAGCAGAGCTTAGAACCCAACTCCATCAAACTTTAGGACAGGCACTCATAACCAATATTCTCAACCCTGCATGGCAGAATCGTTGTGAAATTCTATAAACTACAAATATCAGAGCCCCGTTTACAGAAGCCCATGATAGGGTTCAGGCAAGTGTTTGCTTTAAAGTAGGGGTCAGGAAAGTTTTTCTGTAAAGGGCTTTGTAGGCTATACAGGCTCGGTTGCAACTACTTGGCTCTGCCATCATAGCATGAAAACAGCCATAGACAATACATAAACGAGTGAGCGTGGCTGTACTCTAATAAAACTTTATTTATAAAAACAGACTCTGGGCCTGTTTGACAGCTCCCCAGGAGACCTTGATGTGTACCCAGAGTTGAGAGCAATGACCTACAGCTGTCCACTAGGGGGAGCAAGAGCTGGGCGGGCTGTGGGGAGTGGAGAAAATCTTTCCTTTTTCCTCTCACCTTTTCTCCCTCTCTTCAGAAAGTCCCGTGACTATGATTACATTTGCATAAAGAGAAACAGGGTATAGTATTTCTCCTATAGTGTTCCAAGTGTAAAAACTAATTCAGGTCAGAAGGATCTTCAGGATCCTCCAAGCTCCTGTTTTGTGAAACTGAACAAAGCCCTTCTCTTAAGAAGTAACCTGGACTCTTGAGCTCCGGCGCCAGCCTTGCTGAGCATCTTTTTGTCTTGTAGTCAAAGAAGGTTGGCAGTACCTGTTTGCTGTGAAGGATGCATCTCTGAGAAGTCGGCTAACACTGCAGTTTGTGGACCGGTGGCCCCTGGAGTCATGCCTGGAGATCCTGGCCTACTGCATTTCAGACACAGATCTCCAAGATGGGCTGGAGTGTGAACTACAGAGAAAGCTAGCAGAGCTGCTGGTGTATCAGAAGGTATAGGATTCGGCATCAAGAGAAAGGAAATAGCCTTCTCACCTTATTACCAACTCCAGCCTATTCTCATGTGATGGTGGATTTTTTTTTTTTTTTTTTTCGGTACGCGGGCCTCTCACTGTTGTGGCCTCTCCCGTTGCGGAGCACAGGCTCCGGACGCACAGGCTTAGCAGCCATGGCTCACGGGCCCAGCCACTCCGCAGCATGTGGGATCTTCCCGGACCGGGAACCCGTGTCCCCTGCATCGGCAGGCGGACTCTCAACCACTGTGCCACCAGGGAAGCCCAATGGTGGATTTTAAGAAACAGAAAATCTGGGGCTGGCTTTTGCTCTGTATCTTGCTTCTGCTCTGTATCTGGCTTCCGTTCTTAGGTGAAGAGCGAGGGAGCCTCTGTTTCCTATTTTATTTACTCCTATAATTTTAAATATGTACATGTCAGACAAGGATTAAAAATTAATAAAAAAATTAACACTAGAATGGTGCTTTACAGTCCACAATGCCTTTTTCATATGTACAGGCACACCTTTTTTTTTTTTTTTACTGCATTTTGCTTTATTGCACTTTGCAGATACTATGTTTTTTACAAATTGAAGGTTTGTGGCAACGCTGCATTAAGTAAGTCTCTTGGCACCATTTTTCCAACAGCACTTAACTCACTTCATGTCTACGTGTCACATTTTGATAATTCTCACAGTATTTCAAACTTTTTCATTATTATTATATTTGTTATGGTGATCTGTGATCAGTGAACTCTTTTTTTAACTATTTTTAAAGATTTAGTTATTATTTATTTATTTTTGGCTGCGTTAGGTCTTAGTTGCAGCACGCGGGATCTTTTGTTGCAGCGTGCAGGCTCTTCATTGTGGTGCATGGGCTTCTCTCTAGTGGTGGCGTGCAGGTTTTTTTCTTCTCTAGTTGTGGCACGCAGGCTCCAGAGGGCATGGGCTCTGTAGTTTGCGGTTCGTGGGCTCTAGTTGAGGTGCACGAGCTGAGTAGTTGTGGCATGCAGGCTTAATTGCCCCGCAGCACGTGGGATCTTAGTTCCCTGACCAGGGATCAAACCCACGTCCCCTGCATTGGAAGGCGGATTCTTTACCGCTGGACCACCGGGGAAGTCCCTGTGATCAGTGAACTCTGATGTTGCTATTGCAAAAACATTATAACTAGATGAATGCTCAAATTAATTGCTAAAACTAATTTTTTAGCAATAAGATATTTAATTAAGGCATGTACATTTTTTGTAGGCAATGCTACTGCACAATTTATAGACTACAGTATAATGTAAACATAACTTTATTTGCACTGGGAAACCAAAAAATTCGTGTGACTCACTTTATGATAATATTCACTTTATTGTGGTGGTCTGGAACTGAACCCACAGTATCCCCAAGGTATCCCTGTATATGTGAGCTCTCTGTATATTTTATGTATATTGTGTCTTGTTGTTCAAGAGTTTTTATAGAATTTAATCTCTTATGTCTTTTTTAAAGATTGTTTTAAACTTCAGCTAAATTTCAAGAGCCATTTTGAAAGGGATGCATGAGAGTGACAGTTTCACAGTGAAAAATTTTTGGATATATGTGTCATATTCAAGATCAAGAGGCTCAGGAAGACAGATTTCGATGGTACAGCTACAAAACGAGTATACATATATGCTAATTTTTCCATGTGTGCTTGGAACTGAACAGAGCCCAGAGCCCAACCAGGGAAAGTGAAAGTGGCAGGTGAAAAAGATTTTCTTTCCACTCTTCCATAGCACTTTTCATGCAGAGCTAAAATGCTGCATGAAAGGTGATCCCACAGAGCATTCAGGACAGAAGAATAACCTGTCTAGAGTTTTGAGCTGGAGGGGCAGGGGACAAGTGACTCCAGGAGACTGAACAAGCTGCAAAGCACAGAAGCCTCTGAGGATTGTCCTCCAAGTGAAAGGCCCCAATCCTGGCCTCCCCACTCAGCCTTTGCTCCCTGATTATACTTCCTGGATAGGTTCTCTCACCTCTCCAAACACTCTTTGTCCCATTCGTTCTAATCCCTCCTCTGTCCTGGCAAGTTCTGACAGCCTGACTTTGGGACAGAGACCTGGGGATGGCCCATCCCTGGAAACTCCAATGACTTATTCCTGAGCAGAGTAATTGCAGTGCGGTTTGATAGCTTTTTCTGTCTTTCCTTAGATTCTAGGTTTGCAGGCTACCCCCATGTGGTGTGACTGGCAGACCCTGAGGAACTGTTGTGTCGAGGACCCATCAACTGTCATGAATGTGATTCTAGAAGCCAAGGTACCATTTTCCTGGGTACTATTCCCCTTCCTCCTCTTTCCAGAGTTGCTGTTCCTTAGCTGGTTATGTAGACCTCTTTCCACTTATCAAGGTTCACATTTTTTTCTGTAACTACATAACACTTTTTTTTTTTCTATTTTGTGTGTGTGAAATTTACCAACATACCTAGAAGAATAGAGGATAATACAATTGACGCTTTTGTACTATCACCCTTGTTTTCATACACAAGATTTCCTACACTGTTTACACTAGGTACAGAATGTATACCTAGCATTGGAATTGCTGGATCATGAGGCATGAGCATCCTCACCTTTTCGAAGATGTTACAACATTGCTCTTCAGATCCGTCGTCCTGTCCCTGTTATTCTCCCACTCACAGTTCCTGTTGTTCCATCTTCTTAGCAACTTTGGCATTGTCCAGCTTTTCACTTTTTTGCCAATAAGATGGTATGTCATTATGGTGTTAATTTACATTTCCATGATTACTAATGACCTTGATTATCTTTTCATGTGTTTATTGGACATTTGAGTGCTAAGGAGACTTTTTTTTACCCTTTAAGGAGCTGATATACCATAGTTCAAAATGAGATGTATTTATTTAGATGTTCATTCATCCGGGAAACCTTTACTGACTGTCTGTTATTTACCACTGCGCTGGATGGTGTTGAAACAAAGATAATTAAGCTTAGTCCTTGCCCTTGTGCAGCTCACATTTTGGGAAAGGAGGGAGCAGGGCGGGGCGATGTGAGACACATCCCTGGGTGATTGCGATATACCAAGTGACTGAAGTAAGCCCAGACTAAGGTGGGGCACAGCCAGGTGCCTAAGACAGCCCAAGAAACAAGGAAGCATCCTGAAGAAGGTGGCCCCAGGCAGAGTTGTGGGGAGGGCCTTCCAGATGCCATCATATTAGAACACATGGACAAAGCTCTGGGAAGCTTTAATCCAGAGTTCACAAATTTGGTGTTGGAAGGGGGAGTAACAAGGGGTGATATCAATGAAATCCAACCCCAACATGTTTGTTTGGCCCATGTAGTATTGCTCTGCAGAATTTTTAGTTTTCATATTGATTTCGTTGCCAACATTGTAAAATAGGGAATTTTTTTAATTAAAAAAGTTTTTTTGGCATTTTTAAAAGTCTGGCACCACTGGGCCTGCACATTCATATGGCAACAGTGAGAGCTGAGCAGGCACTGTCTCCTCTGGACAGTCTTTTTGGTCCACTTCCTTAGTATCTTCCCAGGGCTGACACCGAGTGTCAGTAGCTGTATGTCATCTGTTTCTTTATTATAGTAGAGCTAAAAGAAAAAGGACATCCTGAACAGTCAGCCTACTTGGATCATTTTCATAACTTACCTTGCCACTCTAGTCCTTTATGATCCCACTTTAATCCCACAGTGAATTTCCCATCAGCACTTCCCAAACTTTCCTGGGGCTTTAGCAGACTCAAGACTGCTGAGAAAAATCAGGCAAGAGCTGGATGAGTGACAAGGCCCGGAATTTAAAGGGATTGAAGGCATGTGTGTTTCCTTCCAGGAGTATGAGCTGTGTGAGGAGTGGGGCTGCCTATACCCCATTCCAAGAGAACATTTAATCAACCTACATCAAAAGCATCTTCTCCACCTTCTAGAAAGAGGCGATCATGAAAAGGCTCTGCAGGTAAGCCTCCAACTCTTCCCAGTTTTCTTTTGGTAGGGGATGAGACGGTTAGTCAAAGCTGGTGGCTCTGTTCCTGCTGGATCCCATGCAAAGCATTCGCAGTGTCAGATCTGCCCCTCCGTGTCCTTCAGGAGCTGGTTATAGTCACCTTCCCTATAGGTGCCTAGCCCTGCATTGGGGCCAGATGGGCATCTGGGTCCAAGACTCTGCTGATCTCTGGTCCTGTCAAAGCCATCATTTGTGAAGCTTTGGGGGTGGTGAAAAAATGAGTGCAGAGAAGGGGTTAATCCACAGTGACTAAACCTGAAGGTTCTGTTCTCAAACAAAACAAGGCTGTTCTAAGAGTTCTTCTACAGGTCTCACCTTTCTCCTCTACCTTCCTCCTGCAACAGCTCCTGCGAAGAATTCCTGACCTCACCATGTGCCTTGAGGTCACAGAGCAGTCCCTCGATCAGCACTCTAGCTTGGCCACTTCTCACTTCTTGGCCAACTACCTCACCACCCACTTCTATGGAGAACTGACCGCAGACCGACACCGTGAAATCCAAGCACTGTACATGGGATCCAAGGTCAGGAGGAGAAGGGGGTGTTGGGAAAGCATGCCTGAGGGAGGGACTGCTGGCCCATCTCCCACTTCAGAACTTGCCCTTCCAGGCACCTGCCATCCTTGACCTGTGGTATATAAAATCTTGACCCTAACAGCCCACCACATCCCTTAGGACTTACCGTTCTCTTACTGCTCTGCCTCCAAAGTGAATTTTACTGTCCTCTTAAATTCTCTTTATGCTTTCCTTGGCATCTGCTATACCAAGCCTTCTCAATTCGGACCATGAATTAGAATCACCTGGACTTTCTAAAAATAGCAGTAGTTAATCTCCACCCCAGAGTAATTAACACTGAACCCCTTGGGACAGGGCCTGCCTATCTTCCAGAAGGATTCTGATGCGAGGATTTAAAACTGCTTTAAATCCTTAAAACTACTTTGTGCTAAAGGAAAAGGGTTAATTGTCTAGGCAATGAGATAAGTCTTTACCTTTGATGTGTAACCTTGGAGACACTAATAGAAGAAATTATAAGCTAGGAAAAGTAATCCAGTGAAGGAGAGTTTGGGGAGAGAGAAGGCCTTCTAACTCTCTAATAATGATTCTGATTGGAAGTCATATATACTGGCCCCCTAAGTGTAGAACTTGCCCCATGAATAGAATGAGTGCTGGGAGAGCCATGAATATGACCACTAGCCTACTTGCTAAGAGTTCAACTATGTAAAATGATTCTAAAGAGGATACACCTTTTTTTTTCTTTTTTTTCTTTTTTTTTGGATGTACTGTACCTAAATGGAATCTTTGAAAATTGGCAATGAGAAGAGCCAGTGAATGTATTTCAAGCCCAGGAATAACAGCCTCTAGGAGGAATTTAGAGTCATCATTCACCTGTAGAACACTGGAGGTGCCAGGTTTAGTCCACCTTATATTGCTTATTCTAGTAAAGCCTCAAATGGACAGAATGGTGGCTTTAAGGATCAGGCAGGGGTCAACCATGCCTGGTTGGTCTAGGCCAGGGGTCAGGAGACCACCACCTGTGGGCCAAATCCAGTCCTCTGCCTGCTTTTATAAATCAGGTTTGATCAGGTTTTATAAATCAGTAGTTGCCACAAAGACCTTATGGCCTATGGAGCCTAAAATATTTACTATCTTAAACCTTTACAGGAAAAGTTTGCCAGCCTTGCTTCCTAAGAGACTCCTAGCCAGTTTCAGTAGCTGGCCAAGTGCCCTTTGGTCCCAGATACCCTTCCCCCTTCCCAGTAAGAATCTTGGCTTTCTTCTGAAATTCGTGTCCTGTTTTCTTCACTCTGTGGCTCTGCCCCACACCCAGGTCCTGCTAACCCTGCCCGAGCAGTACCGGGCCAGCTACTCCCACTTGTCCTCTAACCCCCTGCTCATGCTGGAGCAGCTGCTCATGAACATGAAAGTGGATTGGGCCACCATGGCTGTGCAGACCCTGCATCAGCTGCTGGCTGGCCGGGAGGCTGGCTTCACCGTGGACGAGGTGGACTCACTGCTTTCCAGATACGCAGGAAAAGCCCTGGACTTTCTGTACCCTCTGCGGGAGAAGCGCTCAGGTAACCGCCAGCATCCTCGATGGGGGTTCTACATGGAGAAGGAAATACCGTGCTACATCCTTATTTTCATTTTTCCTCTTTTATAATTTTGAGTTGATTGAGAGTGAAAGGATACACTTCAGGAGAGATAGCTCTTTTATATAGGAGAGATCTCAGTCTTGGAGGAAGTGGCAGGCTAACCAGAATGAAAGGATGGTAGATAACCACCACGTGCATAATAATATAAAGCTTCGAGGAAAAAAACATGCTGGGGGGTACTTCCCTGGTGACGCAGTGGTTAAGAATCCGCGTGCCAATGCAGGGGATACGGGTTTAATCCCTGGTCTGGGAAGATCCCACATGCCGCGGAGTATCTAAGCTGTGCGCCACAACTACTGAGCCTGCGTTCTAGAGCCCGCAAGCCACAACTACTGAAGCCCACGTGCCTAGAGCCCGTGCTCCACAACAAGAGAAGCCACCGCAATGAGAAGCCTGCGCACTGCAACGAAGAGTAGCCCCCACTCGCCGCAACTAGAGAAAGCCCGCATGCAGCAACAAAGACCCAAAGCAGCCAAAAATAAATAAAAACAAAAATACACGCTGGGGGTGGTCTCTGTCTGGCCTTGGTGCACTGGGCTCTTAAGTGCCATCATTTTGTACTGAGGGTATGCGCTATTCCCAGGATCACATCAGATGTCACTAGTGTGGGAACTGACTCAGCCTCTTCTAGAATGAAGAAAATGAAATAAATGGGGGCTGATGTTCCCAGCCAGCTTTTTTTTTCTTACTCCCTACCCTCCAGGACCACCATTTAAATGTCTTCTACTTCCCCCGGGCATCTTTAGATTTATTTTGTAAAATCCTAGTGTCTACTTCATTTATCTCACGTGCCTAACACAGTTTGTTTATTGAGGCATTTAAGAAGCATGCTTGCTGTCGTCTTAGAAGTACCTCTGCCATTCTTTGCATACCTAGTAGAGTCATGGGATGACAGCGAAACCAACAGGGCTTTGAAGTAAATGCCTAGCACAGCAAGTAAGGATGTTTATGATAGAACAATCTGTCAACAGTTTCCCTCCCTACAGATCCTGTGATTTACCTCCAGGAAATTGTCAGTCCGGCTTCAGACCTCGAGACCTTGTCTAGGTCACCGTCAGTGGAGTTCTCTTCTGTTGCTGCTCCTGGTAAGGACAGGTTCTGAGAGTTACCCATTTTTCAGTTCAATCTTGCCTTATTCTGATTTTCTGATTCTTTTGCTTCTTTTTTCATTTCCAGTCACAACATTCTTATTAATTGTTTTTCTTGATTCTTTCCAGCTTTTTGTATCCCAGAAAATTCAACATACAATCGATTCTTATTATTCGCAGTAGTATATCTATGAAGGCTCCACAAACACTGAATTAGCAAATACTAAACCATTGCTCCTAGGGAAAATTCGCCCACGCGTGTGTGTGATTACATGTGTGCACATGTGTGCACACACACACACACACACACACACACACATTTCACATACATTATAATCTCAAATTGGAAACAATTCATCCCAGTAAATTCTATTTTCTTTATTTTACAAAAGAGAAAAAGCGGTTCAGAGTGTTAAAGTGACCTGCCTGAAGCCACCCCATTAATGAGTGCCTAATGAGCCTTTGGGATTCAAACCCTGTCCAACTAGCCCCAGAGTGGAGCTTCTTACACTACCCTGCTGCACTGTCTCCCCTACCATCTGCATCCTCTGGTCATCTCTGTATGAGAGCTGAGATAAGAAGGCAAAACATTACCTTGTTCAACCCCAGATGAGAAGCTGTATACCAGGCAATTCAAATTATTCACCACTCTGTGCATGTCTGCAAAAGCAATGCAAATATTGATTTTGAGGTTACAAACAAATTTTAGCGAGTAGGCAACTTCACAAATACGGAATCTACTAATAAGGAGAATCGACTTATTTAAGTCCTTATGTTCACTCTGACCCTGTCCTGCAGGTAGTTATTTATATCTGTCACCCACACAGGGTGCAAGGTCCTTGAAGGCCTCGGCCATGTCTTGGTCACCCCTTTTCACCACCCCTCTTCTCCCACAGTCTCCTGACTTGCCCAATGGCCTACACTCAGAAGCAGCTCAGCAAGTGTTTGTTTTGCCAACAGGAGAGCAGACTTCTGGGGAGAGTTCGACAGCCCGTCGTCTTCTGGGTGCTGCTAAGAGTCACTGTGTTTTCCAGTTCTCTTTTTCTGTGACCTGCCAACATCGTTCTGCTAGTTGACAAGAAATCTCCTTAGATATCGTAAAACAAAGACCGTGGCATTTCGTGGCCATGCTTTGAGAATTAGCCATGCTTCGCAGTAATCAGCAGACCTGACAGAAGGGCTCAGACGTACAGGCACATGAGCAGCTTCACAAATCTGCATAAGGCAGCCTGAGCAGCTTTGGTTTACTTAATTTTTTAAACTTTTTATTACAGAAAGTTTCCAGCACACAAAAGTAGAGAGACCAGTGTAATGAAGTGTCACATACCTATTACCCAGCTGCAATGTTTATCATGTCAGTGTGACCATTCTTCTTTCATCTTTACCCCTGTCCCTCTACTGGATTATTTTGAAACAAATCCTAGATATCATACCATTTTGTTTATAAATAAAACAGGGTATATCTCTAAAAGGTAAGGACATTTATAAAACAAAACCATAACATCATTCTCATACCTAAAACCAAATTAATGATTCCTTATTATTATCAACTATCCAGTCACTCGTCACATTTCCCCAGTTGTCTCATGAAGATTCTTTTTAGAATTGGTCTTTCTAGAATCAAGATGTAAATAATGTCCACACATGGCATTCGACTAAACTCTCTCTTAAATCTGTTTTAATCAGTAGGTCCCCCTACCTCTTTTTATTTGTGGAGGAAACTAGGTCATTTGTCCTTTAGAGCTTCCCACACACTGCATTTTGCTGATTGTCACCCCATGGCAATCTGGGTCTCCGTCCCCTGTGTTTTCCAGTACACTGGTAGATAGATCTAGAAGCTTGATTTGATTCAGGCTTAATATTTTTTGGTTAGTATATTTGATAGGTGGCCATGTGCCTTCCATCAGGAGACACACAACGCTCTTTTTGCAGTCAGCCATCGATGATCAATAACTGGATCTATGCTATCAGTAGGGGTTTGTAAAGTGGTACAGTTCTAACTCTCTCATCCCTTCTTTGTTTATTAGCTGGACTACTGATCACCTTTTACTCTGACTTCTGGCTTTGACTCCCAGGTGTCTCCGTTGTGCATTCCCCCAGTCCGAGGGAGAGGAGCCTCCCACAGAGTCAGCCGCCACTGGAGTTTGTGCCCCCAGCAACGCCCCCTGCCAGGCACCAGTGGGTACCGGATGAGAGCGAGAGTACCTGCATGGTCTGCTGCAGGGAGCGCTTCACCATGGTAAGCAGCGTCCGTCTCCGGCTTTACCTGCAGGAGAAATTAAAGGAAAGCTCTACTTCCTGAGCCTGAGTTTATAGTCACCTCCTGTCCCCAAGAGGATATGGGTATGTTCAGAAGAACTGACTACCAGATCTGCGGCTCTGGGTTTACCTTTGACCTGACCAGAATATATTTTCTGAATTTAGACAGGTGGTAGACACCCTCAAGGAGCCTTAAATTCTAAAATCTCTGCCATTCTCATGAAATAAATAAAAAGAGCCAGAGTGGTATTGCATGGGAGGAGTCACCAAATGTTGGGGCATCTCGTTTCTAGCTCCTGTGTCTTTCGCAGAAAGACGGGTGACCTGGTAATGGTTTTATGTGCTGGCGCCAGATGACCTCAGTTCTAATACCAGCACTGCCTCTTACTAGCAATGTGACTATTAACTTTCTCAGTCTCAGATGCTCACTTGTAAACTAGGGATGCTCGGTTATTTGGTTCATGGAGCTATAAGCACTAACTACAGTAACAGATGTTACCACCCTGCACACAGTACCTGGCTGGCACAACAGCTCAGCTGATGATCAGGATGACGATGCAGTTTCTCTGTGTCTGTTTCCTCCTCGTGCATAAAAGCGGTGTAATATATCTGTCAACCTCTTATGATGAAATAAGGCAGTATTTGTAAAAGCATCTTGAAAAAAGAACACTTTTTCATCATCAATACCATGTAGACATGTGATCCTCATTGGCTGAGAAATCACTTCTTCCCCACTGCTTTTTGCGGTGTCTTCACATGTTTCCTCCACAGACAGATAAGACTTGTCAGGAGCTATTGAAAAACTGCCCATGACTTGGACATCTTTGCCCATCAGATGAGAGAGATCTTTAAATGTCAGCTTCTTGAAGGCAAGGATTAGTGTGTTCTTTTCTCAGTAGAGGCCCAAGCACATGGTATTCTTAGTAAGTCACAGGTGGCTAATTCCAAGGATAAACGGATTGACGGGTGCTCACAGGTCCTGCAATCTCACCTTCTCTTCCTCCCTCCTCCTTCTCTTCCTGATGACACTCCTCAGTTTAACAGGCGTCATCACTGTCGCCGCTGTGGTCGGCTAGTGTGCAGTTCCTGCTCCACTAAGAAAACGGTGGTGGAAGGCTGCAGAGAGAACCCTACTCGCGTGTGTGACCAGTGCTATAGTTACTTCAACAAAGAGTGAGTGTCCTGCAGCGGGGCCGCTGCTGCTATTGACCACTGCACCCTCCCCCGGGTCCTGACACTCCTAGGGGTCTCGTTATGGAAAGCGTCTCAAATCTGAGCAATTACAGAAACTTTTCATTTCACATTCACACTGAAATGCCATTCACTCTACAGTGTAATGTTTGACCCTGGTCAGAGAGACTTCTAAGAGAGGAAGTAGGAATGAGTAGAAGCAGAGATCAGAGCTCTTACATGATGTTCTCTCTGGGATCAGGACACTTAGTTCTTCGGCCTGTCCTCTAACTGAGGCCATGGGCCTGTCCCCTAACTGAGGCCGTGGATCTTAGTTTGCCAACAACCTCACCTCTTTTCCAGCCACTCTCACTTCAGTTGGTCTCAGCTGGACTCCAAAAGACACTGAATGTTGGGGGCTCACTTGCATCAGCTCTCACTGAGCTCATCATTCTGGCTTGTTATCCACAACTAGAAGAGCCCACACACTTTCCTGTGCACAGTTCAGCTGGGAACAAGCCTCAGAAACTGCTCGTGCCTCTGGCAAGACAGGTCAAGACTGTGTTTGCCAGCCCAGTATTGCTCAGTTTTTTCTACTACTTCTAGCAGCAGAGGAGGGTGAAACTAAGACTGCTAGAGCATGTGGGAATAGGAGCCAAAGCAGCTCTCCAAGAGCAAAATCACTCTGAGTTCTTCATGTTTTACTAACAGACTTAAAGGGATTTTACGTTCTGCCCAATAGCTCAACAGCATTTTTGTGTTTCTTTTACTAGGAACATTTTTTTAACATTATTTACCATGGTGATTACTGACCTGATAGGAAGGAAGACGTGCCGTGTTCATACCACAGTTTCTGTGACCCTGGCATACCACTGCCTCCCTCTGGGTGGGGGACAGGGAAATTACCCATTTATCGTACTGCTGAGATTAGAAATGAGCAGTTGGTATCAGTGAGGATTCTTTCATTCAGCAATCACTGAGCAATAATCACTTTGCCCTCGAGGAGCCCCCATTTTAGTGGGGAGACAGCCAAAACACAGACCACAGGGCCCTTGGGTAAGTGCAGTGTGGAGACACACCCAGCTTAGCCCAGTGATCAGGAGGGTTTTCTAGAGGTGTGGCACTTGGTCTGAGACTTAGAGGATGAGAAGTTGGTAGGAAAAGAAGCCGAAACAGAGCATGCCCAAAAGTGGGAGTAACAACTGCAAAGGTAGGGGCAGGAGAAAATGTGGGTCCTTTGAGGAAGTGTAAATAGGTAGGTGATGGGCTAAGGTTCTGGACTCAGAGGCTGGCAGCTGAGCTGGGAGGACCTAGGGAATGGCAGAGGGGCTTGGAGCTTGCTCTTTGACAGCACGGGCTGGGGTTGACCAGAAGGCTTCTCGTGCAGGTGATAGACTTGGGCTCTGGCTTGTGACATTGGGATTTAGTGGTTGGTGGCACCAACTGAACTTGATCAGAGCCCGTAGCAGTGTGGGGAGGACTCTTATGGGTTGAGCAGAGGTCATGGGTGGTAGGAGATGGTCTCAAGAAGCAGCAAAGCCATAAGGAGCTTTGTCTGCTGAACTGCAAATGTGGAATATTGTACCCTGAGGAGCTATCAAAGAATTTGATAAAAGAATTTTAAGCAGAAGCATAATATGGCCAGACTTGCTTTTTTTTTTTTTTTTTTTTTTGCGGTACGCGGGCCTCTCACTGTTGTGGCCTCTCCCGTTGCGGAGCACAGGCTCCGGACGCGCAGGCTCAGCGGCCATGGCTCACGGGCCCAGCCACTCCGAGGCTGGGATCTTCCCGGACCGGGGCACGAGCCCATGCCCCCTGCATTGGCAGGCAGACTCTCAACCACTGCGCCACCAGGGAAGCTCCAGATTTGCATTTTTGAAAGCTTGCTGTACCTACAAAGTAGAGAATAGCTTGGTAGAACCAAGGAGACCAATTGGGAAGCTATTGCAAAGGCTCTAGCATTAAATGATGAGGGCCCTCTCTGAGGCAGGGATGAGGAGAGAGATGCGGACATTTAAACAGGTATTTTAAATGGAACGGGCAAGAAATGGTAAGTGGTTGGCTGTGACAGGTGAGGGAGAGAAAAGAGTTTTGGATGATTCCCTGATAATCTCATTTGAGTAACAGTAAATGTCAGTGCTATACACTAAGCTCAAAACAAAGAGCAGGAGGAGGGATTCAAGCATTTCACTTTTTCTTTCTCTGTTTCCAGTGCGCCAGAGGAGAATCCAGGACAACCAGGAGGTAAGACTGAATCACATTCCCTGTGACTTATTTTTTTTTTTTTGCCACACCACCCAGCTTGTGGGATCTTAGTTCCCTGACCAGGGATTGAACCCACGCCCTCGGCAGTGAAAGCGTGGAGCCCTAACCACTGGACCACCAGGGAATTCCCTCCCTATGACTTTTTGTCTCTGTGCTCAAGTTGGCTCTTCCTTCAGCATATCTGCTGCAACTGACACCCTCAATGGCAACTCAGTCCAACAGGTTGACCAAAGAAAATTCTTGGCATTTCTGTCAGGCTATTTCCCTTAAGGTTTGTCATCATAGTAACCTATCACACTGGCCCATTAGCTTCCAGCATCGAGAAGGCCAGCAGCCAAAGAATTTGGTCCTTAACTTTTAGTAACTTATTTCTCTTTCTTCCCCCACTAGGTTTCCCTTCACCACCATCCTGCCTTCTAATGCTCCCTCCTTCCCCTTGGTAATCACTATTAATAGTTTGGGCAGGTTAGTTTTTAGAGTAGCCAATGGCTCATCCCTCCATTTGGGAAGCATGCAGCATTCAGAGTTTCTCGTGTGAAGCAACAAGTTTGTGTGACAAACATTGTAACACTCATTCCAGGTCTGTGCCTGGGGAAGAAAGTTTGAGGTACCCAAGGTGGTCTCCTAAAGGAAATAAAAGGGACCAAAAGGAGAGAAAGGGCCCTAAGATATCAGGCAAGGATCTGCCTGCAGCTCGTGGCTCCCTGGGCTGGGCTAGACTGGACTACCGGCCAGTGAATGACACATGAACGGCATTTGTCTTCTCAGCACCAGACAGCCCCAAGAGTGAAAGCCCTCCATACTCAGCTGTGGTGAGAGTCCCCAAAGCAGCTGAGGTGGAATGGATTTTGGATCTGAATGAGGAGGAAAATGAGCTGGTGCGGAGTGAATTTTACTATGAGCAGGTAATAGCAATAAAATGTGATGGTCATTTGAGTTTCCTTATGATGTGTAGTAGCATGGCAGGAAATGCAGAGTTGGGCAGACACAAGCAGGCCTTCACTTGCTCACAGTGTAATATCATGGGAGCTAAGACAAGTAAACCAGTTAAAGCAGAAAATGAGGAACAGCTTGAGAAATACACAAGAGGAAATCAGGAAAGGCTTCGTGGAAGAGGTAGCGTTTAAGAGGAGCCTTGGAAGTGCGGTAGGAGTTTGACAAGCAGAAGTTTGGGTGTCCTGAGTGGAGTGAGGATAGGAGAAGGGCAAAGATTTCCAAACTCTAACATCCAAGCGAAGGCACAGTATCAAAAATGATTGGGGAATTAGAAGTGGTTTAATTTGGAGAGAACATAGGGTGTTAATAGAGAGGTAGGAAAGGTAGGGTTGAAACAGGCTATTTATGTGTAGGGCCTTGTACTCTGCAGTAAGATATATGTACTTGGTAGGCATCAGGGCCATGGAAGGTTTCAGAGTGTGCTTTAGGAATATTAATTTAGCAGCACTGTTTCCAGTGGCTTGAAACAAAGACTTCTCCAGGTAGCCAGACAAGCAAGGTGACTATCGTCCAAGCCAGCATTAGGAGCACCTGCACTGATGGGACAGTAGACTAAAAAAGAAGGGCACCTACAGGCATTCCCAGGAAGTAGGTAACACGTGGACACAGCTGCCTTCCTCCCAGTAAGGAGACAAAAACCTAAAAGCCAGAGCTTTGCCAGTGCTACTTAGAACTTCTGAAGTATGTTTAGCTCTACTTCTGCTTTGCCGTGGGATTTTTGGCTCCTTCCCCCAGGGTTTTTCAAGCTTTGTGAAACGGGAAGAATAATTCCTCCCTCCCAGCTACATTTGAAGACTGCTTTGGTCTGGGAACTCACAGTGTGCTTCTCTCCTCGTCCACCTGGGCCAGGCCCCCAGCGCCTCCTTGTGTATCGCCATCCTGAATCTGCACCAGGACAGTGTTGCCTGCGGCCACCAGCTAATTGAGCACTGCTGCAGGCTGTCCCAGGGGCTCATGAACCCAGAGGTAGATGCGGGGCTGCTCACAGACATCATGAAGCAGCTGCTCTTCAGCGCCAAGATGATGTTTGTCAAGGCGGGCCGGAGCCAGGACCTGGCTCTTTGTGACAGGTAAGTGGAAATGAGTCTCTCTTCTTTTACACGGTGGTCATGTCTGTCCAGCTTCTTTTTCTGACCCTACTCTGGGTTTTCACCTCCCAATCCTCTGACAAGACATGCTGAACTGTTTTGCATCTCCATTTGACGTTGATGAAATGCTGTTATCAGATCACAAGCAGTCTTCCTCACCCTACGTTGACAGCCTGTGTGCTTCTCTTTCCCTGAGTGGATCCTCAAGGCAGGTTCTCTAGCTATAGAGTCTTTCTTTTCCAGTTGGAAAGAAAGACTTGGGTTAATTTGTAATGAACATCAATTTTGGAGAGCACCTTTAGTCTCTGTGGAACTTTCTGCCTTTTAAAGGAGATGTGTCCTCTACCCTAGCCTTGACCAAATTCAGACTGTGGCCTCGGAGTTCTGGGTAACAGATCTATAAAGCGCACTGCGGACTGGTCTGTCCCTATGTCCCAGGGAGGAATGTGAGTCATAAAGTAGAAGTTTCTATGGAAAAGTGAGGATTAGGCCCCAGCTCCCTACACAACCTGCTCTGCCTCCATTCATTAACCTGACAATGAAAACTCCCAATTCCCGGCTTATCCACCCAGATGTGTGACTCACGTTGTGCATTCCCAGCTCTCAGTCCTAGCCAGATTTGAGAGCGAAGAGCATAATTTTCTTTGACGTGTCAGTGCTTCAGGCACTTGCCCAGGGTACTGGCCTGCAAACTCACCAGATAACAGAGAGTGCAGTGACTCTCAACTTCACCGCTTCCTAGCTCTGTAACCTTAGATGAGTCTGTTAACCACTCTGGGCCTCGGTTTCCTCCTCTGGAAAATGGGGATGATAATAATATTTATTTCATATGGCTGTAAAGTGAGAGTACTGTATCCATATAAAGGACTAAGAACTGAGCCTGTGTACTCCAAAAATGTTAGTTTTATTATTCTTACTAACAAAAACCAGAAGGTTGAGAAAGGCAGAAGGAGGTGGGACAGCAAGTGGAAGGAAATATAAAGGAGTTAATTTCACTCATATCAAGAGGCAAAAGATTCTACATCATTTTTCAAGTTGACAAATGAAAAATGAGCTGTATAATATGTTAAATACAACTTTTTAAAGAACCACAACTCTACCAATTTATCAGAAATGGAGAAGGGAAGGAAGGAACAGAAACCATTTTATATAGCAAAAGGTAGAATTTAAGGCAAAAATAAAGATATATCTAAATATTTCTCAACTATCAGAAACGTAAATGAGATAAAATCTTATTAACAGAAAAGGATACTTAGATGGGGGCTGGAGAACAAATCTAACAGCAAGTCCTATACTTCCTTCAAAATCTAATATAGATGGAGGAAATATCCACTTTGGGTTAAGGGAGCAGAAATTAAGGAAGTCCTTGCTTCAGTGGGATTCGCACCCATCCCCAGGTGCCATAGGCTTCTCTGACACTTAATAGCCCTGGTTTCAAGTTACGCATCCCTTCTTCCCAGCCCTGGAATCGGTCCCTCGCTCTAGGGAATCACTGCACTTGTGCCCAGGTGCTGACGACAGTAGATTCGTCTCTCATGTGTGTTTAGAACTCCTGGTTTGCAGAGTATTTTTCCGCTGTTTTTAACTCATACCTCCTTCTGTGGACAAATAAATGTTTAAAAACAAAACTCACACCACCTATTACACACGTCCAATACATTATGATACCGAATTTGCTTTTACACACTATGCTCTCCCCTACCCATCCCCACTAGGTTGAGAATCACTGATGTACTGAATCCCTTTCCAGGGAAATCAGTGGACAAGTCAGGATCTGCAAGGGGTTTTGATAGAATTATGATACAAGATTCAAGAACCTTGAGTGTAGGCCTGTCTCAGGCAGGACTAAACAGAATGATCCCAGACAGCTCTCTGGGCTCTGTTGTTATAAGGTTTTTGCAATCACCAGGTGTCAGGAATAAGATCAAAGGCAGCAGTCCTGGTAACAAGAGTCCATCCTTAACCCAGAGAAAGGATGTCAAGTCCAGGGCACTCGAATCTGAGGGCCCTGCCCAGCAGCACCTCCAGAGGATGGTAGTGATGTGACCTCCGTACTGACCGGGAGTGCAGGCTGCCGATACAGTCCATATACACTCTCCCAAGCAAGCAGGGTTCCAGAGAACCAAAAAGAAACGGGTAGCTTGCGAGCTCCCAGCATCGGTATAAAGGCCTTGCCTCAAAATAGGAGACCTGAGTGTCCCGGAGCGTCCGTACTCCATGTATTGATAGCTAACGTTTGATGAGTGCCTACAAAGCTCTAGACACCATCCTAAGCTCTTTTCCTCCGGTTATTTCATTTTATCCTTAAAACTCCCCATTATTCTATCCATTTTGCAGATGAGTAAATTGAGGCTGAGAAAGGTTAACTAACTTGCCCAAAGTCATAGAGCCACTAAGTGATAGAGTTGAGTTTCCGAGAGTCTGACTCCAGAGTCTTTTCTCCTATGTACCTCACAATTCTCATTATCACATTTCACATTGGAAATGAAATAGAAAACCTTTAAGCAGCACCTGTTCTTGGGATGACCCTGTGGAGCCTCACTGCCTTGCCCTTTTCCTCCCTGTAGCTACATCAGCAAGGTAGATGTGCTGAATATTTTAGTTGCTGCTGCCTATCGCCACGTGCCATCTCTGGATCAGATCTTGCAACCAGCCGCGGTAACCAGGCTAAGGAACCAGCTTTTGGAAGCTGAGTACTACCAACTGGGCGTTGAGGTGAGGCACAGACAAAGCTGACATCTACCCCAACGAGTTACCTCCTCTAGTTGTCCTTGGCCATGGGGAGTGTCTAAGGCATGACAATTTTGCCAGTGTGGGAGTAATGGCAGGTGGGGTGGTGGGGAGGGAAATGATTGACACCAAGGGGATAGAATTGGTCTTTGGGACCCTCAGGCATGGCTGTGGGTGCCTCCCCCTAAAAGGAGCAGTTTTTCCTCCAGGTATCCACAAAGACTGGCCTTGATACCACCGGGGCATGGCACGCTTGGGGCATGGCCTGCCTCAAAGCTGGGAACCTCACCGCCGCACGGGAGAAGTTTAGTCGCTGTCTGAAGCCCCCTCTTGACCTCAATCAGCTGAGTCATGGCTCAAGACTGGTACAGGATGTGGTTGAGTACCTGGAGTCCACAGCGAGGCCACTTCTATCCGTGGTAAGAGCACAACAGGCAGAGGGTGGGCTCCAGGGCCAGGGGGAGGCCCAGGGGCAGTAATGGCCTGGGGAAAGTATCAGCTTCCATTCAGCTGACAGTGGCAGCCCTGGCTCAGAGCTGTCAGGTTTGGATTTCGTTCTTTCCATTATATATGGTTAGATAAGTCATAAAAAGTCAAATTTCAAAAAAAAAAAGAAAACTAATTTTAAAACAGTGAAAATCACATATAATCCCATACCCACACTTAAGCAATATTTAGATTTTAGTGAATTTTCTTTGTTATGTTTTTGATTTAATTGGTGTTATACAGTTTATAATATATAGAAGTTTATATCCTGCCTGTTTTCTACCCTTAAAACTATATAATAGCGAGCACTTTTCCACGTTGTTAAACATTCTTTGAAAACAGTGTTTCCAGCGGCTGCTGAGGACTCCCTGAGTTCCATTGTTCCCTCACACTCTGTCCTCTCTTGGCAGCAAGATGATGATTACTTGGCCACCTTGAAAGAGCTGGAAGCTACCCTTCGGACCCAGAGCCTCTCTCTGGAGGTGATTCCTGAAGGGAAGATCATGAACAACACCTACTACCAAGAATGCCTCTTCTACCTGCATAACTACAGCACCAGCCTGGCCATCATTAGCTTCTACGTGAGGCACAGCTGCCTGCGGGAAGCCCTGCTGCACCTCCTCCACAAGGTGGGACTTGCAGACGTGGCTGGCTCTCACACGGCAGTGCCTGCTTTGCCCGCTTGGCTTGGCCCATCCAGCTTTCATGGAGGCAATAACCCCCCTTAACCTTACCCCAGGGTTGAGCTATGAGGTCATCTCTGGCAAAGTCAGGTCCAAATGGCAAATTCTAGGGAATTCCCTGGTGGTCCAGTGGTTAGGACACCACACTTTCACTGCCGAGGGCCCGGGTTCAATTCCCGGTTGGGGAACTAGGAGCCTATAAGCCTCATGGTGCAGCCAAAATACAAAACAAAGCAAAACACAAATGACAAATTCCATCTGCACAAATCATGATTTGATGAGTGTGCGCAAGTCTTAACCTGGATCCCAGATTGCCCTTCTGACGGGCAGTGACAGATTTCATCCCTTCTCCCAGAACATTTAGCAGAACCAAGTAATAGCTGAGAGCATGGTCTCTGGAATGAGATGCTTGGTGTAAGTGGTGTGACCTTGAGCAAATTGCCTAACCTCTCTGTTTCCACACACTTCCCACCTGCTCTGGGCTGTGTCCTGCTGCTGACCCCACTACTCGTCCACTCAGGGTTGTTACCACAAAGGCCAGGAAGCACCCATGAGCCACATCCTAAATTTGAGCCACAAGTATCTCATAGAAGGAGAGTGTGCCCTCCTTTGTTTCCTCTGACATCCTCTGCCCTCCTCCCACAGGGGGCAAAGGCACCCCTGAAGTGCATTATTTCTTTGGAGCCATTGTTAAGCCAAGTCAGGGCTCTGTTTCACCATGACTCTTTGACCTTCTCTTTTTTATCTGAAAGTCCCATGCAATTCTTCTGAGGAACTGAGTGATTAGTACCAAATTTCATATAAAATTAAAGGAGCTTGAGTTATGCTTTAATTCCAGTCTGCTGCCTTCGTCCAAAATGGCAGCCATTGAAAGTTTACAAGTAGGCATATCTTCTAGGATTCCTCCAGTGCGTCAACAGTACAGAGTCGTGGTAACCATACCCCTACAGGACAGCGAAAGGGAAATGTTTTCACTACTGCCGTAGCTACCGTGTCTTAACCAGGTGTCAATATTGTAAAGGTTATATTATTTGGCATTTAATTGCTAAAACCTGTTTCCTTTTCCTCAGTTTCCAAAAGAGTTTTGAGGTAAAGCTACTTCACCTCACCCAGTTCTGTTGCTTCTAACTGATGACCACTCCAGAGGGTTAAGCTGCTTACTTACTTATTTTGGTAAAAGCTGACGACAGCATTGCCCCTGCTTTACATTCGTCAGAGCTAGGAAAGAAGGCTTCTTTTTATCTCCTGTAATCACAGCTACCCTTGAACTGAAGTATCTTACCTTCTCAAGCAGGTGGGGAACAACAGAAAAAAACATTGTGAAAACTATGACTGAATGCCTAGAGCATGGAAGACGTGGTGTTTCCAGCCTCATTCCCTGCCTTTTCACCCCTTACCCACCACACTGCCCCAGAGTGAGCTTTCTAAAACATAGTACATGTTATTTATGTTATTCTTAATTCATGTTATTCCTCTCTCTAAAAGGCCTTCGGTGGATCCCCATGGCCACAAGGTGAAGTCCAAATTCCTTAGCATGAATGCAGGACCCAACAGTATCAGGCCCCCTTATTTCTCCAGTTTATTTTCACTGCAAATCCTATCTCTGCTGTATATTCCGGACTTGCCAAATTACTTAAATTTTCCTGATTGTACCATGCCCTTTCTTACTTCCATGAGTCTACATTGCTGTTTCCCCGTACCTAGAATGCCCTGCCCCTCCTTGTTTTCTTGGAAAACTCATGTTTATCCTTCCAGACCCTCTGTATTGAGCATTCACCTCTTCCTATAAACAGTCACTGTACCTAGAACATAACTCTGTTATTGCATTTATCCCACTGGATTGCAACTATTTGTTTACAATTGTGTCTTCGCATCTGGAGCGAGAAGGCCCATATTTACCTTACCTGGTGTCTTCAAGCACCTGGCCTTGGTCCAGTTATGAATGAATGAGTGGATACATGAATGGATGAAATGGAAGTTCTTTTTTTTTGGCTGTATTGGGTCTTCCTTTCGTTGCTGCACGCAGGCTTTCTCTAGTTGCAGCGAGCGGGGGCTACTCTTCGTTGCAGTGAGCGGGCTTCTCATTGCGATGGCTTCTCTTGTTGCGGAGCACAGGCTCTAGGCATGAGGTCTTCAGTAGTTGTGGCTCGCGGGCTCTAGAGTGCAGGCTCAGTGGTTGTGGCATACAGGCTTAGTTACTCCGCGGCATGTGGGATCTTCCTGGACCAGGGATTGAACCTGTGTCCCCTGCATTGGCAGGCAGATTCTTAACCACTGTGCTACCAGGGAGGTCCCAAAATGGAAGTTTTTAAGGGGTTGAATGGCCAAATGGTTTTTTTTCTATGACTGTGGAACGGGGGTTGATGACTCACGGCCTCTGAACCACAGATGAACTTCAGAAGTGAGCAGGTTAGTACGTGTTTGCACTTTCCTGATGAGTTGGTCTATGATATTTATCATTTATTCATTCATCCAAGAAATAGTTATTAAATAGCCAAGGACTATTCTTCACAACAATGAAGAAAAAAAAGGCAGACAAAAATAGTTGCTCTATAAAACTTACATTATAGTAGGGAGAAAGACAATAAACAAGATAAATAAGATATATAGTATAGGTGATGAGTAATAAGAAGAGTAAAGTGGGGGAGAGGGAAGGGATGGATTGTGTAATTTTAGACAGGGTGCCCAGGAGAGATGACATCTGAGTAAAGGCCTAAAGTAGGTTGGGAATGAACTGTGCAGATTGTGGAGGAAGCACGGTCCAGGTGGAGGGAGTAGCAAGGGCAAAGGCCAGGGCAGCTTGAGCAGAGTAAGCTGGGGAAAGGGTGGTAGCAGATAAGGTCAGAAAGCTAACAGGGCCTAGATCATATAGAGCCTTGTAGACATTATGAGGACTTGGGCTTTGTGCTGAGTGAGAAGGAAAACCGTTGGAAGATTTTGAGCAGAGACGTAACATGATCTGACTTATGTTTTTTGTTTGTTTGTTTTTTGCGGTACGCGGGCCTCTCACTGCTGTGGCCTCTCCCGCTGCGGAGCACAGGCTCCGGATGCGCAGGCTCAGCAGCCATGGCTCACGGGCTCAGCCGCTCCGCGGCATGTGGGATCTTCCCGGACCGGGGCACAGACCCGCGTCCCCTGAATCGGCAGACGGACACCCAACCACTGCGCCACCAGGGAAGCCCATTACTTATGTTTTAACCGAATCACTCAGGTTGATTGGTTGGCATTAGTCAAAAAAGAGGCAGGAGTGGAAGATGGTAGACCAGGGAGGAGGCCATTGCAATCATCTGGGCAAGTGGTGATGATGACTTGGACCAGGACGGTACATGGAGGTGGTGAGAAGTGGTCAGCTACATACAGATTCTGTATGTATTTTGAGGTGGAGCCAATAGAATTTGCTAATGACTTTTATGTTGTGGTGTAAGAGAAAGATGGCTAAGGTTTTTGGCCTGAACAAATAGAATAACAAAATTGCCATCTGAGAAGGGGAAGACTGCAGAAAGAGCAGATTGGGAAGACACAATCAGGAGTGCAGTTTTATGTCAATATGTATTGTTCTCTAGATACCAAAGAGGACTTTTTGCGTCGGCAGTTGGCTATAAGTTAGGTATACAATTCTGGAGTTCAGAAAGAATAAACAGGCTGGGAATAGAGATTTAGACATAATCAGTAGAGCGATAAATGTAAAGCCCTAAGACTTATGAAATCAAAAGAGTGAGTAAAGAAAAGAGGACAGGGACTTCTCTGGTGGCGCAGTGGTTAAGAATCCACCTGCCCATGCAGGGGACATGGGTTCAATCCCTGGTCTGGGAAGATCCCACATGCCACGGAGCAACTAAGCCCACGCGAGGCACCAGTACTGAGCCCAGGTGCTGCAACTACTGAAGCCTGCGCGCCTAGAGCCCATGCTCCACAAGAGAAGCCACTGCAATGAGAAGCCCGTGCACCCATCGAAGGGTAGACCCCACTGGCCGCAACTAGAGAGAAAGCCCATGTGCAGCCAAAAAACCCAACGCAGCCAAAAAAAAGAGAACAGCTCCCTCCTAAGCTCTGGAGAGATTAGGAGGAATCAGCAAAGGAGACTGAGAAGGCGTAGCCAGGGAAGTAGAAAGAAAACCTGGTGGGGGTGGTATCCTGGGGGCCAAATAAAGAAAATTTTTCAAGGAGGAAGCCATCAGCTATATCACAAGCTGTTGACAGAGAAGGTGGAAAACAAGGACTAAGAATTTTAGATTTAACAACATAGAGGTCATTGGTGATCTGAGGGGCAGTTGCAATGGAGTTGTAGGTGCAAAAGCTAGATGTGAGTGAGTTCAGGAGACAGTCACCGGAGAGGAACTGGAGACAGGGAGTGCAGATAACTCAAGGAACTTTTCTGTACGGAGAAGGAGAGAAGGGGAGCAGTCACCCGGGCGGGATTCTCAAAGGGTTCCATCTGTGATGTGCAAAAAGATAAGACGCACCGCTGTGGGAGGATGCTGAAGGGCTGTGAGTGGAAGGAAACTCAGAATGGGTCCCAGACAGTGCCAGAACCAGGCTCAAGACTTCTGACTTTTTGCTTTGCCCTGCTCCAGGAGAGTCCCCCGGAAATCTTCATAGAAGGCATCTTCCAGCCAAGCTATAAAAGTGGGAAGCTACACGTTTTAGAAAACTTGCTAGAATCCATTGATCCAACCTTGGAAAGCTGGGGAAAGTACTTGATTGCCGCCTGCCAACATTTACAGAAGAAGAACTACTACCACATTCTGTACGAGCTACAGCAGTTTATGAAGGTAACAGCAGCCCCATCCTGCCTTCTACCTCTGTCCCTGTTGGCCTGTCGCGTGGGGAGACTGTGCAGGATGAGGGAACGAGACTCGTTTTGGTTCCTGGCCTTTTGCTCCTTGACTAAGCCTACCGCAAATCCACATTACTCTCTAGCATTCTTACATAGTATCAGGATTTCCATTCTCATCCTAAGGAGGCAGACTTTAATCTTGTCAGTAATAGCATTCTTCAGAATTCAGGGAGTATAAAGATAAAAAAGAGGGATATGGTAGTTTCAAGATAAACATGTAGCATGAATGCGGAATTCATAAGGAATGAAGGAGAAGTAAGTGTTTTTAGAGAAGATGCATGAAAGGAGAGGGATCATGTTTCTTCCAATCTGTCTGAGGGTGGCCAACACTAAATCACAGAGAAATTGGCTTATTCAATGCCAGAGTGAAAGTGAAGGCAAGTCAAATGGAGAATCAGACGTCTCCTTTTTAAAGATCTCTTTTGTGCTGGAATAACGTCCTACCTAAGGTCCCAGCCAGCCAGTTCACTTTGGGATCTCTTGGGCCTCTGAGGGAAAGGGTGCTGGCAGCCAGGCTTCACGGGGGGACATCAGATCAGAGTTCTCCTCACACCCCCACCCTCCAAATCTCCTTTGACCTGAACATTCATTTTCCTCTTCCAGGACCACATCCGGGCCGCCATGACCTGTATTCGGTTCTTCAGTCACAAAGCAAAGACATATACGGAGCTGGGAGAGAAGCTCTCTTGGCTGCTTAAGGCCAAGGACCACCTGAAGATCTACCTCCAAGAAACCTCCCGCCGCACTGGAAGGAAGAAAACCACCTTCTTCCGAAAGAAGATGACGGCAGCCGATGTGTCAAGGTAACTTGGGGTTCAGGGAGCAGCTGGGGTGGGGCAGAAAGGCTGGAACCGAGGGCCTGTCGGTGATGCAGCCGCCCTTGCCCATCTCTGAACTCTTGGGAGACAAACACATACACGCACACACCTAACAGGAATCATTCCTGGATGACAGTGTCCGGTACAAGCCTGGAAAGCCGCCAGAGGAGCTTGTAGGAGAAGAGGAAAGTCGGGGAGGCGCAGGAACTGGGATCACATGTGACAGTCAGACTAAGCCCCTACCCCTTACAAGACGCAAAAGAGGTCCTGGGTGATCTGGCCCCCGCCTGCATCTCCATCTTACCTCATGCTACTCTCTCCTTTCTTGTGGCGCATCAGGCACCCTGGCCTCCGGGGGGTTCCTCAGCACCCCAGGTCCTTCCCTCCTCTCAGCCTTTTTGCTGAGAGCACAACATCTGAAGTAAATGCTCCACCGCTACCGTTTATTCCTTCACAGTCCCAATCGCTAGATACTCAATGTGTCTGTTTGTTATCTAGCCTCTGAACTCTGGAGGGCAGGGCTCCTGTCTCTCCCAAACGCTGCTGTTGTTAGCAGCACACCGTGCTCCGTAAACACTCAGCAGCCACTTTCGCCTTGTCGTAACTGCTCAGAGGGTATTTTGGATCTCTTTTCCCTCCGCATCCTTTCTTCTGCCTTTTCCATTGCCATCCTATTATGATTTCTCAGTCCCCTGGCCCTGGTTACTCCTGAGGCCCCTCCTGAGGCCTGACTGTGCATCTCCTGTCACCGCAGGCACATGAACACGCTTCAGCTGCAGGTGGAAGTGACCAGGTTCTTACATCGCTGCGAAAGTGCTGGGGCCGCTCAGACCACCCCCTTGCCTCTGCCAACCCTGTTTGGAAACAACCACATGAAAATGGATGTTGCCTGCAAGGTATGCACGATGTGTCAGAGGCACTCTTTCAGAGTGCCTATCACACTTGTAATCGTCTAGTTATCATTATTTCAGTCATCCTTTTGATGGCTGCCTCCCCGATGGAATGAGAGCCCCGGAAGGCTGGAGACCGAGTCCGTTTTGATTACTCTTGTATCGCTAGTGCCTGCACTCAGTAGAGTCTCCACAAATATTTGTTGAATAAATGAATGAATGAGGGCCTCGTTCTTGACTGAGGGGCTGCTCCAGTAATTCTTGCTTCTTTAAGCACGTTTCCCTCTCATTTTCAGGTCATGCTAGGAGGGAAAAATGTAGAAGATGGTTTTGGAATTGCATTCCGTGTTCTGCAGGTATGACTCAGATTACTCAGGATTATACCGAGGGCGATCAGCACATGACCACAGTTCTGTGATCATTCTTCAGAAAATTTTTATACCAAGGAAAGCAGATTTACACGTACATCAAGGATGAAATCAACAAGAGGGCTGTTACAGAACTGGGTCAAATTCAAGACCGTAGGCCACTTTGCCAAAAGCCAAGCAACCAATGACGAGTTCATCAAAAGCTATCAAATAACTACCCGAAACGAGTTCGGGTAGGAGAGTTCCACATAGCTGTCCTCATTGCGGGGGAGCGTGGCTGGAGGAGGTGGCAGAGGGGCTGCGGTGCAGGGGTCCTATTCAGGGGGAGGGGCCGCTGGCAGCAAGAGCTGCCCCTCCATCCTTCTGCCCAGGAGCCGGCTCGAGGCATACATTTTCTGCTGCTTGTGATACGAGGACATGGGTACAGCTGTGGCACTGGAGCAGAGGATGGAGCAGGGCGCCAAAACCATGAAAAGCCAGACCACTCCCCACCACACAGTGACACGCAGGCACGCTGAGGCCCATCACCCTCCAGGCAGACACGGTCTTCACGCAGTGTGCATCTAAAGGATCAAAGACAACAAACCATCTGACAGATTTCTTTCTTCCCACCCATTTTCCCTGTTGGGCAAAGACCCCAAGGCAACAACATGTTTATCTGGTAGTTTCTAGCACATCAGTCTTTTGGTGAATTGGCCTGTTTCCTAACACCAAGACATCTCTTAACAGAGCACCAAGTGTCCAGGGCAGCCAGTATCAGCCCCTGACATCCATTTTCCAAGAGAAAGGTGACTCGTTAGAGAATGAACTGGTCTTGGGCATTTGATTAGAATATTTTCAGAAAGTGACACGGCAGCAAGTGAGATGTACCAGTGTAGATATCAAAGTTACGATTTTTATGGATGCTTCCTAAATGTCTGCCGAGCTCCAAGAGAAGAACTTTTTGCTGATTGCTTGTTTATGTATGTTCTCTATTGGGACTACAGTCTTGTCTACCCCAAGCCCAGTGGGAGCTCTGTAAATGTCACCTCCCTTCCCGCCATTGGTGTCCCTGCCTCCCTACACCCATCACCCCATGTTCTGTTCTAGGACTTCCAGCTGGACGCTGCCGCAACCTACTGCAAAGCCGCCCGGCAGTTGGTGGAGAGGGAGAAGTACAGTGAGATCCGACAGCTGCTCAAATGTGTCAGCGAGTCAGGCATGGCGGCCAAAAGTGACGGGGACACGATCCTCCTCAACTGCTTGGAAGCATTCAAGAGAATTCCACCCCAGGTGCGCTCACCCCCAGACCTCTCAGCTCCTCTGCCTATTTCAGTGTCTTCACATCCCCCTCTTTATTTTTCTCTTCCCTATACTTACTGTACCTGAAACTCTACAAGATCCCTCTGTCTTTCTGACCCCTCTGTAATGATGGCCTCACTAGTCAACCCTTCGCTGGAAAGAAAATTCATGGTGATAATCACTGTATCCAGAGGCCGTCCCTCAGCATCCCATTGTCTGATGCTGTTGGCACCAGGAAGTGTCTGCGGACGGACAGAGTTGAGTTTCTCCCTGTGATTGTAGAGGAGGTCATCGTGGGCCTGCAGGTGGCCTTTGAAGCACGTCGCCTGCAAAACTGTCCCCCGATGGCTTCCTAGTGGGGTGAACAAAGCCACATCCTTTCTTTTTTTTTTTTTATAAATTTATTTTATTTTTGGCTGCGTTGGGTCTTCGTTGCTGCACGTGGGCTTTTCTCTGGTTGTGGCGAGCGGGGGCTACTCTTTGCAGGGCGCAGGCTTCTCATTGCAGTGGCTTCTCTTGTTGCGGAGCACAGGCTCTAGGTGTGCGGGCTTCAGTAGTTATGGCTCGCAGGCTCTAGAGCACAGGCTCAATAGTTGTGGCGCACAGGCTTAGTTGCTCCGCGGCATGTGGGATCTTCCCAGACCAGGGCTTGAACCTGTGTTCCCTGCATTGGTAGGCAGATTCTTAACCACTGCGCCACCAGGGAAGCCCCACATCCTCTCTTGAAGGCCAAGGACAGGCCTCGTTTGCTGTTGCTTCTCAGGTTCCCAAGCTTAGTGTTATCGTTAGCTTTCCTCTGTTGCTCTTATAGCAGGAGTTGAGTTTGGTTTTTGTGGGTTTTTTGGCCGTGCCACGTGGCTTGTGGGATCTTAGTTCCCTGACCAGCTATTGAACCCGGGCCCTCAGCAGTGAAAGCATGGGGTCTTAACCTTTGGACCGCCTGGGAATTCCCAGGTGATGAGTTTGTAGAGAAGGTTCAGGCAGGCATCCCCACCCTGAGTCAGAATGGCTTGGCTGAGGCTGGGTTGGGCCCTGGCTGCCACGCTGCGGACCCCTTCATCTCGTGACTACTGTGTCTCTGTTCTGAACAGGAGCTGGAGGGCCTGATCCAGGCGATGCACAGTGACGACAGCAAGGTGAGCGGAACTGTCTCCACACCCAGTAGCGCTCGGGCACAGCACTTTGGACTTGCCTTTTCACCTTTATCCTTTCCTCGCTACCATTCAACCTGTATCTCAGCCTCTTTGTTATCAGAGGTGGGACTGAGACCCAGATAGGGGCGTAGAAGGGAGGGCATAGGTGGGGAACATGAGAAACCTGACCACATGAGCCTTTGCCCTCCCATTTTTTTATACCCAAGACACACATGTCCTAGGCTTCTCTCAACTCTCCATTTCCTATGGAGGTTTTCTCTCAGAGCCCTAGGAAACCCTCACTTTCATCTTCAGACGGACTCACTGCATGAGGTTCTCAGAGTGAGCAGGCCTCTCTTCATCCTGGAGGAGCAAGTGTACCCTCTACAGTAAGGAGAAAACTCAGCCAACCCTTTGACCAACGATGCCTGTTGGTGCCTCAGTCTGCAGAACAGGCCTTGCCCCTGGGGCCTGCAAGCTCTTCCTATTGAGTGGGAGGGAAATCGGTGAACCTTTGGGAAGGGTGCCAGCGGCTCCTGTTTGTGGCTTCACCGTGGGAGGAAGGCCCACAGGCCAAGAGAGGCAGGAGAAAGCCAAGCCAGCCTGCCCTGGCCACTAGCAGTGGAATGATCTGGCAGCTGAGTCCCTTGTGAAGAAAACTAATGTTAGGCAAACAGCTTCTCACGCAACCACATTGCTGCTCCCCACGGCGGTATTGCTAATCCCTGGACTGAATTTGCAGGGCATTTTTCATTTGAGGTTAGGGAGAAGCTGTTCTTAACATTTCTTCACTTAATTCTGCAACATCCTGATGACATCCTGTGGAAAGGGTAGAATTCTGGCATCCTGAAATGTGGAAAATTACTTTTCTAGAATCAAAATGAGAACCCGACAGCCAGGCCAGACACCCAGGTTTCTTGATTCTCCGGCTATGGTTCTTTTCCAAGCCTTCAGTGATCCTCCTGTTCTGTAGGACAGAGACTTTGTGCCTGGGAAAGATGGACGCTGAAAGCTATACCGTCGTTATTACTTTTTCAGGTTTTTTCTGGCAGCAGCTGTTCTAACACACTTACGTGATCTCAGGTCACAGGATCTTGCCAAAAACAGCTTCGTTCAGTTTCTATTCCAGACTTTCTGGAAAAATGCCCTCCTCCTCTAGGTAGGAATTTTGCCTGGCAACTTGTGATATTCTGTTTAATGTACACTGGTACCAAGCAGAGCTGAGGGCCCGGGTGAAGCGAATGTCCTAGGGCAACAGGTAGATAACCATACTGCAGGACTTGATCACTTCAGAGAGCTCAGACATGTCAGAACATGTCTTCTAGCTGTAGGCGATTATCTGTAATTGAGCTTAGGAAAGGAGGACTTTAGTGACCAAGGTAAAAAAAGAAGATGGAGCATTGAAACATCAAGAGAGAAGAGTCCGCTCCAACCACCAGAAGGACTGTCACGGCAGAAAGGCAGCTGCTAGCGGGAGCTCTGAGGCAACTCACCTGGGCCTTGCTGTTCGCTGGCCTGGAACCCTGGCTAACCAGGGAGGTGCTGGTGAGGTCGTGGCCAGGGAAGGCCGGGGCTCTCGTCTCCACCCAGCTGGGCATTCCTGAGCTGGAGGGTGTCCTGAATGAAGGAAACTGAGCTGCCTCTGTGCCAAACTGCAAGTCAGATCAACCTGGGGTCACGCCTTATTTAGAGTTTTTCTAATTGTGTGCGTTTTCTTCCCAAAATTTCCTGTTAAAAGATTTTTTTTTTTTTTTTGCGGTACGCGGGCCTCTCACTGTTGTGGCCTCTCCTGTTGCGGAGCACAGGCTCCGGACGCACAGGCTCAGCGGCCATGGCTCACGGGCACAGCCACTCCGCTGCATGTGGGGTCTTCCCTGACCGGGGTACGAACCCGTGTCCCCCGCATCGACAGGTGGACTCTCAACCACTGCGCCACCAGGGAAGCCCTGTTAAAAGATTTTTAATTCAGCAGGTCAGAAACAGAAAATAGAGAAAGGGGCTCTGTGTGCCCATTGTAGGGGGCAGGTATGATGGCTTATTCATTCACTCATTCACTTCATGCATTTTCATTGAACACCTGCATGCCAGACCCTGTGCTAGGCACCAGGAATGGTTAGAAAAAGGAGACACTATTCCTGCCATCCTGGCCAAGGAGGCAGTCATCAATCAAATCAGCCAAATGACTACAAAACCACAGTCTGTCGGCAGTGAGGCCAGGAGGAGGCTGGAGAGCCCAGGGGAGTGAGGAGGGCCTTGGAGGGAGTGCTTAGAGGCCAGACTCTGCCTGCCTACCTTCTTCTTTTTGAAATTCTTAGCTTATTTGTAATAACTTTTTACACTATAAAATAACAGTGTAATATTTAAAGAGTGGCTGTAATGTAATAAAAGGCAAGAACCCAATTATTTTTTTTTCCTAATAACCTCTAATCTGTTTTGACAGAGTATCTTTTTTTTTAATTTATTTATTTAATTTATTTTTGGCTTTGTTGGTTCTTCGTTTCTGTGCAAGGGCTTTCTCTAGTTGCGGCGAGCGGGGGCCACTCTTCATCGCGGTGCGCGGGCCCCTCACCGTCGTGGCCTCTCTTGTTGCGGAGCACAGGCTCCAGATGCGCAGGCTCAGTAGTTGTGGCTCACGGGCCCAGTTGCTCCATGGCATGTGGGATCTTCCCATACCAGGGCTCGAACCCGTGTTCCCCTGCATTGGCAGGCAGATTCTCAACCACTGCACCACCAGGGAAGCCCAAGAACCCAATTATTGATTGGTAGGTGAGAAGTGGTATCTCATCTGCTTGAGCTCTCTGTGTGCCTGTTAGTGACTTGTCAGTGACGGTTTCCTTCCCGCTGTTTCTTACACCCAACTGGCAGGTTCAGGCCTACCTGACGTGTTGCAAGTTGCGTTCTGCCTACTTGATCGCCGTGAAGCAAGAACACTCACGGGCCGCGGTCCTCGTCCAGCAGGTGCAGCAGGCCGCCAAGAGCAGTGGGGACGCAGTAGTGCAAGACATCTGCTCCCAGTGGCTTCTGACAAGCCACAGCCGGGGTGCCCACGGCTCGGGCTCCAGGAAGTGACCCTGGACTACGGGGCCTGACAACTGTGGGAGGGGAGTGATGGGCATGCTTCCAGCTCTTTCCTCCTGTGGGACGGGACTTCCCTGGCTCCACCCCAGGTGGGAAAGAGCTGGAATTGGACCTGACTTGCCATCCTGGGCAAAGACAGGACCTTTCACACAAGTGCCATGTTTCTGTAAAACTGTGGAGTCTGTGTTTGTCTGGAGATGGCCAGTTCTTTCTACCTCAGAGTGAGTGTGTGTGTGTGCACGCTCTTTGCGCTCATGTTTACGCCCAAGCATTTCTGAACAAATGAAACTCTCCCCCCACTGCAAAGAGGCACTTTACTTTAGACTTCTGCCTGTCTGAAAACCTTCCCCGCGTTTTTGGTTCTTAACCCGGGTTCATCCTCTTTGTACACAGTTCCCTCTGTGTGGAGACGTTCCAGTAGCTCCTCGTGACTGGAAGGGTTTTAACAGAGAATTATAGAGCAGCATCAAAAGGATTTCCTCTTCTTCCCTCCTTCCCGTCCCCAAATTCAGAGATGGCTTTAGGGCTGTTGCTTCCTGTGGTATAAAACCATTCTGAGTGTCTCTCCTCTCACAAGCGCAAGAGTTACCATGAATCTTTGGAAGGTGGTCTGAACAGAAAGGTCCTCAGGTGCTGGCATCTGAAAGCTGTGGCTACCTGTACACGTGATGGGGTCTGGAGCCCTACACATGGGCAGGAGGGGTGCCATCACGTTTATCCACAGGGAGAGAAAAGGGAACCTCTCCAATCCAAACAGGATTGCAGGAGGGTTGTTTACAAGCAAAGAACTGGCTTTTGTCAATATCCCTGCTGCAAAGTGAGAGAAAGTAGCTTCCTCTTTGAGAGTCTGGGGAGAGAAACAGTAGCCCAGACCCTGGAACTGAATGGCTGGACTTTGCCTGTTTGAGTTACAGTCCTATATGTGCCCCTTAAGTTGGTTAGGAAATCACTTCCTCTTCCCTCCTGCTTCTCTTCAGTCTCTTCGGAACAGAAGGATGGACACGCAGAGATCCAAGGTCATTGAGAAGGCAGTGCACTTCTTTGTCTTAACAAAGGGAGTCACGGGTTCACTTTGAAGTTGGACCAGCGGACAAGAATTAAACAAGGGGGGCTTCCCTGGTGGCTCAGTGGTTAAGAATCCACCTGCCAATGTAGGGAACACAGGTTCGAGCCCTGGTCCGGGAAGATCCCACATGCCACTGAGCAGCTAAGCCCGTGTGCCACAACTACTGAACCTGCACGCCTAGAGCCCGTGCTCTGCAACAAGAGAAGCCACTGCAATGAGAAGCCCGTGCACCGCGACGAAGAGTAGCCCCCGCTCACCACAACTAGAGAAAACCTGTGCACAGCAACAAAGACCCAACTCAGCCATAAATAAATAAATTTATTTTTTATAAAGAAGAATTAAACAAGGGGATGGTGAAATAGGTCATGTCCAGTTGGGCAACTAGGTGAAGTGCTCCTTTAATAAGCATTGGCCTGTCTTCCCACCAGAGACGTGACAGCGTTTTGGAAAAGGTCTGCCATAGTCCATGACTTGGATTTGCAAATGAGGGGTGTGAGGAAAGCTCCGCAGCTGCGAGCCTCCCACCAGCCAGAGCTCAGCCTGTTGATCTCACGTTTGCTGCTGAGAGAAACGGGAGCTAGAAGCCAAAGTCACTATCTCTGGCACTTAGAAACCCTGTGGATTTCCCTCTGAACCAGGTTTTTTTAATAGTAAAATAAACAACTGTAAGAGCATCTGTCAGATTCAAAGTTTTGGTCCTCTTAGAGAGGGGAGAGACTGAAAAGAAAATACTAGACCCCTTTATGGGAAAGTGACAAGTGGCTTTGAGTCATAAAATGCATCTGTCTCCCAGAAAACATCATTTCCTGGCATCTGCTTGCCCTTCTGAGTCTGCCCTTTTTGCACTGAACATAAGCACTTTATATAAATAGGTTGCAAATCTTACAGCCCTTAATTTGGGATGTTAAGACCAGATTTTCCTGACTCTCAATTAGTTGAACTATAAAATAGGCAGCCATTGACTAGACTGATGTAAGATGAGGCTAAGGGCTTTTGGGCATCAGGCTGTGGTCTCCAGCAAAAAACAAAATAACAAACTAATGGACACGTCAAAGGGTTGAATGTTTTATTATAAGCAAGTCTTAATAAAGTGTCTGTCCTACAAGTTCTTGGCTTCATGGCTCCTTTGTGCTGTCTTGCTCTTATCCTTCCCTTCCTTCATGCCTTGTGTTCTGTGTGGAGAGAAAAGGTGGGTGGGAAACATGAGATGGCCTTCAACTCCTGAACTTCTCTAAATGATTCCCATCATAACTCAGGACTGTGGTTAGGATTTATCTCAAGATTCCTAATATGTTAAAAACTATTAGTGTACTCTCTGCCACCAGGAAACTGTCTTGCCTCATTCAGAGTGGTGGGTGGAGGTAGGTTATACATTCATCAGGTATAGAAGGCAAATGAAAAGTCCCTCCCATCCCTGTCCCTTTAGCCCAGTCCCCTCCCAGAGGCCACCAGGGTGACCTGTTTCTAACGTATAGTTCCAGAACTATTTTATGCATAAAGAAGCAGTAACGCCTAAAGTATTTCGTGGTGAAGATACACCATAATTATTTAACCAGTCTCTGTTGATGGGCATTTTAGGTTGTTGCCATCTTTGCCACAACAGATTATGCTGCAGGGAATCATCTTGTCTCGAATACCCTGGGTCAGAGGATATGTGCATTTGGTAAATATTGTCGGTTGCCTTCCAAAGAGGTCATGACAATTCACTCTCCCACCAGCACTGTAGGACAAGTGCCTGCTTTCCCACAGTTATCAAACTTTGTATATCTTTGCCAGGCTGAGAATGAAAAATGGAACTCTGAAGTTTTTTTCAAGCTGTTAATTCTGCGTATCTTTTTAATAGCAACCAAACTGTGACTCTTTGAAACCAGGTGTAGGGTCTTTGGGGAAAGTAGAACTCAAGTTGGGCTTAGATAGTTTTCTTGCCACCCTCTGACAGCACACATGTGCAGTATGATACTTGAACCATGGACAGTAACATTGCTGCCATTATCACCTTTCCCTAGAAACATGATCTCATCCAATTTCTCATTTAAAAAAATTAACAAAGCTTCAAAAACAGGGCTTCCCTGGTGGCGCAGTGGTTGAGAGTCCGCCTGCCGATGCAGGGGACACGGGTTGGTGCCCCGGTCCGGGAAGATCCCACATGCCGCGGAGCGACTAGGCCCGTGAGCCATGGCCGCTGAGCCTGCGCATCCGGAGCCTGTGCTCCGCAACGGGAGAGGCCGCAGCGGTGAGAGGCCCGTGTACAGAAAAAAAAAAAAAAAAAATTCAAAAACAAACACAACAAACAAAAAGTAATGATGAAGGTAGACTGAAAAGCACCTGTTTGGGATCTGGCACAAAGATGCGTCACAACAAAGGAAATTGGAACACCCAACCTAACCCTAGGATAGAGGACGCTGACTATGTTTAGAAACCTGAGACATTCCAAATTTACCGGATATCTTTGGCTGGAGCTTAAGTGAAGTAGATCAAATGCTGTCAGACTTTTCATGCTCAAGCAACCAAATGTCAATAGTCACAGTTACCCTGAGGGAAATGGCCTGTTCTTGGTCATCATCTTCTCTTCTACAGTAATGATGTTGACTAACCCATCCTTGAAACCTCCGATTCTACAACAAATTTATTCAACATCTGGTTTACTGAAGGGCTTCTTTGGTGGAGCGCTTTCCTGCTCGCTGTTTCTTCACATTCTTATTTCTGCTTGGAACTCTTTAACCACCTCCACTACCCCAACCCTCCAGTCTCCTGTTGTTAAAACCCTTTCATCAAGCCCCTTTCAAGTACCTTTTCTACAAATTATTTGCTGCTCTGGCTATACTTCCTCTTCGTCCCACTGAAGGGCTAAAATTCTTCAAGGTCTTATCCATTCTCTCTTGACACTCTTATACTCTCCCATACAATCCCATAGCTTCAGCAATCATCTTGATTGGCTGAGTTCCAAGTCAAATTTCTCCCCCTTAATGTTTTTCCACAGCAGATCCACCTTTTGATTGCTTTCTGGAAATCACCCAGATGGCTGACCTGCCTGCCTCTAAAAATAGTAGCATGTTCAAAATGGAACACATCCTATTCCACCCACAAACCTAATCTTCCTGTGTCAGTGAATATTAGTATCAATCAATTAATGTTATTATTACTATTGTGCATGCTTCCTGGGTTAGAAACCTCAGGGGTTCTCTGTATTGAATTTCTGTTCCCTTCTCGATCAACAAACATTCAAGTACCTACCATGCATATATCCAGTTGAAAGCCAAATCCTTTCATCCTGTTTTCCCAGTTGGAAGACACTGGCCCTTCCACTGCATCCCCTTACTTCAGGTCCTTGTCACTTTCTCCCCTGACTGTTGTAGAAGCCTCTTTTCACCTCAAACACCTATGCAAAAGTTGGTTCTCCTACCAACTCCATATTAACAAACAATACTTCTAGAAGAATAAACAACTGTATCATCTTCAGGCGTGGGAAGTCTTTCTAAGCAGATACAAACCCAAGGATCCTTGAAACATTTAATTGTCATTATTGTGGTTAAAATGCCCATAACAACAACAACAACAAAATTACCATTTTAACTATTTTTAAGTGTACAGTTCAGTGGCATTAAATACATTCACATTTTTGTGCAGCCATCACCACTGTCCCTCTCCAGAACTTTTTCATCTTCCCAAACTGAAATTCTGTACCCATTAAGCACTAACTCTCTATCCGTCCCCCCACTGTCCCCAGCCCCTGGTAACCACCGTAATGCATTTGACCTGTGTCATATATGTTGCAAACATGTTTTTCTAGGTTTTGATGGTCCTTTTATTTTTGTTACAGTGTATTTTATTTATTTATTTATTTTTAATAATTAATTTTTTTGGCTGCATTGGGTCTTCGTTGCTGCGCATGGGCTTTCTCTAGTTGCAGCGAGCAGGGGCTACTCTTCGTTGTGGTGCGTGGGCTTCTCACTGCAGTGACTTTTCTTGTGGAGCACGGGCTCTAGGCGCACGGGCTTCAGTAGTTGTGGCCTGAAGGCTCTAGAGCTCAAGCTCGGTAGTTGTGGTGCGTGGGCGTAGTTGCTCCGCGGCATGTGGGATCTTCCCAGACCAGGGCTGGAACCTGTGTCCCCTTCGTTGGCAGGTGGATTCTTAACCACTGTGCCACCAGGGAAGCCCTGTTACAGTGTATTTTTAAAACTCATGAGCAATGCATTTGATTACATAAAAATTGTCTTTTCATTATGCTAAGTGAAATAAGCCAGATACAAAAGGACAAATAATAAATAATATATGATTCCATAAGGCACCTACATCAATTCTATCAGTACTTCAGGGCCCTTTTCAAATGGCACTTCTGCTGAGAACATTTTTGTTTTCTGGTTCCCCTCTTCCTTCTCTGCTCCCGCCCCGTGGATGTGGACTCTTACTCCTTTAACCTTTCTGTGTCTCTTAAAACTCCCCTATTCTGCCTTCCTGACAGTCATTTTTTTACTTGTCCTTTTGTTCCCTCATAGACCATAAGCTCCTCAAAGGCAAGGATTATCTCTTGCTCACCTTTGAGTTCACCCACAATTACTTGCACATTATTTACTAGTAAATAAAGATTTTTGAATTAAACTGTAAAGAATATAGCATGTCCTGAACCAGAAATAGTTGAGAAAGTGAAACATTTTTTAAGTTATCTGTTCAAGAGTCTTTTTCCAGACTGTAAGCTGGTCAAATGACTATAAGTTCAAATGCCTTATTTATATCCCCAGGACTGAGCCTGGCACATGATGGGCTGTCAGTAAACTTTAGCTGAATTTTTTAATTGGATTGAACTAATGGAAACAGTTCATTTAAGGAAACGACCAGTATAGAAGTCATTTCCTTAGAGAGAAAAACATTCTTTGCTTGTAGGGAAAATGGGCAAGATTGAACATATTTAAGGAAAAGCTGAGAAGATTCTTTTCATTTCTATGTTGATATTTTAAGAACCTTTGAGCTGAGGGAAAAAATCCAATATAGTAGTTACTCCAATTTAATGGAAATAGGAACTCAATGAATAGAAATTTGACTCCCACTATCTTTTTAAAAGTAAATTATTGAACTGTTCCTAAGTCACCTGCATCAGACAGCACCTACAAAGAACTATGTACTTTTTAGAGCTAGAAGTGATCATAGAAGACATTGACTACATCCCCTATTTTATTTTTTGTTCACTTATTTATTCAACAAATATTACGGTTATATTGTGAGCTGTATGCTGGAGTTTACAGAGTCATAGAAGATGCCCGGTCACTTGCTATTGTCTCATATATTAAATATTGAGAGGATGTCCAGGGTGTAAATGAGAGCTCATGGGAGGAGTACTGAATACAGACTGGAGGGAGGCCAATGAAGGCTTCCCAGCAGACATGATGCTCAGGATACAAGTAGCGGGAGAAAGGGGTCCAGAGACAACAGAGTATCTAACTGAGAGAAATCAAAGAAATCGCATCAGGCTGGAGCCTGGTCAGCGTGCTGTGACCAGGTTATGTGGGGTCTCGTAAGCTTGTTAAGGAGTTTGGGATTTAACCCATTGGATAATAGAAGGACACCAAAATGTTCTAAGCAAGAGAGTGACGTGACGTGACAAATTTTAAGGTCACTTTGGCTGCAGAATGGAGCACAGGTTAGTCAGGGGGAAAAGTAGAAGCAGAGATGTTACCAAGTTTGGGTAGTAGTTGAGGCTTCCTGTAGCCCTCAAAATAAAGTCCAAATTCAGACTTCCTTGGCAGTCCAGTGGTTAAGACTTCAAGCTCCCAACACAGGGGGCGTGGGTTCCATCCCTGGTCGGGGAAGATCCTGCATGCCGTGTGGTGCGGCCAAAAATATATAATAATAATAAAGTCCAAATTCTCACCAGGGCTCATAAGGCCCCTCCTTACTGGATCCCTACCTACCTCTCATTTCTCACCTTCCAACCCCCAACTCCCTTCTTTCAGCTTCTCAGATGTGATATATGCTTTGCCCCCTCTGAGCCTGCTGCCTGGACCACTTTTTACCTTCTCTTCACCTAGTGAAAAAGTCTTGTTAAGCGTATGCTACTTGTTTTAGGACGTCTTCTTAGATCTCTTCCCTCCATCCCAGACTAGCATGGGCATTTCTGCCACGTGTCCTTGTAGTGAGGGACGAAACAGAATCTCTCTGGCTCACTTCCTACCGCCCATGCTTGCAACAATCCTGGCACAAAGTGTGTGTCTTGTTTTAATAAATGAATGATCTAATGGTGGCGTGAGGGTATCTACAATTTAAGGGGCAAGTAGAGGAAGAAGAACCTGCAAAGAAGTCCCAGAAGGAGGAGGAGAACCAGAAGAATGCAGGTCACAGAAGCCAAGGGAGCAAGTGTGGATCTCTAGGTTCCATATGGCTCTACTTGTAAACCACCCACAAAGAGCCAAGGAGGGCAACAAATAGAAACATGAACTTCATCTTTGATGAAAGAAGGAGACAAATGTTAAGAGAAATTCTCAACATGAAGATTAAACAATCTTCATGGATGGAGTGACACCTCTTCCACTGTGGAAAGAGGCAAGGAAGAAAATATGAGTGGGATATAGACAAGTTTGCTGGTTTTGTAGCAGAAAGTTGAGGAGTTAAGACTGATGGCTTCCCAGTTCTCCATGAAATCAGAGGAGAAACCAGCTGTTAATAGTTCAGGGGAGCTGTTGGGTGGAGTGGCTTGAGAATATGGAGAGGACGTGAACCTCTCCATATTGTAACCTAAGAGGCATTTTCACTATGAAGTTTTTGAAGCTTACTTGGGCCCCTGTGCGTTAAGGGAGTTGCTGGAAGTTGTATTCTAGGTGGGGGCGGGGGGAAGCCAGGTTGCTTTCTGAAGGCATTTTTATGCAAGCATTGCTGTCAAATTACCTAAAGAGGTCTCAGAAGATCTTAAATTCCCACGGCTCTAATTACCTTTGGTTGGGGGTGGTGGGTTTCTTCATTCTAAATCAATGTCCAATTTTGTACCTAACTTTGTAACTGTAATTGTGTATTATTCTTTTAAAGATGATCCCATGAATTGTATAAGCTTCCTTGGATCCATCCTTGACTGTGGAAGAACAGGTGATCAGGCAGCACTGAAAGCCCAGTTGACACTGAGGACCAGTGATTGATAGTGTCTCCAGTCTGCCAGGTTGAGTGATTTTCTCCAGCAGCACTCTTGGCGTGTAGAAATCAGAGAGTTGGATTCTTCTAGCCTTTGCTAGATGGGATGATAATGGCACAGGGAATTGACAAGAGAGAAAGCTGGGGGAGCAGAAGGTTGTGGTTGGAGTGGGATGTTGGAAGTTAAGATATCTGAGAAGCAGCAAGCTCATGTGATGACAAAGTGCCCAGGTGTGGTCCTTGTCATGGGAATGGGAGATGAAGAGGGGTGGAGGAAAAGGTCAGTGTTGAGGAGATCAGGGAACTGAGTCTGAGTGGACGTGCAGGACACTTTCAAATACTAGTGCTAGAGAATAGTAAATATATTTAAGAATATGTGGAGATCTCTTTTACTTAGGCTCTGGTGCTCAGTTCTGACATAATACAACCTGATACCCTGGACATCGGCTCCCATGACTGACATTGTTTAAGCCCCAGGGGAACACACCTTGACTGCATCCAAATGCTCTCAAGGTGTGTAGATTGTGCTGCTGCTTCTGAGTGCAGGCAGAATTTGAAGAGAGGAAGCAGTTGGGGAAAAGACAATTAACTTGTCAAATTCTTTCTCAGCATGATCGTAATGGAGACTTGCATTAAAATGAGCATCATTTTCACGTAGTAGTGCTGAGTGTCTATTTTCTTGTCTCTCCATATTTCAATATGTATGCATTTGCAACACGTATAATGGAGGCTACAAAATAATTAATTTATATTACTTTTAAATTGATAGACATGTAGGTATAGAGGAAACACGCATGAAGTATGATATCCATTGTTTACATTGGCGGTTAAAGGGACATTGAACACTAGAATCATGAATAGTTTTATTTTTATAAAAATTCATAGAGATAATTAAATTTTTTAAAACTAAAAAAATTAGTTTATTTAAATAATTTTGATTTAAAATGTTGATATTCATCTCTATAATGTTTTCTATTTTGCCTTTTAATTTTGATAGATAATTTAAATATTTTAGAAGAAAAATAAATACATTAAAAATTTTTTTTTATTTCTTTAATTTACATTTTTATGAAAATATATTTAAATTGCATATACTTTGAATACAAGTACATTTTGTATTTTTTTAATCCTTTAGTTAAATAACTACTGCCATTACAACACAAAATATTGGGTGATTAAAACCACGTAATCAGTGATTTTATTGAGCTGAAAGCCATGTGAAGCAGAGCTACCTTCCCACTCCGCTCCCTCCATTGGACTATGACAAGAGCAAGAAATAAACTTTTTTGCATTAAGCCACTAAAATGTAGCATTGTTTGTTACAGCAGTTGATCTACCTTCTATCAGAACAAGTTGTACAACATGTTTTCTGATCTTCTCAGCTGATTGTTTTGGCTAAGAGATATCATATATCCATATGTAGAAAAAATAGATTGTACATATAGATTAAAATTTGGATGAATACCTGTGAATGAATAGCAGAGCTATTAAGACTCTGTACTAGGATGTTAGATCAGTTATCACTGTGGATACTGAAATTAATGAAAGATGACAGATCTTTGGAGTGGAGAAAAATATAATGAAACAGATAAGGAAATTGAAGGTGATGAAAGTAGGAAAGGAAGACATCTGCCTTGGATCCGCAGTGATGATGGAAAAAAGTAGGTTTAAAAAATGGTAAGATATCAGCAATTTTATATGGCTCAACATAATACTATTTTGTCAGTTAGGACATAGACTTCAACAATAAGGACCATTTATTGTGTTATGTAACAAGTCTTAAGGGAGGGCAATCCAGTCTTGGCTAATTCGGTGACTCACTGCTTTATCGTCAGCGACCCAGGTTATTTCTATCTTTCCCTCTACCATCTTCAGCATGTGAGTTTGGTCTTTGGGCCAGCTCAGCTCCACTCATGACTCAAGATAATTGTGGTAGATTCAGATGTCATATTCAGCCATGACAATGTCCAACAGAAGAAGACAGAAAATTTCTTCCTGTGTCCCACTTTTTAGTCAACGAGGAAGCCCTCTCCCAGAAGCTTCCATACCCCATGATTGAGGCACATGCTTTTTCCATAACCAATCACTTGCAAGGGAAATATGCTCACCATGATTGTCTTGGATCAGAAGTTCACAGCCCCAGCTGCACATTAAAATCATCCAGGACTTTCCAAAACTTTGCCCAAGAACAGAATAATTAAACATGAATCTGAGGTAAGACCTAGGCATTGGCATTTTATATATATATTTTTTTTTTTAAATAAATTTATTTATTTATTTTTCGCTGCATTGGGTCTTCATTGTTGGGTCTTCATTGCTGCGCGCGGGCTTTCTGTAGTTACTGCAAGCGGGGTCTACTCTTCAGCGTGGTGCGCGGGCTTCTCATTGCGGTGGATTCTCTTGTTGCAGAGCTCGGGCTCTAGGCGTGCGGGCTTCAGTAGTTGTGGCACTCAGGTTCAGTAGTTGTGGCGCACGGGCTTAGTTGCTCCACGGCATGTGGGATCTTCCCGGACCAGGGCTGGAACCCGTGTCCCCTGCATTGGCAGGTGGATTCTCAACCACTGCGCCACCAGGGAAGTCCCAAGGCATTTTATATATTTTAAAATACAGCTAGGGTTGAGAACACTGCAATAGGTTAATCAGGGCCATGGTGACAGTGGTAGCCAACAGCATCTGCTGAAACTACTAATTTTTAATTTCCAAGTAAAATATGAAAATATTCTTTTTTTTAATTGAAATATTATTTCCCATAATTCTTCTCAAGGGCAACCTCTCTTGTGTGTTCATTGTATATAGTTTTTGACCTTTTTCTGTACTGTTACATACTTATATATGTACCCATAGAAAATATATGGTATCATGTTAGATGTGTGTAATTTTTAAATATAAATCTTATCACCTGCACATATTCATCATTCTGCCACTCATCAATTTATATAAATATGTGTGTGTGTGTGTGTGTGTGTGTATAATCATCTTTTCGGATTAATTACCCCAAATACAAATGTACTACTTCATTGTGTGATTATACCAAAGATTATTTCGTTTTCTCCAATGGATGGACTTTTAGGTTGTTTGCATTGTTTTTCTAGTACGAGCAATGCCTCCTTACACACATGTGGTCCTGTTATCGCAGATACTGAGAAGTAGATCTCTGGGTAAAACTGGCATCACCATTTCTTCCACTCATACCAGTATATAAAAATATCTATTTTCTAGACTTTTGCCAAAATTTGTTAAGCTCTCTAATTTTTCACAATCTGATCGTTAAAAAATTACATCTTGTTTTGATTTGTAGTTCCCTGATCATTACTAAGGTGTATTGACCATTTTTATTTCTTCTGCAAATTTCCTGTTTATATCTTCTGCAAAGTGCTGTGTTGGGTACTATGTCTTGTTCTTATTGAGAGGTAAAAGTTCTTTATATAATATGATTACTACTCTTTTTTCTGATCTATGTAGCAGCGTAACAGATGCTGTGGGGTGCCAACCATCTTATTCATTTCAGAAACGATGCACCCATTCCCCCAGAAGCTGGGAACGTAGGTAGCTGACAGCTCACAGCTGAGTCTCTCTCTAGAACTTGCCTTCACCCAGGTCATGCCCCCTTCCTGGAAGCTGCCCACATCCACTGACTGGTCAGTGTGGGGAATAAAAGTCAACCTCCTTTCCTCAATTCAGGACAACTCAGTTCCAGAGCTCCCTGTGGGATCAGGATCGTCTAAGCTTTCGTGAGATTGTACCACAGTTCCACTTTGCCCTTTGCCCAGTCCTACTTCCATCACTCCCCCGTAGGTATTGATCCCAAGAGAACTCCCCACAAACTCCCTGTGTGCAAATGTCCATCTCAGAGTCTATTTCCCAGGATACCTGACCTGAATTACAAGAATACCCATCAACATCACGACTTTTAACTTAATTTTTGGTGTGTTTTTTAGTTGTATCCCTCTTTTCCTGTATGCTTTTTGCTTTTCATATCTCAAAAAGACCTTCCCTCTTCTAAGATCTTAAAGATATACTCCTATATTTTCTTCTAATACTTTTAGTTTTGTTTTTTTTTTTTTTTTTTGGCTGCATTGGGTCTTCATTGCTGCACGTGGGCTTTCTCTAGTTGCGGTGAGCGGGAACTACTCTTCATTGTGATGCACAGGCTTCTCATCGCGGTGGCTTCTCTTGTTGCGGAGCATGGACTCTAGGCACGCAGGCTTCAGCAGTTGTGGTACGTGGGCTCAGTAGTTGTGGCTTGCGGGTTCTAGAGCGCAGGCTCAGTAGTTATGGTGCACGGGCTTAGTTGCTCCGTGGCAAGTGGGATCTTCCCGGACTGGGGCTCGAACCCGTGTCCCCTGCATTGGCAGGTGGATTCTTAATCACTGCACCACCAGGGAAGTCCCTGGATAGCTATTTGTTCAACATCATTTATTGAACAATCTACTCTTTTCTCCCTGATTTGAAATGCGACCTGTACAGCTGTCACATTCCCACATGACTCTTCCCCCGCACCATAGCTGAATGCTTCCTAGTGAGCATCAGACCCAAGCCAAACCTGAGATTCTTTAAATAACTAAAAATAGAAAATAGCTGCAGTGCCTCTTCAATGGTAAAAACCGCAAGGTGTAAAGCTTGAGAGTTTTCAACAGCCGAGTGTTTTGCCACTTACTCTGAAATGAAGCCCACATCCAGAGAAAGGCACATATATAGGAATCTTGATTCTTGAGTTCTAGTTATTTCTGAGATCTATCCCTGCCCTTTCCCACTTCTCAGTTTCAACCCATCTTTGAATTTATGAGCAAAATATTCCATGGGTTTTTTTGGCCTAAGATTGCTCAAAGTGGGTGTCTGTCTTGTAAAAGAGGCCAAACACACAAGGTAGATCCTCCAGGGCTTGAAGGCATGGTGACACATAGCACGGACTTGAACTGGACAAGGACCAAGTGCCAGCTAAGGTAATCTGCGGCAGCTGGTCACCACTTAGGTAATCTGTGGTCTGGAACTGTTTGCTTCTCAATTTTCATATGTCTCTTTGATTTCCTTTCCCTTTAGTTCCCCAGACAAGTTTTATTTTTAAGAAATGTAAGCCAATCTCAGTGGAGCCAAAGGGAAAGATTTTCCTCACCTGGGCTAGGCTGGCTGAGAGTCTCAAAGCATAGCAGAAACCAGGAATAGTGAAGGCAGTTACCTGGGGCAGCTGGAGAGATACCCAGGAGCAGAGAAATCCACAGTGACTGTCATTCCTGGGCCTTCATCCATGATTTTGTCTCCTGTATTGTAAGGAGCACTCTTCCAGGAAGCCAGGAAGCCTGGAAGCCATATCCATAGCACACACAGACTGGAAGGAAAATGGCTCTGTGGTCATGGGAGAATCTAAGGAGCAGAGATGGGAAAGTGGAAGGGTGACTCAGCCACTGGATTTCCAGCCTTGTCTGTGCTGAGCCAAGGCCTTTCCCTTGTGTGGTGGTGACCTTGGGGCAAGTCTCTTCAGGAAACATAGCAAGAGGCCAAGGCTGGTACTTATTCCTTGCCCAGGCTGAACATATGAGACAACATTTTTGGTGCTGGGCAGGGAGCTACACAGAAGTAAGATGAAGCCTGTGCATGAGAGGATTCCAAAAGGGGAGTAGTGCTGAGGGAGGCTGTCTCATGGGAGCACCCGGAGGCCACGAGCAGTGACGGAGTCTGGAATCTGAACAAGGGAGAAAGGGAAACAATGATTGCTTGATAGCCTGAAAATACCAACAAAATGTGAAATCAATACCCACACCTCTTTGGGTTTTTTTGTTTGTTTTTGTTTTGTTTTCTGTTTTTTTGCATTCTTTGCTTCTCAGCTCTCCCACAGTTGGCATCACTGCTGTTAGGTATAAACGCATCCAAAAATTTGATAGGAGAGAAAACTTTCAATTTAAAATATTTTCCCTGGCCAAATAATATTTCAGACTTCTTTCAATGAGAAGCAGTATAGCATTGTGGTCAGGAGTAACCACCTCCAGCCTGTACCTCCTTGAACTGGTTAAGCTATGCCACTTGCCTAGGATGGCAGGAAAGGAGGCATGTTTCAAGTAGAGTCATTCTTCAGGAAGTGAGGGGATCTACAGTATGGAAGTTATGACTAGGGAAGCAGAATTGGGGCAATTTCTGTGTTTTCCAGAGACCAAGTTTAGGTGATAACGCAGGGAACGCCATCTTCCCCAACCCCCGCCCTAAAACTCAAGAGGAAGTATTTCTCCACCAAACACCATGACCTTAAGGTCAGCCGTCATCTTACAAAGTTCCTAAGGCCATTAGGCTGTCCTTCCCTCTTGGGTGTCAGATTCCCACTCAGATTGCTTTCATCTGCCTCCCCAAGTTAGATGGGCCCCTTCTAGCATTCACAGACTCTGAGGATTCTATATTCAAGCTTCTATCTTGGTCCTGAGTCCTAGGCCCTGCTCAGTTGCCATTCTCCAGCCCCTGTACTCCAGACTGAGGCTATCAGCCCCCTGCCCCCAGAAATTGGCCCCAAGCTTTCTGAGTCTCTTAGAAAAAATACAAAGAGGTTTTTCAAATTTCAGACTTCAGATATTTGATACAAGTCAAGAATCGGATGAACTTCATTAAGCCAATCATACTAGCAAGTAATCTGGCAAACAAAAAAGTATAAAATGTAATAGCCCAAAGGATTCCAAACACACACACTCTAAGGATTCCATGTATTTTAAAGAACAATCTTTTGAATGTTGTTAGCATTCTGTTCTCTGAAAAAGATGTTCTAGAGAGAGAAGATTCCAATTTGATAAAAAATGACTATATTTGTTTTTTAATTTTATTTATTAAACTACAGTTGATTTAAAATGTTGTGTTAGGGCTTCCCTGGTGGCGCAGTGGTTAAGAATCCACCTGCCAACGCAAGGGACACAAGTTCAAGCCCTGGCCCAGGAAGATCCCACATGCCACAGAGCAACTAAACCCATGCACCACAACTACTGAGCCTGCGCTCTAGAGCCCATGAGCCACAACTGCTGAGCCCGTGTGTCACGACTACTGAAGCCTGCGCGCCTAGAGCCCATGCTCCGCAACAAGAGAAGCCACAGCAAGGAGAAGCCTGCGCACGGCAACGAAGAACCAAAGCAGCCAAAAATAAATAAATAAAATAAATAAATTTATTTAAAAATTTAAAAATAAATAAGTAAAATGTTGTGTTAGGTTCAGGTGTACAGCTTCAGATTCTTTTCCAGTATAGGTTATTACAAGATATTGAATATAGTTCCCTGTGCTATTCAGTAAATCCTTGTTGTTATCTATTTTACATATAGTGGTTTGTATATGTTAATTTCATACTCCTAATTTGTCCTTCCCCCTTCCCTTTCCCCTTTGGCAACGTTTGTTTAAAATTACTGTATTTGGGCTTCCCTGGTGGCACAGTGGTTAAGAATCCGCCTAGCCAATGCAGGGGACACAGGTTCCAGCCCTGGTCCAGGAAGATCCCACATGCCGTGGAGCAACTAAGCCCATGTGCCACAACTACTGAAGCCCGCGCGCCTAGAGCCCGTGCTCGGCAACAAGAGAAGCCGCACAATGAGAAGTCCGCGCACCACAGCGAAGAGTAGCCCCTGCTCGCCGCAACTAGAGAAAGCCCGTGCGCGGCAACGAAGACCCAACGCAGCCAAAAATAAAATAAATAAATTTTAAAAATAAAATAAAATATCTACCCAACCCCTCAAAAAATGTTATGGGGGAAATAGATGAAACAAGATTGACAAAATGTTAACGACGTTGAAGCTGGTGACAGGTAGGTACGTGGGGTTTTTCATGATACTATTTGCTTTACTTTCATCTATTTGAAAATTTCCATAGTAAAATGGATTTTTGTTTGTTTTTTAAGTCTACTTGCTATGGAAGGAAAGGGAATTTTTGTCACCACACGCCCTTTGGATGCTTTCAAACTGGAAGCAATAACATAACTTCTTGGGTCAATTGGCTAAAAGATTTGGCATGTCTCTCTGCTCTTCTTGGAGAACTTCAGCACTTAAGGCAAGAAACAGGTCACCCAAGGCCGCAGCAGAGGAGAGCAGGGAGGCCAAAAGAGAAAAGAGCTATGATTTTAGGCAGAGGGTTTATCAGAGCTTGGTTTTTCTGCATCTGTGTATCAAATTAAATGAAGTCCTCTACTACCTCTGGGCTTAATCTATAGTGAAGCTCAACATCTGTATAATTTAAGTCACTCCTATCACTTCTTAGATAATCAAATGTGAGAGCTGGAAGAAACTGGAGAAAATACTCAACTGAACCGTCTTATTCTGCACCCAGAGGAGATATTATAAGAAGGTTATGGGTGGGTGGGTAGGGTGAGATAGTACTCATTAAACTTGGTTTCAGGACTTCCCTGGTGGTCCAGCGGTTGAGACTCTGTGCCCCCAATGCAGGGGGCCTGGGTTTGATCTCCAGTGAGGGAACTAGATCCCACATGCTGCAACTAAAGATCCTGCACGCCACAACAAAGATCCCACACGCAGCAACAAAGACCCGGTGCAGCCAAATAAATAAATAAATAATAAGACAAAACAAAACAAAAACAACAACTTGGTTTCATTTCTCCCTTGCTACCCTGAGAGAATAAATAAGGCAATAAGGTGAATGTGCAGTCTTTATTTTCTCTAAAAATTGAGGTAAAAGGGAACTCTTTAGAAAAAGAAACCATCTACATTGAAAATGGGACGGTCCAAACTTACACAATATGTTAATTATATCTCAGTAAAGCTGAAATAATCTGTTTTTAATTTTTTAAAAAGTACTGGAAAAAGAAAACAGGAAGGTCCAGCTTTACATCATTGCTCCAGGATGCTCAGAGGAAGGAACTAAAATCAGCCAAGGTTGAGCCAAGATTTTCCTGAGTTGGTCGACTCCAAATTAATGTTTCAAAGAGGAAAGAGATCAGTCAAGAGTTTTTGAGTCTATAGTCCCTGGAAAGAAGTGACGTTGATGCTCCTGTCATCTCAGCTGAGCATGCTAGCTGGTCTTGGTAAGGAAATTGACCCAATTTCCGAGGTTCTTCTGCCATCCCTGTGCCCAGCCTGGCATCTGCCCAGTCCTCCTGGTCCGAGAGGGTGGCTGACTCTGCAAGTCTTGGCGAAGAATACTCTGTAGGTGTGACTGTCTCGTGCCATGAGCCAGCCTCACGAGAGGGTTGGGTGTGCGAAGATTTCTAGAAGGGTCAGGAGTATCAGAGCAGGGCAGGATTCGCAACAGCAGCCAGCCAGGACAATCCTGCAGGGTGGGCCTTCTCCTCGGTCCCCTTTCCTTACAGCGTGGACTGAGCCTCATACAGCTGTGCCTATTCCATCGGCTCTACTCCCACTGGATTCCCAGCAGCTCACAGCTGACGTTCCACAAGCGCTCAGCCGTTTTGTTATTCCGGGCCCTTGGAGACACCCAAGTCTTCTTGCAGTCACTGGAGGGCATAGAAAGGGGGTGAACATCCAGGAGTGAAAATGGACAGTCTGGAAAAGTTTATGTCCTCTTCTTCAGAATATATTTCTAAATGTGTAATAAGATACATTAGATAAAAAGAAACTAACTGTATTGAAATGCAGTTTTAAAATATTTCCTTTTCTTTTTTGTACTGACTTTAAAAAAATTTTAATTTTATTGGAGTGTAGTTGATTTTCAATGTTGTGTTAGTTTCAGGTGTACCTCAAAGTAATTCAGCTATACATATACATATATTCATTCTTTTTTAGATTCTTTGCTCATATAGGTTATCACAGAATACTGAGTAGAGTTCCCCATGCTATACAGTAAGTCCTTGAGGGTTATCTATCTTATATAAAGTATAAAATATTTTAAAAACAATGTGTGGTATAGTAATGTGTTCTGTTAGAAGAGCTAGCACTGGGTCTAATCACTACCAGATTTCAAAGTATTGGCGAGAAGTGACATCCTGAGGTATCTGCAACAATTGCAATGTGACATGAAATTATTTATAGTTTTCTTGGGGACAAAGTCACCAGTATCACTACTACTGCAGTTCACTTCCTACATTCATAATCAAAGGAAATGGCAAATTTCAGATGGAGGTTAGTGAAACTAAAGGTGAAATTATCTTTCCATCCAGGTTTGAAGACCCCTTAAATTCTATCCACAGACCCCTTGTGTCCCATGAACCCGACTAAGCACCCCTGTTTTGTTTTGGGGTGAGCAGGGTTGGGGCAGAGCACACTGTTCATGGTGTTTTTCTTTAAATAGAAGTTTTGGACTTCCCTGATGGCACAGTGCTTAAGAATCCTCCTGCCAATGCAGGGGACATGGGTTCCAGCCCTGGTCCGGGAAGATCCCACATGCCGCGGAGCAACTAAGCCCATGCACCACAACTACTGGGCTTGTGCTCTAGAGCCTGTGAGCCACAACTACTGAAGCTCACACACCTAGAGCCTGTGCTCTGCCACAAGAGAAGCCACCGCAATTAAGCCTGTGTGCCACAACGAAGAGTAGCCCCCTCTCACTGCAACTAGAGAAAGCCCACGCACAGCAATGAAGACCCAACACAGCCAAAAATAAATTTTAAAAATTTAAAAATTAATTAAAAAAAAACTGGGATCATACTGTACCTAGTTTGGGGAGGATACCTTTCTCTTGTTAAAAATGTACAATTTTAATTTTACAAGTAATGAATTAATATATAATCTTTAAAATTTATTTTTAAATAATAAAGGAATACCTAGAGTAAAAGGTTAAAATCCTCCTTCACACTGCCCCCCGCCCCCCGACTCTTCCTCAAACTCCCTGGAAGTAACTACTACTGTGTAGTAGTTTGCTGTGTATCCTTTCAGACTGTTTTCTATGCATTTACAGTGAATAATTATATAGTTCTATATTTCATTTCTTTCTGATAATATTATATCACTAACATTTTCCCATTAATTGAATATTATTCAAAAATACTTTTATACAGTGACTGTATTATATTTTATCACATGATTAAGGAGGGGTGTTAAACACCCAGACTCCAGGGTGGCATTGTCTAGTAGAAATATGATGCGAACTACAAATGTGAACCACATGTGTAACTTTAAATTTCCTAATAGAAATTTTAAAGTATTTTTTTAAAAAGTGAAAAGAAATAGGTGAAATTAATTTTAGTAGTATATTTTATTTAACCCAACATAGCCAAATTATTTCAGCATGTAATCAATATAAAAATTAATGAGATATTTTACATTTCTGTTTTTCACACTATGTCTTCAAAATCTGCTGTACATTTCACACGTACAGTATGTCCCAGATTGGACTAGCCATATCTCAAGTGCTCGGTAACCACACTGAACAGCACGGCTCTAGAGCCAGGCTGCCTGGGTTTAAATCCCAGGCCTACCGCTTATAAACGATATGACCCTGAGCAAGCTAATTTTTCTGTGCCTCAGTTTCTTCATCTGTAAAATGGGGACAATAATACGATCTACCTTTCAGAGTTGTGATGATTATATGAATTAATACACGTAAAAGTTAGAACAGTGCCAAACATGTAAGAGCTCAAGCAACATTAGCTATGATCATTTATCCATTCCCCGATTGTTGGACACTGAGGCTACTTCCAATGCTTCACTTAATAAATGGTGTACCAGTGAACCATCTTGAACAAAGTGGGACAGAAAAGCAGACTGGGCTGGATCAAGTCATGGAATAGGAAGAGATGTAATCCTGGGCTTCCCTATATTCCCAGACTCTGATTGCCCATTGAGTTTGTGATAAACCTCAACATCAAAGTGTCTATTTTTATGTTCCAACAGATAGCGCCAGTCTTCGCAGCTTTGGGAGAAGTGTCCCTAGAGTTCACACTAGGGACAGGTGACTTTGCCCTGGAGTTTCGTGCTATGTGTCATTTAAAAATTCATGAAGGAAGTCAGCCAAAAGCTTCAAGGAAGAGAAAAAGGCTCTACAAAGGCTTACCTGGAAATGTGGCACACAGGTTTGAAACAGAGCCATAAAACCAACTTTTGCCATGTTTCAAATGTAAGTTTCCTTAGAAAAGTAACAGCATTTGGTCTACTGGCCCAACGTGAACCTGGATTCCCCCATCAGGCACAAACTTGGCCACTGGGGGAGCCCACGGAGTCCTATGCCTGCCTCACCATGCACACAGGTGATGGGGAGAACGCATGCGGCCTCTGCGCACCTGAAGTACTTGCCGCTCAGGGGCTCCAAGCCCTCAGCCAGGGCGCAGTGCAGGCTGGTCTGGGCCCCCTCCCTTGCCGTCTTGAGGAAGGGGGAGAAGAGCTGCCAGAGCAGGCACAGCAGGAAGGAGTGTCGGACCAGTTCGGAGCGGACGATGCCTGGGTGCACTGCGTAGGTGGTGACCCCTGTGCCTAGGGCAAAAAGGGCACAGTTAGACCAGAGACACACTCCGAGGCCGGGGAAACAGCTCATCTCCTGCAGCAACATGCACGAGTGAGAAGGGACTTGGGAAACAGAACCCCAGTGTTCAGAAGACACCACCTCTAGCCAGGTAGAATCTCATGAGTAATTAATTGATCTTATCCAGAAAGATCTATAGCCTTCTCAGCCTTCTATGCTCCAAAAGGAATGCTTGGTTGAACATCCTTCTATTTTAGTGTCATCTTAATCTTTGGCTTAAATGGTATCTTTGGAATTTCTATTGGAGGGTCTTAGGGGCAGCAATCCTGTTAGAAGGTAGGAAGCTAGGACCTTGTTGTGAATTGCATTTGCCGGGCAAGCACATTTTATGAGGTGTAGATTGAGGGGTGTTGATGGAAATGATAAGAGTTAACATGCCCCCAAGACACCCCCGCCGCCTCCACTATTTTTAGTGCTTATTACGTACAAGGGCTGTGCTACATGTTTTATGTGTTATCTCATTTGACTCTCAAAGTGGTTCATGAGGTAGGTAATATTAAGAAGCCCATTTACAGCTGAGGAAACCGAGTTCTCATCACAGACAGGTTAAGTAAATTGCCCAAGGTCACACCTGGCTGGTTGCAGGGCCAAGGTCTGAACCTCGATGTAGAGTAAAGAGCATAGACTTCTGATTGCCTGGATTTGAATCCTGGCTCGCCTCAGAATTAATATATCTTGCTCAGGCAAGTTTCTCAAGATATCTGCGCCTACCTCTTCTTTTGTAGGGAGGGGAAAAATAATAGCACCTACCTCATAGGAATAGTGTATTAAATGAGTTGAGACACAGATAGTATATGGCACACACAAACTCTCAATTATTGTTGTCATTATTAGTATTCATTTAAATGATTACCCTATTCTTCTACTTTCTGCATTCTGATAGTAAATACCATTTTCCCCAAACTCTGGCTTATTCACTGTAGCAAATGGTCCTCCAGATTCACAGATGTCAGTGTCAGAAGCTCAGCAAAAACTCCAGGGGAGCACAGAATCATAGGATCAAGAGTGGCCTCACCTCATTTTACAGTTGAGGGGAGAAGTCAAGGGAGGTTAAAGGGACATGTTTGTAGACACACGTGGCTACTATGTGGTAGAACAAGAACTCAGACCCAAGTATGTGAAACCCTGACTCCAGGCAGTGAGTGGCAGCTCTGTAGCTCAGCTCACCCTGTAAACCTCAGCAATTGGCACAGCAAAGGAAGCACCCTGGTTTAAAGCAGAGTCCCCACTTTTCAGTCCTCACTCCTTCACTTGCCATATAATCTTGGGCCGGCCGCTTCTTTGGACCTCAGTTTGGACCCATAAAATAGTGAAAACAATACCTACTCTGCCTGTTGCAAGAGGTTGTTGTGAAAAATCAGATGAGATGATAAATACGAAATAAGATGTGACAAAGCATATAAGGTTTATAGGTTCCTGACCTATGTTCAGTTTTAAGCTTCCCAAGGGCAAGGACTCTGTTTTTACTCAGTTTTATAACCTCATTCTCCTTAGTGCACAGAGCTGCCACTGAAATGGGCACGTTTGACATCCTGACTTCAGAAGTTTCTGTGAACCTCTAATCTGGACTGAAGCCCCTGCTTCTTAACCCTGGCCCTTTCTCTAGACTTACCTTGGAGCCTCTTGGCCAGCTCACGAGTAAAGAGCACATTGGCCAGCTTGCTGTGGCAATAAGCAAAACCCCGGTTGTAGGACTTCTCACCCTGGAGGTCATGGAAGCGAATCTTGCCAGCATGGTGGACCACTGATGACAGGTTCACCACCCGTGCAGGAGCGGACTCCTTCAGCTGCCCCAGGAGCAAGTGGGTGAGAAGGAAGTGGCCTGTGAGGAGAGCCAGCAGAGGAGATTGAAGAGTGGAACGGCAGCCTGGGCTCGGGGTGTGGGAGCTGATGTATGACAGGGCTTCATCACTAGCTCACTATCTTCTGGGTGTGAACATTTTGATACCATGAGTAACTTAGTGCTAATGGTCAGTCAGTCTGAGTTAGTGGAGTCCTCAAGGCAAGGGCCAGAGCTGGACTCCAGGTAAGGCAATATATACGTAATCTGTTGTTATTTGTTCCTCTGTCCTTGCCCCGGTCAGGAGCAACTGCTAGCTTCTGACATCCCCCGTCTGGTTATGATCACACAACTGTGGGCATGTACAGAAGGAAGGATGGAATAGTCAGGGAAAATAACTTTTGCCGAGGATCAGAGAACCTGTTCTGTGATCCCCTCACTAGAGCCATTGCCTCGAGCTATGAACACTAGCCTCTCTCATACCTCAAGTCCTCAAGGTCTGCCTCCACGATGGACCAACCCTTGCTTGCTTGGTCCTCAGTTATAAATATGACCCCCGCTCCAGCCAAACACGGACTTCACCCCCACTCCTGACCCTGCTTGGCAAGTCTTGCATTACCACAGTCCCATTCAAGAAGGACCTTCTTCTTCCTGGTATCTCCTATGTTTGGGGTTTCTTAACGGTATGAGTAGGATAAACTCTCTTTTTTGTACTGGTTAGGAGAGAGATAGTGAAAGAAAAACCAATACCTCCAGCCTAGCAGAATCTTGGTCTCTATGAGGACCAGTGGAGATCCTCAGCACTGGTACAGGGTCATCTCCCTACAGAGAACATGATGGCATATGCCTCGCTTTTCACTCACTCTAAGATACTCACCCAGGTGGTTGACTCCCAGGTGGGTTTCAAAGCCATCAGCTGTCTTGGAATATGGGCACATCATCACTCCTGCATTGTTGATCAGAATATGAAGCTGCTTTTCCTCTAAAGAGCACAACCAAGGAGACCATGTGGTTAGCAAGGAGTCAGCTAGCTGCCAGTCCTGAGTGTTTGTTCCTTGCGTTTGGACCTATCTCAGTGATATTCAGTAGCCACTGTCATTGGGTTTCTAATTTTTTATATATATATAAATTTATTTATTTATTTTTGGCTACGTTGGGTCTTTGTTGCTGCACATGGGCTTTCTCTAGTTGTGGCGAGCAGGGGCTACTCTTCATTGCGGTGTGTGGGCTTCTCATTGTGGTGGCTTCTCCTGTTGTGGAGCACAGCCTCTAGGTACATAGGCTTCAGTAGTTGTGGCACGCGGGCTCAGTAGCTGTGGCTCGCGTGCTCTAGAGCACAGGCTCAGTAGTTGTGGCACACGGGCTTAGTTGCTCCACGGCATGTGGGATCTTCCTGGACCAGGCAGGCAGGAATCTGCATTGGCAGGCAGATTCTTAACCACTGCACCACCAGGGAAGTCCTGGATTTCTAATTTTAGTTGCTGTTATCTTCCTGGACACCATTCATTCATTCATCCATTCATTCAGCAAATGTGTACTTAGCACTGACTCTGAGCTGGGCTGGACACTGGGCATACAGTGGTAAAATAAGACAGACATGGTTCCTGTCCCTCATGGATTTCATAGTCCTTGATAGAAGATGGTCATTTTCCAAGATACAGAAGAATATTGGCAGCAGCACAACTTCCTCTTGTGCCTATGGCCACAGAAGTTTGATTCTCAGGATGAAAGAAGAGAGTGGCATCAGGGCCACACCTCGATGGCAAGGTACAAGCCCAGGCAGGGAGCTGTCACCTCCACCATTCCCACTGCTGAGGCAAGGAGATGATAAGGATCCTGCCCAGCCTGTCCACCCGCCATCCCCGTGCCAATTCCCTGCCCTGCTGGTTCGTGTGGCAGAACCTGTGCAGTGGAATCCATGATGGGTCTGATGTAAAGGTCAGAGCTGGTCCAGGGTGGAGCAGCCACTCCCACACCCAGCTTCCTGCCTTTCTAACCCCCAGGGCCTCACCTGCCCGGAAGCCCTCAGCAAAGGCTCGGATGGATTTGGTATCAGATAGGTCCAGTTTCCGTACCAGCACCTGGGAGTTCTTTGTATCAGCTCGGATTTCACTGGCAGCAGACTCCCCCTTCAGTACATCTCGGCAGGCAATGTATACTCGGGCTCCTGGGGCCAAAACAAACAGACAGCAATGTGTTCAGACCCTGGGCTGAAGAAGAGTCGAGTAAGTGAATTTGGGACTGGTGGACAGAGCATTCCCCGCACCATCCCTAAAGCAGTGAGTGGCTGAATTGCCGCTTCCAGATTCTCTTGCTATCAGCTTAACCCCAGGCTGGGAACCCTGGTTTTTACACCCTGATATTTAACATGGCTTAGGATCTCCTTTTAGAATAACTGACCTCACCAATATTATACACGGACATCATTGTTTTCCTTACTTTATATAAATAGGGAAGGAGCAGGAAGGAAGGAAAGTTTAAGCCACAGAGTAAGTTGGTGTCACAGCTGGACTTGAATCCCAGGTTCCTTGAGTTCCTGACCAGAATTTCTAAGCCCAGGAGGAAAGATAAGGGAACGTGAGTAGAGTTCCTAGTGAGAAAGACAGGAGGTGCTGCCCTGTGGAAACGGAAAGGAAGGACTTGCCTCTGCGAGCAAGCTCTCTGGCTGTCTCCTTGCCGATGCCTGTGTTGGCACCGGTGATCACCACCACCTTCCCGGGAAGCTGCACATTTGTTCCACAGACCCCACCAGCAAAGAACTTCCTACAGGCAAGAGAAACAAAACATTTATGCACCATCCTTTCCAATCCCAGACTGAGATACATAAAATCCACCCAGCCTCAAAGAGGGATTTCTTTTCGTTGCTGTCAGGAGACTTAAAGAAGCTAATCTTCAGGGGACAGCGTCTCCCCAGTGGGTAAGGCAGTCTCCTGCTTATCAGCTCAGCTTGGGAGGTCACGTGCCCGGAAGCTACAAATGATCATGTGGGCAAATAGAATAAGTTCTCTTGAGCCAGGGCCAATGGTTCCTTGTTAAACAACAAAGATAGCTCACTCCTATCTCTAGAGGTTCCCAGAGGTCATCTTCCTTCTCTTTCCTGCCCTTAAAACACGAGGGGGATGGGCATTAGTGGAATCAGTGGTCCTGAGCCCTCACCTTCAATAAGCATCAATGGTGAGTAACCGATGAACAGCACCTCCAGGGTCCCATATAGAAATACGGCTCTTGGGCTGCCTCTCCAGTTTTAGAGAGCCAGAATATTCTGCCATCCCACTAGAGATTTCATACTCGCCATCCATGCACAGAGAGAAAACCTCCCTTGTTCAGACCTCTGTGCAGAGAGCATCCTTTTACATAGAGTTGACTTGATAAGTTCCCAAAAATAGGACAGGAGGAAGTAAAGCTAACATCACCTGAGCATCATCCAACTGCCAAGCACTAGGCTAGGCATTTTCCAAGGGAATTTAATTCTCTCAAGCACTCTGTTATTATCCCCACATTACAGTGGAGAAAGCTGAGGCTCAGAGAAGTTCAAGTCACTTGCTAATGGTGGCAAAACTGGAACCCAAACCCAGCTTTCTATGACGGGACCTAGAGCAACACTCTGTCTCTGATACGTCCATTTAACCTTCTTTATCATCAACAATCTCTACTCATAACACACATTTCTTTGACATCTTCAGAAATCCCACAGCAAAAGAGCCAACCCCAAACGTTAGTTGAGGGTAGTCTCAAAGGGAAGAGAGTTTGTTTCCTTCCCCAGATGCCTGGTACTTAACAACTGAGTCCCTCGGCAATGACCACCCACCGTAACGCAGCAGGGCCACCTTGACTAGGGACGGTGAAGAAAGGGAGACCTTCAGAGGAACCCAAGGGAATGGAGTGAAAGAGCAAGGACTCCCCCATAAGATGTCTGTCAAGCTACTTAACAGAGTCATCAACTCAGCCTTCCACTAGCATCAGAATTCAAACCCGCCCCTCCTCTCCCAGCCCCAGGTGCTTCCTTCTCGTTTTCCACCACAGTATTCATAACTACCTCCTTCCTTCCTGCTTTTCCTGCCTGACTTTCTCTCCCTTGGCCTCCATCCCTTTCTCTTCCTTCAGCAGCTAAGAACTCATCTTCTTACAAGCTCCGTGGCTCCCAATTCAGGGCTTTGTAAACTATTGAATGAGTTACTGAATTAAGACAAACCTGATGGATGGAGCTGTCACATACAGGAAAGAAAGGAAGGAGGTGAGCAGTCCCAAGAAAACCAGCATCTTTTCAACTTCTTTAGTTGCTGCTGCTTTACCAAGAGCAACTTTGACTCCAACTCTGGCTCGGGCTCCACCTGGTCTGGCTCCAACTCTTGGCTGCTTCTTGCTGCTTCTCTTTCCTCCAGCTCCTCTCGCTCCTGGGTGTTCAGCAACAGCCTGACTCTAAGCGTAGCCCAGAATCCTATTTAAATCCGAGAGCTGTCAGAGCACAGCCTGCTGGGAGATGTAGTCCTGGGAGAGAAGGATGGAGAAAAGAGCAGAGCCTCACACTTACTGGCAAAGAGAATGAGGGGAGATGGAGAACTGCCCCTAACATTCCCACCGTCAGTCATTTCTCTTATCTAGGGAATGTGTTCCCTCCACCATCCTCACTTCCATTCCTGCAAAATAGAATATTTTTAACTTTAGCAGCAGACCCCATGATACTTGAAATACAGTGTGATTAAAATAGACAGACAAGGAAGAAACCCCCAGGAGAGAGGTGAGAGAATTCAGGAGAGTGTTTCCCTTGGTGGGGAAGGGGTAGAGACTGGGGTGGGGTATGTTAGGATCTCCTGGGGGGGGGGCTGGTAGTGTTCTGTTCTTTGGGGGGGGTTGCTATTACACAGGTGTGCTCACTTTGTGAAAATTCACTGAGTCACACACCTGATTTGTGCACTTGACTGTGTTTTATGTTCTGTTTCAATGAAGTTAGCACACACATGTATTGTACATGCCAAAGAAAAGGTATAGTGTTTCAGTGCATGGGCTCTTAGCGTGGACTTCCTGGTTCAAATCTCAGCTGAACTGCTTACCAGATGGGTGGCCCTGGGCAAGTTACTAAACCTCTCTGTTAACTCACTTTCCTCACTTGCATAATGGCATGATAAAATATACACCTACCTTTTTAAGTATTAAATTAATTAAATAGGTAGGAAATTTGAGACGGAGACTAGCACATAGTAGACACTGTATAAAAGTTGGCTGTTCAGGGACTTCTCTGGTGGCTCAGTGGTTAAGAATCCGCCTGCCAATGCAGGGGACACCTGTTCAAGCCCTGGTCTGGGAAGATCCCACATGCCGTGGAGCAGCTAAGCCTGTGTGCAACAACTACTGAGCCTGCGCTCCAGAGCCCGCAAGCCACAACTACTGAAGCCCACACGCCACAACTACTGAGGCCCGGGCGCCTAGAGCCCATGCTCCGCAACAAGAGAAGCCCCTGCAATGAGAAGCCCGCACACCACAACAAAGAGTAGCCCCCACTCGCTGCAACTAAAGCCCGCACGCAGCAACGAAGACCCAAAGAAGCCAAAACATAAATAAATTTAAAAAAAAAAAGAAAAAGAATTGAGCTTCCCTGGTGGTCCAGTGGTTAAGACTCTGCACCTCCACTGCAGGGGGCACAGTTTCCCTGGTCAGGGAACTAAGATCCCGCATGCTGTGCAGCAAGGCCAAAAAATGTATATATAGAGAGAGAGTTGGCTGTTATGATTAGCTGTATTGATTTCTGTCCTACTTGCTTTATTCAAGGGTTTAGTGTAGAAAAGGGAGAGGTAATGAATGCAGGTGATGTTTCAGTTGAATGCTATTAAAGATGACAGGAAAGACGAGAAACAAACCAAGCAGAAACTCTCAGTGCCCTCTGGAGGTGTGTGAGGGGATGGGAGGAGGATACGTAGGGTTCACAGCCTTTGCTCACTCAGTATTCCTCTCCTGGACATGACTCCAAGAGTCATGCCCCAGATCTGCTCCTTCCTGCAAAGCTAGAGGAGGCTCCAAGAAGACACGAGTGATGAAAGAGGACTCCTGTGGCAGGCAAGTGCCCACTCCTTCATTCATTGATTGATCCATCCATTTAACACACACTTATTGAGCATTTCTTTGTTCCATTCCTGCCACTTGCAAATCCCAAGAACCTGAAGAACAGAACAAGGAGTAGTCAGATCATTCCCAAAGGGAATCCCTCTTGACTCCCAGGTTGCCTCTCCCATCTCTTCACGCTTCTCCTGCTCTGGGTCCAGTTCACTGCAGCAATGTCAGCTGCAAATACTGCAGAGTCCCAGAAGCCCCTGAGGGGAACTTTCTGCTGGTGTTCCCCAATGCCTTCCCCCTAGTGGATGTCTGCTGGGCAGACATCCTTAAACTCAGTGAATACACACTTAAGATTTGTGCATTTCACTGTATTTCACCCAGTGCAACCAAATAAATAAATAAAATAGATATTTAAAATTAAAAAGAAGATATATTGTACAACACAGTGAATATAGCCAATATTTTATAACTATAAATGGTGTATAACTTTAAAAATTGTGAATCACTATATTGCACACCTGTAACATATAACATTGTACATCAACTGTACTTGAATAAAATAAAAAATAAAATTAAAAAAATCTAATTGCCACAAAGATCACAAAGTCCAGAAAATTATATTTTTATTAACTAACTGCCTGACATGCTTAATGATATTTTTTCTCTATTTTTTGGCTGCATAGTTCTGATGGCCTCTTGCTGTGACAATGATTTTCTAAATACCATTTTCCATAGACAGAATTAAAAGATAATTCAGCCTTACCTCTATCATGGATGATCAAGTTTGTTTAAAAAAATTTTTATTTTTAAGGGTTACAGAAAAGTTGCAAAAATAGTACTGAAAGATCCCAGGTACCCTTCATACAGCTTCCCCTAATGTTAACATCTTAAATAATTTTAGTGCAATGATTAAAACTAGGAAATTAACATTTGTATAATAATATTAAGTAAACTGAAGGACTTATTCTATTTTCACCAGTTTTCCCACTAATGTTCCATTTCTTGAACAGGATCTAACTCAGGACCCCACACTGCATTTAGTTGTTAGGTACAATGGCAGGTTTGAAGAGTACTGGCCAGTTATTTTGTAGAATGCCTCTAAATTTGGGTTGTCTGATGTTTTCTCATGCTTAGATTGAGGTTTTATTCAAATTTGTTTTGAATTATTGATAGTTGCATAAATTATGCGCTTTCATACACAGTCACATACACTCGTGGTTTGTAGTATTGCCACCCTAGAAACGGAAATTCTGATGAATTATTTTTCATGTATTCACACCAAAAAAACAAGAAAAAATGGTACATTTGTAATTGTATATGCTGCATTATTGAATAATTTCCATTTTGACTGGGCATTGATAAGAACAAAACAGTCCACATTCCACTTACCTTTTACACTTCTGATGATTGGAAGAATTTTCCACTGATTAGCTTCTAGCTCCATACATTTCAAATCTTATTACTGGTATCCTATCCACATACTTACAGTGCTGGGCACCATCGGACCACATTCATACTATGATATGACATCTGGCTCCCCTACACCCACCCCTAACAATCAACATGGAGATTTCTTTTCAGAGCAGTGAAAAGCAAAACATAAGTTTAAGGTCTCATCAATTCACTCTGCCACATTTATTTTAACAATCCTTGATCACTGTGTTACATTTTAATGATAAGGTGTAATCAAATGTTAGTGAAATCACCCCATCTTTTGATTTTACATAAAGTTGGCTTAGATCCCTTTCCTATATCTATTGGGAAGACCAACAATCAATCTCCCGAAGATTTCTGTGAATTCACACATTGTGTGATTTTTCCAAGATTTGGGAAAATGGAGGGGGTTTATAATTCAGCAACATAATTGACTTAATACTAAACTTTAAACAGCCCTTTCTTAAAGTCCTTTGGTTACCCTGACACTGAAAAATTTTCACTGGTTACTTTTATCTATAAACTCTAGTTCCTGACATGTTTCTTACTAATACTACTCTTCTTTTCTTCCTCCCCTCCCCCTCTTCTTCTTTTCCTCCCCCCTCCCCCCTTCACCCTCCCTTCCCCCCCCCTTCTTGTTTTCTTGAGGCACAACTGACAAATAAAATTGTAAGATTTAAAAATTTTTATTTTATTGAAATATAGTTGATTTAAAGTGTTGTGTTAATTTCAAGTATACAGCACAGATATTGTTATACACACCCACACACATATGTGTGTTGTGTATATATATATGTATATATATATTCTTTTTCAGATTCTTTTCCCTTACAGGTTATTACAAAATACTGAGTATAGTTCCCTGTGTATACAGTAGGTCCTTGTTGGTTATCTATTTTATATATAGTAGTGTGAAAATTGTAAGATATTTAAAGTATGCAATGTGACGATTTGTTAACTGTCTTCTTTAGGGAGTCTTATCTTTGTTCCTTTTTGACCATTCACCCAAACCCCCAAATTCCTTTATCTTCTCATGCGAGGCAGTTTAGCTATTTCTTTATTAAACTGTCTCCATTGGGTACCTGTTGCCTTCCTAAAGGTGTTATAAATGTTTTTTTCCCAAACCAAGAGAGTTATCACCTCCAGGAGAAGCTATATTTTCCAGTTTTTAAATGTCTTTTCATCCTACTTCTTACCTAGAGTAAATATTAATAAAACAAAATTTGTACCACTTTGTAACCATGATGCATAGCAAGAGGGAGGAGAGCATGAGAGTTAGACCCACAGGTTGCGGGGCCAGATTTCCTGGGTCAAAATCCTGACTTTCCTCAACAATAAAAAGATAAATAACCCAACTGAAAATGGGCAAAGGATCAGAGTGGACATTTCTCCAAGGATACGTGCCTAAAAATAAAATGGCCAATAAGTACATGGAAAGATGTTCAGCATCATTAATCATCAGAGGAATGCAAATCAAAACCACAAAGAGATACTACTTCATACCCACTTGGATACTAAAATCAATACACAGATGATAACAAGTATTGGCAAGGATGTAGAGAAACTGGCAACATACACCGCTGATACGAATGTAAAATAGCTTCTTTGGCAAACAGTCTGGTAGTTCCTCAAACAATTAAACATAGTGTTAATATATGATCTAGCAATTTCATTCCTAGGTACATCTACAAAATAAATAAAAATATATCTCTACACAGAGACTTGTTCCCAAGTGTTTATAGTAGCATTATTCATAATGGCCCCAAAGTGGAAATAACCTAAACTGTGCATCGACTGGTGAACGGCTTAAGAAAGTATGGTATGTCCATACAATGAACTATTGCTCAGCCATAAAAAGGAATAAAGCACTAATATGTACTACAATGTGGAAGAATCTTCAAAGCATTACGCTATGTGAAGAAGCCAGACACAGCCACATATTGTATGATTCCACTTTTACGAAATCTCTAAAGGCAGGCCCTTTGGAGAGAGAGAGTAGATTAGTTGCTGGCAGTAGCTGAGGAGAGGAAGGAATAGGGAGTGATTGGCAAAGGGTATAAAGTTTCTTTTGGGGATGATGAAAATGTTATGAAATTAGACAGTGGTAATGATTGTACAGCCTTGTCAATATAATGAAAACCACTGAATTGTATACTTTAAAAGGATGAATATTGTCGTATGTTAATTACAGCTCAATAAAAATTAATTAATTGATATTAAAATTTTTTAAACAATGCCCTCACACATATTTTGAATGATAACGATTTCAGTAATTTTACAGAAATACCAAATGAATAATTTCACGTGTAAAATATCCTTCTAGATTCCGTGCAAGAGCACAGTTTAAAGATGGCATACACTGTGGTTGCTGGGAAGGGGGGGCGGTGTGTGGGGAGGGTTGGACTGGGAATTGTGGAACTCGCGGATGCAAACTATTATATATAGAATGGATAAACAACAAGGTCCTATGTATAGCATAGGGAACTATATTCAATATCCTGTAATAAACCATAATGGAAAAGAAAAAAAAAATAAAGATGGCATACATTCTCTTGGTCTCTTGACAATTGGAGAGGTAGGTCTATGTGCCCCTCCTCTCTCTGAATCTTGGTGAGCTCTGTGTGACTGTAGTGTGACTTCTCTGACCAATAGACTACACGGAAGTGACGTTGTGCCAGTTTCCAAGCCCAGACGTTAAGAAATTTTCTATCTCTTTTTTTTTTTTTTTTTCTATCTCTTAAATATCATTCCTCGAGTTCTGTCATTTTGGAAGAAGTTGAACAAGCCTGCTGGAAAGACCACGGAGAGGCCCTGAGTCTATATGGAGAGGGAGAGTGGTCCATCTGAGTTCGGCTTCTAGCTATCCTCCCGAGATTCGAGACATGTGAGGGGAAGCCTTCTTGGACCAACCCAGACATCATCTGGATTACCCCATGGAGTAATTCCAGTCAACGCCACATGCAGGGGAAGAAACACCTAGCTGAACCCTGCCTGAGTTTCTGACCCACAGATCGTGAACATTATAAAATAAATTCTATTTAATCTTTATGTGTGGGTGGATTGTTACATATATAGTGTGTTGCAAAACTATAGATAACTGAAAAAACAGACTTAAGAGAACTGTCCTGGAGAATTCTTGCTAAGCCTGTATTTGCAAAATAATTTCCTTAAGCAATAGAAAGTAATAGATAGCCTTACTAATGAAATCTTACTCTGTATGGATTTATCTTTTAAATGAAAGCTTGGAAGAGACAAAGAAAATGATATGCCATAGATCAGTTCTATCGTGAACCCAGTATGTTGACTGGGTCATCTCCAAACATTGATTGAGCATGATAATGGAGCAAATTAATGAATATGCATGTTAGACAACTTTGCTGTTAACCAGTGATTTGTCCTGGCACCGACCTCCCCAGGAGCATGGTTTTCTCTAACAGCACCCGCGAGATTGGATGTAGGCATAAAGAAGGGTGGCGTCATTCACTAGATTCAAGGCACACACAGGGAGAGGCCAGGAAAGCCAAAGGCAGAGGTCTGGCAGGTGGTTGGAAATATAGGTCTGGAGCTCAGAGAAGTGTGGGCAGGAGAAATTGGTTTATTGAGCATTACAATTTGTTTGGGAGGACAGCAGCTGGGCATAAATCCAATTATCTCATTCTGCCTAAAAACCTTTCACAGGCTTGATTTCAGGATAAAGTTCGAACTCTAGCTTGGCACACAGGCCCTTCATGATCTGAACGTTGCCTGTCTCTGACCTGATCTACCATCCCTCACCCATCCCCACCCTTTGATATAGACTCATTCACGTTCTTAGAACACTGTGAGCTCCATCACACCATGTGCTTTCAAACCCATAGCTGGTATGCTTTGATCACCCCTCCTCCCCATCTACTGGCTCACTTGGCTCAACTGCCCCTCCTCCTGGCCCCTCGACTATCCCTTTCCTTCATCAGCTGGAGTTTTGTTTGCCTTCGCCTAGGAGTACTCCACTTCACTACTTGCAAATGCCCCGTGCTATTTGCACAACAGCCCTTATCACAGTGCATCCACACTGACAGTTTTCTTCGTCGTTGAAAGAACAAACATACCACACTGCACACAGGGTTGCTAAGTGAACATTCGCAAACATGAACCCATTGGTCTTCTCCCTGACCCAAGCCCACAATCCTCTCCCCTCCACACTTCTCACCGGAATTCCACTTTCATGAATAATAAACACCCTCACATCTTCAGCCTTTGTATCTCTAATATACCCCCAATTCCCGGCCTCAACTGAGAACTGGCTGTGTCCTGTGGACACCCCTTTGCCTGCAGTTTCTGAAGTGGAGGCTGTTTATTCTCCCTTATCCCACATGCCTCAGCTTCCCAGGGGCACCCCCACTTTCAGACCCTTCCTCCATCCTGACATGAAACGCCTGCTCCTTTGAGCCTCAAGTTATGAGGCTCCTCCTCTCTGACGCTGTCCTGGATTTACTTCCCTCCCATGTCTCTTTTTTCACAGATGATTTTGGTGTCTGGTTCTCAGCCTTCTCATCCTAACACTGCCATCGTCCAGGCGACTTAATTATCTTCATAGATGTGCCAGCACCTCCCTGGACCTTCAGGCCCTTGACCTCCTCCTCATCAGAAACCTTCTCTACCTCATTCCACCCCTCAGCCTGTCAACACCTGGAACCATCCACCTCTAAAATCCTGCATTCAGACAACCCCACCACAGCACCTCCTATTCATCTAGCTCTCTTGTGGCACGAATCCCAACATAAGTTATTGAACCCCAGGAGGACCTCCAGACCACTATAAGGCCCTGCTGTCATCACTTCCTTTTTTATCCAACTGAGATTTCATACTCATCACTTCAATAATTCCCTTGCCAATATCCTCCGCTCCCTGACCCCCTTGTCTTTCTGCCCTGAGAGCCTGAAAACTCCAACTCGGGATGAACCCATGCATTGGTCCTCTTTGTGCAGCTGGCTGATGAGAGCTGCTAGAGACAAATCACATCACCTTGCATGTTGATGCCATTATAAGTACATAGCCACCAACGTCACCCAGGGCTTCCAATGAAACTGTCCATCTTTTTTAATTTCCCTAATTGCCACCAACCTAATCGCCACAAAGATTATTTCAAACCTTCACTATCCCTCTTAAACTCCTTGCCTCAATTTCAACATGTATCCTGACCTCTTCACACACACACACACACACACACACAAATAGGGACCACCAGAAGGAATATTCTGCTACCAAGTTTAGAAGTCTACTTGAATTCATGCTCATCATATTTTCCTTTCGTCCTGAAGTGAATTTGTCTCTAGCCCATCATCTCCTGCTTTCTCAGAGACCTTACTCTATCATTTATTTCCTATCTCCCCTTTATCTTTAACTTTTTCCTCTGTGCTCTTTAAAAATGCTCCTACCAGGGAATTCCCTGGTGGTCCAGTGGTTAGGACGCCACACTCTCACTACCGAGGGCCCGAGTTCAATCCCTGGTCAGGGAACTAATCCCACGAGCCGCGCGGTGTGGCCAAAAAAATAAAATTAAATAAATAAAAATGCTCCTACCTTCCCACCTCCTCTTCCTGATACTAAACTCTTTTCTCCTCCCCAGCCTGAAAACGTTGGCTACATTTTCTAACTTTCTGCTCACCCCACAGCCTCCTCCAATCAGGCTCCCACCCCACCACTTCTCTGAAGCTGTTCTCCCCAAAGCCACCAATGACCAGTACAGTGCTGAATCTAGTGGACACGTCTCAGTTCTTTGTTGCCTGACTTCTCAGTAGCATGGCACACTTGATCAATACCTACTTCTATTTTTCACAGTTTTATTGAGGTATAATTCATATGCACACGTTAAAAGTATACAATTTGATGAGTTTTCACATTACCATACACTCATCACACAGTCTATCACCACCGTCAAGACAATGAACATGTCCATCATCCCAAAAGCTTCCTCATTCCCCTTGGTAAAACCCTCCCATTCCTCTCCACTTTCCCCCATCCCCGGGAAGCCACTGGTCTGCTTTCTATCACCACAGTCTATAACCTACAGTTGGCGTTTTCTAAGACTTTATATAAATGGAATCATTTTGGTCTGACTTCTTTTACTCAACATAGTTACTTTGAGATTCCTTCAGGCTGTTGAGTGCATTGAAAGTCTATTCCTTCTTATTGCTGAGTAGTATTCATTGTGAGGATGTATTACAATTTGTTTATCCATTCACCTGTTGATGGACACTCGGGTTGTTTCCTATTTTTTTATTATAACACAGAGTCTATGATCATTCACACACAAGTCTTTGAATGAATAAACTTCCATTTCTCTTGGGAAATTACCTAAGAGTCATATGATAGATGTATGCTTAACTCCCATTTAACTATTTGAGAAATTGCCCAACTGTTTTCCAAGGTGGTTGTATCATTTTGCATTCTCAGAAGGCGTGTACGAGAGTTCCATTTGCTCCACATTCTCATCAATACTTGATATGGTCAGTCTTTTTTATTTTAGCCATTATAGTAGGTATGTAGTGGCATTTTATTGTGGTTTTTTTTTGGTTTTTGTTTTTTGTTTTTTTGGGGGTTTTTTTTGCGGTACGCGGGCCTCTCACTGTTGTGGCCTCTCCCGTTGCGGAGCACAGGCTCCGGACGCGCACCGGGGCACGAACCCGTGTCGCCTGCATCGGCAGGCGAACTCTCAACCACTGCACCACCAGGGAAGCCTTTTATTGTGGTTTTAATTTGTATTTCCCTAAGGACTAGTGATATTGAGCACTTTAAAAATGTACTCATTTGCCATCTATATATCTTTTCTTCCTTCCTTTCTTTCCTTCTTTCCTTCTTTCTTTCTTTCTTTCCTTCCTTCTTTCTTTCTTTCTTTCTTCCTTTCTTTCATTTTTGGCTGTGTCTGGTCTTAGTTGCGGCACACGGGATCTTTGTTATGGCGCACGAGCTCTTCGTTGTGGTGCATGGGCTCCTCTCTCTAGTTACGGCACGTGGGCTCAGTAGTTGTGGCACACAGGTTCTCTAGTTGTGGCCCACGGGCTTAGTTGCCCCTCAGCATGTGGGATCCTAGTTCCCCAACCAGGGATGGAACCCGCATCTCCTGCATTGTAAGGCGGATTTTTAACCACTGGACCACTAGGGAAGTCTCTATGTATCTTCTTTGTTGAAGTATCTGTTCAAATCACTTGACCATTTAAAAAATTGGGTTGTTTTCTTAATCTTGAGTTTGGGGAGTTTTTAAAATATATATTCTGACTACAAGTCCTTTATCAAATATGTGATTTGCAAATATTTTCTCCCAGTCTTTATTTTTCAAAGAACAGGAGTTATTAATTTGAATGAAGTCTAACTTAATTTGTTCTTCTATGGATCATGCTTTTGATGTTGTACCCACTTCTTTAAATGCCTTTATAATGCATTCTATTACAGCACATCCTCTGGGTTCCCTCTGGTGCCAGTTATCAATTTATTGCCTTTCAGCTCCAATTCATCCTTTTTGCCTGCTTTACGAGAGTGGAAAATGACCCTTCTATTTTCTATATTCTCTTCTTTGGCATCTGGCACGATATTAGGCTTTGTCAATAGATGGCACTGGAGAGACACTGCGGAAGGAAAGGGGCTTGCTTTCTGGTTCTGTTGTGCTAGCTCTGCAGGCTTCTGCAGCAGGCTTGGCTCCCACAGTGCCAGGCTCCTGTGGTCCACGCAGCTTCTGCACCATCAAGTGCCTGGCTCCATCAGCATTCAGTGGCCGGCAGCGTCCCCCAGCAACCCTCCCCTCAGGTGGTTTTGTAGCAGAGCGCCTCCAGTGAGACACTTCCCTGTGGACAGCTTTCCCTAGCACAGTGGATTTCCAGCAAATTTCAGTGGTGCAGCAGACAGTGACTTCTCTGCCATTCAGCGTGCTATACTCTCCAGCAAGCCCTGGGCTTCAGGCTGGGAGTAGAAGGGGTCTTTTGGTTGGCAAACTGTGACCCACAGGCCAAATTCAGTCCACTGCCTGTTTGTGTAAATAAAGTTTTATTGGAACACAGCCATGCTCATTCATTTACATACTGTCTATGGCTGTTTTCATGTTACAGTAGCAGAGTTGGTAGCTGCAACAGAGATGACCCCCAAAGCCTAAAATATTTACTTTTCTTTATAAGGAAAGTTTAATCACTCCTGTACAAGCCAGTTCCTCATTATTCCAATACCCTGTTATGGTTAATAATTCTTCATATTAAACTTTCCGTGTTCAAATTTACTGTGTGGTTTCTCTAAGCTGCTCAGACCCAGGCTAATACACCTCCAACCTCTCTGTCCCCTTTTCACAGTCCATTTTCAGTCTTACCTTTCTCTACTTATCCCATAATTTGAGTGCTCCTCAAGGTCCTCCTCTGCACTTTCTCTAACTTCCTCTCCAAGTGACTCTTCTGCTTACCCATCTTCAGTCTTCAATTTTGTGGAATTGACTAAAGAAACCTCAGCTACAATTGGAGTGGGACAGGCCTATATGGGGAGCTCTCATGCCCAGCCATGCATCATCAATTACTCCAAACAGGAAGAGATGTTTGCCTACATCTCCCACAGGAAAGTGTTGCCTACATCACTATCCAGCAGGAAGAAGAAAACTCTCCACTGCCTACAGTCCGGCCAATCAGACTTTAGCAGCCCAACCAATGAGAAGCCTCCATACTTTGGATTCCCACCTTTCTCCAATGGACTCTTTGATTATCACAGCCCCTCCCACCCCCCTTTTGCTATAAAAGCAAGCTCCCCTTCCTTGTTCTCTGGATTTGCCCATGGGCCACCATAGTTTGCATATCTTGAATTGCGGGTTCCTATGGCTATTTCTGAATAAACTCGCTTTTGCTTGTAAATAACTCCCTATTACATTATTAAAATTGACAGGTTTAACCAATTGTTTTTAATCTGGGTTCTATGGATGAAATTGCATGCAAATTTTGTGTAGATGCCCAAATGTGCATATGTATAATAAGAAGTTCTCCAGCCTCATCTTTTGGCAACATGGCTCAGTCGTTAAGGGCACAGACCATGGATACAACCTGCTTAAGTTTGAATCCCAGCTCTGCCACTATGTCCTGGGCTAACGTATTTAGCCTTGTTGTTGTTTCAGTTTCCTTGTCTGTGAAATAGGGAAAATCATAGTACCTACCTCACAGAGTTGTTATGAGAGTCAAGGTAGTTAATAGATATAAAGCACTTGGGGGCAGGGCCTGGCACATAATAAGCACTATATAAGCACAGGCTGTTATTGCCATTTCTGGCACTGCCCCTGCCCCTGTGTCTCAACTAGACCAGTGTTTTCCATTGTTCTAGTGGCCCCTGTTTGAACTCTGCACCATCAAGTGCGCTCACTCAAGTCCTCTGCTCAGAGCACTCTTGCCTATATGTTGCTTGCCCACTAACTCCTGACCTTCCTCAGGCCTCAGCTCAAATGTTATTTCCTCAAAGAAGCCTTCCTGATTTCCAGACCAGGAGAGGTCTCCTGCTATGACCTTCCAAAGCTTTCTCTATTTTCCCTCGTAACCCTCATCACAATTTATTCACAGTGATCACTTGTTGCAGAGGTCATTTCTCCCTTGTACTAGGCTCCTTGCTGGACCTCAGCACAGTGCCTAGAACATTGTAGGAATACCATAAACATTTGTCAAGTAAATGAGTGAATGAATAAGGAACAAAACATGGGAAAAGCTTTTAATACAGGTGTAAAAGTCTATTCAAATATTAGGTAACCCAATAATGAGCGTGTGACAAAATCTGATGACTTAGATAATATAATGTTAAATCAGTAGAAATTTGTATTGTGTGAAGGAAACCCTCTCCTCTCCAATTGCTATAAAATATATTGGTTCAAATTGAGCTTGGCGTATGTGTCTTTCAATCAAATGGAAATGAATTATCCAGAAGAACCAGAATACATTACTGTGCGCAGTCAGGGACCACAGACAGATAATGACTTAAAACATTCCCCACTTCACCCCCAAGGAAACGAGACATAGTCCTCAGATGGCAGACCGAAAGGAGTGACTGACCAGGGAAGCTGCTTGTTCCCAGAGAATTTCCATGGCTTTAATTCAAGACAGGATTAAATACTTTCATGAGTAGGCAAAACCAACTGTGCTAATCTGAGAAATCCATTGCTACCCTGGAAGTTAATATAACTAACCCAAGTCATCAAGAAAACTATATTCTATCATCAATTCACACTCAAACACCAGGAAAATTATGATTATACTTTATATCTCATTATAATTCCAAAAAGACACAATAAAATGATTCTCCTGGGAGTGTCTTCAGGGACCGATTGCTTCTGCTTCTTTGCGTGAAGGAATCCCTAAGGAGGAAAGATTCCCCCCTCCCCCCCAACTGTCAGACTCCAACCGCTCCTCTTTTGTGCAATCAGCCTTAGAACATTTCCCAGACGCCAATATTTGACCTCCAGGAGAAACATGCGGTAACCACCTAACCATAATTGGGGAAAACTGAACCAGGGTCTAGACTTAGGCACCGGCACAGAGAGGACTGGGGAGATTTCATGGTGGCCAGAAGGGCCATGGGAGAGCTGGTTCGATGATCCCAAAGGCCCTAGATACTAGCTGGTTGGGGACCCGTTGCGTATCTGGTGCAAGATTCAGCTTCTCTCAGCGTCTGGGAACAGCGTGCTCACATGCCAAGCTTTGGACTACATTTCCCAGACAGCTTTACTCCCCGGGCTGTCGCACTTTCTAGGGCGTGTCTTGGAAGAGAGGCCACAGCCGGCGAGCACCGCTGGGGCATCTCGCTCACCTCCGGCAGCCGCACCTGCCTCCCCGCGAGATGATTGGGGTCCTGCTCGTGCTCCTCCTCCTCCCCTTTCTCCTGTACATCGCTGCACCCCAAATCAGGTCTGTGCAAATGTATTGCCTTCTCTTGAGAAGTCTTCGGGGGAAATATTCATCCCCATCGAAGCTCTGTTCTTCAAATGAAGGAAAGGAAGGCTCCCCGCGGGGCTCCAAGTAGGGGAGTTCGGTTGATCGGAGGAGGTGCAGGTCCTGGGTGAGGAGGGCGATACCAGGAGACCCCAGGCCGTTGGAAGGGGCTGCAGTCCGGAGCACCCTGCTCTGTTTCCTCAGTGCGAATCGTGACATCTGCAGTTCCATTGCTTGCTCTCTTGTTGCTGTTAGATTTGCTTTTTCTCTGGACAGATGTAGTAAAGGAGAGAATTGAAAGGGTTTCATCACATTCTCCTGCCTACTACCTGCCTTCGCAGCAGGAGTTGGGGGTGGGAGGTGGTCCGAGCCCTGCTCTGGGGTTTGGGGGCGGGGAGGAGAGGTTGAGGGTCGTGGTCTCTTGACCAGGTGACACATCAGCCAATGGCTGGCTGAGTGCCCCGGAGAATCAGCAGCGAGTTGCACACTGCTGATTGGTGCTGAGTAAATCACCAGTAGTGACGGTGGACCAATGACTGAAGACACACACTCCTTCCCTCGGTGGGGATTGGATGGGCGGGGGAAGGGGGACGCGGTCACTGTCTGAGTGGAACTGGAAGGCGCGCTAGATCACCCTCTGCCGTTTCTTACCCCTTCTTCCCTTTCTCCCCACCTCCCTCGAGCCCCTCCTCCAGTTGTATTTTTCCTCCCCTCTGCACACGCAGTCCTTCCACCTCTAGGCACACATGGGTGTTGGTACTGGGGCGAAACGCTCCTTTTTATCTCTTTCCGTCACGACATCCTCTTATCCCCATAGAATCTCACTGAAGAGTTGAACCTGAACTCATATCTCATATGAGATAGTGCTCATATCTCATATGAGATAGTGCTCATATCTCAGCAAGATTTTTCTAAGGAAGGTTACACTCCAAGGGTGATGTTCCAAACCACCTAGCTAGGTCATGGGGGCTTGACCAGAGCTGGACTTTCATAGTTGATTGTCTCTTTTCTTCCTGCTGGTTAAGCAGAAGGAAGAGCTGGATAGAGGCCCTGATATGTTGTGGCTCCTGGAGCTAAAGCTGAAGGAATGTGGGAAACAGAGCAGGGAGGCTTGTTCTGAGGAGGAAGATATCCGTTGGTGGTCACCTTGAGTTAGTTTGCTTCCTTCGTGGCCTGTTTGTTCTAAGCAGGAACTTGAGTGGCTAGGAGTGTGTACTTTGCAGTTCTAAGTTCAATGAAAAAGGTTGAAATGCTCTTAAAAATGCATCTCCCAGTCAACAAATTGTTTTAAATTGAGCCCCCAAGATTTGCAGAGAAAAGAACAATCTGAGGCCTACTAATATCTGTTTGTGCATTCTTTCTTCTGGAGAAGCAGGATGAAGGAAGAAGGACTCAAATTAGTGAAACCAGGACTTGAATCTCAGCTCCCCTTTGTACTTATTAACATTATTCTTTGTCTTATTTATTTATTTTTTCTAAATGTATTTATTTATTTTTGGCTGCATTGAGTCTTCGTTGCTGTGTGCAAGCTTTCTATAGTTGCGGCGAGCAGGGGCTACTAAAGAGTTGCTGAGCACAGGTTTCCCACTGCGGTGGCTTCTCTTGTTGTGGAGCACGGGCTCTAGGCACACAGGCTTCAGTAGCTGTGGCATGCGGGCTCAGTAGTTGTGGCACACGGGCTTAGTTGCTCCGTGGCTGAGGGGTCTTCCCGGACCAGGGCTCGAACCCGTGTCCCCTGCATTGGCAGACGGATTCTTAACCACTGTGCCACCAGGGAAGTCCCTCTTTGTCTTATTTTTAAGTGTGTGTGTGTTTCTGTTCGTTTTGTCCAGGTTGACAAGCTTTCATAATTTTAACTTTGTGTTGGGTAAGCTGTTTTATTAAGGCCATAAAGTGACAGTTATGGACAGATTAACATCAGTGGACCAGTTCTTTCTTTTTCTAGGCTGAGTCTTGTGATTTCCTAAGCCTAAGAAAGGCTCCACCAGGATCCTGGCTAAACAGATATTCATCAGTTCTTGTAACTGCAGGGAACAGTGCTAAGGTTTGCCCTTATAATAGAATCACTTCTGTCCTCAAGCAAGAGCAGAAACATTTGGACAAGAAAATCTTTTTCTTTTTAATAAATTTATTTACTTATTTATTTATTTTTATTTTTGGCTGTGTTGGGTCTTCGTTGCTGCGCGCGGGCTTCTCATTGCGGTGACATCTCTTGTTGCGGAGAACGGGCTCTAGCCGCGTGGGCTTCAGTAGTTGTGGCACGCAGGCTCAGTAGTTGTGGCTCACAGGCTCTAGAGCGCAGGCTCAGCAGTTGTGGTGCACGGGCTTAGTTTCTCCATGGCATGTGGGATCTTCTTGGACCAGGGCTCGAACCCGTGTCCCCTGCATTGGCAGGCAGATTCTTAACCACCATGCCACCAGGGAAGCCCAAGCAAGAAAATCTTAAGAGCAGAAAATTTTGTTTTCTTTCCTCCAACCTTCCTTTAATCTATAAAAAGCCAGCAGTAGAGGGAACCAAAACAGTCCTCAGCCTTGGGACCTGTAGACGCGAGAATGTTGCAGGCATCTCTGGCTGAGGCAAAGAGAATGAAGAACTGATGAGCTCTCCTCTGTCTGCAGGAAAATGCTGTCCAGCGGGGTGTGTACATCAACCATCCAGCTTCCTGGGAAGGTCGCTGTGGTCACTGGAGCCAACACAGGCATCGGGAAGGAGACAGCCAAAGAGCTAGCTCAAAGAGGCAAATTCATCTGCTTCTAATTCCCTCCTGCCACTGTTGTTTTTTTTTAATTCAAGTGTAGTTGATTCACAATGTTAATTTCTGCTGTACAGCAAAGTGATTCAGTTATACATATATATACATTCTTTTATTAATATATTCTTTTCCATTGTGGTTTATCATAGGATATGGAATATAGCTCCCTGTGCTATACAGTAGGACCTTGTTGTCCATCCATTCTATATGTAATAGCTTGCATCTGCCAATCCCTAACTCCCAGTCCATCCATCCCCCATCTTGGCAACCACAAGTTTGTTCTCTATGTCTGTGAGTCTGTTTCTGTTTTGTAGATAGGTTCATCTGTGTCATATTTTAGATTCCATGTATAACTGTTATCATATGGTATTTGTCTTTCTCCTTCTGACTTACTTCACTTAGTGTGATAATCTCTAGTTGCATCCATGTTGCTGCAAATGGCATTATTTCATTCTTTTTTATGGCTGAGTAGTATTCCATTGTATATATGTACCACATCTTCTTTATCCATTCATCTGTCAATGGACATTTAGGCTGTTTTCATATCTTGGCTATTGTGAATAGTGCTGCTATGAACATAGGGGTGCATGTATCTTTTTGAATTATAGTTTTGTCCAGATATATGCCCAGGAGTGGATTGCTGGATTATGTGGTAATTCTATTTGTAGTTTTCTGAGGAGCCTCCATACTGTTTTCTATAGTGGTTGCACCAACTTATATTCCCACCAACAGTGTAGGAGCGTTCCTTTTTCTCCACACCCGCTCCAGCATTTGTTATTTGTAGACTTTTAATGATGGCCATTCTGACTGGTGTTAGATGATATCTCACTGTAGTTTTGATTTGCATTTCTCTAATAATTAGCGATGTTAAACATCTTTTCATGTGCCTATTGGCCATCTGTAGATCTTCTTTGGAGAAATGTCTATTTAGGTCTTCTTCTTGCTACTGCTCTTTTATCCCTTGCAATGATGACCATTCTCATTATTTCCTCCCAGTCTTGGAATTCAAGAACATTCCAAGTGCCCCGCTGATTTGCTGGTCTGACACTAGTACAATGTTCTATATATAATGGACACAATGAATATTATTGATTTATTTTTCTTTCCTGATTTGTTCATCAGATACCTCTGTGTGAAGTAGGGGTAATTCCTTTTTTAAAAAAACAGTAGAAAATAACATTTAACATTAGTATTAGGTCTTTGATGCTCACTCAAAAACAGAGCCGACAGTTTGTCTCTTTTATATGTTGGTTGACAGGAGCCCGTGTATATTTAGCTTGCCGGGATGTGCAAAAGGGGGAGTTGGTGGCCAGAGAGATCCAGATCATGACAGGGAACCAACAGGTGTTGGTGCGGAAACTGGACTTGGCTGATACTAAATCTATTCGAGCCTTTGCTAAGGGCTTCTTAGCAGGTAAGTGTGGACCTGGAGACTATGCTGTGGGTCTTGCAATCAACATGGCAGACTTAGCTAAAAGGAAAAGATTCCTCTCCCTCTCTGACACATAGAAATGCTAGACAAAATATAGCCAAAAACTTAGATGATTCATAGCTGAACTCATTAGTAACAAAGGGAAATACCTAAGAGGCAGAAACAAAAAGTGAATCAAAGGTTCATAGCAGTGCATAAGAACTAAAGCCAGAAAAAAAAAAAAAAAAAAAAAAAAAGAACTAAAGCCAGAAATCTCATACGTGTACCAGAACTCAAAATGGGCTTTAAGGTCTGGAGTCCAAATATCCGTACAGGGATAGGAGATGAGACCTCAGGATGTTGAGGGCTGGGTTGCTGTCTGTATCTGAGGCTCCACATAAGGTTGGGATTCACAAAAAGCCATCTGGTCCTTGGTACAGGGAGCTTAAAAAAAAACCCAGGCCACCAGCTCAGGGACATGACAAAGAGACTTAACATCTCTTTAGAACATGGATGGATAAACGGTCATCTGCAAGAAATTAGAACTTCAAGCTGACATCATTTATGCGGTGGGGGGGGGAATTCATTCACACCACCAACCGGTGCAAGAAACTTGAGCTGAGAACTTAACGTAAAACCCCATAGTATCACATCAAAATTGAGTCCAAGAGCACCCTGTAGGCTTATTCCCTCATAACCCAGGGATCTAGGCCTCCCAAGGGAAGGAACTTCCACTGATATATACTTTTAGTCAGAAATCACAACTCATTTGAGGAAATAAATCATAAGAGAGAGTTGGCAGATGAAACAAAGCGGTGAAACCAGTGTTTCTTTGTGGGCCTGAATCCGAGCGGCAGGGAGGCAGAGAGAATATCCTTTTTCTCTTGTTTTGGAATTTCCCATTCAGCTTGGGAAGTCTTTCTGTTGGGAGAGATAGACAGAACACTTCCCAAAAGCACTGAGTAAGTAGCTCCTGAATTGGAAAGATTGGAAAGGCCATTTGGTAGTGTCAGGTGGAATTTTGCCCTGTATTAAGAGTATGTATGATTCAACTAAAGTCTTAAAATGAAAAAACAATACAAAATAAGTATGAGGGTAAAATAGAGGAAAGATTGAAGCCATGCATCCTCATTTTCAAAGCATGGGTATGAGGCAGATTTCAAAGATGTAACAGCTGTGGCTGGCCACTTCCACACTCCATCCCCTCTTCCCTGCAGAGGAAAAGCATCTCCACATTTTGATCAACAACGCAGGAGTGATGATGTGTCCCTACTCCAAGACAGCCGACGGCTTTGAGATGCACATGGGAGTCAACCACTTAGGTAAGAAATTGTGTCTCATCACAAAGCTAGAGGGAAACTAAAGTTCTCCTTGGAAAACTTAGGGTCATATGGAGCCTTCTTTGTGGTGTGACTGGACCTTTGGGCCATAACAGACTATAAGTGTATAATAAATAGTGTCGTCCTGCCTGAAAGCTCAGGCTCGCTTGAGGTTCCTCCCACTTTTTAATCTGTGCTTCAGATTCAATTTACCTTAGAATATTTTTGAACAACCTAATTGGATTGGGGGCTGTGTTGCTTTCTTTGTAGAGACCCTTGTGGCCAGCATCAAGTAGAGGCCACCTGCTCTTAAACAGTGATGTTATTCAAAGTTGGAATAAGACATGTCTTTGTATTCATATTCACATAATCCAGACCTACCTCATAGAAAGATGTCTCATGTCTTTGGCTGTTCCTATTTCCCTAAACCGTCACTGAACTTATTCTGTAGTTGATAATGAATTAATGAGGCAAAAAGTCTTATTCTTGAATGCTCTGCCTTCCATAGCTGAGCCCGGCTCACCACTACTCCCTTCACCCTCACATTGGCCCTGAACTCTGTTAATTCTACTTTTTCTCAAAGGTCACTTCCTCCTGACCCACCTGTTGCTAGAGAAGTTGAAGGAATCAACCCCATCAAGGGTAGTGAATGTGTCTTCCTTAGCACATCACCTGGGAAGGATCCACTTCCATAACCTGCAGGGTGAGAAGTTCTACCATGCAGGTCTGGCCTACTGTCACAGCAAGTTAGCCAACATTCTCTTTACCCAGGAACTGGCCCGGAGGCTAAAAGGTAGGCTTAGCAGAAATGAGTGTGGAGACATGAGTCAATGGGAAGTAGCTAAAAGCCACAGGAATAGGAACTGTTTTCTGGAGCCCATCCTCTGGACAGGACCTGCTTCCATGGCTCTACCTGGGTATAGTTTTAGTAAACAGCCCACAAGTGAATGTTGGAGGTGACTGGGAGGTAACGGGAAAATTCTGAAGGCTGGGCTTTGGCAGTTATTAGCTGCATGACCTGCAGCAAGTTGTTTAACTTTTCAAGACTTACTTCTTCATATGTAAAATGGGACTGCTTCACGGGTTATTGTCGTGATTAATTCAGGCCTCATGAGCAAAGCAAGTTTTTTGACTCGTAATGAAACTAGATAGAAGGGAGGGACCAGAACTGGCACTGGCTACAACCATTGGGATAAAACAGGTGCTGGGACTATGGAGGGGGTCTCCCTAACAACAAAGGGTCATATAAGAGGGAAATGTATGCTTGAGGAGGGCAGTCTCCAGTCACAAATAAACAGAGGTCCTTGGAATGGTCTACTATGGATTTCCAATAAATAGAACGGGAAATCCAGGGTGGACAATTAGAGTTGCTTAGGACTAAGGCAGGCAGAATTCAGGCTGAAGGTATCAGACACATTAGCCCCATCGTTGGAACAGGATCCTCAAACCACATGGACAGCTGTGAGATGGAGGGTTATGTCTATGCCCAGGGCATAACATCCTTTATCAGCTTGGGATGGATCAGGGTAACTGGATGGTGAAAACTACCCAAAGGTTGGTCAGGGAGCTAGGGTGGCCTGGAAGTGGAGAGATGGACCCAGCTGTGAGGATCAGATAAAAGCAGAGGCTACACGAGTGAGAAAACCTGATAGGTATGAGGATTAGGTGGGAAATAGCTATGATGCAATGAAAGAAACCTGGGCATGACGGAAGAGTCATTCATTCAGCCATTCAACAGCCACGTATGCCAGTGTCCATGCTATTTTACACACCGGATTAGTGGAGTGGTTCACGTCCAATGGGAGAGAGAAATAATTAGCAAGTATTTATACAACTGTCACATGTAAAATCACATGTAAAATCAGTCTAGTAATGCATGAATAATTCTCATTGTAAAAAGTTCAAATAAGATGGAAGTATATAGAGTTATTCTCCTCTCTTCCCTTTCTGCTTTTCTCCCCTCAAGATACCACTGTCAACAACTTGATGTGCACCATTCCAATTATTTTCTTGTGCATTTACATATGTATATATCATACATAAGGAAGTGAAATTCCAGCACAGTATCTTAGAGATCTTTCCATGTACTACATAGAGATTTACCCCATTACTTTTGTTGGCCGCATTGTGTTTCATAGTATAGATGTGCTTTAGTTTATTCATTTCCTAAACAACATCTAGACAGTTTTCTTTTTGTTGTTGTTATTTAATTATAATTGTGATAAATGCTATAAAGGGGAATTACGAGGACCTATAATGGATTGGCAGGGGGGTGGTGGGGAGAACCTTATTCAGTCTGAAGGATCAGGAAGGACTTTTCTGAGAGAGTGAGTTGCAAGCTGAGCCCTTGCAGGATGATTAGAAATTAAACGGGTTAGGGCTTCCCTGGTGGCGCAGTGGTTGAGAGTCCACCTGCTGATGCAGGGGACACGGGTTTGTGTCCCGGTCCGGGAAGATCCCACATGCTGTGGAGTGGCTGGGCCCGTGAGCCATGGCCGCTGAGCCTGCGCGTCCGGAGCCTGTGCTCCGCAACGGGAGAGGCCACAGCAGTGAGAGGCCCGCGTACCGCAAAAAAAAAAAAAAAAAAAAATTAAATGGGTTACAGTGTGGGTGGGGTGAGGCAGCTGAGGGGGCTGAGGAACATTCCAGGCAGAAGGAAGAGAATGCATGAAGGTCTGGTCTCTGCTTGAGAAACTGAGAAAAGGCAGTCATAGTTAGAATGTAGAAAGCAAGAGGTCTGAGCTGAGACTGGTAAGGTTGGTGAAGGTGAAATCCAGAGAGGCCACAGTAAGGATTTTAGTGTTTATTCTAAGAGCAATGGAAACCGTTAAAATGGAATCCTTTTTTAAAACGAGGGCAAGAGTGGATGCAGCAGGTGATTTCTGTGGTTGAGGCAAGAAGTGAGGGTAGCTTGGACTAAGGTGGTGGAGATGGAGGGTAATAGACACTCCTGAGAGATATTTAGGATGTGAAAATCACAGGGCTTGTTGATTGGAGATGTATGGTGAGGTGGTGGATCCTTAAGGACTGGTCCTGTGTGCCTGCCTGGTTGAAAGTGTAGGGAACACTACAAGAACCAGGTTTGGCCTTAAATATATGAAGTCAGTTTTGGACCTCTGAGTCTGCATTACTATGGGTCATCTAGAGTAGATGTCAAGTGGAAAATAATACAGGTCAACAGTTCTTTTTCTGTAATTGTGAAATCCACAAAGGCCTGAAAACTCAGTTTTTTCCTAAGCTTGATACCAAAACTCATTTGGCAGCAAAACCTCACCTGTGCTAGGGAGAGTAGGTAATAGACACTTTATATATATATAATAAAATTTTAAAAATTGGAAACACTTCTGACCCCAGGGTTTCTAGAAAAGAATTGGGGACCTGAAATAGCACATGCATAAGTGTTATTTAGCACTTATCATGCACCAGACAGTATTCTAAGCTCTTTTACACATGAACTCATTTAATCCTGAGAACAGCTCTGTGAGGTGTAGGTATTATAATTATCCCTATTTTACAGATGAGGAAACTAAGTCACAACATCAGGAAGGTCACACAGCTAGTGAGTGGTAAAGCTTGGATTTGAAACTGGGCATTCTGACTACAAAGTCCATACCCTTAACCACCACATTATACTGCCTTTTATCGTCAGCCAAGAGTTAAAAGGAGCCACTTGGACCATAGATAAAAATGAGTGCTATAAAGTTACAGAGAGGGAACTTAGTGAGCCATGAGAACTCTTAACATTTAAAGTTTGGGTAGAAGATGATGAACCGGTCCAGGAAAAAAGAGGATGCATCCAGAAAGGTTAAAAAAACCAGAAGAGGTGTGGGATCATGGAAGCCAGTGAAAAGGCAGCTTTAGGATGAGAGTGGTTAACAATGTCAAGTGCTTCTGAGAGGTCCTGGCTCTGCCGCTTCCTAGCAGTTAATAACCTCTCTGAGCCTTAATTGTAATCTGTGAAATGAAGGTATAAGTTACTGTGAGGAGTGCTTGTGATAGCATCATGGGAAGGGAGTCCACATGGGGCAAATGTTTATTCATGTCTTCTGCTCTCTTTGGCCACTTGGCAACATCAAGTCCTGTCTTCCCCTCTCTATATGGCATCCCCGCATCAGGCTGTGGCGTTACAACGTACTCTGTACACCCTGGCACAGTCGACTCTGAATTGGTTCGGCACTCATCCCTCATGAGATGGATTTGGTGGCTTTTCTCCTTCTTCATCAAGACCCCTCAGCAGGGAGCCCAGACCAGCCTGTACTGTGCCTTAACAGAAGGTCTTGAAGTTCTAAGTGGAAACCATTTCAGGTATGAATGTATCTGGTTTTGAAGATGGAATTTCATTGCCCACAGGAAATAATTTGGATTTGTCTGGTATACCATACCCTTTTTATTTTGGGGGGGGGCAGCAGGTGTTTATTTATTTATTTAAATTTTCATTTTATATTGGACTATAGTTGATTTACAATGTCATGTTAGTTTCAGGTGTACAGCAAAGTGATTCAGTTATACATATATTCATTCTTTTTCTTATTCTTTTCTCATATAGCTTATCATAGAATATTGAGTAGAGTTCCCTGTGCTATACAGTAGGTCCTTGTTGGTTACCTATCTTAGATATAGTAGTGTGTGTATATTAATCCCAGGCTCCTGATTTATGCCTCTCCACCATGTTTCCCCTTTGGTATCCATAAGTTTGTTTTTGATATCTGTAAGTCTGTTTCTTTCTGTTTTGTAAATAAGTTCATTTGTGTTATTTTTAAAGATTAGATTCCACACATGAGTGATGACATATGATATTTGTTTTTCTCTGTCTGACTTACTTCACCTAGCATCTAGTATGATAATCTCTAGGTCCATCCATGTTACTGCAGATGGCATTATTTCATTCTTTTTTATGGCTGAGTAATATTCCATTGTCTATATGTATACCTTACCTTTTTAAAAAAGTACATTGTCCAATATGGCTTTTGTCTCTTGACTCTAGGGATGAGGGTAGTTAATGATGCTGCTAATGATGCTGATGTTTTATCTTTTAATAGGGGAATTTGACCCATTCACATTTTTTTGTGGTAACTGCTAGGTTTGATTTTATTCATGCCATCTTTTATATGGATGATTATGCTTTCTGGTTGTTTCTTTTCTTCCTACATTTTTTGATGTCAATCTAGTTTTCTTTGTTCCTTTTTGGACTCCTAGTTCTATTTTTTCACATTAAAAATAATTTGAATCTGTATTTCTCCATTGCCTTCAGGACTAAAATAGTATCAATGGACTCCCTTCTTGAATAAGTGAGGACTTTTAAAACTTTGTATTGTAGGGAATTTTGAATGTACACAGGAGTAGACAAAATAGCATGTTGAATCCCCATATACCCATAATCAACCTCAACAACCATTAACCCATGGCCAGTCCTGCCTCATCTCCATCCACTACCCCTTCCCACATTTTTCTCATTCCATATTATTTTGAAGCAAGTTCCAGATATCACATAGGATCAAAATTTTAACACGGTTTCACCTCCACCTTCAAGATTTTGTGGAAATAATCTGAAATTTTAGAGAAAGGGCTGTAAATAAATTCAGATTGAAATGAAAGGTAGACAGTCAGATCATGAAAGGTCTATAATGCCAGGCTTAGAGAGGAGCCACAGAAGTTGTTTCAGTAGAGAGAGCCATAATCTGGTCTGCAGTTTAGAAAAATATCCTTAGTAACTCCGTTTGATGAATGAATGAAGTACCCCAAATGAGAGAGAATGAGTTTCTGATGTAGGGTAATGACAGCCGGAATGAGGAGAATGATTTAAGTGAGAGACCCTGAAGAGGCAGAATTTTTACCACTTGATGACCAACCAGTGAGGGGGTAGAGGAGGATTTGGTGACCTGGGTTCAAGCCTGACTTATTAGGAGATTAATTGTGACATTAACTGAGACAGAAGTTGTAGATAAATAATGTGTATAACTTAGGGTTCTTTGATTCCAAACCAGTGGAAATGGACTCTGGCTAACATAAGCAAGAAGAGAATTTATTAAAATATGGGGATACTCCTAGGTTCGAAGGGAAGACTGAAGAGTCAGGCTTCGAACAGGCAGAATGGCCAGTCAGCTGGCCAGGACCCTGCTGCTGGAGTGAGTGAACGCCAGCTGTCTTCAGTCTGTTGTGTTGCTCACCATCCACTCTCCAGGGAGGAAGCATTGGGTCTCCTTCCTGCCCCGATCATCGCCTCCATCCTCTCACCCCGACTCACTTGGCTACAGGAGGACAGGCAGGCATTTGATTAATGGGCTCTTCAAACTATATCCAAGAAGAAGAGGTAATTCCATAGAAAGAAATCAGGTTTCTATTGCCAAAAGAATGTGGGATGGGTGTTCAACCAAAGAGTAACAATTGCCCACTACGTAATAAACCCGGCTCTGTACATGTTGAGTGTGTTATCCATAAGATATGTGAGTAGAACTGTGTAGTGGATAGTTGGAAATGCAGGTCTGAAGTGCAAGAAGATAGATTATTTAGTTTTGTACACTGGAATGATTTTCCAAGAGTGACTGGATTCTTCTTCCCTGGAGATTTTTAAAAATGAAATAACCCTTTATCTTGGTTTTGACTGAATGGCTTAGAGTCAGCTTCAAATCCATAATTATTGAATTGACTTTTGAAGAGCCTTTCCAGTACAATGGATTCTTAATTTTAAGCATTTTGAAGATCCAACAGCAGCCATGTAGACCACTAGCAAGACATGAACATAGAAGTCTGTCTTGATTGAAGCTTTAGGACCTTTGCACTGGTTGTTCTTTTCTGCCTGAAACTACTAATCAACTTTTTGTCTTTATAGATTTGCCTATACAGTTGGAATTATATAATAGATGGCCTTTTGTGACTGGCTTTCACTTAGCATTACATGTTAAAGGTTCATCCATGCTAGAGGGTGTATCAATACTTCATTCCTTTTTATTGCCAAATATCTTATTTTATGGATACACCATCCTCATTTATCCATTCATCAGTTGATGGACATTTGGATTTTTTCCCATTTCTGGGTTATTAAGATAATGCTGCTATGAACATTCATGTACACATTTTGTATGGATATTTCTCTTGGGTATAAACCCAGAAATGGAATCTCACTGGAATATGGGTCATGTTTTAACTCTACTTTAGCTGTTGAGAAACTACCAGACTGTTTTCCAAAGTGGCTGCACCATTTTACATTGCCACAAGCAGTTTATGAGGGTTCCAATTTCTCCACATCCTTGTTAACACTTGTTATTGTCTGTCTGTCCTTTGATATTAGCTATCTGAGTATGTATGGAGTAGTATCTCATTGTGGTTCTCATTTACATTTTCCTGCTAATGATGTTGAACATCTTTTCATGTGCTTATTGCCCATTTCTATATCTTTGTTGGAGAAATGTCTTTTCAAATCCTTTGCCCATTTTTAAATTGGATTGTCTTTTTGTTGTTTAGTTGTAACAGTTCTTTATATAATCTAGATATGAGTCCTTTATCAGGTATATGATTTGCAAATATTTTCTCCCATTCTATTGGTTTGTCTTTTCAGTTTCTTCATGGTGTCCTTTGAAGAACAGAAGTTTTTAATTTTGATGAAGTCTCATTTATCTATTTTTTCTTTTATCACTTGTGCTTTTGGTGTCTTATCTAAGAAACTATTGCCTAGCCCCAGGTCATAAAGATTTATTACTGTTTTCTTCCAACAGTTTTATAGTTTTAACATTAAGTTCAGGTCTATGATCCTTTTGTTTTTCTTTTTGAATTTTATTTTATTTATTTTTTATACAGCAGGTTCTTTTTTTTTAACATCTTTATTGGAGCATAATTGCTTTACAATGGTGTGTTAGTTTCTGCTTTATAACAAAGTGAATCAGCTATACATACACATGTATCCCCATATCTCTTCCCTCTTGCATCTTCCTCCCTCCCACTCTCCCTATCCCACCCCTCTAGGTGGTCACAAAGCACCGAGCTGATCTCCCTGTTATACAGCAGGTTCTTATTAGTTATCCATTTTGTACACATCAGAGTATACATGTCAATCCCAATCTCTCAATTCATCACACCCCCACCCCCACCCCTGCCACTTTCCCCCCTTGGTGTCCATATGTTTGTTCTCTACATCTGTGTCTCTTTTTCTGCCCTGCAAACCGGTTCATCTGTACCATTTTTCTAGGTTCCACATACATGCGATAATATATGATATTTGTTTTTCTCTTTCTGACTTACTTCACTCTGTATGGCAATCTCTAGATCCATCCACATCTCAACAAATGACTCAATTTCGTTCCTTTTTATGGCTGAGTAATATTCCATTGTATATAGGTACCACATCTTCTTTATCTATTCGTCTGTCGATGGGCATTTAGGTTGCTTCCATGACCTGGCTATTGTAAATAGTGCTGCAATGAACATTGGGGTGCATGTGTCTTTTTGAATTATGGTTTTCTCTGGGTATATGCCCACTAGTGGGATTGCTGGTCATATGGTAATTCTATTTTTAGTTTTTTAAGGAACCTCCATACTGTTCTCCGTAGTGGCTGTATCAATTTACATTCCCACCAACAGGGCAAGAGGGTTCCCTTTTCTCCACACCCCCTCCAGCATTTGTTGTTTGTAGATTTTCTGATCATGCCCATTCTAACTGGTGTGAGGTGGGTGATACCTCATTGTAGTTTTGATTTGTATTTCTCTAATAATTAGTGATGTTGAGCAGCTTTTTAAAAAAAATTTATTTATTGTTTATTTTTGGCTGTGTTGGGACTTTGTTGCTGCACGTGGGCTTTCTTTATTTGTGGCGAGCGGGGGCTACTCTTCGTTGCGGTTTGTGGGCTTTTCATTGCAGTGGCTTCTTTTGTTGCGGAGCACAGGCTCTAGGCGAGCAGGCTCAGTAGTTGTGGTGCACGGGCTTCATTGCTTCACAGCCTGTGGGATCTTCCTGGACCAGGGCTCGAATGCGTGTCCCCTGCATTGGCAGGCGGATTCTTAACCTCTGCGCCACCAGGGAAGTCTCTGTTGAGCAGCTTTTCGTGTGCTTCTGGGCATCTGTATGTCTTCTTTGGAGAAATGTCTATTTAGGTCTTCTGGCCTGATTGGGTGGTTTGCTTTTTTTAATATTAAGCTGCATGAGCTGTTTATATATTTTGGAGATTAATCCTTTGTCTGTTGATTTTTTTTTTTTTTGCGGTACGCGGGCCTCTCACCGTTGGGGCCTTTCCCGGACACGCAGGCTCAGCCGCTCCACGGCATGTGGGATCTTCCCGGACCGGGGCACGAACCCGCGTCCCCTGCATTGGCAGGCAGACTCTCAACCACTGCGCCACCAGGGAAGCCCTGTCTGTTGATTTGTTTGCAAATATTTTCTCCCATTCTGAGGGTTGTCTTTTCGTCTTGTTTGTAGTTTCCTTTGCTTTGCAAAAGCTTTCAAGTTTCATTAGGTCCCATTTGTTTATTTTTGTTTTTATTTCCATTACTCTAGGAGGTGGATCAAAAAAGTTCTTGCTGTGATTTATGTCAAAGAGTGTTCTTCATATGTTTCCCTCTAAGAGTTTTAGAGTGTCCAGTCTTACATTTAGGTCTCTAATCCATTCTGAGTTTATTTTTGTGTATGATGTTAGGCAGTGTTCTAATTTCATTCTTTTACATGTAGCTGTCCAGTTTTCCCAGCACCACTTATTGAAGAGACTGTCTTTTCTCCACTGTATACCCTTGCCTCCTTTGTTGTAGATTAGTTGACCATAGGTGTGTGGGTTTATCTCTGGGCTTTCTATACTATACCATTGATCTATATTTCTGTTTTTGTGCCAGTACCATACCGTCTTGATTGCTGTAGCTTTATAGTATAGTCTGAAGTCAGGGAGTCTGATTCCTCCAGCTCCATTTTTTTCCCTCAAGACTGCTTTTGCTATTAGGGGTCTTTTGTATCTCCATACGAATTTTAAGATTTTTTTGTTCTTGTTTTGTAAAAAATGCCACTGGTAATTTGATAGGGATTGCACTGAATCTGTAGATTGCTTTGGGTAGTATGGTCATTTTCACCATATTGATTCTTCCAATTCAAGGACATGGTATATGTTTCCATCTGTTTGTGTCATCTTTTATTTCTTTCATCAGTGTCTTATAGTTTTCTGAGTACAGGTCTTTTACCTCCTTAGGTAGGTTTATTCCTAGGTATTTTATTCTTTTTGTTGCAATGGTAAATGGGATTGTTTCCTTAATTTCTCTTTCTGATCTTTCGTTGTTAGTGTATAGGACTGCAAGAGATTTCTGTGCATTAATTTTTTATCCTGCAACTTTACCAAATTCATTGATTAGCTCTAGTAGTTTTCTGGTGGCATCTTTAGGACTGTCTAAGTATAGTATCATGTCATCTGCAAAGAGTGACAGTTTTACTTCTTCTTTTCCAATTTGTATTCCTTTTATTTCTTTTTCTTCTCTGATTGCTGTGGCTAGGACTTCCAATAATATGTTGAATAAGAGTGGCGAGAGTGGACATCATTGTCTTGTTCCTGATCTTAGAGGAAATGCTTTCAGGTTTTCACCATGGAGAATGATGTTTGCTGTGGGTTTGTCACATATGGCCTTTATTCTGTTGAAGTAGGTTCCCTCTATGGCCACTTTCTGGAGAGTTTTTATCATAAATCGGTGTTGAATTTTGTCAAAAGATCTTTCTGCATCTACTGAGATGATCATATGGTTTTTATTCTTCAATTTCTTAATATGGTGTATCACATTGATTGATTTGCGTATATTGAAGAATCCTTGCATCCCTGAGATAAATCCCTCTTCATCATGGTGTATGATCCTTTTAATATGTTGTTGGATTCTGTTTGCTATAATTGGTTGAGGATTTTTGCATCTATATTCATCAGTGATATTGGTCTGTAATTTTCTTTTTTTGTAGTATCTTTGTCTGGTTTTGGTATCAAGGTGATGGTGGCCTCATAGAATGAGTTTGGGAGTGTTCCTTCCTCTGCAAATTTTTTGGAAGAGTTTGAGAAGGATGGGTGTTAGCTCTTCTCTAAATGTTTGATAGAATTCACCTGTGAAGCCATCTGGTCCTGGACTTTTGTTTGTTGGAAGATTTTTAATCACAGTTTCAAATTCATTACTTGTGATTGGTCTGTTTATATTTTCTATTTCTTCCTGGTCCAGTCTTGGAAGGTTATACCTTTCTAAAAATTTGTCCATTTCTTCCAGGTTGTCCACTTTATTGGCATAGAGGTGCTTGTGGTAGTCTCTTAGGATGCTTTGTATTTCTGCAGTGTCTGTTGTAACTTCTCCGTTTTCATTTCTAATTTCTATTGATTTGAGTCTTCTCTCTCTTTTTCTTGATGAGTCTGGCTAATGGTTTATCAATTTTGTTTATCTTCTCAAAGAACCAGCTTTTAGTTTTATTGATCTTTGCTATTGTTTTCTTTGTTTCTATTTCGTTTATTTCTGCTCTGATCTTTATGATTTCTTTCCTTCTACTAACTTTGAGTTTTGTTTGTTCTTCTTTCTCTAGTTCCTTTAGTGTAAAGGTAGATTGTTTGAGATTTTTCTTGTTTCTTGAGGTAGGATTGTATTACTATAAACTTCCCTCTTAGAACTGCTTTTGCTGCATCCCATAGGTTTTGGATTGTCGTGTTTTCATTGTCATTTGTCTCTAGGTATTTTTTGGTTTCCTCTGGTTTCTTCAGTGATCTCTTGGTTGTTTAGTAACGTATTGTTTAGCCTCCATGTGTTTGTATTTTTTACTTTTTTTCCCCTGTAATTGATTTCTAATCTCATAGCATTGTGGTCAGAAAAGATGCTTGATATGATTTCAATTTTCTTAAAGTTACTGAGGCTTGATTTGTGGCCCAAGATGTGATCTGTCCTGGAGAATGTTCTGTGTGCACTTGAGAAGAAAGTGTAATCTGCTGTTTTCGGATGGAATGTCCTGTAAATATCAATGAAATCTATCTGGTCTATTGTGTCATTTAAAGCTTGTGTTTCTTTATTAATTTTCTGTCTGGATGATCTGTCCATTGGTGTAAGTGAAGTGTTAAAGTCCCCCACTATTATTGTGTTACTGTCGATTTCCTCTTTTATAGCTGTTAGTAGTTGCATTGTGTATTGAGGTGATCCTATGTTGGGTGCATATATATATATTTTTTTAACATCTTTATTGGGGTATAATTGCTTTACAATGGTGTGTTAGTTTCTGCTTTATAACAAAGTGAATCAGTTATACATATACATATGTTCCCATATCTCTTCCCTCTTGTGTCTCCCTCCCTCCCACCCTCCCTATCCCACCCCTCCAGGTGGTCACAAAGCACCGAGCCAATATTCCTGTGCCATTCAGCTGCTTCCCACTAGCTATCTACCTTATGTTTGTTAGTGTATATATGTCCATGCCTCTATCTCGCCCTGTCATAGCTCACCCTTCCCCCTCCCCATATCCTCAAGTCCGTTCTCCAGTAGGTCTGTGTCTTTATTCCTGTCTTACCCCTAGGTTCTTCATGACATTTTTTTCCCTTAAATTCCATATATATGTGTTAGCATACGGTATTTGTCTTTCTCTTTCTGACGTACTTCACTCTGTATGACAGACTCTAGGTCTATCCACCTCATTACAAATAGCTCAATTTCGTTTCTTTTTATGGCTGAGTAATATTCCATTGTATATATGTGCCACATCTTCTTTATGTATTCATCCGATGATGGGCACTTAGGTTGTTTCCATCTCCGGGCTATTGTAAATAGAGCTGCAATGAACATTTTGATACCTGACTCTTTTTGAATTTTGGTTTTCTCAGGGTATATGCCCAGTAGTGGGATTGCTGGGTCATATGGTAGTTCTGTTTGTAGTTTTTTAAGGAATCTCCATACTGTTCTCCATAGTGGCTGAACCAATTCACATTCCCACCAGCAGTGCAAGAGTGTTCCCTTTTCTCCACACCCTCTCCAGCATTTATTGTTTCTAGATTTTTGGATGGTGGCCATTCTGACTGGTGTGAGATGATATCTCATTGTAGTTTTGATTTGCATTTCTCTAATAATTAATGATGTTGAGCATTCTTTCATGTGTTTTTTGGTAGTCTGTATATCTTTTTTGGAGAAATGTCTATTTAGGTCTTCTGCCCATTTTTGGATTGGGTTGTTTGTTTTTTTGTTATTGAGCTGCATGAGCTGCTTGTAAATTTTGGAAATTAATCCTTTGTCAGTTGCTTCATTTGCAAATATTTTCTCCCATTCTGAGGGTTGTCTTTTGGTCTTGTTTATGGTTTCCTTTGCTGTGCAAAAGCTTGGGTGCGTATATATTTATAGTTGTTATATCTTCTTCTTGGATTGATCCCTTGATCATTATCTAGTGTCCTTCCTTGTCTCTTGTAACATTCTTTATTTTAAAGTCTATTTTATCTGATATGAGTATTGCTACTCCATCTTTCCTTTGATTTCCATTTGCATGGAATATATTTTTCCATCCCCTCACTTTCAGTCTGTATGTGTCCCTAGGTCTGAAATGGGTCTCTTCTAGACAGCATATATATGGGTCTTGTTTTTGTATCCATTCAGCAAGCCTGTGTCTTTTGGTTGAAGCATTTAATCCATTCACGTTTAAGGTAATTATCAATATGTATGTTCCTATTACCATTTTCTTAATTGTTTTGGGTTTGTTTTTGTAGGTTCTTTTCTTCTCTTGTGTTTCCCACTTAGAGTAGTCCCGTTAGCATTTGTTGTAGAGCTGGTTTGGTTGTGCTGAATTCTCTTAGCTTTTGCTTGTCTGTAAAGCTTTTGAGTTTTCCATGGAATCTGAATGAGATCCTTGCCGGGTAAAGTAATCTTGGTTGCAGTTTCTTCCCTTTCATCACTTTAAATATATCGTGCCACTCCCTTCTGGCTTATAGAGTTTCTGCTGAGAAATCAGCTGTTAACCTTATGGGAGTTCCTTTGTATGTTATTTGTTGTTGTTCCCTTGTTGCTTTCAATAATTTTTCTTTGTCTTTAATTTTTGTCAATTTGATTACTATATGTCTCGGCGTGTTTCTCCTTGGGTTTATCCTTCCTGGGGCTCTCTGCGCTTCGTGGACTTGGGTGGCTATTTCCTTTCCCATGTTAGGGAAATTTTCGACTATAATCTCTTCAAATATTTTCTCGGTTCTTTTCTCTCTTTTCTCCTTCTGGGACCCCTGTAATGTGAATGTTGTTGTGTTTAATGTCCCAGAAGCCTCTTAGACTGTCTTCATTTCTTTTCATTCTTTTTCCTTTATTCTGTTCCGTGGCAGTGAATTCCACCATTCTGTCTTCCAGGTCACTTATCTGTTCTTCTGCTTCAGTTATTCTGCTATTGACTCCTTCTAGTGTATTTTTCATTTCAGTTATTGTATTGTTCATCTCTGTTTGTTTGTTCTTTAATTCTTCCAGGTGTTTGTTCTTTATTTCTTCTAGGTCTTTGTTAAACATTTCTTGCATCTTCTTGAACTTTGCCTCCATTCTTTTTTTTTTAATTTATTTTATTTTTTTATTTTTGTCTCTGTTGCGTCTTCGTTGCTGCATGCGGGCTTTCTCTAGTTGCAGTGAGTGGGGCTACTCTTCATTGAGGTGTACAGGCTTCTCATTGTGGTGGCTTCTTTTGTTGTGGAGCATGGGCTCTAGGTGCGCAGGCTACAGTAGTTGTGGCTTGTGGGCTCTAGAGTGCAGGCTCAGTAGTTGCGGTGCCCGGGTTAGTTGCTCCGCGGCATGTGGGATCTTCCCGGACCAGGGCTCGAACCTGTGTCCCCTGCATTGACAGGTGGATTCTTAACCACTGTGCCACCAGGGAAGCCCTGCCTCCATTCTTTTTCTGAGGTCCTGGATTATCTTCACTATCATTATTCTGAATTCTTTTTGTGGAAAGTTGCCTATCTCCACTTCATTTAGTTGTTTTTCTGGGGTTTTATCTTGTTCCTTCATCTGGTACAAAGTCCTCTGCCTGTTTTTCTGTGAATGTGGCTTTTCTTCCACAGGCTGTAGAATTGTAGTTCTTCTTGCTTCTGCTGTTTGCCCTCTCTCCTTTTTTTTTTTTTTTTGGCCATGCCACACAGCATGTGGGATATTAGTTCCCCGACCAGGGATCAAACCTGGGCCCCTGGCAGTGAGAGCAGAATCCTAACCACTTTACTGCCAGGGAATTCCGTATGATCCATTTTTGTTAATTTTTGTATATGGTATGAGGTAGGGTTCCAACTTCATTCTTTTGCATTTGGATATCCAATTGTCCCAGAACCATTTGTTGAAAAGATTATTTTCTCTTTGCTGAATTGTCATGATAGCTGTATTAGTCCATCTTGGGCTGCCATAACAGAATACCACAAACTAGATGGCTTAAATGACATTAATTTATTTTATCACAGTTCTGGAGGCTGGAAGTTCAAGATTAAGAGGCTGGCAGGGCTAGTCTCTGGTGAGGCCTCTCTTCTGCATTGCAGATGGTTACCTTCTTGCTATGTCCTCACATTGCCTTTCCTCTGTGTGCATATATTCTTGGTGTCTCCTTCTCTTCTTAATAAAGACGCTAGTTCTATTGGATTAAGGCCTCACCCTTATGACCTCATTTAACCTTAATTACCTCCTTAAAGACCCTATCTTCATTATAGTCACATGGGGGTTAGAGCTTCAACCTATGGATTTGGGGGGACATGAATCAGTCTATAACAGTAGTGTTACCAAAAATCAATTGACTGTAAATGTGAGGGTTTACTTCTGCACTTTTAATTCTATTCCATTCATTTACATGTGTATCCCTATGCCAGTATAACGCTATCTTGATTATAGTAGCTTTATAGTAAGTTTTGAAATTGGTCAACCTTTTACCTATACTGATTAATACTTACCAAAGTCCCACTGGAAATATCAGCATCATGACCAAGCTGATGTCATAACCATACTTCAGTAGTTCTTATTGTATGTAATATTTGAATTTTGTATTTGAATAATTTTTACAGCATGCCTTAGCTTACAGGGGATTTTCATGTCCTTTGTATCATTTGCTGTTCACCGTAAACTTAGAAGGAATTTAAGGCTTAGTGCATTGGAGGCTGTAGAGGCCTACAGAGGCCAAGTCATTTCCAGAGAGTCATCCAGACCCTCGTGGTCATCAGTGATAGTCTTTTCACTCAGAAATGGCAGGTTTTGCTGGTGGTATTGGTGAGTTCCCTTAAACAGAAGTACTACACTTATAAGGCTTGTTTTTTAAATGCAAAGGTATCTTTAAGTATTTTTTTTTCAACCTTTCATGTATTTAAGAACCATCTGGAGAGCTGGTTGAAAACAGATTCCTAGGCCTCAATCCTAGAGATTCTGATTCAGCAGGTCTGGGGTGGGGCCTGAGAATTGGCATTTCTAGCAAGTTCTCAGAGATCCTGCTGTTTGTCCACAGCCCAGAGTTTGAGTAACACAGTTTTAATGGACATAGTGTTAGGGGTTTGCTTCACATGGTTATTTCAAACTTATCAACTCTCCTTTTTACCTTCAGAGTTTGCTTAGATGGTCCAGGAAGCAGTTTTCTTGAAACAGTATAGTTTTAAAAATTGTTTCTCACGTGACATCAAAGATCGTGAGCCTTTTACTCAATCATTAAAAAAGAAAATAACCCTCCATTGAATCCCTGCTGTGTACTCGATGCAGAGAATACAAAAATGAGTAAAAGAATTATCCTTGAGAAACTTTTCTGGGTGGTGAAAAGTTGGGATACCCCTCCGGCATTTAATGGGGACTTAAAACAATTGTAGTTACAACAATGAATAGAAGGTATATGAAACACCTGGGACCTTGTTATTACCATTTCTTTTCTGCTATCATCTTTTACTTCTTTTGTTGGTTATGAAGCTGACTTTGCTTGTTCTTTGAGTTTAAAAACAGTTATAACTGCAGGTAGATCAGAAGGAAGAAGGTTTTTTTTTTAACCACTCCAGGCATCTATGACCAATGTAAATCGCAGTATCTCAGCTACATGACACTGTACAAGGTCCTATAGAGTGAACCTTAGAGACATGTTTGAACAAGATGGACATACACAGGAGTCAGGCAGGCACTGATATTACAGTTAAATATATATATATATATATATATATATATATATATATATATATATACACACACACACACAAAGGGGAATATAAAGACTAAATGGTACACATTATATATCAAACAAAGCATTCTGAGCCAGTGTGGTCTAGTGAGCTCTAAAATGGTAATTACATTTTCTCTGAGGTAAACATTGGAGGATGCAGAATTAGGGCAAACACTGGTCCTGTGAAGCGCCCAGAGCACATGTCATCCCTGGGTTGTTTTTCTGTTGTGTTCCTTATCCCAGGCAGAGAGCAGACTCCATTCTTAACCCTGTGCTTTAAGCCTTTCTCTTTCCTTTCCAGTGACTGCCATGTGGCATGGGTCTCTACACAGGCTCGTAATGAGACAGTAGCAAGGCGGCTGTGGGATGTCAGCTGTGACCTGCTGGGCATCCCTGTGGATTGACAGGTGATGGCAGTTGGACCCAAGAGAAGCCTGCAGTAGACTACTAAGTACTCCCTGCCAAAATGATTCTCCTTCAGGATGGCCAAAACCTTGAGCACAAAGAAAGCAAACCTTCCAGCCTTGCCTGCTTGATGTCTGATAACAGCCCAGTGTACACTGCCAGATTCATCTAAACGCCTTGCATTTGTCCAGATTTATTTTGCTCCTGTTACTGCCAGAGTTACTAGAGATAATATAGGATAAGTAGACCTTCATATGACCTCCAAGCTCATATTTTCCTTCTGAAGCCTACTACCTAGGAGAACCTAAGCTATGGCAGGGGTTAATTTCTGGCACTTTGGATTCGTTTCTATCCTCTTTGTCCACAATGTAGTTCCTCCCAACCAAACAACCTTCAAGGGGGCCATCCTTTAGCCTTAGCTAAACTCCAGGAGTCACAGTGGCTTGGCTCAAGAGCAGGGCTTGTCCCTCACCTCTTAAGAAAACCATCATGGCACCAACGTCTGGATTCTTTCAGGAAACTTCACTGAATCTGGATTGTGGCATGGCTTTATCCCTGACAACCTAAAGCCGCTGCTGCTAAAACACTTTCACATGCCTAGACCACAGAAGAGCTTCCTTTTCTAAGAAGTTGGTGGAGTTTACAGGATGGCAGAAATTTGGGGAAAGGCAAAAATAAAAATCAAATTTAAACTGTCATTCATTTTCCTGCTGTTTCTCAAATCAGCAAGAGGCTAGTGAAAGAAGCAGCTTGAGAAGATAGGCCACCTGACTTCAGTTACTGACCCTAGATCCATGGAGGCCTCCTTTTTGTGCCTTGGTTTCTCTTAGAAAACCAGAAGGAAAAGGCTATTTAGTGATTGTCCCTGAGTATATCTTTGTGTGTGTTCTTGTGTATTTATGCAGCTGGGAGTATTCAAAATAGCCACAAAGGAACAGTATTAAACTGGACCCCCGTGCAGGTAAATAATCAGAGACGGAGCAGACCTGTGTCATTCAGTCTTTGATACAATGGAAAATGAACTCAGTATATGCTGATAACTACCCACCAAGAAGCACATGGGTGGCAGGGAAGAAGTCCAAAAAAGAGAAGAATCCTGGAAGATAATGCATGCAAAGGCAATGAAGGGACTAGAAAAGGGTTTTAAAAAAAACCACACACACACTCACACAACAGCTAAATATGTTAGTAATATCCGGCAATAGAAGAATTGAGGGTGACCACCTGAGTTCAAGTAAGACGGGAAAGGCACTATGTTAAGCACCAATCAACCTATGTGGTAGAAAAAACCCCAGACAAACAAAAACAAACAAACAAACAAACAAAAAAACCCCAATTATTTATTCAGCAAAATTATCTTAAGGACTGATATCGGTAATTATAGTCAATTTAAAAATCTTTCAGGGCATTTCCTTACATTATCTTGACAAGATTAAAATGTCTACGGTATTTGCTAGAAATCTACAGTTTATTTGGAGAATGTTTATCAAAAGTAATGCTGCCAAAGGAAGGCTGAGAAATTGGTACTGTTCCATCACTTGTTTGGAGTACATTCTTCTAATAGAGTTTGTGATTTTCTTGGACTAACAATTTACATATTCACTTTTGTGGAGAAAAGAGTTATAGGACCACAGTCTTCTCATATTTGTAAATAATCTTTTGTTGAACTTGTTTTGACCATTAGGATATATATTTAGACATGGTCATTTTATGGAAAAATTGGAAAACTTTTGATAATAGTGCAGAACTGAGTTAATATTTTACTTAATTTATATTAACTGTCAAATTTAAAAATTTGATTATTTATCATGTTTTTATTTACCAGAATAAAAACTGTAACAATTAAACATTTGAGTCAACAGAAGAAAACAATTAAATGAAAGCTTAATTAGAGTCAAAAGAAGAAAACACTTTTCATTACTACGGTTATGCAATCATTTCTTGTTCATGAGGATAATTTGTCCCATAGTCAGGCACAGAACAGTCTCAGTTCAAACTCCATTAACTTGGGTTGTGTGATAATTTGATTATTCATTCACCCATTTTCTACTAATCTTTTATGATGCTGTTCAAAGATCATGTTTTCCATCCCAGGCTATTTGTTACCTCTCCTTTTTGTACTTGTCCCTTCTATAACACAATGCTATGGGACCTACAGTACATTGCCACTAACAACCTGACTTTTCTCTCTCTATGCTCAATGAATATTAGCAGCTCAACAAAAGTTTGTTGAATAAATGGTCTTTGAACTCAGTCTAATAAGGGTCCAGGAGATATAAATCACCAAATCATTTCCCTCTGAACAGTCATTATGTCTTTTAATACGTGTGGGCAGTCTTAAGTATTGGGCTGCCAAGCAAACATTTCAGAACGGGCTCCATAGGCACACCATCAGTGAAAATAGGAATTTTCGTCCACTAAACCATGAAAACCCACGGAGTGCAGGAAAAGACTTCGTAATTGTTAACACATTACCTACACTTACTGAGAAAGAGACCTGATGAAGCCAGGTCCGCCTTGCTCACTACATATAAATAATACACATATAAATTACATATATACATATGTATACACACATATATTACTTATATAAATAATACATAAATTACCCAAGGTCAGAGTGAATCTTTTATTCAACACATGCCCAGATCCAGGCACAAAGGCTACGCTTAAATTGAAACACCTGCTGAGTGAACGACTGCACGGCGTGCCCAGCCGCTAGAGGCTGAGCGTATATTTTGGGGGTCACACTGCCCGGGGACCACTTCTGAAACAATGTGACTCTGGTGACTTGACTCCCCAGTAAAAGTGCTTTAAGCTCAAGCGCAGGCAGGAACCTGGCCCAGCTATCTTCCAAGAACTGAAAGCTAACAGTCGGAACGTGAACTGAGAAAGTAAGAGGGGCCACACAGTGCGACGACTGAGAAGATGACGACCAGGCGCCTACTGATACCAAATCATTGCGCGTCAGCGTCACGCTAACGCCCGCGACGACGGCAGAACTATCGCCCCCAGCAATGCTTGACTTCCGAGTCTGAGCGTCTTCCGTGCCGAACTACAGCCTCCGGCATGCACTGCAGCGTCCGCCCCTCGCCAGAAGGCGGGGCCTGGGAGAGAGGCGGCCGCGCCGCCGGGCCCGCGGGTTCCCGCAGTCCCTTCCGCCGTGGCGCTCTTCCCAACCCCGGACTGACTAATTCCGGGGTTCCGAGACTGCCGCTCGCGCTCCAGCGCCACCGCTCCCTCAGGAGTAGCCCGGGCAGCGCAGCCCGCCCGACTTTCCGTCAGGCTTTGCCGCCCGGCGCGCCGTCAGTGACGGCATGCAGGGGGTGGGCGTTCCGGCTCGGGAGGACCCCGCCGCGGCCCCGGAAGCGCCTTGTCCTGAGCGGCGGTGGCGGCGGTCGCCGGGATGCCTGCGCGGCTGGGCGGCTGACAGCGGAGTAGGAACGGGCCCCGTGCCGGGAATCTCGGCTGCCGCTGCTAGAGAGCGGCCTGCGCCATGGCCAACTCAGCCGCCTCCTCAGAGCATTTCGAGAAACTGCATGAGATCTTCCGCGGTCTCCATGAAGACCTACGAGGGGTGCCGGAGCGGCTCCTGGGGACGGCTGGGACAGGTGAGGCGGGGTCAGGCTGAGCCCAGGGGCACCCAGCTCCGCCAGCTCTGGGAAGAAGAGCTCCCACCCCCTTCCCAGACCCTCCCTCCCTTCTCTCCGCTTCTCATTCTCAGACACGCCCCCTAGGGCTGGCTGGGTCCCGGCGCCCAGGATCTCCCTGCCGCCACTTAGCGTGCTCAGGGATGCACCTCGGAGTGTCATCTCCCTCTTGATCCTCCTGTAGCCTTCAGATTTTTCTCGTTTCATTTTCACTATGGCAAGAAGAGCGTAGGGGACCTAAGCCTGCGATCCGGTATTTGAGTAGAATTGGGTTTTCTTTTGTAGCTCTCTGTTTTTTTTTTAAAAATATCTTTATTGGAGTATAATTGCTTTACGTTGTTGTGTTAGTTTCTGCTGTGTATTTTGTTTTATACATTTAACAGTGTTATTCTCAAAAGAGGTCCGTAGTTTTCATCAGATTGGCAGAGGATCTGTAGCACAAAAAGGGTTAAGAACCCAAGGGAATCATAACTTTTGGGGTTGGTAAATAACCAGTCGTGAGGGGGATTGGTCTTTAAAATCAGGATTGTGGTCTTTAGGTGTGGTCCCCTTATGAACTCTCTGCTTAGACTGTCTCTTGCCCCTTGATTTCAAAATTCAGAGTGCTGCAAGCTTTGCTTGGAGGAGCTAAGAGTTTTCCAGTTGAATCTGTATAGGAAGGTCTCCTATAGTTCTTTGCCTTAAGAAAAATAGATCTTGATGGCAAAGCAGATGAGACTTTTTTTGCTTTTACTTAAGTGTCAAAGCTTGAGTGTTTGCTCTGTGTGTTACCCAGGGTCATATGAATTGAATGACTCTGGTGAGAATGAAATTCATACCTTTGTTCAACATTTAGTGGGAGAGGCTCCTGTGTGCCAGGCACTGTCCCTAGATGCTGGTAATATTGTGAAAAGACTTACAAATTTCTGTTCTGATGGGTCAATGATAATATATAAATATTAAGAGGTGGTGTTAAGGGCAATACAGGAAAATAAAGCAGGGCCAAGGAATGGGGGGGGCTCTAATTTTAAATTGGGTGGCTGTGAAAGGCCTCTTTGAGGAGGTGGCATTTGAGCAGAGACTTGAAGTAAGGGAGTAAGCCACGCAAAAATCTGGGAGAAATGAGTGTCAGGACAGAATAGTACTGCAAATGTCCTTAAGCAGAAATGAGCTTGGTATGTTCTAGGAAGAACAAGAAGGCCAGTGTGTTTGGGGTGGAATGAGCAGGGGAGGTAGTTAGTGGTAGTAGATGGGGCTTTAAAGAGGTAGGCAGGACCAGATTGCATATGGGCCCTTGTACACCAGGGTGAAAGATTTGCATCTTTTTCTAAATGTAGTGGCTTGCAGTTAAAGGATATAGAACAGGAGAGTGATGGGATCTGATTTACATGGTTGAAAAATAGACCGTTTTTTCAGCCTTGTGTTGAGTTAAATTTTGCAATGTCTATTTCTGTAAGGCTAAATAATGCCAAAGGACATTCTGTTTTGAAAATTAGAAAACTGAGTTAGTTATATTCACTTTTGTCATCTACCTAAACTTCTAATTCCTGCAAAGAGGACACTCAAAAAGGTGTGAATTTCTACCCAAGTGCAAAATACTCTAACACGAGTTGCTGGTAATGCTTTGTTCAATGAGTAAGTAAATAGAATATACACATATCCGCAGGTTATAAGAATTTCAACAACTTTTAGTCTTCTTATTCACTACTTTATTCATACTTCTCAATAAATATTTGTCGAATAAGTTGAATTTAATTAAGCAAACACACCAGGCCTCATCTCTGATTCCTCTTTTTTCTAGTCCTGAGACTACTTCATAGGCTTTCCACCTATGAAGCTTTATTTTCCACCATGAATTATGAAGCACTGAATAATGTACATAACACATCCCTTGCATTTAGCTTATGCTCTGTAATTGAATTCAGTTTTTTCAATAAACATTTATTGAGAATTACGTATCAGTTAGTGTCCTGAGCCCCGAGAAGTTCCAAGAGTTCTTGCCTTAAATGGGAGCAAATTTACCACAAAGTGTGTGATGAGTCCTAAGATAGTTTTGAGACCATGACAGAAAAACCTAACATGGGCGTGGGGGAGCAAGAGGGAAGCTTCACAGAAAGGGGAACTTCTAACTGAGTGTCAAGGGTTGAACAGGAGTCTGCCTGAGAGGGGGAATGGGAAGAGGCAACAAAGGAAGAAAAAAATCAAATATTCATAACTATTACTGGAGCTTAAGATATGTGTGGGACCTAGAGGGGTGGGATAGGGAGGGTGCGAGGGAGATGCAAGAGGGAGGGGATATGGGGATACATGTATACATATAGCTGATTCACTTTGTTATACAGCAGAAACTAACACAACATTGTAAAGCAATTATACTCCAATAAAGATATAAAAAAAAAGATTCTTAATAAAGAGTGGCTGCCACTTTCATTAAAAAAAAAAAAGGTATGTGTGGGAGAATAGTAATAGATGAGGAAAGTAAGACACAGCCAGACAGTTAAGGGACCTAAGTGTCACATTAAGACATCGAGACTTGATACGGAGAATCAGTAAAGGACTTCAAATAGCTGACTAATATGGTGAGATTTAATTTTAGAAGGAGAATGCTGGTGGCTGAGTAGAGGATGAAAGAGAGGCACAAGACCATGTTAGGAGCCTTTATGGCAGTCATCTAGGTAACATGGGAATCTAGAGAGTCCCAAATCCAAGAGGTGATTCTGGACAGAAATTAACCATACTGATTGGACATGAGGAGTGAGGGAGACAGATTCAAGAATGTCTGCATTTTCTCACTTGGTCAGTTGAGTGAATGATAATTTTAAGAAATGTAAGAGTAGAAGCAGGCTTGTTTGGGTTGTGGATGAGAACATCAAGAGTGATTACATAGAATAGGGAACGTATGTCCATTCTAGCCTGACAGATATTTCTTCTCCTACTATTAAAAATAACATTTATGAAGAAGATACATGAGTTGAAAGGCAGCGTATTGTAATATTTAACAGCAAGGATTCTAGAGCCAGACTGCCTGAGTTCATATCCTAGGTCCACCTCTTAATAGCTTGATGACCTTGAACAACTTACTTTAACATAATTAGTTTCCCTTGCAAAATGGGAATCAGTCATTATATTTACTTCATAGGGAATTTTTGAGGATCAAGCAAGCTAGTATATGTAAAGCCCTTAAAATACTGCCTAACAGTAGTAACAGCGATTAGCCATTATTCCTATTATATGGGAAATTGGATATTTTATTTAAATAAAACATAAGAATACCAGCTCTGTATACAACTACCCTTACCTTGCACTACTTTCCCTTTTTTTCTAGAGCATGTATCTTCTAACACACTAGACACTTCACATAGTTTTTTAAATTAATTAATTAATTAATTTATGGCTGCGTTGGGTCTTCGTTGCTGCGTGCAGGCTTTTCTCTAGTTGCGGTGCGTGGGGGCTACTCTGTTGCGGTGTGCGGGCTTCTCATTGCGGTGGCTTCTCTTGTTGCAGAGCATGGGCTCTAGGCACGCGGGCTTCAGTAGTTGTGGCACACAGGCTCAGTAGTTGTGGCGCACGGGCTTAGTTCCTCCACAGCATGTGGGATCTTCCCGGACCAGGACTGGAACCCGTGCCCCCTGCATTGGCAGGCGGATTCTTAACCACTGCACCACCAGGGAAGCCCAGACACTTTACATATTTATGATATTTATAGTATATTATTTGTCTTCCTTTCAGTAGAACAGTGGTTTTCAAAGTATGATTCCTGAACCAACAGCATCAGCATCATCTGGAAACTTGTTAGAAATGCACATTCTTGGTTCCCACCCAAGATTTATTGAATCATTAACTGTTTTAACAGTCTATTTTAACAGCCCTCTGGGGGATTTCTGATGCCTGTCAAGTTTGAAGGCCACTGAACTAGGACATAAGCTCATCAACACATGTTGTTTCTTTCTTTCTTTTTTTTTTTAAATACATGAAGCCTCTTGATTTTTATTTGTGAGCCACCAACTCAGATATTTTTTGTTTGTTTGTTTTTGTTTAAGTTTTTTTTTTTTTTTTTTTTTTTGCGGTATGTGGGCCTCTCACTGTTGTGGCCTCTCCCGTTGCTGGCCTCTCCCGTTTGCGGAGCACAGGCTCCGGACGCGCAGGCTCAGCAGCCATGGCTCACGGGCCCAGCCGCTCCACGGCATGTGGGATCTTCCCGGACCGGGACACGAACACTTGTCCCCTGCATCGGCAGGCGGACTCTGAACCACTGTGCCACCAGGGAAGCCCCCAACTCAGATATTTTTCAAATGCTTTACGGACCAAACAGAGCAAATCTGCAGGTGAAATCTGACCTGCCAATTTAATCTTCTGTAGGTATGTTCAACAGGTACTCATTGAATGAATGCTTATGTACAAAACTAATGATTTGAAAATCAAATCATGGTTTTCTATTAATTACATTCCAATTGTAGAGACTACTTTCTCCAGAAGAAAATGTTGGCCTCAGTCCATAAAACACTGCTTAAAATTTTAACATTTACATGAGAATCATTCTTTTGTTAATGGGAAGCATAAGCAAATCTAATTCTAAAAATGACCCCTGAAGAAGTTAGTTAAATGGATAATCAGTTCACTCTTATAGATGCCTTCTCATATGATATTAAAAGGATCACACAGCCAGCATGTATTGGCATTCTTGTTTATTTCTTGTTACTTAAGTAACAAGAAGTTTAAATGTTTAAACTGCTTAATTTGATTCTTTTCATGAAGGCATTTAAAACTGCTATCAGCCATACTGATATCTCTTTCTGTGAATTTCTATAGCACATGTTATTTCTTGTCTTTTTGATAATAGCCATTCTGACAGGTGTGAGGTGATATCTCATTGTGCCTTTGATTTGCATCTCCCTGATGATTAGTCTAGTATCTTTTCATGTACCCGTTGTCCATTGTGTGTCTTCTTTGGAAAAATGTTTATTCAGATCCTCTGCTCAGTTTATAATTGGATTGTTTGGGTTTTTGCTATTCAGTTGTATGAGTTCTTTATATATTGTGGATACTAGCCCCTTATCGGATATATGATTTACAAATATATTCTCCCAGTAAATAAATTTTTTTCATTTTGTTGATAGTTTCCTTTTGCTATCCAGAAGCTTTTCTTTTTTTTCCAAGCAATGTATTTTCTGGTGTGTGTTTTTTGCCTTTTTTTTTTTTTTAATGTAGTTGATTTACAATGTTGTGTTAATTTCTTCTGTACAGCAGAGTGACTCAGCTATACATGTATATATTCTTTTTCCTATTCTTTTCCATTATGGTTTGTCACAGGATATTGAATATAGTTCCCTGTGCTATACAGTAGGACCTTGTTGTTTATCCATCCTATATATACTAGTTTGCATCTGCTAATCCCAAACTTCCATTCCTTCTCTCCCCTACCCCCTCTCTCCCTTGGCAACCACAAGTCTGTTCTCTATATCTGTGAGTCTGTTTTTGTTTGGTTTTGGTTTTTGTTTTGTTTTGGGTTTTTTTTTTTGGCTGCACCACGTGGCATATAGGATCTTAACCCTTGCTCCCTGCAGTGGAAGCACAGAATCTTAACCATTGGACCGCCAGGGAAGTCCCTGTTTTGTTTTGTTTGTTTTTTAGTTAATTTATTTTTGGCTGCATTGGGTCCTCATTGCTGTGCACAGGCTTTCTCTAGTTGCAGCGAGCTAGGGCTACTCTTCGTTGCGGTGCACGGGCTTCTCATTGCAGTGGCTTCTCTTGTTGTGGAGCACGGGCTCTAGGCACATGGGCTTCAGTAGCTGTGGCTCGCAGGCTCTAGAGCACAGGCCTCAGTAGTTTTGTGGCGCACGAGCTTAGTTGCTCTGTGGCATGTGGGATCTTCCTGGACCAGGGCTCGAACCAGTGTCCCCTGCATTAGCAGGAGGATTCTTAACCACTGCACCCCCAGGGAAGTCCCCCTGTTTTTGTTTTGTAGATGTGTTGATTTGTATCGTATTTTAGATTCCACATATAAGTGATATCATATGGTATTTCTCTTTCTCTTTCTGACTTACTTCATTTAGTATGATAATCTCTAGGTCCATCCATGTTGCTGCAAATGGCATTTCATTCTTTTTAATGGTTGAGTAATATTCCATATTTTATATATATATATATTTATACACACACACACACACACACACACACACACACACACACACCCCACATCCCACATCTTCTTTATCCATTCATGTGTTCATGGACATTTAGGTTGTTTCCATGTCTTGGCTGTTGTGAATAGTGCTGCTGTGAACATAGGGGTGCGTGTATCTTTTTGAATTAGAGTTTTGTCTGGGTATATGCCCAGGAGTAGGATTGCTGTATCATATGGCAACTCTTTTCCATACAGTTTTCCATAGTGGCTGCACCAATTTACATTCCCACCAACAGTGTAAGAGGGTTCCCTTTTCTCCAAACCGTCTCTAGCATTTGTTATTTGTAGACTGTTTAATGATGGCCATTCTGACTGGTGTGAGGTGTTACCTTATTGTAGCTTTGATTTGCATTTCTCTAATAATTAGTGATGTTGAGCATCTTTTCATGTGCCTACTGGCCATCTGTGTATGTCTTCTTTGGAGAAATGTTTATTTAGGTCTTCTGCCCATTTTTTATTGGGTTGTCTGGGTTTTTTTTTTTTTTTTTTTTTTTTTTGCGGTACGCGGGCCTCTCCTGTTGTGGAGCACAGGCTCGGGACACGCAGGCTCAGCGGCCATGGCTCACGGGCCCAGCCACTCTGCGGCATGTGGGATCTTCCCGGACCGGGACACGAACCCACATCCCCTGCATCGGCAGGCGGACTCCCAACCACTGCGCCACCAGGGAAGCCCTGCCCTGGGTTGTTTGTTTTTTTGTCATTGAATTGTATGAACTGTTTGCATATTTTGGAAATTAAGCCTTTGTTGGTTGCATCGTTTGCAAATATTTTCTCCCATTCCATGGGTTGTCTTTTCGTTTTGTTTATGGTTTCCTTTGTTGTGCAAAAGTTTGTAAGTTTGATTAGGTTCCATTTGTTTATTTTTGTTTTTATTTCTATTGCCTTGGGAGACTGACCTAAGAAAACATTGGTATAATTTATGCCAGAGCATGTTTTGCCTAGGATCTCTCAGAAGCTTTTAGTTTGATGTAGCCCTGCTAGTTTATTTTTGCTTTTGTTGCTTTTACTTTTCGTGCCAAATCCAAAATATCATTGTCAACATTCAAGTCTTTAATCCTTTTTGAGTTAATTTTTGTATATAGTGTAAAGATAGTGGCCCAGTTTCATTCTTTTGCATGTGACTGTCAAATGTTTCCCAACACCATTTATTGAAGAGACTGTCCTTTTCTGTGAGGGAACAGGAAACAAATATTTCTCTCTCTCCTGACACAGAGCTTCTAAAACCCTTGTAATTTCTGGGAGCACCTTTTATTCAGTGAGGCTGCTCTGGGTGGGCTCCTAGGTGGCTTCTGGATGGGAGCTGGTTACCAGAAAGACCAACCCATGATTAGAAGCTGGGATTTTCAGTCCTGCTCCACACTTCTCTGGAGACGGGAAAGGGGCTTCAAATGGAATTAATAATTAACCATGTCTATGTGAGGAAGCCTCCATAAAATTTCAGTAGTATGGGGCTCAGAGAGCTTCCAGGTGGTTGAACATATCCACACTGGGAGGGTGGTGCACCTCAACTCTGCGGGGACAGAAGGTCCTGCGGGACAGAACAGGAGGGGAAAGAGACCCTCCAAGACCTTGCCCTATGTGTCTCTTCATCTGGCTTTTCATCTGTATCCTTTATCATATCCTTTAATAAACTGGTAAACCTAAGTAAGTGTTTCTCTGAGTTTTGTGAGCCTCTCTACCATATTAATTGAATCTGAGGAGGGGGTCATGGGAACCTCCAGTTTGTAACCAAATTGGACAGAAGTTGTGGGTAACCTGAGGACCTACTACTTGCGACTGGCATCTGAGGTGGTGGTGGGGCCAGTCTTGTGGGACTGAGCCCTGAACCTCTGGAATCTGATACTGTCTCTGGGTAGATAGTGTCAGAATTGAGTCGAATTGCAGGACACCCAGCTGGTGTCTCAGAGGATTGCTGCTGTGGGGAAGAAACCCATACATTCGGTGACCAAAAGTGAAGTGTTCTTTGTGAGTAGTAAAGGAGACACACGGGAAACAAACAACAGGAGGAAGGACTAAGTTTTTTCCTATACAGGAGAGAAAGATAGGAGGGAGAAAGACTGGGTTTTTCCTAATACATTTCCCCATTGTATATTCTGGGCTCCTTTGTTGTAAGTGAATTGACCATATATGTGTGGACTTACTTCTGGGCTCTCTTTTCCATTCCATTGAGCTTTGAATCTGTTTTTATGCCAGTACCATACTGTTTTCATTATTATAGCTTTGTAATATACAGTTGACCCTGGGTGCCAACCCTCTGCGCAGCTGAAAATCTGAGTGTAACTTGTTGGCCCTCCTATCCAAGTTTCCTCATTATCTGCAGATTCAGCCAACCACAGGTTATGTGGTACTGTAGTATTTACTATTGAAAAAAATCTGTGTATAAGTGGACCCACCCAGTTCAAACCCTTGTTGTTCAAGGGTCAGCTGCAGTTTGAAATCAGAAAGCATGATGCCTCCAGCTTTGTTGTTCTTTTTCAAGATTGCTTTGGCTAATTGGGGTCTTTTGTGGTTACCTAAAAATTTTTGGATTGTTTGTTCTATTTCTATAGAAAATGCCATTCAGTTTGCTATTATTTTGTTGAGGATTTTTGCATCTGTGTTCACCAGGGATATTGGCCTATAATTTTTTTGTGGTGTTCTTCGCTGGTTTTGGTATCAGTGTAGTGCTGGCCTCTTAAAAAACTTTGGAAGTGTTCCCTCTTCTATCATAAGCTCTATATTTTGTCTGTTTGGTTAATTATGTATCCTAAGCACCTAGAGCAGTGCCTAGTACATACTAGGTGCTCTATAAATATTTGTTGAATGATTGTATAAATACTGTGAATTGTTGGGAAGAAGATAGTAATAATATATGATTGGGTATAAAAACTCAGTGTGATTTTATTTCTATTCTGCCATGTTTTCCACAGTTTCACCACTTTTAAACTCTATCTATATATCTATATCTATATCTATATATATATATATATATACCTATTTAAAAAAAGGATAGGATAACAGACACAATGTGTCCTACTTTAGGAATTTTGTATGACAATGACAATCCATTAGCATATGTGATAATTATTAATCCATTTAATATTACATTAAGCACCTACAACCATAATTTCTAGTCTCAGCTTTGCAGCATATGAAGATGTCTCTCCAGATACCTCAGACTGCTATAAATTCTTATCCAATTAATAGAGTAAGTACCTATAGTAAGGACTTTTAGTCTTATAGCACCTGAAGGCACATTATTTTTTTTGAAGGCACATTATTAATGAACATTATAAAATTATTGAAAGTTTTTCATTTTAATTCACTTAAATCTCAGTATCTATACGTGAGACTCCATTATTTTAGAAACCAGAAAAAATAATAACTATGAAGGATCATATGTAGCAGGTTGGTAAACACAGTTACTCACTAACTGCAGAATTTTAATTTTTCCAACACTCTTCATATTCTTTGGTGAATTTTGTTTTTGCTTAGTTTTTCCTACCTAGAGATTTACTTTTAAAAAACAGTGGTAGTTACTATTTATTGAACCCTTAATATGCCTGGCATTTGTTATGTGTTTGTTATGTGTATTGTCTCTTTTAACTCTTTCAGACAAGTGTACGAGGTCAGTAGCGTTATATTTCTTATTTATAGTTGAGGAAACAGGCTTAGAGAGGATCAGGTAACCATGTGGTCTACAAAGAGGATGTAGGTCCTAGAAATGCCACAATGGGGCGCCAAAAACATTAATCACAGATTTTAAAGATCCTGGTGAAACTGAAGTTATTTCCACAGTTCTGATGGACCAAGGTTAGTCATTCTTGGGCTGGCAATTCAAATAGCCTATAAGAAAGAGAGGCTGCCACCTTGGTCGAACATAAGGTAGGTTTCCTCTAGCACTTTCAGAGCTGGGTGTTTCCATTTTATTCCATGTCCAGGGCATTGTGCGGCCATCCACCCAGTTTACTAAACATTCAGCTTCAGAGTGAGTCAGTCACAGGTGAGGGGTTTGGGAAGGCATGTGGGGTAGGGGATAGTGTTATTTGGAGTAGCTCACTCTTGTTTCTGGTGTCTGTTCTACCCAGTATCAGTCCTGTTGTTTTGTAGTTGATTGTAGTGTTAATTCTAACTCCTTAAAAAATTAAGAGGTTAAGAGGTTTGAACATATTATACCTGTATACCTGGGAGCACAAAAATGCCCCTCAACACTATAGTGTACAGAAGCACTGGGTTGGGAGTCAGGAGACTTGCATTCTGGAACTAGTGTTGCTACACATCTACTCCTTCTGTGGCCTTGGGGAAGACAGTTTCTGCAGGCTCTAATTTCCTCAGCTGCTAAATGAGAAGGTTAGACTAGATGATCTCTGAGGTCCATCTCAGCTCTTATATTCATTGATTTCACAATTCTGAGTCTAAAGCATAAAGGAACAGCTATTGATACCTCTCAGTTGGGTAGGGGTTTAATCTCTTGAACCTTTAAAAGTATATAAGTTGTAGAGCACTCCTAGTAGAACGCATGCCTTATGAAATCAGATAGAGAGCAGAGTATTCCAAAAAGACTGAGAATAACAGAATCATGCAGGGAAGTTAATGAAAGGATCAAGGTTCTGTGTGCTGCCTCCTTCCCACCCCCCACTCTTATTTATGTAGCTACTTTCTTTGAGTCATTCTTAGGAATGCAGATTTTCATGTCTTTTAACAAAGAAAGAATAATGGAGGAAAATTTATGACTAATACAGATGTAGAAAAATCTAGGATGGGAATGCACGTAGAGAACACTGTCATCTTGGATCAGAAGTGAGTGTGCTTGAGTTTGGAGATGTGCCTATTCAGAGGAGTGATGACACTCAACACTTTAGTGAATGCTTGTTACAAAATAATATGATAGCTCTCCATGGAAGTGGCCATTCTTGATTGCAGATATTATTTCACTGCTGATAGCTGAAAACGCAGACTACTCAAGGATAATAACAGCTGCTTTGGCACTTATTTCAGTTACATCATGGTTAGTCAAGATGTAGGCCATTTGCCAGGGCTGAACTTTCTCCTATTTTTTTTTTTTTTTAAACAAAAAACCCTGGGTTTTGGGCTTCCCTGGTGGCGCAGTGGTTGAGGGTCCACCTGCCGATGCAGGGGACACGGGTTCGTGCCCCGGTCCGGGAAGATCCCATGTGCTACGGAGCGGCTGGGCCTGTGAGCCATGGCCGCTGAGCCTGTGCATCCGGAGCCTGTGCTCCGCAAGGGGAGGGGCCGCAGCAGTGAGAGGCCCGCGTACCACAAAAACAAAACAGAACAAAAAACAAAACAAAACAAAAACCCTGGGTTTTGTGAGTGGTGTGTAGTGAGAAATAGTTTACCTGGAGTACCTATTTAGGGAATGTCACATGACAACGATGGCAGCTTAGTAAAGGGTGCATTGTTGTTTGCTCTTGTAGGTAATAGCAGTGTCTAAGGAGTACCCTACCAGGTTTAGAGTTCTAGAAGCTATGGGATGTATAAAAGAAAAAGTAAATTTCTCTACTCAGAAGGATCTTGATCTCACGTTGAGAATATAGAATATACATTAGGACAGCATGTCGAGTACCCATGTGCCATCCCTTTGTAAGCGCAACTCAGCTGTTTTCTTGGCATTGGAAAAGATTGCTCTTTCTTCAGTTGATGGAAGTGCTGGCTTGTATTTAGAAGTCACATTGAGCTTTTTAAAAGACCGTGTCCTGGGCTTCCCTGGTGGCGCAGTGGTTGAGAATCTGCCTGCTGATGCAGGGGACACGGGTTCGTGCCCCGGTCTGGGAAGATCCCACATGCCGCGGAGCGGCTGGGCCCGTGAGCCATGGCCACTGAGCCTGTGCATCTGGAGCCTGTGCTCCGCAATGGGAGAGGCCACAACAGTGAGAGGCCCGCGTACCGCAAAAAAAAAAAGACCGTGTCCTTATACGTGCTACAGTATGGATGAACCTTGAAGACATTATGGTAAGTGAAATTGTAAGATTCCTCTTATATGAAGTGCCTAGAGTAGTCAGATTCATAGACACAGAAAGTAGAATGGTGGTTACCAGAGTCCAGGGAGAGGGGAAATGGGGAGTTAGTGTTTAATGGGTATGGAGTCTCAGTCTGGGATGATGAAAAGGTTCTAGAGGTGGATAATGGTGATGGTTGCACGACATTGTGGATATACTTAATGCCCTTTAACTGTATACTTAAAAACAGTCAAAATGGTAAATTTTATGTTATGTATATATTTTACCACAATTAAAGAAAACTATATCCCCAGATTGTGAACATAATTCCAAAAGATGAGTTCAAAAAATATTGTAGCAATGATAACTTTGTGGTAATAAGTAGATTATGTATAGATTTCCAGGGAGAAGATTCATTTGGATGTATACATTAAAAAAAAAAAACTCCTCATAAATAGGACTAATTTTTGCTTGTTAGATATGCTTATTAGGGCTTCCCTGGTGGCGCAGTGGTAAAGAATCTGCCTGCCAATGTAGAGGACACGGGTTTGAGCCCTGGTCTGGGAAGATCCCACATGCCATGGAGCAACTAAGCCTGTGTGCCACAACTACTGAGCCCGCATGCCTACAGCCCGTGCTCCGCGACAAGAGAAGGCACCGTGATGAGAAGCCCGCGCACCGAAGAGTAGCCCCCACTCGCCGCAACTAGAAAAAAGCCCGCATGCTGCAACGAAGACCCAATGCAGCCAAAAAAAAATTAAAAAAAAAAAAAAAAAAAAAGCTATGCCTGTTAGGTATGATCTACCTCCTCATTTTATAACCAAGGAAGGAGGTTAGGTCCCAAAGAGATGAAGAGAATTATCCAAGCTTACATGTTGAGTCAGACCCAAAGCTAGAACCAGAACCTAAGCCCCTTTACTCACCAGCACTTCCCCCATACAGATGTTTACCAGGTGACAGCATGCCAGTACTCCCTTCATCATTTTTGCTGTGTCCAAGCACCATTTTTACTATAATTAATCATTTTATTTATATATTTCATGTAAAATGCATTTATTTAATACATAAAGTTACTTTAAAAGGAAATTTTATATCACTACCTTAAATGGAAAATCTATAGAACCTATCTAAATGATCAGAAAAAATACAGTGAAGGCAAAACAGTGCTGTTTTAGTTAGATGTTATTGCTTTGAAGCTAAAGCCTGTTCTGTTTTTGTTAAAAGGGGAGATGAGTAATTTTTAGGTGTTAAAGACATACTAGCACTAAAATGATATGATGCAAAGTACTGAACAAGGAGTGACTTTCCCTGTGTGAGTCAGTGGTATTTTACGTCATTTCCCATACCACTGCCAGTGGGTGTGGCTAAGAAACTTGTGCTGTATACCATGCAGTCTCTCCAGCGAGCAGAGTAGGTGGGTTTTGAATTTGTTTTGCAGAACAGCAGTGGATAAGGGTTAATATAGAGATGTGATTTACAGTGGAAGTGAAAATGGGGACAAAGATTTCAGAGAACTAGTATTGTTAAACATTCTTATTGATGAAAGTATGCCTGGTTCCTGTTAGGATGGGTGAAAAAAGACTGACAATGATTGATTTAGACCTGTTGGCTTTCCTAGTAGGGATGCTGTTGGTCTTTGGGGCCAGATCATTGTTATGCAGGACTGTCCGTAGCATAGATATTCTTGTTCCCTGGACACTTAATGCCAATGGTAATACCGTCCCTCTCCCTTCCCCCCAGTTACTGTGATAACTAGTTCCCCTATGTTTCTAAATGTCTTTTAGGGGTGATTAAGTACTATAGTAGTACCCTCAGGAAAGGAATGTGGAGTTTATTCTAAGCAGAGGGTATAGCCTCTAGGAATGTTTGGAAGCAGGACTGAGCATTGAAAACTTGTCCGTCTTTTCCAGAAGAGAAGAAGAAGTTGATCAGAGATTTTGATGAAAAGCAACAGGAAGCAAATGAAACGGTGAGAACAAGGAACAAGTCCTTATATCTTCTTCCTGTTTGTTGGTCTTTTCCAGAAGTAATGCTTGTGACCTGATCACAGATTAACTGTTCCTGTCCATTGATCTTGCTTTTGATTATTTCTTACCGAATGAGGCCAGTTGATGGGGCTGGGTGTTGAGGGGCAAACGCAAATGGGTAAAGCTTGGAGACTCTCCTGAAATGAGTCTTTGATAATACATTGCTGCTGTAATAAGGACATTCTCATACTTCTACCTGGGTGGTCTTTTAAAATCTCATTTTAAAAGCTGGCCATTGAGATCAGTTATTCTCCTTTGTTAAACTTACTGTCACACAAAATGGAGCTCAGAGGTGGTTCTAGCCATGTTCCCTTCTGGTTTTGGGGGGGTTTTTTTGTTTGGTTTTTTTTTTTTTGGAGAGTGTTGAATTTTGCATATATGCCAGTGTAGTTTTTATTTTATTATTTATTTATTTAATTAAATTTATTTATTTATTTTTGGGGCTGCGCCAGGTCTTAGTTTCAGCACGCAGGATCCTTCATTGCAGTGGGCAGGCTTCTCTCTAGTTGTGGCGTGCGGGTTTTTTTCTCTCTCTAGTAATGGCCTCTGTAGTTGTGGCGCGTGGGCTCTGTAGTTTGCAGCACATGGGCTCTCTAGTTGAGGCGTGCGAGCTCAGTAGTTGTAGCTCGTGGGGTTAGTTGCCCAGCAGCATGTGGGATCTTAGTTCCCTGACCAGGGATCGAACCTGCGTCTCCTGCATTGGAAGACGGATTCTTTACCACACTGGACCACCAGGGAAGTCCCTATTCCCTTCTGTTTTAAAAGACAGGAGGATTTGGTACCTTGGGCAAGGCATGCATGGACAGGATGAGTTCCCAGTCAGGACCCAAAGCTTGTCAGATGTTGGTCCAGGTTGCTGAGCAGTTTAAGAACTGCTTCTCTCTTAATCTGTGCCTTTTCTTTAACAACAACAAAAAACAAACAAAGAAACAAAAAGCAAGTTTTGCTCTCACCTTTTAGAAGTAAGGGTCCTCTGTTCTCCATATCATTATGCTCTGGCTTCAGCAAAACCTTTTAGGAGGCTGGAGCTAAAATCCAGGTCCCTGGTAGTACTCCAAAGAAATAGTTGCCCCTAGTATTTGCTACCCCAGAGTAGACTGAAAAATTCTTTTTAAGCCAGAGAACTTCTTTATTGCTTGTTGAAGAACAACTTCCTTATCTCAATGCAGTTCTGAGAAGGTAAGCTTATCTGCATCCTTTTCTCTATTCTGCATCTATTTTAAGAAGGATCAGCCTACCAGACTATGGAAACTATCTCCTTCATAATGGGAGTACCAGAAACTTTTCTAATACCTGTGTACAGCTGGGCATATCCATGATACCTGTTACAGAGCCAGTCTTCTTTTACACTTAACATCTTGGTAGCATTTCAAAAACCGTTTAATTAATACCAATTTATTTGTTTGGTGCTTAGATACTTTCTTTCCCTGAACTTAAAAAAATTAACCAGTCCTACTCTGGCCATCCCAGACAGACGGCTTCATGTAAATTGGGTCTAGGTGTTACAGTTTACTTATCCCAGAAAAATGGGAATGATTTGGACCCCTGGTTATTCTGACATGGAGACAAACAGTTGATTTTCAGAAGGAGGAGGAAGGGAAGAACCTTGATGCCATACCCCTAGCATTTTTAGTACAGTAGATCTCAGAGTGCTTCATGAAAGCACTTGAACCATAACAGGCTAAGAACTTGGTATACTGAAAAGAGAATTTGAAGATTTTCGAATCCTGACTTCTCTTGTTATGTAATCTTGAGCAGGTTTCATCAAGTCTTATATATGAAGTAGAAGCAGTATTTCCTACCTTATTGATCTGTTGTGAGGAATAAATGAGAGAATGCATGTAAAAAATGTTTAATAAGCTATAAGGTACTTGTTAGTTTTCTCACTCATTCATCACATACTTTTTGAAGGCCTGTTCTATGCCTGCTAGGCACTGTGCCAGGCACTAAGAGTAATGAAGTGAACGTGTCACATGTGGTTCCTGCCCTCCTGGACCACATGGTTGAGTATTTATTTACAGTGGTCTGTGGTTTGATTTAGTCCAAACTAGACATATTACCCATATGAGAGAGAACAGAAGCAGGCCATCTACTCACTACTTTCTGCCTTCCTAGCTGGCAGAGATGGAAGAGGAGCTACGTTATGCCCCCCTATCTTTTCGTAACCCTATGATGTCTAAGCTTCGAACCTACCGGAAGGACCTTGCCAAACTCCATCGGGAAGTGAGAAGCACACCTTTGACAGCCACTCCTGGGGGTCGAGGAGACATGAAATATGGTACATACGCTGTAGAGAATGAGCACATGGTAAGCTTCAGCTGTCTTTTCCCTTACTGGTCTGTGGTACAATGATTAACCATACTGTAGAGTACAGTTCATGTTATCAGTGCATACTTGACTTTTTTTCCACCTTATCCTCTTTCTTGCATCCAATTCCCCTTCTCCCCTTGGGTGCCCACCTCTACTGAATTTAATGCAGATCATTCCAAACAATTTGCTTGTTTAGATTTCTTTGTATCCTTTATGTATAAAACAGTACTTGGTGTGTAGTGGTGATATACAAGTGTTACCTATTCATATTACATCTGGACTCTGTAGTCTGACTCATTGATCCAGTTTCTTTCTCACATATGCCCCCAAAGTTCAGTTAGGCTTTTAATTTACCAGAGTATTGTTACAAAATTAACCCATGCTTTCCCTTACATTTATATCAGGATGGCCCAACAGCCCAGATACAGTAGAGAAAGCAGGCTGCTTCTTAAAAAGCGGGCTAACACCTTACTTTGTTGTGATAGGAAGTGAGCCAGACTGACTCTCTAGCCTCCAGTATTCTCATTTATAAAATTAGACTGACTAAGCCGAAAACCTGTATTCTCAAACTGTCTAGAGAGCATAGTTAAAGGAATAAAACTTCACAAAGATTAAATTTTATGTGTTACATTTGGGATTATATTCCACAGCACAAAGTAGAAATGGCCTGACCAGTAATGTGGGAGAGAAGTGAACAGGGCCCACAAGTGCAGACTGCACGGATGTAGAAAGGCTAATGGCACAATTTTAAACAAATCCTATTTCATGATACATCCTGAATATAGTTTAAGAGATATTCAAATGATACTAGCCTGACATTCCTGATGTCAAAACTAGAGTATTTGAGAATGTTAAATTTTCAAAATTCACTTGTGAAAGGAGGGTGAGAAAAGACTGGCAAGTAGAGCTTGTTAAAGTGAGATGAAAGGTGTATAGTGACTTTGGTCATTTGTGACCCAAAAAGCCCTGAAAACAAAAAGGGGGGAGATAATTCCAAATAATAATTTTGCTTTAAAATTATTAGTTTCAGAAACTATTTAGATATACAAACCACCTGCAGTAGAATTATTGTTCCGAATCTGGGGTTGATTTGTGTGACCTTACTGTCTCTTCCTGCTCTTTAAGCCTAATCAGTTGAAAATCCCCATCTTTTATTTTTAAAAACCCTTTTTCCTGCTGCTTTATAAGCCAATGTAACTGGGATTTATTTCAGCCTCATTCAGTTGTTTCCTCATCCACTTGTTCATATGCCATATATGAACTGAAAAGCCTTCTTGTTGCTCCTGATCTGGGGATGCATCTTTTGCCTTCTTGGTGGTGGGGTCTAGTGCTAATAGTCACCTGCTCAGTAATAGGCCTTGTGAGCCAGCCCTTTTTTGAGTGTGTGCACCTGCGTGCTTTGAATAGCTGAGAACTTAGAGCTGCATCCATTTCTGTCAGTGGTTATTTCTGGCCTGACAAAGGCTACTTCTGTCCTTATGCCTTCTGTGCTTAGGATTATAGGTGGAATAAAACTTTGGTGGAGATTTAGAAATAGGGTGCTTGGGAAATTAGGGCAGCTTTTTTGGCTCCAGATATTACCTTCCCTGAGAGCAAATCACCAGTGCAACAACTTCAGTTTTTGTTTTCTGTGTTTGGCCTAAGGTGAAATTCTTTTGGAGGCTTACCAAGAGTGTAGCCACTTTTTTCCCAGAATGTGGTAGTGTCTCACACTTTTAAATGAGTTCTATATGTGCTGAAAACAAATAGCTTATTCATGGTCCCTCAATCCTCAATACCAATCAGTGGGCATTTTCAGTGAATTAAACTATTTCTAGGGCGGTAGAGTTTAGTTGGTTTGCTCTCTCAAAATTACAGGCTGTATGCATTTTGGGGAAGCTACTGTACCCCACATCAGGGCCATTGCCTCTCAGAAGTTGCTAGTCCAGAAAGCACATGAACCAGTTCAAATTCATCAGGAGCACAGGGAAAATGCTCTGATGTGTTTAATCCTTTTCTTGCCTCACTTAAGTGTGAAAAGCAGTGAATTGGGAGGTATTATGATCCTAGATTGAATCCCAGGTTCTCTTTTAGTTTGATTTGTTAGCATCTTTGGTTGCCTTAAAAGTAATGAAAATTATTGCACACGATATTCCTTCTTATAACTTCATTTATAATGGAAGAAGTATAACATTTCCCTTCCATACTGCTGTCAGAATCGGCTACAGCCTCAAAGGGCATTGCTTCTGCAAGGCACTGACAGCCTGAACCGGGCCACCCAGAGTATTGAGCGTTCTCATCGGATTGCTGCAGAGACTGACCAGATTGGCTCAGAAATCATAGAAGAACTGGGGGAGCAACGTGAACAGTTGGAACGTACCAAGAGTAGAGTAAGTCTGAGTGGATGGGGAGAGGGGCAAGAGTGGGGAAAGTAGGTGGGCCCGTTACACCCCGATGCCTTGCTAGTGCCAGAAGCTACCACAGTTCCAAATTCAGGGTATGACCTTTTAGGTTCTTACTCTTTTCTCTGTCTGTAGTTTGCCTGGCTGAAAGATATCCCTTGGAAGTAATTTTACTTCTAAGATTTAGAAATCATGGCGGGGGGCAGGGGGGTGGACTGCAGAAATCCAATTTCTGCATTTATTGAAGATTGTCAAATAAGATTGTAGCCACTCCATCCTTTTACTAGGTCCTGTATTATGAATCAGATTTTCATTTCTCATATGTCTAGTAGAACATCTGCTATTCTTAGGAAAGCTAAGATCTCTTTAAGTAGATGATGCTTTCATGTCATTTAGAGCCAAGGCTATTTTCCACATGTCATAAAATAGTACTACTGACAATTTACAGAGGTTCAATTCTGGACTGTAACTCTTTACTGTTACCTAAGGTAAGCGAGATCATTGTGAGAAGAAAACAAATACTCAGGCCAAATGATGACTATACTGTGGTGTCTAATCTACTACACTCTAAGAGGCTCTGGAAAACAATTCATTCCTTCCTTTCTGTACCATCTGCAAAGGAATTTTAAAAATAGTACAACTTGCCAATGGAATGCTGTATTCTTAAGAGCATGAGGCAGATCCAAACTGAAAAACAGATACTGTGGGCAAGACTTAGATATATGAGAAAATCATCTGAAATCCCCACACTGAGTTATTTTTCCAGCTTAGTAGCTGTAATTCTCCATTCTTAAAATTAAGTCAAAATGATGCCCCCTTCCCTCCTTAGTGAAAATCCACAATAAAGTACCGAATTCAAGTTAAGCTGTAGAGAAGGCAATTTGTTTTACAGATTGTGTGTTTTTTTCACTTCTGAACTTAACCAGGTGGATTAGTTGAACTTAAAAGCTGAGAAATGAGCTGAGAGATCAACTTAACAAGGTCGCTGGGGAACAGGAACAGATGGCAGGTGGGATCTGTTGAAATATCCTCCAGCTATATAGATTAGTAACAGGCAACCAAAAGGGAATAAAAAAGGCTTTTAAAAAATATTTAATTCCTTTCACAATTCAGTGTGTCTCTTAAAGGGATAAAGAAAAAAGGAGAAAGAACCAGATCGCAAAAATGGTAGTCCACCAGCCTGCAAAAACAAACATTAACTCAAGAGGCTCTTCTGGAGTTTGGCTGATGAAATTCAAATCTTAAGTTGCTCAGTTACGTCAGTTACTGGCAGGTACACTTGAAGACTTTGTTTTGAGTAGTCAAGGTGAAAGATTAGGCCAGTCCCAGAAGTCTCCCCACAGCAACCTTGGGATATAATAATTCCTAGGCCTACTTGATGAGTACTAAAGTATATTATCCTTTCCAGTTTCTTCTGCTTATATGCAGAGGCCATCATTTAAATTGATTTGATTTCTGGGAGTTTTTCAACATATACCCCTTAATGCCCACTGTCAATTTAGGAATGTTCAATTCTATAGTGTGTACTTTCGAAAGAAGGGGGAAATAATTGCTATTTTCTCTTCTCAGCTGGTAAACACAGGTGAAAACTTGAGCAAAAGTCGGAAGATTCTCCGTTCAATGTCCAGAAAGTAAGTTTTTTAAATAGTCACAAGATTAATTTCTCTTAATTCTAATATCTTTCAACCAAGAATGTCAAAGCTTTAAACAGTGACTGGCAAAGGTGCTAATAAAGCAGAAGAAATAAAAAATATCGTATAGTTAAATATCCCAGGACAAAGTCCTTTGTTAAAAGTATATATACTGCTCTGATTTAGAGCAGTGGAAACTTTGTCCATTGGAAGGACTTTTATTTTATTTATTTATTTGGCTGCTTTGGGTCTTAGTTGCAGCACGCAGGCTCTTCGTTGCGGCATGCGGGATGTTTTTTTTTCGTTACTGTGCACGCGCTCAGTAGTTGCGGTGCGTGGGCTTCTCTCTAGTTGTGGTGCGCAGGCTCAGTAGTTTCAGCACGCAGGCTTAGTTGCCCCACAGCACGTGGGATCTTAGTTCCCCGACCAGAGATCGAACCCGCATCCCCTGCATTGAAGGCAGATTCTTAACCACTGCACCACCAGGGAAGTCCCTGGAAGGACTTGTAATCCCAGCTTACTTTCCTTAGAGAAGACAGCACATGGGAATAGAGCTTCATATTCCTGGGAATAAATCTGTAAAAACTTAATTAGAAAACTTTTCACTGCTACTGCTTCGTACTTGCTTTTGGCTCTGCTTGCCCTTCATGGGAGTCAACCCCTTATTTGGGGGTTCTGTCTTATTAGTAGAAGTTGACTTAAAAAAAAATACAAAAAACGTTGAGGTAAGTGCTGACAGCAACAAAACCAGGGGCAGAAAGGAAGTATTGCCACGGAGGCTGAATTTGGGGTAAGTGGGTGTAGGTATGCATGAAACAAACTACAGCTGAGTCATGAAACAAGCAGGAGCGTGAGATTTTCCTAAACGGTGGCAAATTCGTTGTGGAATAGGGAAATACGTTCAGTTTAGAGTGATGAGATTTTTTGTGTTAAGAAAAGAGTATAGGAGCTTCAAAAAATTTACTGCCTTTATAGAGGTACCCATAGAGGAAGAAAGTAAAAAGCGCAAGAAGTTCACAAGAGATTGAAAGGCACTACTCAGCTTCTAGCTAGTTACTTATCCTAAAGCAGGAACCCCTCTCCCCACCCGAGCTGGACTTCAGCACTGGAGTGTCTGTCGCCAACCCTTCTCCTAATGTGTGCTCACAGCTGTATTATGTAATCAATCAGTGCAGCTCTAGATGGTTAGTGAGTTTATATTTCTGCTGTTTTGAAATATGATTCAACCTGATTTCAGAAATGGTGTACTTCTTCATATGTATATTTAATATTTTTCGAACTAGCTGCTCATAGAAAAACTTTTTAAAGTGAAGTACTAACTACCATTTGAAGACATTGTAGAAAAAACATTTATATGCTTTGGTATCTATTGCCCCAATTTTCAATATTTCTGTGAGGTAGGTAGTAATTATTTATAAGTTTCTTTAGCTGGTAATACTAAGTGGCTACGTGATCAAAAATTCAGTCTGCCTCACAGTATCTGGCCTTGGCCCCAGATCAAACCCCTAAGTATTAAGAAAGAATGGAAAGAAATAGGTTATCCAGACTTCTGACTACATCCCACTTTGTTTCTCCTTGTAGAGTGACAACCAACAAGCTGCTACTTTCCATTGTCATCTTACTGGAGCTAGCCATCCTGGGAGGCCTGGTTTATTACAGATTCTTTCGCAAGCACTGAACCTCCTACAGGGAACGGTTTGTGGACCAGGACTGTGACTCTGTGAATGGTGTTAGAGACGTGGAAAAATCTTACTGTTGCTGTGAGCTAACGGTTCAAGAAGGCACTGTGTAGCCAGACTGTGGGAGGAGGGAGGAAGATGGAAAACCACTTAAATGTGAAGGAACAGCAATAAGACCAATATGATATACCAAGGTAGTAAATGCTGTTTATGACTTCTTTAAGTTTACATAGTGCTCTAACATATTAATACCCTGTGAGCTTCAAAAAACCAAATACATTTACAGTAGTATTATCGGTCACCAAGTGAAGGGGAAGGAAACTTTACAATTGTGAGAATGCACAAATGTTCTCATTAAGGCAGTACTGACCCAGACGATCATTTAGTATCTGTCACCACAAATGCCTCCCAACTCTGGAATGCCCATTGCGACAGACAGACACGTGTCATGCACAGTATTTCCTAAATTCTTACACGTTCTTCACTTTCCGATTCATCTGGTGAACTAGGAGTAGGAAGTTGGTCATAGACAATGTGCCCTCCCTCCCTTGTCTGCCCAAAACTTGAAGCAATCACATCCACTGCCAGGCTGGCTGTAGCCTTGGCCTCTTCCTCTGACGCAGCCAACCGAGGATTGACTTCCACAAGATCCAGTGCTGAGAGCAACCCTGAAAGAACAAAGTATGACCAAAAAATCTTCCTAGCTGCTACTTTCAGTGAGAGTCGTCCCACCTGGGTAGAACAAGCTAAGGTAAAAAACAAGTTATTTTCTATAAAATTATCCACCGTCAGGAAGCCCCTTATTCCTCATTCTCTTGGGCATGAATTTAAGTTAAAAACACTCATATACCAGAGTAGGATTGAAAGAAACCTTTTAAGGTAATAAAATCAATTATTCCTGTTCAGTGAACGTAACAGGCATAGCTGACAGGCTTTTCGGTTCGGGTAGGAGCTGGGTCGGGGTGGGGGGTAGGGGGGTGGTAGCAAGAGTTTCCAACCTAGTCGGGAAAATGTGTCATTTCCAGTGTTTCTGGGCCCTCCTAGATGCCTGCCTGTAGTTGCATGAAGAGCAGATCTCTCACATCTCACTAGCCAGAGCACGGTTCCCACTTTTGAACTCTTTTGCTGCGTCTGTATCTCTTAAGGCACCATGTGCCCTAAAGTATAGTTATTACTGCATATCTCACTCTCACCCCTGAGCTCTGAGGGCAGGTTCCACTTCGGACACAGTTCTTAGGTCTCCCATCAGACTAACCCAGCATCTTGCACTTGGTCAAGGGAAGACTTGGTCATACTTTAATTTGAACTCCAGTTACCTTCTGTGACAGTTTGGGAACTTGTGCCAAAGGGTTTGAGATGGGAAGATTAGACCAGAAAAGAATCTATCCAGACCTGCCCTCTACCACCACCCCAGTACATACGTACGTACGTACATACATATATATATAGTTCTGGGTATATATAGTTGGTTATTCTGGATGAAGTTAATCTACCTCCTGCAAGAGTCATCTGAAGAAACTAGCACTGGAGAATATAAGTATCCGAATATTTAGGGCGGCCATAAAGCCTGGAAGCAGGGGTGAATATACCTATTGGTTTACCAATATTACATTATAGTACCGATACATGTTATGTTCAGTGCTATTACATCCGCTCAGTGTGCCGTCCCTTATTAGCAATGCAGAGTTCAGTGCGCCGTGCAAAACTACAATGAGCAGGTATGTTACTATAGCGTTTCCACCAGTCCCTGCCTGCACGTTCATCTGTGTCTGATGGCTTGTGTGTCTGATTTCCACTGACTAGATGTGGACCTTTTCATAGCCCAGAAGTAAATCAAGAGGGTACAAGCTATTAAAAATATATATTACCCATGTTTCTAGACTGTTGCCACCTTGTAAATTAATTTAAGCAAACTGCTTTATCTATCTAGTTGACAGTGTCAGGACAGATAGCCTTTTAGAATAACATTGCAGCAGGGGAGGGAGGGACACGGCATGACCACTGCCCCATCTAAGTGCTAGAGGTTACCAGCCTGTGCTCTAAGTTGTGTTACTGGGAACCAGAATGGAGAATTGAACTTCCAGGTTCACTGGCCAAGGACAATTGACAACATCTACAGTTGTGGGTCTGAGAATAAGGCTATCTTGCCCCTGTCAGATCTGATAGACAAGCATTCTTCTCCTTTCTTTAGTGCCTAAGGCTCGGGTAGGCTCCAGAGCCAGGGAGACCATTTCTCAATTTCCATATCTATCCCAGCTAGTCAAGGGTTTTCTATGGTCCTGGACCTTTCAGTGTGAGGTCTCTATGCTATTTTGACCCCAATTTCACAAGGTGGTATTGAAGTACCATGTGGTAGTTGCTTAAATTTTGCAACGAGAGGTCATTTAAAGTAGCCTTAAAACCAAAAGCTTTCTGACAGAAATGGAAACTCTTTGCAAATGAGTATGAGTTGTGGGATAGTAACCTCTTGTAGCTACTCTCGATGATCTTGCATTTAGTTTACTCATCTTCTGTCAGCCATTCATCTTCTTGTCAGCCATTCATCTTCCAGTATCCCCCTATTACAGGTCCTATCAAACAAGCCCTAGTATAAGACTTACATGAAAGGACCCAAGGTATTGTCCAGCTTTGAAACATCTTCAAGAGAAGCTTTGACTTGACATTCTTAACTCCCAGTGAACCAACCTCTTAGTGTCAGGCTTAAAATTATAGCTATTTGGCCTTGGCTTTCAGTCTTAATCTGCCTTTATACAATTCAGATGCAAAGAACTGCATCAGTTTGGCAGTTTATTCTTGTATTTATTACACGTTTAAGTAGACAGACAATTTTTTATTCAGTGTTACCTTGGCATATTTTGTTATAAAGCCAGGTCCAAACATGCCTCTAAATGACTGTCCCTTATTAGCCTGACCGCATGACTTACAGCTATAGACGTTTAAGCAAAAACAGTGTCGGCAGTGACGTAATAGTAGAAAAGATCCCCTGGCAGGCAAGAGGCTTCAGCATATTATGTAGTTAGCAGGTTGATCACTGCTTACCTGTATTGTGTACTTCCTCAGTAATATACATGCCTTCTCGATAGGTCAGTCCCCCTACAACAGGGGTTCCTGTGGCTGGAGCCAGCGTAGGGTCAAATGCATCAATGTCGAAACTCAGATGGATTGGCCTTTGTCTTCTTGAAAGGAGTAGAATAAGAATAGTCATTTGGGCTGTACTTGGACATTCGTCCTTCCTACAGTTGCAACTCCTTGATTTTGTTGCTGTTAATCCTAGTACTTTGTTAATATAGCACATTTCCAGATTTCCTATTCTGGAAGCTATTGAGTATGTTAGATGCCTACACACCACTTCATAATTTTGCCCTTTGCTCTGTGTGCCTCAGACAGACTAACTCCAATTTGAATTTCTGATTTACCCTGGGCATCAGAGCTCTTACATTAAGAACTATCAATAGAGGGAATTCCTCACTTCCATAGGACATGGGTTCTGACAGATTGTAGTTTAAGTTGGATTGATCTAGGTTACAGTTGCAGTTGCTGTTATACTCTGAGAGAATAACAGCAGCTCTGAACTTGACTCTGAGTTTATGTTTGCAGTCTTACCATCTCCTACTTCTGACTTGTTTAGCCCAGGTGTCCAGTGGCTGAAGCTAACATACAGCAAACACCTATACAGTAAATTATTTGCACTTCTTAACAGCTTAAGAAATGGCATACTACCAAGGTGACAGTTAGTCACCCAGAAATGAAGACTCAGCACTGGGAGAATGTTCTTAACTAGCATTTGATTAGTATTCATCCCCCATCTTTCTACACTACCAAGATTTGCTTAATATAAAACTCTCAGATGAAGCAGTAGTGAGGCTGGGAAGAAGAGGACAGTTGAATGCTTCTCCTCTCAAAAGGTAAGCATTAAAAATGGAAAGAGAAATTCATAAGAGCTGTTTTCCCTCCCAACCCCAGAAGAAAAATATGACCTATATTTCATATTTTCCCGTTCTGAAGTTTTTTATATGTACATGTTTTGCTTTTATTTTAAAAGAAAGGTCATTATCCTCAAGAGACAGGCTAAAGTGTACTGCCCACTGAGAATCTGTCCTGTTCCCTTTGGGACCTAGAAGTAGATATCCATTGTAGTTACTTACTTGCCAATCAGCAGATCGAATGTCTGTTCCATGACCTTCTGGATACCAAGTCGATCTATGTCTCTCATGGAAAAGTACTGGATATCATAATTCTTTAAAATAAAACTGGTGACATATAAAGGAAGGAAGCCTTAGTTTAAAGAGCATTTTTAATCAAATGTGGGGGGGCGGGGGGTTGTCTTCATAGTGACCTACAACAGGTTAAGGCAAGAAACAACCCATCAAGTGGAAGATTAGTGGCCAGGACAGGCCCAAAGCTCAACTCTAATGTATCAACTTACTGTTCAGGAGGATCCACATCTCTTAGTCCAATGTATACAATACTTGGAGAAGAGATACAAGGTTTGATCCAGGAAAATCCTGGGAGTTGTGGGACCTATGAAGGAGGAATGAACAGGATTCATCAAGGATTCTTGATCTCATCAAGATAGTCCCCGTGTGCTTCCCGGTGTGCTTTCTCCTCTTACCCACAGTATATGGGTAAAGCAGCAGACACACTTGATCTGGGAAGGAACTGATAGAAGTGGAAGTGATTCAGAAGGGCAGCTGAAGAATAAAATACCTACTCCTAAGGTGGCCTTGGTTTCTCATTCACTTACCTAAATAGCAGGAATACCGCTGATCAGGCCTTTCCATCTCTTTGCACACTACTGAATTGTTTACAGATTGGTTCTTGAGATGGCAACTGGGTTACGTTTCAAGTCCCCAACAACCAAAACGTGAATTCTGCCTAGTGAATAACCTTTGTACTGTCCTGGTTTAACTTGGTCCCTCACTGAGGGGAGGGATACACAGATTCTAGTCTGTGCCTAGCATGGTCTCCCATGTCTTCTGAACAGCCTGGGAAAAGATTACCTAGACGTAATCATGGTTTTACTTGTCTTCTAGACCAGTGGGTCTGAGAATGAGTCCTAGGAGGTTCTTACCAAGAAGTCTTCCGGCTGTAAGTGTATCAGATGACTAGAGTTACTACCCACTCACCACATTCCTTTATTATGAGATTATGATCCCCGCTAAGAGCAGGGACCATGTCCTAGTCATCTTTATGCCCCCAGCATCTAGACTGTCTGGTCCAAAATAATGTTTGATGAACAAACGAAGGAGTGGTAAGCAGTACTACAGCCACCATAAACCCATCCTTCACAGAAATGTTACTGAACTAGACTCTCAAAGCCCCAGGATAACCCTTGCAAGCTGTTCAACGTTCTCTTCATTTCAGCCCACTAACCTTGTCCTGTAGTTCTTTGAGGAGAAATGAAACTGGCTGTCCGTGGAGATTTCCAGATGAAGTGGTGAGGGGTGTATTGATGTCAGCATGGGCATCAACCCAGATCACACAAAGGTCTGGGCAGTGCCGGGCGTGCCCACTAATGGTACCGATTGCCAGGCTGCAAAGAACAAACAGTAATATTAAAGGCCTTCCGCTTGGCAAGCATCACTAACAAATACCTTCAGCCAACACAGCTCACACTGTGTCCTCAGGGCAAAGGCAAGGCCCTAGATTGAGGCTGGATTTGGATGAGACAGAGTTCCTGGGACTGTGTTCCCAAAGATGAGACTTGAGAGAGAGAGAGAGGCAGGGAGAAATGGAAGGCTCTAAAGATTCAAAGCTGACAACTGGTTATCCTTGTAGTGTGACAGGTGTCATTGCTGCCCCCAAATCCCATTAATTGGATCCATTAGCCTTGGCCCAGAAAAGGACCCAAAATATTTGTTCAACAGATGAAATCCTGTTAAATGATATGGGCTGTATGTAACAACTCACTAATACTACTTAATACCTTTTGAGAGACCAGGGAGATCTAATTACTTTTAAAGAATCAGTTATAATAACTTGTTAAGGATAAAAATTAGTATTACAGCTGTTTAGAAAGATTATGTGATATTTCCTAAAACAAGAAGTCAAAGTTTTTAAAGACATCAAAGTTAACAGGGCAACCCAATTAAAGACCTCATTAGATCACTGAATAAAGTACAAGTTTTTTTTCCATGTTATCTTATATACATTAGCATGGCATGCAAATATCATTAAGTGTTTCTGGTTTTTGCTTTGTCCTTGATCTTCGCTTGCATTAGCCAACTGCCCCGTCTGACCTGTAGGAATATAGCTTTTGAAATTGTGCTTGGAAAGCTGCCCAAGCTTCCTAGGAAGCAAAGAATTTGACATAGATGAGAAATGCAGCTTAAGCATCTTAGGAACTAACTACAGTCATCTTTCCTGATCAGTACAGCCTGAGGTAGCATTTTAAGCTCCATGTCCCACATAGGACCTTTTCGAGCGCTAGCATGGTCTGGCGCTAAAAGCACTGGATTAAGTCAGAATATTGGGGGTCTTTCTAGGAAGAAATGTGTGAAATAGGGCAATACTATCTATCTAGACTGCAGTTTCCCTTTCTAGAAGATAGGGATAATAATCTTAGCCTGTTTAAGTCAGAGTTGGTGTGACGATTAAAGCAGTAGTGAATGTTGTACTATTAAAGGGAGCTGAGTGACCTAAAAATGCCTCTTCCTTTAAAATATTCAACAGCTGTTCAGGTTATACACACATCCCTTCCTTTCTAGAATCTTCCAGACAGCCTAGGTTTTAGCACTGAACAGGAAACAGGGAGCAGTGATAGAGCTGCAATCTAGACAGAAACAAAAGGAAAAGCAAGGATTATGATAATTACAGTAATAAGCAGTCCCCAGATAGTATGCTGACCAGAAGAGAGACAATAAATGGACTTTGAGCACTGAGCTAAGAGACAAGAGATCCACCCTTGGGTTATTTAATCAATTGCAGTAGAGAACCTGTGACTGACTTTCTTAGTCTACTTAAAATTTTATTCTTGATGAGGAATCTACCTGCATTTGCAGTTCCATTAAGTGATCTGAGAAGCTCTCTGAGTGCCTCAGGGGAAGTTGCTAGATTAGATCTCAAAAGAAAATTTAATTGCCCATAGAGGTCACAATGGACTTGAATCCCAGCTCTGCTACTTCCTGGCCCTAAGACCTTGGGTAAGTTATCTAACCTCTGTCCCTCAGTGTACCCAGCAGTGAATTAGATAAAATTGTATCTGCCTCACTGCATTATTTTGAGGATTAACTGAGAATATGTATGAAGTGCTTGATATTCCTAGTGCTTCAATGCCATTTTTCTTTCTACCAAAAAAATCTTCATTACTTAGCTCAAATCACACTTCCCTGTGAAATCTGACTACTCTAGCCTAGACTGATCTCTTCCTTCTGAGATGTAGGATTCAATATTTTTTTCATTCCATGTGTATTTATTTCATTTAATCCTAATAGATCACAAGTTTCCCATAATCCTTAGCACTGCTTGAGAACTCATCGGAACAGTGCTCGATAAAGTGCATGCTGATTCACTGAGAGGAAGGATCTAATGTATTAGCCACCTAGGGAGGCTAATACAATACTGTGCAGGGTAGAGAATGTATTCACATGCCAAGTGGGGCATTTCTAACAAACCTATTAGCAGAAATGCTTTAAAAAAAAAAAAAAAACCCAAATTCAGCCTATCAATAGATCCCTCCAATTCTCCTAAATAACCAAAATGAAAGTCATGAGACAGTTTTAAGAAAGCTTTCCAAGAAATAAGCATGAAACATACTGTCTAAAAACTTTGCTTAGTTTAACTCTGAACTTATACTACGTGATATTTTCTCCAGTGGTTCATGATCTTAGACATGAAAATACTATGCACGTTATACCCTAAAAATTCGAAAGGGTATTTTACTCTAAATGAGGAAAGTGAGACAAAGAAGCTAATTGATGGGCTGATGCAATCCAGCCCCTCCACCACCCCTGGCTCCCAGCTTACCTGTGGTCTCCTCCCACGGTGACACAGCTGTAGCCACCTGACACTGCTCTACTAACCACCTCTGCTAGTTCCTGGTTGGCAAGGCCCACTGAGCGAGGATTCACTATCAAGTTATTATAGAGATCATCTTTGGGAACTGGGGTAAAACTCAAGTCTCCGAAGTCTTTAAGGTGGCAGCCTAGAAACAGGGATGACAAGATTAATTATAATATATGTTATTACAGCTCTTACTGGCCTGGGCCACAAATAATAACTGTGACAAAGTACACATCATACTTATTGTCATGGTAACTCAAAACATCACATGACAGTGGCAGGATTCTCCCAGTCCTCCCAGCAATCCTGTGGGGTAGATCCTGTTAGGAACACCATTTTGCAGATAAAAAAGCTGGGTTTTAGAAAGTAAAGCCCAGAAATGTTCACTAACTTAACCTAACAATCACAAAACTGGTAGCAATTTGTAAGACCTCAGATATCCCTGAGTTACAGAGTGAAAATAAAATACCGAGAGGAACTGGCAGGATTTTAAGAAAATTAAGTATTGTTAATTTAGGACAAAGAAACATACTTAGGAATTTTCACATTACAAACTTTTTTTTTTTTAAATAAAAGGCCAGGGCTTCCCTGGTGGCGCAGTGGTTGAGGGTCCGCCTGCCGATGCAGGGGACACGGGTTCGTGCCCCGGTCCAGGAGGATCCCACATGCCGCGGAGCGGCTGGGCCCGTGAGCCATGGCCGCTGAGCCTGCGCGTCCGGAGCCTGTGCTCCGCAATGGGAGAGGCCACAACAGTGAGAGGCCCGCGTACCACAAAACAAAACCAAAAACAAAAAAAATAAAAGGCCAATCTGAGGACCTAAATATTTCTTAATTTTAGGATGCTTTAACAGTTATTACTTACAAGATCCCAAACACTGTTCCAACTGCTCAACAGAAATTCTTAAGCCTCACAACAGTCCTATTGGGCAGCTACAGTATGCCCTTCTCTAGCTGAGGGAACTGAAGCAAGGTCCCAAGGTCACACAGTTGCTAGGTGCCAGAATCAGGATCCAAATTCAGGCCGTCTGCCGCAAAGTGTGTATTCTTGACTCTGCGGTTTGTATCTCAACGATTCTCTCTTGATTCTGACACTTTAAGAACTAAAGAGTCCTCTCCAAGGTACTTCCCCAGTGGTCCAGTGGGTAAGGTAAGACTCCGCACTCCCAATGCAGAGGGCCCGGGTTCGATCCCTGGTGGGGGAACTAGATTCTGCATGCATGCCGCAACTAAGGAGTCCACGTGCCACAGCGATAATCCCGTGTGCTGCAACTAAGACCTGGTGCAGCCTAAATAAATAAAATTTAAAAAAAAAAGAGTCCTCTCCAAGGAGCCAACAAGGTGGCAGAAGTGGAGCAGAAGCAGCAGTGGACCTTCTGCAAGTTCGTCTACTTTGGTGAGCACCTAGACCAGGCACTGGACCTGTTGACACAGTGACAGCTGCACAGTGCCCTGTGGCTGTGGCAGAAGCACCTGGGCAGGGCCAGCCTGGGGGCACAGCCCACAGAGAAGCTGTAGGTGCTGAAGATCATCCTGCCCAGATGGTGGGTGTGCAAGACCTTCACCCAGGTGGAAACCAAGCCCAAGATTATCGGCCACTACCTGGGCGAGTTCTCTATCACCTACAAGCCTATGAAGCACAGAGCCACCCACTCCTCCTGCTTCATCCACCTTGAGTAGCCTGTTCGGCCAGTAAAGGCACAGACTTCTCTTTGAAACAAACAAACAGAATGAACTAGTGGTATATTCTGACAGTAAGCTGTAATATTTTCCCACCCGGGTTTCACATATTCCAGCAAATTATGACATTAGTCACTACATGTTAATCTTTAGTGTAAGTACCAGTCTTTCAATCTTAACCACTTATATCAATAAATTGGTTGGATTTAGGGTGAGGACTAAGTAATCCAACACTACCAAAGGATTTGCGCAAACAGAACGTTAGCATAGATTGTATTCTTATGGGCCTGTTTCTCAAACTAGAATCCAGGTATGTTGAGGGGAGGGGCGAGTGGTCACAGTATAGACATCTGAATGTTTGCAGAGACTTGTATTAAAGATTTGTATTAAGACTAGCACAGACCGATCTTGAATATAAATTGTACAGTTTGAGCTTTACCTCTTGAACCCAAACTCAATCCAAAGCCAAACTTCTGAGAGAATGTAGAGATTTGAGAAGCAATGGCCTGGAACATAAACCCAACCGAGGGATCACCACCAAGATCTGGACGACTAAATAAGGAAAGGTACTGAAGGTAGAAGAATATGAAAACAGGCCAAAGACATTGAGAACCAAGAGAAAAAATAAATAAAACATCTATAAAAATCTTCTTAGGGCTTCCCTGGTGGCGCAGTGGTTGAGAGTCCGCCTGCCGATGCAGGGGACACGGGTTCGTGCCCCGGTCCGGGAAGATCCCACATGCCGCAGAGCGGCTGGGCCCGTGAGCCATGGCCGGAGTCTGTGCTCCACAACGGGAGAGGCCACAACAGTGAGAGGCCCGCGTACCGCAAAAAAAAAAAAAAAAAAATCTTCTTAAAATCTTTTAAAAAGAAAAAAGCCACAAGTAACATCACAATGTATTTTACTAAATCTCGAAATATGGAAGGACACTTTAGATTTAAGAGAAATGAAGCTTTAACTTTCAAGTCAGTATCAGGTCTTGCCATTGTTGCAACACAGTCTTGAGCTGGACAGATTTGAATGGCAGTGCCTATACTTGATGTCTTAACTTCCATATCCATGTTTATCTCAGCATCTCTAGGTGCAAGATGCCATGGCTTGACTGGCGTTTTATATTAGGTGTATAATTAGAAAAGGTTTATAATCTAATTGAATAATAATGTTAATATTAATTTTTGAAGACTAACTCATTTAATCCTTCCATGACCAATAAGAAATACATGCGAATTAAAGTGATCATCCTGGTGGTTAAGTGGTAGAACTTGGGGAACACTAAGTCCAGTCATGGAATCTAGGATGTACACTTAGATAAGTATGACAGAAAACAGTACAAACTGGGCTATTATTTACTTATCAGAATAAAGCTGCAGAAAGCTTAAAAAGGGAACTTAAGAGAATTTGATGGTATTACAGCAACACTCGCCGTGGAAGAGAGACTGAATTTCATAAAGGTATTTTGGTCATTAAACATATAACTCTGTGGAGTGAATCACCAGCTTAATTCACAGCCTGGGTGGTGGGTTCCAACTCCTTGCTCACCAAACAGCCTTCTGCTTATTCACTTAGTTTCTCAGTTGCCCTCATACCAGCAAGAGGGCTTCCTGACAGTGGATGCCAGAAGGTCTCTTGCTCACTGAAACTACGCACGGGCATTTGGGCTTATACATCATGGTTAGCACGAGTCTCTGGGTCTGAAAGCCTGATAAACTCTGCACACTTCAAGACTTCTGTTCCTGGACCCACAGAGCTGAGGGCCAGACCCCCTGAAGGGATCAATACCTTGAGAGGCCCTGAGTGGCCCACCTTATATGACTCCCAACTCTGCTCTTTGATTTCCACATTAAATTCCTGGTAAGGACTAGGGACAATGAGTGAGTGCTAAAGGAGTGAAAGGAGGTTATAGGGAACATGAATTACGACCCGTAGGCCAGTGTTTGAGGAGTAGAGAGGCTGATGGGAGGTTAATTTTTTGTTAAGAGAAGGATGAACTGAGTAATGATAAAGCAATTACCTTAGCAGAGTACAATGGCAAGTTCTTCTAGTTCAAAAGGTAAATGGTCTCACTAATTTTAAAGAATCTTGGAATAATAGTGAAAAAAGCAAATATTATAACATGGAATATCTCTCATACTGGAGAGAGCTGTCCCTTTCTCAAACTTTTTGTGCTTCAGGTCACCTCATCTGCAAGTGTAAATCAGATGAGACATAATATTTCACTGCTGCTCTTTCCTCTGTTAGAAGGCATTGTAGGATGAAATAAACCTGAAACTTCCAAGGAAGCTCTCATATCAAACACATTTGGAACCGACTGGAAAGGGCTCTCATTTTTCATTTGCAGTGGGAAAAAGTCAAGCTCTGTATACACTGGCACCACCTCACTGCTTCTCTCCCCAGTGCTGGTAATAAAAATACACTGACTACTACTCTGATCTTTTAGGCCCGGTTGTTACTTTTGGCCTTGATAAACCTCTCAGGTTCCACTGGAGTGGAACAAGAACACAAGTGCATCCACAGAATGATGCAACCGGAAGAAATCCAAACAGCCCTATCTGACGTTAGCAGTGTCTGTGGACAGCACTTCTATTTCAGGGCCCTCATCACCAGTGAATCCTTGAAAGAAGTCAGTGACAGGAAAGAAGGAAAAGGAACAAAACTGTCTTTCTCCACACACCACACAGTGCTAGCTAGATGCTTTACAATAGCTACTAATCCTTACTTCCTCTGCTGGTACGATTATCCACATACTTCGGAGGAAGAAATTCAGCAAAGTTAAATAGCTCCAACTGTTTAGAACAAGCCTGAATCCTCCTTTGGTTAGAGACTCACGAAAGAATGAGTGAGCAGGCATTTTGATAGCATAAGGGTAGCGCATTCTCTCTGCTGCTCTGACTTCCACTTACAGGTAGCTCCAGCTGCTCCCAAGCCTCCCAGCAAGTCAAGAGAGGTGGGTTTTGAGGTGGGCTGACACACGGGCGTGTCTGCCAAGCCACAGGTAGCTCACTGGCAGAATATTAGACTTGGAGAAAATCTAAGAGTCTATTAGTGTACAGTTTTTCGAACTGTCCTTGAATAGGATGAACGTTTATGATTTGTCAGGAATAACAAGTCAGTGAAACATGCAGAAAAACAAAGACTCTGAGTTCTCATTTGGTGCTGAGAGAACACTGGTGGCTCTTAAAGTTATAGACTCAAATATTGTACACAGCAGATTTCATCCCACAGAAAGGGAGTTCCCAGGATTTTAAAGGATGGCATCTGCTAACTCTTAGAACCTCAAAGTTGTACCTGGAAGACCAGCCTACTGAAAACAGTTGCAGTGTTACTGTAAACTAGGAAAGGAATGCCAGTTAATTCAGGTCATTTGAAGTAGGCAGAATTTCTCTTATCCCTAAAATGTGATTTGGGTAATAACCTTTGAAGAGACTGTTATATAAGGTAAACTCATTTGGCTACCACCAGTAAAATGCAGGGGTCTGAATTTTGTTTAGTGCATTTAACTCCCAGAGGCTGTACAACCTCAAGAACCATGTGTCCTGGGGTATCTAAGAATCAGCTCTTTGCTTCCTTAGACCCAGCCTCCAAAAGAAGTTTGGTGCTTTAGGGAAAGAAATCATATCACACAAGTATACCTATTTGTTCTAGTTCACTTCTTCAAAGCCCCTCATAAGACTGCTCCAACCAACCCTCTCGACACTCGCTTCCTCCCCACTCTGTTCTCCTGTTCAACAGGAGGTGTTCTTAGAGGCAGTGAAGACCATGGATGAGGAAGACCAAGGACAGTGGCACTAGGGGCTCAAGGATGGAAGGTGACCCCGGGCATCCAGGCCAGCCACTTCAGACATGGCCATCTAACATCTATCGGAGTTTACCTCAAGATCAGCTGATACAGATGTGATGTTAATAGATGCCTTTGCGTGAATGTGATCCTTGAGTAAAAAATCCCAATACAAAACAAACCCAAAAGTTTGGCTCAAGACATGTTACTGAGATGACTTGCAACACCATTTATGTTTCCTGCTAATTGGTTCTCCAGCCACATCTTAACTTGTCGAAGAAGAACAGTGTACCACTTGCTGAGGATAGGCTTAGTAATGTATGCCCCTCTGAACCCAACTCATGTCAACCCTCCAAGCACCTCCAAGACCGTGGTGAGCCAACTCAGGCTTTCTGGGCACACTGTCAGCTGACGGCACCCTGACAGCCTGGTTCCAGCACAAGCAGGAGCAGAGGTAAGAGGAGGGTTCCTCTGGCTTCACGGGTCACTGCGACAGAACCACTTTCCCTCGTGCAGAACAAGACTGTTAAGATTCTCTGAGAAAAAAATCTGTTGTTAACATGCTGACAAAACTTCAAGCTACTCCAGTATCAAACCACGGGAAGAGACAGCAACAATCCCTGGGGCTAAAGTACTGCTTTTTAGAATATGTGATCTTTCTTCTTTAAATTCTTGATGCTCCAACTTGTTCCAGAAAGGATTTAAAGGGCTAGTGACTACAGCTCTGCCAGTTAACCAGTCCAGATGTGTAGCTCCCTGCCCCATACCTGGGCTAGCATCCTGGTGAGTTTCACAAGGGACCTCAACAAACCAGACAGACCACATTCCACGCTACTCCAGGCTGAAAGCAGAGCGCACAGGAGATGAGATGGCCACAGTGGGTCAAGTGGCCACAACAGACACGAAGGAAAGAATCCTGTCCTTCGGCCCCTACCTTCCCAGAAGAGTCAAGATCACCAACCAAGTTCAGTCTCGAAGTTTGTCCCACCTCACACAGTCGTTACAAGGATTGAAATGAGATAACAAGGAAAAGCCTACACATGCTAGGGGTTATTACATTATTAGTTCAACTAGATGAGGCATCTTTGTGGTTTTTCTCCCCACCCTTTTCTTTGCAATAGATGGTGTAATCTAAGACTTCCCAAAACTTGTTTGCAATACGACTATGTCATTTGGATAAGAACAAGAGTTTTTGGTGAGAAGTAGCAAACGTACACAGGCCCACTGATTTCTCATCGAAATAGCTCCTAAGGAGCCCAGCTGTCACACACAGTTCAAATTTTCTACCTTCCCTGTAAAAGAATATAAAGGCATGGCCAATTTCACTTGGAACACCAATTCTCTGAAAGCCCTAACCACAATGCCACACCCTGCTGTGACTCAGTTCTCAGGTCACACAGGAAGGTATTTTCTACTTCTTTTCCTATTCTGTGGTTCTGGCTTCTTGGGGTAGAGGAGGGGGCCAAAAAGATGCTTTCTTCTCTTCAGATACTAGCATTACCACACCTATTATAGGAATACACCCTCATTATTAAGAGAGCTTGGGGGACTTCCCTGGTGGCGCAGTGGTTAAGAACCTGCCTGCCAATGCAGGGGACACGGGTTCGAGCCCTGGTCCAGGAAGATCCCACATGCCATGGAGCGACTAAGCCCGTGCACCACAACTACTGAGCCTGTGCTCTAGAGCCCGCGAGCCACAACTACTGAGCCCACATGCCACAACTACTGAAGCCCGCGAGCCTAGAGCCTGTGCTCCGCAACAAGAGAAGCCCCCACACCACAACGAAGAGTAGCCCCCGCTCGCTTCAGCTAGAGAAAGCCCACACACAGCAACGAAGACCCAATGCAGCCAAAAATATAAATAAATAAACTTATTTTTAAGAAAAGAGAGAGCTTGGTCTTTAATAGGGACAAGTAAGTTTATTCAAGGATTAAATTATTTAAACCAACCACAGTAATCCCCTTAGGTTCTAGGCCTCTGAATGTGCTATTTTGGATATTAAAGGAGTAACGCCACTCCTTTCTAAAGCAACTAGAGGCTTGAAGCAGTCATCATTAGCTACTTAGGTCCTGGAATAAGTATGTTTCAAAAAAGGAGGCAAAAACTAGTCATTGCCACTTACCAACGTTTAGCTTGACTAAAATCATCAACTGGTAGCCCAATACCTTGTAAGAGTTTAAAATTTGATATATGACAGTTATTCAATTTAAACATTTTTAAAATCTGGGAAACCAGGGGGCTTCTGAGGAACAAACCATTTTGAGAGTAAGGAAATAGTGATCCGGGAAAATCCCACGGATCACGATGTGAATGAAGTTCCAGGAGAAAGCCTGGATGCTTTGCCCCATTTCGTCCTTCAACAAAAGCTAACTGTGTGCTGACTGTGCACCTGGTTGCAGCCTTCAGGAAGCTCACAGCCTGGTCAGAAGACAGGCAGGGAAAGCACAGGCCAGTGCAAACTGCGAAGATGCAACTGTGCACAGGGTGTGATGGGAACAGGGGAAGGTGCTGACTCAGACCCAGGATGAGCCAAGGGGACTTCTCAGAAGCATCAGTACCTGAATCCTGAAGGTTTTAGCCAGGAATGAAAGGGGAAAGGCTTGCCAAGCAGAAGCACATAATACCTTCAGCCCTACAGAACAATGCCCAGGGTCCATCCAGGAGGACTGCAGAGAGATGAGGAAGGAGGAACGGGCAGGGCCCAGGTCCTAAATGCAGCAGCTAGCTACTAAGGTTCAAGTCAGGAGGTGACAAATCAAATCTGCACTATCCTGCGTGCCACAACTACTGAGCCGGCGTGCTGCAACTACTAAAGCCCGCGCACCTAGAACCCGTGCTCCGAAACAAGAACCCACTGCAATAAGTAGCCTGCGCACCACAACGAAGAGAAGACCCCACTCGCCGCAAGTAGAGAAAAGCCCGTGCGAAGCAACGAAGACCCAACACAGCCAAAAAAAAAAAAAGAATCTGCACTGTTAATCTAGTGATCTGGTGGCCTCTGGAAAATGGCCTGGCCTGCAGAAGAGCAGCTTCCAGAGGGGCTGTAAAGACAAGACAGACAGAACTGACAAGATTCCAGCAATACTTAGAGGGGTGTGGAGGAGAGAGAAAATGTTTTCCCTCCAGCTTTCTGGCTCTGCTACCATCAGAGATGAGAAACCACAGGAGAAGGGAGTGGAGATGATGGTAAGTTCAGTTTTGGATACTCTGATACTGGGGCGTTAGAGAATATCCTGTTGATAATACGTGGAAACAAGTTGATGGCTCAGATCTAGGCAGTGTTCAATGGCCGATGACATCACTTCTGATGGAAGTGTACGCCACCACCTACGAAGCAGAACTGCCAGAAAAAAACTGGACCTGAATCTGACCAAGGATCTAGATCCAATAACCAGTAGAAAGGAAATACAGAGGACAAAGAATATGTCACAGGATGCCACAGGGATGTGATCTGCAAAATACAAGCTGAGAGATTCTACAGACAAATCACCTAGTTTCCGCTACAGATCAACTGCAAGGAAGAAGGAAGAAAACAGGAGGGACTTATAAAGGACTTACGAGATAACAATACAGACCTTATTTGGATCCAAACTCAAACTGTAAAAAACTAAACACAAAAAGTGTAAGTCAGTCGGGCAATGTGAACATTAACTGGTGTAAGGGCAGATACAAGTTGAAAATAGACTTAATTATCTCTGTTGAAAATAAGGGTAAAAACTTCTCTCCTCCCTTGTGTTTCAGAATTTCTTTCTCTGTCCTTTTCACATGTACGTAATCTTTATAATGACTAAATAGGCCTCACAACCCAGGAATGTTTCCTCAAGGACTTGGGAACCACTTTTTGAAATACAAACATCTAGGTCCCCAACCCCCCAGTTCTATGGGTATGAGTGGTTGGCCCCTTGCTTCAATTTGCCAAAAAACTACCTCCCCGCTTTAAGATAGGAGAAGTTTGTTTCCCCTCCAGATAAAGCCAGTCAGCTAACCGGTAATCACTCCAATTTCCATGATAGAGTTAGGATGAGCTACATGTGACAAAAGGTCAACTATCAAAGTCCTCTAACTGGAGGACTAGTTATTAATCTTGAAAACATGGATTGTGTTGCACCTGCTTGGCTATAGAAAAGAGTAAGATTTGTCTTTGCAGTCTTTTATCAGATCACCCGATTTAATGCTTATTCAATAATAAACTGTTTTTCCTTCTCTACCACCTTTGTGGATAGGTTCTCAGATGGGAGATTTTTTAAAATTATATTTCCCAATACTGGTATTTGATATTAATTTATTTTAGGTGTGATAACGGTATTGTAGTTAGGTTTTAAAGCATTCTCGTATTTTGAAGACATATAATGAAATATCTGCAGATGAAACAAAATGATGTCTGTGATTTGCTTCAAAAGGTATGGAGGTGGGGTGAGAAACCTTGCCAGGTATAGATAATTGATGCTAGGTGATAGCTATCAAATTCATTATGTTACCATCTCTACTTTTCTTATGTTTGAACACTCCTGTAATAAAATGTTAAGAAGATACATGGAAGCCAGCTGGTATACAGGTTTGGAGCTGGGAGGGAGGGGGAATAAGTGCTGGAGATAAAGTTCTGGAGGCATCAGCACACAGGTAACAGGAAGGCCGTGGAAATGGACAAATGGCCAACTGAGACAGCATGAAGTAGAGGGTCAAGGACAGAACCCTGAGGAATACTAAAATGTAAGGGGTAGGCAGCAGAGGGTCTAGCAAAGGAACCCGAAGAGTTAAAATCAGCAGAGAGTGGTGGCAGTTTCAATAAGATAAGATGGTTAATAGTGTCGAAAGTGAATGTTGCAGGGTCCACCATATTAAAAAGTAGGAGGTCAGAGACCTCAGCAAAACCAGTTTCATTGCAATGATGGCCCAGGACCCCTGATTATAGCAAGTTGACCTGTGAAAAGGCAGTAGGGAAGCCAGTTATTTTGTTTCTGAAGAGAAACAAAATAACTGGACAAGAGCTAGAAGGCTACATACGGCAGAGGGGGATGGGAGGTGGGCAAGATTTGCACTTACTTACTGAAGGGACAGGTTAGTAGAGGGACGCTGAGAAACAAGGGGAGAGAAGGGCTCAGTGCTGGAACAAGAACCCTCGGGAGCCTGGAAGGGATGGGATCTAGAGCACAGGGAGGTGGTGTGGCTGACAGCCACTTGTCCGATATCTGCTCTTCCCTTCCTCCACAGAGGATTTTAGCTGGGGCACGACCCCTTAGAAGAGACTAAATTCACCGTCTTCCCTTCCAACTAGCTGTGGCCATGTGACCCACTGAAGCCAAAAGGATAAGCAGAGGTATCCTGCAGCAGTGTCCTGGGAACTTTCCTTAAGGGAAAGCACAAGTTCTCCCTTAGCCCGCTTGTTGGTTTATTTTCCCATCCTGCTGCCAGAAATGAGGCCGCAGCCATCTGGGACCACTAGATAGAGGCCTTGCTGGTAGTGCAGGAAGATAAGAATCTAGGAACTGAACTTCAATGAACTGAGCCTCCAAACCAGTTCTGGACTTCTCTCTAGACTATTTCCTAGAGAGTGAACTATTTTTCTTAAACCGCTTATCTGGGGCTCTTATCACGTGCAATTGTACCTACCTAATACAGGAAGGACTGGATACCTCATCCTCTGAGGACAGTGTAATAGTATCTTTGTCGATACAACTCATTGGGGGATGATGGGGAGAAGAGCTAGAAGTTAGGGAGTTCATACCTGAGTTGGAAAAACAGGATGATTATGGGTACAGATTTGAAATAGCCATCATGAGAAACAGGATTTTTGGAAGAAGTTGGAGACCGTACCTTTATGATGGTGCCACTCAGTTTCTTCAACCATGGTAAGAGCTGAGAAGGCAGCTGACTGCACCAATTGAGGAGCTAGATTGTATATGGTAAGAAATGAGGTTCTCAACTACTTCTACTGCTGACTGTATGAACTTCAGGCCATACTTTACTTTTTTCCATTCTCAGCTTTTATAGAACAATGTGCTAAATAACAAGCTGAAAAAAATTTTCAAGCCTACAGCATTATGTCCCTAAGAAGTTACAACCTCAAGTGACCTTCCTTGTTCTTAGAATATTCTATTCTAACTTATTTTTAAGTGTTTCCTTTTTAATTTTAAATTGCGGTAAAATACACATAAAAATAACCATCTTAACCATGAGGTGGTATTAAGTACATTCACATTGTTGCATAACCATCACCACCATCCATCTCCAGAACACTTTCTTGTAAAACTGAAATTCTTTACCCGTTAAACCATCTCTCTCCATTCCTCTTCCCCCAGTCCCTGAACCACCATTCTACTTTTTCCCTATGAATTTGACTAATCTAGGTACTTCATAAGTGGAATCATACAGTATGTCTTTTTGCAACTGGCTTATATCCCTTAACATAATGTTCTCAAGGGTCACAATGTTACAGCTTATGTCATTTTCCTTTTTAAGGCTGATATTCTATTGTATGTTTGTACCACATTTTGCTTATCCATTCATCCATCAGTGGACGCTTGGGTTGCTTATACCTTTTGGCTATTGTGAATAATGCTGCTGTGAATATGGGTGTACAGATATCTCTTCGAAACCCTATTTTTCAATTCTTTTGGATATATGCCCAGAGTAGAATTTGTAGATCATCTAGTAACTATTTTTAACTTTGAGGAAACTCCACACTGTTTTCCACAGTACCTGTATGATTTTATGTTCCCACCAACAGTGCACAAGGGTTCCAATATCTCCATATCCTCACCAACACTTGTTATTTTGGGGTTTTATTCATGCTAGCCATCCTAATGGGTATCATAATTTGCTCTTAAGATTAAGAATCACATAATAGGGACTTCCCTGGTGGTGCAGTGGATAAGACTCCACGCTCCCAATGCAGGGGGCCAGGGTTCGATCCCTGGTCAGGGAACTAGGTCCCGCATGCATGCCACAACTAAGAGTTTGCATGCCCCAACTAAGGAGCTGGTGAGCCCCAACTAAGGAGCGCTTGAGCCGCAACTTAGGAGCCCACCTGCTGCAACTAAGACCCGGTGCAACAAAATAAATAAGCAAATATTTAAAAAATAATAATAAAATACATGGATAATCCCAAACTTTGTTTAAAAAAAAAAATCACATAATAGCAAGAACCTAGCATAGTGCCTAGAACATAGTAAATGTTAGATATCAAACAACTTTGAAATATAAGATGTAAGTTAAACTCTTTGCTGCCTTCTTCTAAGCAGGAAAGATATGGTTACATTGAAATTTGCCAAATCCCAAAAACATCTATAATAGATTTACCTATATTGAGGTTCATCAGTGATGCATGCTTTTGCCAAGGCATTAGCAAATTACTAATTCCAGAAAAGCTTTATCACACTCCAGAAAGAAACCAGTGCCCATTAGCGGTCACTCCCCATTCCCTCTACCCCCAGCCCCTGGGAACCACTGATCACTTTCTATATGGATTTGCCTATTCTGGACATTTCATATAAATGGATTCATACAATATGTGGTCTTCTGCGTTCTTTCACTCAGTATAATGCTTTCAAAGTTTATCCATTTTGTAGCATGAACTAGCAATTTATTCCTTTTTATGGCTCAATACTCCATTTTATGAATATCACATTTTTCTTAAATCTCCCGTAAAAACCCAGATTTCTGGCTTTTCTTGAAAAACTGGAGATAAGAGTGTAGAAAGGCCCTTCCCTCCCCACATGATAACCACTGGCAAGACCTCAGGAACAGCTTTTTGTTCCCTGAACATTCCAGGCACTTTTCTATCTCAGGGTCTTTGCACTTTACTTACCCTCTTCCTGAAATGCTTTTCTCCCAAATATGCACATGGTTCCTTTCCTTACCTCCCAAGGGTCTGCTCACATGACCCCTTCCTCAGTGAGCCCTCCTACCTACATCTGCAATGCTTACCCTATCCCCCCATCCCTTGCTTTCATTTATTCTATAGCGCTCATTACATCTGACATACTGTATGTTTTACTTATTTCTGCTTCCAACCACCCCTCATTAGAATGAGAATTCCATAACAGGTATTTCTGTTTTGTTCACTATTGTATTCCTAGTACCTAAAGCTTAGTAGTGCTCAAATTTTTTGAATATATACAAACAACGAACTTGTTATAGTTTTTAGTGACTGAAAGCTGCTAAGAAAAAATAAACCTGAAAATGTTTAAACAGCTTTAATGCATACTTTATATTGACACTTTAAGTGCAATGAGTTTTGGCAGATATATGTAGTCCTGTAACCTCCACCATGCTTAAGATATAGAACATTGAAAGTGAAATTAAGTCACAGTAACACATTAAGGTAGGTCTGTTTACTATAGTCAGGCACGCCTAGAACTTGAAGATGTTTTAAATTAAAGCTTTAGGCTTGGGACTGCCCTGGCGATCCAGTGGTTAAGACTCCGCGCTTCCAATGTAGGGGGCGCGGGTCTGATCCCTGGTCAGTGAACAAAGATCCCACGTGCCATGTGGTGCGGCCAAAAAATTTTAAAAAAAAGGTTTTAGGCTGTTACTTCAGAATTTGTATGAAGGAACATGATAGTTCAAAAATCAGAACACCAAGAGAACAAGGAGTTGCTAAAATCCAAAGGGACTAAAACATACTCCTAGATTAAAGACCAAAGAAAGCATAACCTAATGAGTTGTGTTAACATACAAGAAGACTGTGTCAGTACTAGGGGAAAAAAAGCCAACAAAAGAATAAGAATTTATTATCAAGGGCCTGGGGAGAGAGGGCTTTGCATATTCCAATCCACATGGTAATTTCTCACTGGAATTTGTAAACTGTTTTATCGGTCAGGATCTTTAAGCTGCAAGCAACAGAAACCTTTCTAGCTAATTTAAAGAAAAGCAGTTTTTTCAATTTGGGTAACTCCCAGAATCATCTTAAGAGGACCAAAATGTGGTTTAAAGGTCACACTGCAGATTGCTCCAGTGAAGATACCACTGCTGCTGTCACCTCCACTACTAGGAAAAGGAGCACTGCAGCTTGCATGGCTGACCCCACTGACACTGGACAGAAGCTACTGCTGGAACTGCCGCCACAACTGCCCATCACAGAATGAATTCTTTATTGCCCCTTCTTCCAAAATGTCAAGACAAGGTTTAGGGTGGGTGTTTCTGTTGGTGGAGCCTAGGTCAAGAGCCCACAACCCCAGTTACAACACAAATGAGGTGGAATGTGGATGGAGAGAAGTCTAAGGAGGTAAAAGAGGGTCAAATTGTAGAGGATCTGTCTTACTGGTTGTTAAGCATGGAACACATACCACCAGTGGTTGAGGGTCAAATACCAAAATGTAAAACTAGTAAAATGAAAATTTATTAGAAAAATGCATCTAGCACAAGCCTGAGATTTCATTGTTTACTGTAGGGGCAGGCTACATTTTAAAAGTATAAAGCTTTAAAGCCAATTTAGAGAAAAACACCAAAATAAATAATATGGCAAGTCAGCAAAGATGGTATATGAATGACAAGACTGAGAAGCATGGATGCATGTAAAAAGCCATGGAAAGACTAAGCAAAGGAGAAAAATAGTCTTAAAAAGATCAGTCTGGTGGCAGTAAAGAATGAACTGAGGTAGGCAAAATGGGACAAGAGTCATTACTGGAAAATTAGATCTGTGTGTGAGAAGGACAGAACTAGAGCAGGGCCATTACGGGAAAGGACCCTAATCATTTAGAAGGAGGAAAAGAAGTCAACAAGACTTTGTGATCAGAAGTAAGGAACAAAAGGGACGACAAAAGAATTCTGATGGTCTTGGAGTTTGACTTGAGTAACTAGATAATGAGTGATAGTGTGAAACAGACAATGGGAAGACAGCAAGACAAGCAGATTTGAGGGAGAAGATAATGAATTTTGTTTCGAACCTGTAGAGTTTGAGACATCTGTGACAGTGAGATGAGGCTACTTAGAACAAAGCTGGTGGAACACTGGGGACATGAGCATTTGAGGGCTGGGAAGAAGAGGAGGATCCCCAAAAGGAGTCCAGGAAGGACCAGGCAATGGAGAGGAGGCTCAGGAGAGAGTAGTGTCCTGACTAATGGAATATTTCAGGAATAAAGTGGTCAGTTGTGCAGTAGAGAGGTCCAGCAAAATAGAGGCTGACCAATCAGTGAGCTTGATCAGAGTGGTTTCCGTGTGATGGTAGGATGGGAGCCAGGCTGAAGCATCACTGTCATAAAACTAAATCTGTGACGGCTGCTGTTCTCTACCAAACACTGAAAGCACATACAGACCCCTGCACTCACATATCAATCTGTTCCAAATGAACAGCTCTCATACCTCTGTGTTTAAACTATCTCAGGCTTTCTGTTGGTTCTTGCTGAAGCAGCTCAGATTCTTGGGTCTCAACCAGAGTTGCCTGCTCTGCTCTCTCATGGAGCACCAAATGGAGCAGAAGAATAAATGTCCCTAGCCTAGTTGAGGGGAGCCAGAATAGCTCCCATATGTCTTCCTGAACTCCAGGACCCTTGGCTGGTCACAGGAATACAGTTCATTTAGGCCGTCACCGCTTCAGTACCACAGCTGGGTCAAATTACCATAATTACAATGACAGACACGACAAACTGTTTATTTTACCCACAGAATACTCATCCTACTTGTGAAGAAAAAAGGGCAAATTGGGCTTCCCTGATGGCGCAGTGGTTGAGAGTCTGCCTGTCGATGCAGCGGATACAGGTTCGTGCCCCGGTCCGGGAAGACCCCACATGCCGCGGAGGGGCTGGGCCCGTGAGCCATGGCCGCTGAGCCTGTGCGTCCGGAGCCTGTGCTCCGCAACGGAAGAGGCCACAGCAGTGAGAGGCCCGCGTACCGCAAAAAAAAAAAAAAAAGGCAAATTACCGTGGCTATAAGAGCTAACCAAAATCATGAGCAGAGGCACTGCACCTAAGCCTTGCCAGAGCAATTACTTCTTCATTTTTCTCAGGCTCTCTTTGTATACTAAAATAAGTGGTTACCTGAGAGAGGAACCATTGAGTGTCCTTACTAAGCCCAGGGGGGGAAAGAAAAAAAAACCCAGACAAAGGCAAATATATTCATTCAAGAGAACAGGAAGTATAACTGATGCCATGGCAACACCAGCAGCCTGTGACATCAGAGCAGAAGGCAAGGAACAAAGGGATTTGTGAGCTACCTTTCCATGGGTCTTCTCTCCCTTGAAATTTGACCCATGCCACTTATTTGGTGCTGTTTCAGAATAGAGCAACTGAAACTTCTCTTGGTATTTTTCTCCAACGGATTTCTGGAGATTAGCTGAAACCACATGCTGGAAACCTGCTGAGTGCCACAATCTTATTAACATGCAATGAGATTCTGTTTCAGACTGCTGGTGATACCGGACTGCCAATCGGCTCCAGGGTAAGGATATAAATTGTAAAATGAAAACTATTTGAAAAAAATTAAAGGGGAGACCAAATAAACTGAAGCTTCATCATCACTTTAGGTTGGAGATTTACACAGGAAGTACTTGAGGGAGTGGAATTTTAGGGAGAATGGCTTCCCCAGGTTGGAGTGGAAAAATACCAGGAGCTGTGGCAGGAAAGGAGGTGTACAAAGCATGAGTAAGAGAAGCTGCTTATAAATGTTCCCTTCCCCCTCATTCAGCAGCCTCGGCTGGATACTATTAATGTCCCCTGTGTAAGAGGCTACAATTGAATCTAGTCTGAAGTCTCTTCAGACAGAATAGAACAATGAGCAGGCAATTTGAGCAAAGCCAGGCTCAGTTTATCAGATGAGCTGCAGGATTACCAGGTATTAAAAATAGTGATTAGCAGAAATTGCTTTCCCTCAGTGTAAAATTATGCTTTTAAAAACAATGTGTACAGCTGATTTAAAGGGACAGTATCTTCATTTATAAGCGGGGGGAGGGGGGACAACTTCCTCCCATTAGGTGACCTGCGACACATTAAGTGTAAGTCTTATCTCTCATCTTTGGTGGTAAACTTGGAGAATTATTAAAGTGATTAATTATAGTTCCTTCTTCAGTAGGGTCTCTTTATTATTTAACAGAAAAGGTTTGAGTATTCAAATCAAGACACCACATCCATATGTAACCAGAGGTGTACGGAAGACACACGGTGACTTCATTATTCCGGTTTTAGAGGGAGATAACCCACCCCTGGAATGGGCTCAATGATCAGCAGAGGCGGTTTCAAAGCAAGCACGGGCAGGGGATTTGTAGTTCACCTAGATTCTGTATTAGTATCTCCAGGACCTACAGTTCCCTACTGCCATGCCTTTTGCACGTTATAGCTCCAGAAGAGATATGTGAATGGCCCTAATAAAATAGAGGAAATGGCCTTGAACAGCAGCTAGGAACATTTGGGTTAGATATAAGAACCTGCCTACCATGAGGGTGTTGGAATTTGGTACCCTGTTACTAAAAGGGTTTTCCTTTACTATATAAATGGCATTTATCTCTGGGTTGGATTTACCTCTGGTTCTGTACGTATAGAGTACTGTCCAGATTACAAGACTGCAACGTTACTTTTGATTACCTGGGGTGCCTGTGAAAATGCACGTGTCTGGGTCCTACGTCAGAGCCAATAAACCAGACTCATCCACTGAGAAGCCTAGGAATCTCTCTTTCTCACAAGTAAACCAAGTGATTTTCATAATCAGGGAAGTTTGGAGAAAACGGACCTAAGGCTCTGCTTACAGTAATAGAAAGTTCTTAAACCTCAGGAGGAAACGAATGACTTGAAGAGAGGAAGCTGGTTAGACGGATGAACCATAAGCGCCTCTGACTGAGTTAGGAAAGCTAGAATTTGGGGGAAAGGTTGACTGCACAGTGGGAGCGAGAGCCAGCATGCTCAGCACCACTTCGCAGTCACTAGCAGCTTGTTCCAGGCCCTGCCTCACTCCGCCTCCTTGCCTTCCACACAGGCTCTTTATTGCAAGAAGACTTTGCCTGGAGACTCTTCCATAGATCTTCAGCTGCATGTGGAATCCAAGGGAGGATGGGAAATGCTTTCCAGATACACAGCTGACGCTGTGCAGTTCCTGGATATGAGGGAATAAGACTCTGAACTGGCGTGTTACCAGCCCTCAGACTTCTAAAATCCAGCCACTTACCCAAATCGGAGAGCCTTTTCATCAACCCAGCTTCTCTTACAGCAGTGGGACCATATTCCACTCCTTTTCTTTTCTGTAAGATAAATTACACAGATATGAGGGAAGATGACTAGAAAATAAGACCACTTTAGCTCACAAAAATACAGAAGTCTGCAATGCTATACTTAGTTCCCAGCAGATCCCTCTGAAAACCTGTGACAGCATCAGCCCTTCCTTTTATTCTTTTCACCTGAGGTCTGGTCATTTCAAACACTTGCAGGGAAGGAGGAGAAACAACAATCACTGGATTCAGATCAACCTTCCAAACCCCTCGTTGTGGGAAGGGCAAGTGGAGGCAAGACAGAGGAAGGGGCTGAGCCAAGTCAGAATCTGGCTGTTGGGTGTAAGTGTCGCAGGCCAGGGCCGAGCCCCGGCTCTCCACGACTGCAGGTTTCTTTCACTGAAGAGAGAACATAACAGCCCCTTCCGTCTTCCTGCCGCTAGAGAGGCAAGCACCAATTTCCTTTCCAGTTAATTCTCTTTCTGAGAATGGACCCTGGAGCCTTAAATCCTCGGTCCCTCTCTTTAACCTCTCCTCCCTCAATTTTCCACCGGGGATTTTGGTCGGTTTCTCCTCTTCCAGCCCCTCCATGAAATCCTCTCCCTCCTTTCCTCTCCTCCATCACCCCAAGCGGAACCCACCACTTTCTCGCTCCTCGGGGGTAAGGCCGAAGAAACCCACCAGCCCGCTGCCCCCTGCCCACGTGGCAAACTGGGTGCCCTCATCCCCTCCGTCCTTCTACCGAGGAAAATCCCACGTGCTCTCCCGGTGCCCAATCGCGGGAATCCACCTCCTCGTCCCCTCTTCGTTTCTCCCCATCCTCCCCTCGCCTCCCCGTTCTTCCCACCGGTCCCTATTTCTCCAGGCTTGGGTGAGGGGGTTGGGGGGTGAGGGGGCGGGAATCCTGCACCAAGGTGCCAGGTCCCAGTTCTCACCTGTCCCCGTGAAAATGGGGCTCCAATGACAGCCACGGAGTGGACGGACTTCTTCGGGACTGAGAGCGCTTGCGTACGGAGAAGAAGCGAGAGGCTGCGCCTCAGGGACATGATAGGCAGCGCAGGATGTAGACGAGCGAGAGGCTGCTACGTGCGGCTCGCCGCCTGGGGTGAGCACCGCAGCCTGCAGTGGTTACCTACCGGCGCGCGAGCCGCGCCCCGCCGCGCCGCCCCATGACGTCACCGCCGCCTAGCCCCGCCCAGGCCCCGCTGCCTCGCCCCCAACCAGCCCCCGGCACACCTTCCGGCAAGCCCCGCCCACTGCTGCTCAGTGCCCCGAACGCCCTCGCTGATGTCACTCGGCTCTGGCCCAGGCTCTCCGGCCAAGGACAAGCCCCTGCCGCTGACGCCACAGGGCCAAGATCGGGGCCCGGCCAATAAGAGTGCGGTCACGGACAGGTGTGTCCCTGGGCGGGAAGCGGTCGGCTCCTGCAAAATTCGCGAACTCAGCGGAACAAGCGAACGCACACGTAGGCTCGCGGATGGTGGCTGTCTTCACACAGAGGCACGCCGGGCAGATGCCTATTTTACGGAACGGTTGGCTGGGCTGGGCTTGGCCCAACCCCACGTGAGTGCCTTGCGGAGACCAAGCTGGCGTCCCTTGGCTCCGTTTCGTATCAGAGCTCAAGGTCCAGGAAACGTACTTATCCCACCTTTGGGCGTCGAAGGCTAGGAGATCAAACTTAGATTAGAGCTCTCCCGGCCGGGCGTGTTAATAGTAACCCACCTATTTTACATGGGAAGGTTAGGATTTACAAAGTACCTTCTAGGAGTTTTAAATTCTTTACCTGAATAACTAACTGGAGCACTGGTTATTAAAAACCAAACATAGCAACATATCTGGACTACTTTTAAATTTCAGCGAGGCTAAAGAGCTGAAAGTAACTGCTTAAAGTTTTAATAATAATAATATTTTAATAACAATAACCAACTAAAGTTCTAAGAACTTTTAGCCCTCTAACAATTCCATAAAGTAGGGACTATTTTAAAGACGAGATTACAGGATCAGAGAAGATAATTTACTTTTCCAAAGTCAGGTAGCTCGTAAGTTGGTAGAGCTATGTGACTCTAGATTCCAAGTTCTTATCCATGACTAGTGTCTTGCAGGAATGGCTTGCAGGAATCTACCAAAAATAAATTTTTAGGTGCTTCCCTGGTGGCGCAGCGGTTAAGAATCTGCCTTCCAATGCAGGAGACACGGGTTCGAGCCCTGGTCCGCGAAGATCCCACGTGTCGCGGAGGAGCTAAGACCGTGCGCCACAACTACTGAGCCTGTGCTCTAGAACCCGCGAGCCACAGCTACTGAGTCCACGTGTCGCAACTACTGAAGCCCGTGCTCCGCAACAAGAGAAGCCACCGCAATGAGAAGCCCGTGCACCGCTAAGAATAGCTCCCGCTCACCACAACTAGAGAAAGCCCGCCCGCAGCAATGAAGACCCAACGCAGCCAAAACTAAAATAAATAAATTTATTTTCTTAAGTTATTAAAGATAATATTCTGAAATTACATAAAAGAATGAATTAAGTTTTAGAAATTTACTTTAAAACTTGTAGTACTCTTATTATAGCATAGTTCTAGGACCCTTCCTCAGGTCCAAACCAGCTGATTCTGTTTTTCTTCTTCCTTTATAGGATGACCTAGAGATTCTGCCTCTTTAATTCAGTGGCTGCCAACACATACTCTATCCCTTGATAGGTTGCTGGGAGTGTGTGTTGGGGGTGAGGGTGGTGAGTAGATAAGACATGATTATGGTGTTGGGCGAGTTCCCTGGGGTAAATACTCCCCCACAGCTACCATTTCAAGCTACCATAGTGATGTCACTGAACATGAAGCTGGGAAACGGTGCTCACTATATAATGTTTCCACCATACATATACAATCAACATAAATAACCTCAAGAGCATAAAAAATACTAAGACAGTAAAATAATTAGGCATGAAGTTTTGAGTGTATATTATCTTTGTTTTTAACATAATTTACTTGTAAGTTTATATAATTTGACTTTTAATGATGGCAGTGTTTAACAACTGGCTTGCAAAATTCCTGAAAATTTAACAGTAGGGTTTTGCAGGTGGCTAAAAGCAGGTTCCAGCACACCACTGTTTACTGCAAATCCAAGGGAACTCAGAAAGGACTAAATTGCAAATTCTCAAAGGCAGGAACCTTGACTTTTTCTGTTCATCGTTTGGTCCTTTCCTGAGTACAGTGCTTGACACATAGCAGGAGCTTGGTAAATAATAAACAAACCTTCCAGATTCTTATGAAACCCTTACTCATGGTCCTTGGTCTATGGCTCTGATATGGTAAGTGGAAATTCCCAAAGATTTCTTTTGGGACTTCTGCTTTTACATACTAAAGGGCTGAGCTCATTGACCACACCTTTTGACTAAAATTTAGAGCCTCTTAATTTAAGATATTCATTCATTTCATTTATTGTCAATATTTAACGTGCAAAACATTGTTCTATGTGCTGCTGATAAAGATGAAGACAGATAATATCTCATCACTCCCAGTACTTACATCCTAGTGGGGAAAACAGTCAAGTAGATACATAATTTCAGATGGCAGTAAATTCTATGGAGAAAATTATGCAGGGTAATGGGACAGGACATGATGTTTTAGAGAGGGGTGTCGAGAAAGGCCTCTCCAAACTGACGTTTGAGCCAATGACCTGAATGACGAGAAGGAGCTGCCATAACAAGTTCTAGGGAAAGAGCCTTCCAGGCTTACGGGAACAGCAAGATCAAAAACCCCGAAGCTGAAACCTGCTTGTGGGTCAGAGAAAGAACAAGAATGCCCGTATAGCCCAAACGTGCAGAGCAGAGGAAGCACGGTGACTTGGGCCAGACTGGTAGGTGGGGGGTCAGGTCTCAGGGGTAGCGTTGAAGAGCATAAACTTCAGAAGACTTTTTTACACAAAGGGTTAATGGTCCTGAGTCTGCATTAGGGAGCTGGGAAAATGTGGTCCCTTCTTTCTCACGTTTCCATCCTGGAGCTGAGAGAATTAACATAACAACCCTAGAATAAGGTTAAAGTAAGGAAGCAAAGGATGAGTTCTATGGAGGGTAAAACTTAAGAGTCTGTTTAGCATGCAATGGAGATTCCTGGGCTCAGTAGAGAGGCGGGAGTGAAGGGACTAGAGGAGGGGGCATAAGAGTAAATGACTGGTTTCATTGCCTGCCCAGCCAGCATGTGGAGGCAGGTGCCTGAGCCCCTCACATACTCATCACTCCCCCTACCCCTACCCCTACCACCACCACCACAACACAGAGGGGTTTTTATCTGGGGCCCTGATCAGTGATGGAGAAGTGAAAGCAGACCAATGGCTGCCATCAAGGGCCAAATGAAATTTCGGTGTGAAATCTCTTTTAGTGCCAGCAGAGGCTGGGGCTGCCGAAGACACAGAACACTTTGTCCTTTGTTCAGGTTCCAAACTGAAAATGAGCTTCGAGCCCTTTGCACTTTACTGTTCTTTCTATTGGGAACCTTACGTCCTTCTCCCTCCCTCCCTTCCCTTCCTTAATTTCTTCTCATTCTTCAGGTTTTCATTTTGAAGTCACTTCTTCAGAGAAGCCTCTCCAGACCTTCCAAAGCCGAGTTAGTCATAATAGTACTTGCTAACATTACTGAATGATTACTATATACTAGATACCTGCTCAACACTTTGCAAGTGTTAATTAAATTCTCATCGCAAGGCAGTGAGGTAGGCACTGGTATTATCTCCATTTACCAAGACCTGGTAAGGCTAAGTCATTTGTTCAAGGTCACAGAGTAAGGAGTCAAAAGCAGAATCCAAAACCAAGTCAGATCAAGGGTATTAATTACCCCTCCCATGGTTCACTTAATCCTCTGACTTACAATTGCCTATTTAGAGGATTATCTCTTTCTCCTGGAGAGCAGCTTGTTTGAGAGCCTGAATGGTGTCTTACTATCATTTAACACAGTGCTACATGAAGGGTGTTCAATAAATTTGTATTGAATAAATAGATATTAAATGACATGTGTCTTTTAAAATTGAAGTATAATTAATTTACAATATTGTGTTAGTTTCTGGTGTACAGCAAAGTGATTCAGTTATATACATGTATTCTTTTCCATTATAGGTTATTACAAGGTATTGAATACAGTTCCCTATGCTATCCAGGAGGACCTTGTTTACCTTAAGTGTCTTTGAAAAGAAGTCATGTCTCTTTATGCTCTGAAAGTTCTGAGGATGGAATTACCACTCTTATATGGGACAGGGAAGATTTCATGGAATTGGCGTTCAAGTCGAGCCTTAAGGATTTTCCAGGAGGAATCTGTAGGGTGTCTGGGGAATGGTGAGAATAGTGATTTCAGCTAAGAGGCATGATCTTGAGTGATGGAAGTGGAGGGAGAGAGTCAATAAATATTTGGGTACCCACTGTTTGTCAGATAGTGTTTTAGGATCTGGGGGTACAGTGTTAGAATCCAAGCTCTCCTTGAGACAGAGAATTGTAGGTACTGATATGCGTGATAAATGAAATACGTGTGAAAAATAAGGTAATGTGGTAGAGAGTATGTATGGGGGAGAACTTCGTTTAACTAGTGCAGTCAGGGAGATGAGGGACAGATGTTAAAAGTACTGCGCAACTGGAATAGATGGTACTTAGCTACAGATTAGGGAGGGAAACAGAGGAGAGATTTTAAGCCTGGGCGAGGAGGAACATGGTGGTACTAGAGTAATATTGATACATATAATATAGAGTAATAGAATGGTGGTACTAGAGTAATAGTTCTGAAAAGATGAATAGCCCACCAAGGTAGTATGAAAATTACTTTAAACTAATAATATCTGATTATCAGCCATAAAAAGAACATTAAAAAAAAAAAGAAACTTAATCAGAGCCTCCTGAAAATACAGCTGCCATTGACTCCCACTAGCCCACCCCACTGAGGGATTTTCCTGATTGGGAAATGATTGACTTTTAACACCAAAAAGGGAACCAGCTGCCTATTAGCGTCAAAAAGCCCAAAAGAACTTTCCATACTTTGAAGTATGAAGCCCTAACCCCCTCTCCTTTTGTTAAGCTGGTGTATATAGCTTTACTTTGGCTATTCAGCGAGTTACTCATCACTGAGCAACTTTCTTTTCTCCTGTTAATCTATTGTCAGTTAATTCGCAAGCCCCCACTCACTTGAACCTAAAATGACAGAGGAAAAGGTTTCCTTCCAACAGTTTTCAACGCTGGCAGCTGTTAAAAAGAACCTAGGGACGTTTTTAAGAAATGCTCAAGTCCATATCCTCCCTCCCCTACCACCCATTATTTATCAGGGATGGACCCAGGCAACAGTTTTAAAACCTCCCCAGGTGCCTCTAATATGCAGTCAGGGTAGAGAATGCAGTATGAAGAGTTAGATCTTTCAGAGCTTCTCAGACTTTAATGTGCAAGCAAATCACCTGAGACTCTTGTTAAGCTCAGTAGGTCTGCTGTGAGACCCAAGAATCTGCATTTCTCACAAGCTCCTAGGTGATGCCCATGCTGCTGGTCTACCTACCACACTTTGAATGGTAAGTCTTTAACCAGCCTTCTTTCACTTTTCATTTTAAATCTTCAGAATCATATTCACATGAAGGTAACTTACTTCCTAGGCTACACAGTTGTGGCTTCATCAAAATCACTTAAAGAAGTCATTGCTACCCATCACTTGAAACTGAGCTGAGAATATAATGATCTAACTGAACCTGTTTCTCAAGCCTATGTCCGTCAAACTAGATCCATCATTTTAACTAAACTTTCCCACGTTTGGTTTATTCCATTAAGAAAAACTTTAGTGTACAAGGATATAAAGTCTCTTGATATTTCAAGGGCAGAGAAACCTCCCACAAAGAAGCCAGGTGGTTCGTTGATTTAAATTGAAAACATTAAGCTTTACTATCCTAAAATGGCACAAGATGGGGATATGACTCCAAGAAAAAAACCCTCTGCTTTCTGTGCTGTATCTGTTTCTGTAGGTTTCCTTCTATTTCTACGTGTCTATTTTTCCTTTCTTCTCTAGTTGTCTATTTTTTCCACTGTCATTCTTCCTTATATGAAATCGTTACTAGCCATTTACACTGGGTAGGAAAACAAGAGGGTGATATGAAGTAAATTATGGTAGATTAACAGGCTGGAACACTATGTAGCTATTTTATTTTATTTTTCTTTCTCTTTTTAACATCTTTATTGGAGTATAATTGCTTTACAATGGTTTGTTAGTTTCTGCTGTATAACAAAGTGAATCAGCTATACATATACACTATGTAGCTATTTCAAATGTATTTATAAAATCTATAGAAATATGGAAAATGTCTGCCAAAACATTAATTTTTGTTAAATTAATTTCACTGAGGTGATCCTAATACCTTTGCTGCCTACATAAGCAAACCAAAACCTATAAATGCCTCAAAGTTAAGAAATCTAAACTTAAGGGCAACCAATCACAAATGGCTAATCAGGCATTCCAAATACGACAACCTTATGCTAAAGCTAATCAGATGATTTCCTTGCTTTGCTTCCACCTTTTCTCTATAAAAGTCTTTCCCCTATAGCTCCTGTCAGTGGAATGAGAGTCCTTACCCACTTCTGGTTTGGTGCTGCCCAATTTGAATTGATTTTTTTCTCAAATAAACTCTTAACATTTTTTAAATGCCTCAGTTTATATTTTAACATTACAAAATGGTGTATATACTATCACTACAATAATTTTTGAAAGTGCAGAAACTAAGAAAATGATGGAAAAGTAATATGTAAAACGGAACGGTCTTTAGGACTTGTGTAATTTTTTTCTCTCATTCACATTTTCTTTTCTTTTTAAAAAAAATATTTATTTATTTATTTGGCTGCATTGGGTCTTAGTTGCAGCACGTGGGCTCTTCGTTGTGGCATGCAGGCTTCTCTAGTTTTGACATATGAGCTCCAGAGCACGCAGGCTCAGTAGTTGCAGCGCACAGGCTCTCTAGTTGTGGTGCGTGGGCTCCAGAGCGTACAGGCTCAGTAGTTGTGGCACACGGGCTTGGTTGCCCCACTGCATGTGGGATCTTAGTTCCCCAACAAGGGATCGAACCTGTGTCCCCTGCATTGGAAGGCAGATTCTTAACCACTGGACCACCAGGGAAGTCCCCACAAATTTTCTGTATTGCATCATCTTCTCAACAATTAAAAACATTAAAACAAAAGGACTTAAATGCTTGGGAAATGAAGATTTGTTTAGGTGACACGATTATGGGTGTATTTTCTTTCATAAAATTTCAGTTTGACGTTGTTGGGAAAATAATAAACATATCTTATTAAAAATGGACAGGTAATAAAATTTTAAAAATATATATTATTTATAAGAGTATCAAAAAAACACCAAATACCTAGAAATAAGTGTAATGAAAGATGCACAAGGAGATTGCTGAGAGAAACTAGAGAAGACCTAAATAAATGGAGACATATACCAGGTCATGGGCTAGAAGACAACATAAATAAGATGTTAAAAATAAATAAGCTACAAGGATATGTTGTACAGCACAGGGAATATAGGCAATACTTTATAATAACTATAATGGAGTATAACCTTGAAACACCGTGAATCACTAAGTTGTACACCTGAAACTTACATATTGTAAATCAACTATACCTCAGTTTAAAAAAAAAAAGTCAATTCTCCCTAAATTGATTGACAGACTCAATGCAATCCAAGCAGGATTTCCGGTGAAAATACAAAGAACCTAGAACAGCCAACGCAGTCGTGAAGTAAAATATCAAAGCTGGAAGACTTAACACTATGAGAAATCAAAACCTACTATAAAGACAGGTTGATGTTGGCACAAGGAAAGACAAAAGAGAGCAACAGAACATAACAGAGTCTAGAAACAGACCGATGCAGAGGTCGTCACCTAGTTTACAATAAAGGCACCACTGCCATCAGTGGAGAAAAGATGTTCTTTTTGACAAATGTTGTAGGGGAAAAAAAAAGAGCCTTGACCCTTATCTCATATTAAACAAAGTATTAAAAATGGATCATAGGCATAAATATGAAAGGTAAAACAATAAAGCTTCTAGGAAAAAAAAAGGAATAGAATATTTTCATGAACTTGAGGCAGGCAAAGTTTCTTAAACAAAACATACAACAGCACTAACCATAAAGGAAAATATTGCTAACTTAGACTTCATTACAATTAAAACCTCTGTTCATCAAAAGACACCATTTAAGAATATGAAAAAGTAAGGCATAGAATATATTTTACTGCATGGATGATAACCCCTCAATAAAAAATTGTTTTATATGGACAGATAAGGAAAACTCTGCTTCTGAAAGATGGGGTTGTCTACTGAAAAAAAATGCACAACCCAAAAGTTGAGAATTATGTTTTATTTGCTGGCTTACTAAAGACTTCAGCCTGGGAGACAGCCTCTCAGAAGCTCTGAGGGATTGCTCCAAAGAGGTAAGGGAGGAGCCAGGATATATAGGAGTTTTTGCAACAAACAAACAAAAACAAAAAAACCCAAGTAGTCAGAACGCAAAAAGATTACTGCTAATTAAGGAAAAACCAGGCATCTCAAGTTAATGAATTTAGCACTTTTCTATGTATGGGAAGATGCAAGAGTCTGGGCTTAATGAAATTATTCCTTTGATATTCACCTTAACTACCTAGGGCCAGTACCCTAGTTTTTCCTCCATCCTGAGTTCCCCTCTGTGCACCACTGGGGGCATAGCTGCAGTGACTGATGTCTTTTCTTAAAAAATTAATTTACTTAATTTATTTATTTTTGGCTGCATTAAGTCTTCTTTGCTGTGCGTGGGCTTCCTCTAGTTGTGGCGAGCGGGGGCTACTCTTCGTTGTGGTGCGTAGGCTTCTCATTGCGGTGGCTTGTCTTGCTGCAGAGCACGGGCTCTAGGCGCGAGGGCTTCAGTAGTTGTGGCATGCAGGCTCAGTAGTTGTGACTCACGGGCTTAGTTGCTCCATGGCATGTGGGATCTTCCCGGACCAGGGCTCAAACCTGTGTCCCCGGCATTGGCAGGTGGATTCTTAACCACTGCGCCACCAGGGAAGCCCAGTGACTGATGTCTTGATGGCCTCAACATCCTTTGTTTACTGAAATGGCAAGTGACATTCTTTGTCCACAGGGCAGACATACCTTTCCCTATCCTTCCCATTAAGAACAGCTAAAGGGCTTCCCTGGTGGCGCAGTGGTTGAGAGTACGCCTGCCGATGCAGGGGACACGGGTTCGTGCCCCGGTCCGGGAAGATCCCACATGCCACGGAGCGGCTGGGCCCGTGAGCCATGGCCGCTGAGCCTGCGCGTCCGGAGCCTGTGCTCCGCAACGGGAGAGGCCACAACAGTGAGAGGCCCGCGTACCGCAAAAAAAAAAAAGAAAAGAAAAAAAAAATAAAGAACAACTAAAATCCTTGGACATTTTATATGAAACAAACAAAAGAAGACTCTGAAAGATGGAGAGAAGGAGGCTGACTAGGGACCCTAGAAGGACACAGTGGTGAGTTCCCTGGGTTTTCTTTTTCCCTCGTATGTCCCAGACTGCATGCTGGAGAAGATGGCCTACAGAAACCTCTGTAGGGAATTGAAGAAATGCGCTACAGAAACCTGTTCTCTTTAGCCAAAAGACAAAATAAAGAGCAGCCTAGCAACACAGAAAACTTTTAGACAATAACTACTTTACTCCAGCGCAACACTACAGAAAAAACTGCAGCCCCATCATCATCCCTGCCACAAAGGCCAAGGTGGGTAATCTAGACTTTCACCTTCGCCAGACTGTAAAGAGGAGCCCCACTCTGCTGCTGGGGCGACATCAGAGAAGGCTGAGTGGTAATAGCTTCCCCTAGTGCCACCCTGTGGTGTCAGTGGAGAACGTGTGGGAAGCCTGGACTTCCACAGCCACCCAGAAGTTACAAGGAACGCCTCCCCACCAGGTGTCAATGGAGGCCAAGTGGGGAACCTGGACTCTGCCCCTACCTAGTGATGTGGTGGTGCCCTTCTACCTCTGCTGGAGCAGCATCAGTGTGTTAACAACCTGGGCCGCTGGACTCTTTCATCAATAGATATTGAGAAGAGACCAGACAAGAATTCCAGGCAAGGCTTTATTGGGGCTCATGCTGCAGCAGGAGGGAGTGAAAACAAGAGTCAGGTGCCCATGCTCGCTCCACAAGAGGAGCTGCTTGGGTCCTTAAAAGGGGTAAGAATGGGCAGGTACGTGGGTTGGGCAGGAGGTGTAGATTAGGTGGTCTGCCCACACTCTTGGTGGTGCCGTGTGAAGGGATCATAAACAGTGCCCAGCTTTTGCTCCTGGAACCTTAGAAGTGGCAGCTGGTTTCAGTTTTTTCTGTACCTTATTGTTCATAATTGCCCCAACTGCCCATGCATGCAGTTATTTTTAGTCCCTTATAGTTGCTTTGTATTCTGTTGCTTGAGGGGACATTTGTCCAGGTTCGAGCACTCCAGTAAAGGGTCCCAGGTCCCAGATCCCAGCCCATCTCAGGTGGAGACCTGCTATAACAGAAGATTTAAATAAGATACAAAATCTCATAATATTAAAAGTGCTCAGGTTTCTAGCTAAAGTCATTCATCAGAAAAATCTCCACTTGAAAGACAATAGACAATCAACAGATGCCAATACCAAGATGACATAGTTGTTAGAATTATCTGACCAGGATTTTAAGTAGCCATAATAAAAATGCTTCAACAAGCAATTACAAACACATTTAAAACAGTTGAAAAAATTGGGTCTCAGTAAAGAATAGAAGATATCAAAAATCACCACATGGAAATTTTAGAACTGAAAAATATAATAACTAAAATTAAAAACTCAATGTATGGACTCAACAACAAAATGGAAGGACACAGGAAAGAATCAGTGAACTTGAAGATAGCAGTCACCCAATATGACCAACAGAGAGAAAATAGACTGGAAAAAAAAATGAACAGAGCTTTAGGGACCTTGGGACTATAACAAAAAAATCTAATAATCGTTTCATTTGATCAGAAAGAGAGGAGAAAGAAGGTGAGGCTGGAAAAAAAAAAGGTGAAGAAATAATGGCTGAAAGTTTCCCAAATTTGGCAAGACATAAACTTACATATGCAAGAAGGTAAGTAAACGCAAAATACGATTAACCCAAAGAAATTCGTGCCAAGATATATCATAGTCAAACTGCTGAAAACTAAAGACAAAAATCTTGAAAGCAGTGGTGGAGAAACAATACCTTACTTAAAGGGGAAAAATAATTCACGTGACAGAGATTTCCCATCAGAAACCATGGAGGCTGTAAGGAAGTGGCACAATTTTCCAAGTGCTGAAAGAAAACTGTCAACCCAGAATTGTATATCCAGTGAAAACATTCTCCAGGAATGAAGGGGAAGTCAAGAAATTTTCAGATGAAGGAAAACTAAGAGAATCTGTCACCAGCTGACCTACCTTAAGAGAATGGGTAAAGGAAGTTCTCTGAGCAAAAAGAAAATGCTAAAAGAAGGAATCTTAGAACATCAAGAAGGAAGGACAATGGAAAGAGCAAAAATATGAGTAAACACATAGACTTTCTTTCTCCTCTTAAATTTTCTAAGTTACATTTGATGGTTGAAGTGAAAATTATGCTACTGTCTGATGTGGGTCTCAATGAATGTAGAGGAAATATTAAGACAATTATAAATATGGAAGAGTAGAGGGAGGAATGCTTTCTACACTTCACTTGAACTGGTAAAATGTTGATATCAGTAGACTGTGATAGTGGTTGTGAGGTAATAGAAAAAAAAATATATATATATATATATATATTTATATATTGGTCTCTGCCCCTGGTTCCTGGCACAGAGCTCCTAAAATCCTTGTAATTTCCTAAGTGATAAGAGCATGAAGAGCATCTTTTGTTCTAATATTTGGTCTTTGACTTGGCTCCTGACACAAAGTTCCTAAACACTTTGGGATTTCCTGGTTGACAGCAGTGTCTTCTGTTCTAATGAGGTGACTCTTGGTGGGATCCTGGATGGCGGCTGATCACCAGAAAGACCAAGACATGATTAGAAGCTTGGGATTTTCACCTCCTATCCCCCCATCCCATTCTCTAGAGAGGGAAGACTGGCTGGAAATGGACATAATGATTGATCATGCCTACATGATGAAGCCTCTATAAGAATTCCAAAAGTACGGGGTTTGGAGAGTGTCCAGATTGGTGAATCCTCCACATACCGTAAGGTTGATGCACGCCTACTCTACGGGGACAGAAACTCCTGCACTCAGAACCCTCCCAGACCTTGCCCTCTATATCTCTTCATCTGGCTATTTATCTGTATCATTTATCATATCTTTTATTAGATAATAAACTGGTAAACGTGTTTCCCTGAGTTTTGTGAGCTGTTCTAGCAAATAATTGAATCCAAGGGAGAGGAGGTCATGGGAACCTCTGATTTGTAGCCAAGAGGGGAGCAGTCTCATGAAACTGAGCCCTTAACTTGTGGGATCTGACACTGTCTCCAGGTAGACCATATCAGAATTGAGTTAAATTGTAGGATACTGAGCTGGTGTCACAGAGAATAATTGTCCTTGGTGTGCGACCTGAACCACCCCCCCGCTCCCTCCAACGTTTGGTGTCAGACGTGTTATAAGTGTGGTAGCAGGGTGAGAATAAAGGAGAAACACAGGAGAAGACCGAGTTTTTTTAAAAAGTTTCATATATATAATGTAATACCTAGAGCAACCACTAAAAAAGCTACATAAAGAGGTATATCCACACTACATAGATAAGCCAAAATGGAACTCTAAACAAGATGAAATGTGTAATATTTACCTTTTTTATGCAAAGTAAATTATTTCTTGATCAGTTTCACAAACTTGCAAGAAGCTTTTTAGTTCTTTTTGTTGGCTTTTTAAAAGCTGAAGTATAATTGGCAATATTTATCTTTTTAAAAGACTATTTATTTGGAATTTCTTTTCACTTAGATGGGCCTTTACTTTTACAGGTAAGTGGTCCTAAAGAAGACCTACTCTCAGTTAACACAGTAGCAATAATCACTAATGCTATATCATAAAAAAAGTAAATAGAATAAAAACTATAGTATAAGACAGTATTTTTAGAAAAACTACTCAATCTGTAAGTGTAAGTACTATAAGAAAGCTCTATAGAAGGGTTTTAAGAATCCAGCATGGGCCATAAAAATAAAAAGTTAACTGAATTCTTTGGCTAGATTTTTTTTCTTACTGTTCATAGACACTCAGCTTCCAAGAAAAACTTCAGCAGTTGAAATAAGTACCCATTTTATCAAAAGTAGGTCAGATTAATCCTGTATATTGCCACCACAATGCTCAATGCATTCAAATATATTTCCTAGTTCTGTAGTCACAACTCTTTGGAAAGTGTATGCCCAGTTGTTCACCAAATCATTTTTCTTTCCCCACTGGGCATACTGATAGACCATGTTTCCTGGCCTCCTTTGAAGTTAGGTACAGCCATGTTTATGAGTTCTGGCCAATGGAATGCGGGTTGAAGACTTGGCCTTAAAACCCTCCCATGCATGATCCTCCATGCTTGCCCCTCATCTGTTAGCCAGATGTAGAGGATCCAATGGATGGGACCCTGAGGAGGCCCCAAGGTATTGTGAAGCCACTAAATGGAAGGAGCCTGGGTCTCTGAATCACCACTTGGCAGAAATGATGGGTCATCTGACCACAAGCACCTAAGTGGAACTGTAGACAGACAATAAACAAACATTTATTGTGTTATGCCACTGACATTTTTTTAGTAGCAGTTAGCCTGCCTTGACAAATACAGAGTACATGTTTCTCATGCTTCCTTTCTCTGCTTCTCCACAACTGAATTCATGAGGGAATTAGCTGTGCGACTCCTTTAATGACCCTGCAAAAAGATATTAAACCTCCTCGGAGAAACTTGCCAATTGCTAAGTCTAAGTTCTTTTCATCAGCCTGCCCTTCCTTGCTGTTATATTCCACCGAATTTTTGAGGCTTGTGAATACTCTGAAGTCCAGCATTGAGAGATGAAAGAATCACTCCTTGCTGTGTTTACAGGGTCATGGGCATGAGAACTTGTTGCTTCATATCCCAGGTGGCATCTAAGTAAATAGCAAATACATAGATTTCAATTTCTACTGGGATGCCAAACTGCGTAATTGAGTTACCATGACACTGTGATCTGACAGAGCAAAGTGATTATAAAGACTTCAGAATTATATTACCACAGTATTTATCCCTAGAATGTGGTATTTAATATAATAATTTAATATTCAAAAAATTAAGTACTTTAAATATATTTAGGTATCTTTTTTTCTTTCTATGACTCTAGAGTTGTGAAACTTCTGAGCCTGCACAGGTTCTTAACTTTTTTGTGTGCCACAGATCCTCTGTAAGTCTGGTAAACCTAATGGACCCCTTATCACAATAATGTTTTTAAATGAATAAAATACATAGGATTTCAAAGAAAACCAACTGAATTAAAATACTGTTATCAAAATATTTTAAAAATGTCTTACGGTAATAGGTGTCTCTATTGACACATTAAATTAGAAGATCTAGTAGTTGGTCGAATAATTACTGCAATTTTGAAGTAGTGATGAGTGGAAATGACATTCTGAGATAATTATTGTGAGATAAAGATATCTGTGGTTTCTATCGGTGACAAAAATCACAAGTATTGCTAATACTAACTGGTTTGTTGCCGAATTCATAATCAAAAGAAATGTTAAATTTCAATTATAAGTTAATGAAACTAAAGATGAAACTCTGATTTTATCTGTGAAGTGCAAGTTAAGAACTCCAGGCCTGGTGGTTTCCCCAAAACATCAACCCTGTTTATCTCGGAGTAGTGGAAATACAGATGGTTTAAAAATTTTCTTCTTTTCTGTATTTTTCAAATTTTCCACAATAAGCAAACATCACTTTTGCATGATATTTACAAAAACAAAAAGGGGTGTATTGCTTGGTAAGATTCAGGGTATAAAAATAAAATTGGAAAAACAAAACAATGCTTGAAGAAAATCCTTTAGGAAAAGTAAAAAAAGGAAAACAAAATCCTGGATGAAGATGGAGAAACTGAACCTGACTTTCATCGGAACACAAAGTTGGTGAGGCCTTTATGCCATTTATCTTTATACACAAATTCTTTAATACATGATGCTGCCTCAGGGCTGAAGCACCATAACTCTTTTAACGGGCCACACAGGCACTCTTGGGCCACATCCCAAGTAAAAAGAAAAAGGGGAACCCACAGGTCACTATTAGTCATGAGTTTAGTAATTTTATTATCCATACCTTCTGCATCTTCCCCTCTTGCTAACCCTCCCAGCCAGGACTTGTCTGCCTTCTCAATGCTCTGCACAGTGGTCTGGGAGAGAAAACTAGACAGTGAAATCCAAACTCCCTACGGGCCCTACAAGACCCTCCTGGATCTGGCCCCTACCTACCTCCCCAACTTCCAACTGCATTCCCCATGCGTCGGCATCTCTGACCTTTTGATTCCTCCAATAAGCCAAACTTGTTCCAGCCTCGGGGGCTTTGTCTTTCCTGGTCCTCCTTCCCGGCAATTTCCTCCTCCAGAGCATCCCGAGGCCAGTCTTGGCTCCTTATCCTTGGGGCTTTGATGTCTTTCCCCAGAGACTTTCCTTACTTGCCCATTGAAAGTCCCCAAGCAGCCCCTGCACTTAAAACTAGCTGGCACCGGAATGAAAGAAAGAAAGAATGAATGAATGAATGAGTGTAATGAACGAATACCTGCGGACTGCCTCCTTGGGGCGTACTCTGGCTTGGAAATCAAACTCAGTTTGTAGAGCGAAAGCACGTTAATAGCGGTTTTAATCTGTCCGCTCAGACGTTGGCCCCCCACGAATCTCTGGAGGTCCGGGCGTGGAAAACCCAGAGAGCCTTGGCTGCTGTCGGCGCGAAACTGCGGCTGCGCGCAGCCTGGGGCGGGGCGTGGCCAGCGCCGATGCGGGGAAGTGAGTCCAGAGCCGGCGAGAGGACGCTGGAGGGCGCGCTAGAGCGGCGCGGCCCGGCCTCGGGTGGGCGAGCCGGCCATGGAGGACGAGCAGAGCTTCTCAGATATTTGTGGCGGCCGCCTGGCCCTGCAGCGCCGCTTCTACTCCCCTTCCTGCCTGGAGTTCTGCCTCAGCTGCCCTCGGATCACCTTGCGCTCGCTCACCGCTGTCACCTGCACCGTGTGGCTAGCGGCCTACGGACTCTTCACACTCTGCGAGGTAAGGCCTGCCGGCCTCTTCCCGCGATCTGAGTCGGGGTCTCGGGTTTGGAAGGGTCATTGGGGCCTTAGGGTCGAGCCCAGACCTCTCGCCGGACCCTCCTGCGATCGTAGGGCCTGGAGGGCGGAAACTCGCTGGTTCTGGGGACGCCATTCCGCTGCTGGACAGCTCTCTTCCTTACGTTTAGTGAAGTTTGTGCTCCTGTACTTTATCCCCCTCCTGGGTCGCTGCTCTGCTCCGTGGTTCCACCCAGCATACATCTAGTCTTTGCAGGACAGCCTGAAACTTTTAACTTCCATGTGCTCTCTGTAGTACATGCTCATAGTAATTCAGTTCCAAGGTCCTCATCCATAACTTTCACCCCTCAGAGGAATCACTGCTAACAATACCTTTTACAGTCTTCTAGAAACTGCCTCCATAAATCACAAGAATTGTGTGCAAGTTAATTGTTTGATAGTTCTTCCTAATCTCTCTTTTTCAAGGCAATCTAACCCACCCCCCCCAAATCCCTTCCCCAACTTCAAGTATTTTCTAAAGAATTGTGAAATTACGGAGAGGAGTTGTTTCTGTGCTCAATTTCCAGGCTCATTCCTATTTTCTGAGCCTCAGTTTTCACATCTCTAAAATGGAATTAATATCTGCCACACCAACTTCACAGCATTGTGAGGGTCACATGTAGTAGCATTGTGACAGCCCTAAAATAAAAGGAGTCATCCTAATTGCCCTTTTCAGGATGAATTTAGTTTCATATTTAGTGTCCTGTGTGGACTATATTATTTCAGGAGTGGTCTGACCAGAGCTGAAATACAGCAAGGCTATTTATTTCTATAATTTGGGTATTGTTTTCAATACTGCATCCATTTGCTTTTTTTGCCATTGGAGCATATTTCAGAGCGTGGTAATTTAGTAGTATAGATATTTGCAAAATATATGCCCTAAGTTGTACCAAATTGTATCTAAAAGTTTGTTCATAAGTCAATCAAAATGGTTAAGTTGCCAAGGCAGTCCTTCCTCCTCCCCCCAGAAAGATTTCATATATAAAATAGTTGAATATCAATACTAGCCTGAGCTCTGGTCAGGTAGTCATGTGAGGAGGAGGGAACAGGTATTTATTAAATGCCCACTGAGTGCCAACTGCTTTACTGAATGCCTCATCTCAACCTCAGAAGAAAACCAAGACTCAGAAAGAGTAATAACTTATCCGAAGTGATAAAGCTAGTAAATGGCATACCGGGGCTTCAAACCCAGGGCTGTCTGACTCTGAAACCATTTTTTTCTCACTATACTATGATGTCTCCTCATTGTGAGGGGGCTTGCTTAGGCAAAATTTTTAAATAGAAGTTTGTGTTTACGCCAGCTCCCTTTTGTACTCACCTCTCTCATCCTGGTATATCCCACTTACCCTCAACAAATGTCCAGGGCTCGGTAACCTTATCTTCCTTTAAACTCCACTGCAACACTTCTTAAGGGCTCTGTGTACCAAAATTTCTTATCTTTCCTCCTATTTCAAAACCACTAATTACTGAATCTCAGCTAGGATGAGAAGAAATCTGATGAAGGAATTCATTAAAACATGTGGCTAAACTTCAACCCCAAACGAATATTGAACTGTTAGATAGAATTTCAGAAAGAAAAATGAAGTATAAAAAATGCAGGGGTAATGAAGTTTTGGGCAGGGATTACTTTATAGAAAAGCTGATATGGATCAAATCCCCTAAGTATATACTGTTCTTCATCCCTTCTTTCCTCCCAGTTTTTGAATTCACAGTTCTATTAGAATTCTAGGTTTTTACCTTACTTATTCCAACCTGGAATGTCCTTCCCCCTTCCTTTTCTCAGCTAAGTATATTTGTCAATAACCACCACCTCCTCTGCACCAGTTAAATCCTGCTTCCTTGGAAGTCTTCATAGGATATTCCTGTGTGCTTTAATGTCTCTCTTTCTTGCTTTCTCTCTCTCCCTTTTAATCCTGTCTTAGTCACTTCTAGTCAGAATCATAGTATTCTCCAAAAGTATTTTATATATGTTAATCTTGCCTCTAATAAATCTGTAAGGGCCAGAACTGAATTTTATCTCTCTATTCTTCCATAATGCTTATTCAGTTCACACTATGTACAAGACACTGTACTAGATACTAGACATTTAATTAGCTCAAAGTAGATATTTCTGGGTCATCAGAGACCCAGCACATAGATTTCTCCATCCTTCATTTGTTAATCAACAAATAATTTCCTAGCACAGAGGTCAGCAAACTTTTTTTTTAAAAGGTCGAATAGTAAATATTTTAGGCTTTCAGGTCTCTGTCTCAGATTCTTCTGTTTCTTTTTCTCTCTTTCTTTTCATCAACCCTTTAAAAAATGTAAAAAACATTCTTAGCTTAAGGTGGACCAGACAAACACATATCACAGGCCCAAATAGTTCTCAGACTCCTGATCTAACAATTAACTATGTGTTATGTAGAAAGAAGTCGAAAGGTACCTTCAAGGAAAACCAGAGCTGGTCAGTAGTTAAAGAAGTAAACACAGATTTTATTCAGAAACTGTTGCAATGGGAGAAAAGAGACTTAAGTATTGAATTGGGCTCAATTCTAAATTTAGCAGGGACCAGTGGAAATGTATAGCTAAGGAGCAGGGTCAGGGGTCAGTGGATAGAAAATTACTAAAAGGAAACATCAGGGTTAAAGGGGGATTCTGGGTAAATTGATTTGACAGGATTCTGGCTGAAGGCAGGCCACGGTGATTAGATACCAAGGGTGAGGGTCTTCTTTAAACTCAGCAAGATTCTTGCTACAACTTGTTGGACAATGCAGGCCCAACAAGAATGGACACCAAGGTCCAGCACTTAGAAGAGCTTGACTAGAGTTAGGTCAAAGAGGGTATCTTGTCAGTAACAAAAATTAATAAAACACTTCCTATGCTCAAGGAATGACAGTCGTAAATTAGTGAGTCTCTTGATTCTAGATCATCGATGATTTTTTTCCTGTTTCATCCTTCTAAATAGCTTTTTGGAAAAAAAAGGGAAAACAGTGCCACATGAAAGAAACATACCTTGATAGAAAAACACATTTCAACTTCAGAAATGTTAAAAGGTTGTAGATGTGTCTTAGAATCAAAGAAGTAAATACCATTTTGGGGGCCCTTAACACATCAGTCATTTCATCTAGTCAGTCAGCCTTAACACATTAGTCAGTCACAACCCAAAACAACTAAAAGAGCCCTAAATAGTAAGATCTTTATTATTTAACAAAACAAGAAGTCAGGACGAAGGAGGGCTCTAGAGGGCTTAAGAGGCTCTGTTGATTTTACTTTTTTCATCTTACTGCTCTTCCGCCCTTGATGTACTCTACCTGTTCTCAGCCTAGCTTTCCACATGGTTTGGCAGAGGCCACGTAGTTGGTTTTCAGGCATCAAAACCTCAGGATGAAGGGGCCTTCTCTTCCTTAGATCTCTTTTTTGAGATGGACTTAGTTTTCCAGAAACCCCTCCAGCCGACTTCCCCTCACATCTCATTGGCTAGAGTTATGTCACAGGTCCATTTCTGAACCAATCATTGGCAGGAGTGGGAACCAATCATGATTGCCTCCAACTTCTATTAGGAAGGAGGAGCGGCTGTGGAGTATTATCTGCTACACTGTGCTAAGTAAGCATTTTATTACTCTCCAGTCTGCGATTTTCCTATGTATCTTACTGATGGAGCATGAGAAGAGAAGATCTGAGTCCTTAAGTTGCAATTTTGGAAGAAAAATCTCTGAAAGCCGTGTGATGGGTATTTTGCTGATGGAGGTTCACCTCCCGAGACCTATCCATTTGTTGTCTGGATGTATTTTATCATATGCTTTCGTAGCACTACAGAGCCCAAGTAAAAGTAGTTTCCTCTTCCTCCGTGCATGTTCTTCCCATCTGTTCACCTCACAACAGAACAAAGGCTTTTTTCCACATTGCCTAGAGTTGACTTATTAAATAGCAGAGCTACATGTGGAGGACCACTTGGTAACCTTATCGCCTGTGTCTGGCTCTCTTCAGAACACCATGATCCTCTCCGCTGCCATCTTCATCACTCTCTTAGGCCTGCTTGGTTACCTCCATTTTGTGAAGATTGATCACGAGACTCTGTTAATCATTGATTCCCTTGGCATCCAGATGACCTCGTCCTATGCCTCAGGCAAAGAAAGCACCACCTTCATTGAGATGGGCCAGGTGAACGATGTTGTCATTAATGAGGCTATTTACATGGTAAGTATTTAAGTCATTACAGGCCTCTCTGGATGAGGCAGCCCATGGGGTATGCCTGGATCTAAACTGAGTCTTAATACGTAAAGTAACTGATGTCACAGAATTAAACCTGAGGGCTCTCTGTTCCAGTACCTGTAGTGTTTTCTTTTTGGCTGACATATCCTTAAGCCATAAAAGTGAAACTTGTATTGAAAACATACGTCCTTTATTTTTAAAGAGATACTATAGGTTTTTATGGATAGGGAGTCAGCATTTCATCTTTTATTTTCTAGCCCTGCTTCAAAGTCATCTCTGCTTGTTGTTGTTTTGTCTTTTCTAATCTAAAGAATGAGAATATACTTCTCCCTCACTTCAAATGCATTCTTTTTCAAGTGTATGAAAAAGTTTTAAGCCTTCCCTTGAGAAAGAAAACTGAATTTTACTTAGATCTCTGCTATTTGGTTTATTTTCTTACAGCAGAAGGTGATTTACTACCTCTGCATTTTATTGAAGGATCCAGTGGAACCACATGGGATATCCCAAGTAGTACCTCTCTTCCAGGTGAGCATAGAATACTTGTTTCTTCTGCAAAGAAATCCTCTACCTTTCCCTTCCTCTCTGCATATCCACGGCTTCTTATGTTCAGTAGGAATGTGAACTTCTGTTGTCAAGAGTATTTGAGGATACCTGAGGGGTATTTTTATTGAGAATTAGGATTTTAGTTATTTCAGAAATTCCTTTCTGAGGCAAATAAGACTTTCAGAAATATTATGAATTTATACAAATTTTAGAGATAAAAACATATATATAGCAACTTCTGCCTGTAGGTCATCATTCATCTGCTTTGACTCTGTCAGTCTGCCAATACGTGATTTTACATAGATGTTATTGATCTATACAGACTTTTATACACTATTTTGTGTCTTGTTTTTATATGTATATAAATTTATTTATCTATCTATCTATTTATTTATGGCTGAGTTGGGTCTTCGTTGCTGTGCGCGGGCTTTCTCTAGTTGCGGTGAGCGGGGGCTACTCTTCATTGCGGTGCGTGGGCTTCTCATTGTCGTGGCTTCTCTTGTTGCGGAGCACGGGCTCTAGGCGCGCAGGCTTCAGTAGTTGTGGCACGTGGGCTCAGTAGTTGTGGCTTGCAGGCTCTAGAGCTCAGGCTCAATAGCTGTGGCGCACGGGCTTAGTTGCTCCGCGGCATGTGGGATCTTCCCAGGCCAGGGCTCAAACCCGTGTCCCTTGCATTGGTAGGCAGATTCTCAACCACTGCGCCACCAGGGAAGCCCCCTTGCTTTTTTAATATACATATTTTCATGCATTTACAAAGGCCATTATACTTATTATTTTAAATAATTATATCATGTCAAATATCAGTTTATTTAGCTACCTCATTTACTAGCTTTTGAAATCATGTTCAGATTATTTTTTGTTTTTTTCTTACAAAAAAACACTTATACAAAGACGCAGGCCTACTAGAGAATGAACTTGAGGATACGGGGAGGGGGAAGGGTAAGCTGGGACAAAGTGAGAGAGTGGCATGGACATATATACACTACCAAATGTAAAATAGAGAGCTAGAGGGAAGCAGCCGCATAGCACAGGGAGATCAGCTCAGTGTTTTGTGACCACCTAGAGGGGTGGGATAGGGAGGGTGGGAGGGAGGGAGACGCAAGAGGGAAGAGATATGGGGACATATGTACATGTATAACTGATTCACTTTGTTATAAAGCAGAAACTAACACACCATTGTAAAGCAATTATACTCCAATAAAGATGTTAAAAAATTAAAAAAAACACAAAACTTATACAAACGTGATTATAATCAATTATTTTATAGGTATGTAAAGTATTTATGTATGCAGTTAACTCTGCCTCACTGCCCTTCCTTTTCCACAGAGGATTTAAGGAAGCTAAGCTAAAATTCTTTTGCATTATAGTTCAAAATTATTTTATTAAAGCTTATGAATAGTTTCATAGATTTTAATCATGTTTGAGATTTGGCTCCAGAGATTGGACAACTTTACCATACTTTTGCGAATTTGTACTTGTTTTCCTGTAGTCTTGGCTAACAGTGGGTTTAGCTATTTTTTAGTTTAGTATGTAGGGAAAGGAATTTAGAGTTATTAAATTTGTGTCTCTTTAAATGACAAAGAGACTTTTCATATTTCCTTGTAAGTACTACCTATCAGTATTTTCTGTTTTAAACTATCCATCTCCTCTATTAGTCAAGTAGATACTAGATAGTGATTATGCATTGTAACGATTTATATATTTTGGGTAGCAAACTGTTATGAAATATGCTTTCCCCATATATTTTTCCCATTCTGTGGCTTTTCTTTTCATTTGGTTGTATTATATTTCATTATACAAAATAATTTTCAATATTTACCTATTAAACTGCCCTTCCTGTCTCTGGGAACTGCTTCGCAGCTTGTGATACTTCCCAAGAGGGTCTGTCCTTGTTACTCTTCTTGCTTTCTCTTAGGTGGAGGTCATGAAATTTAGATTAAAAACTGTCTTTCGAGCTCCTGCTTCCACAGTTCACAGGCGGGGATGTGGGCCTGGTTAGGGATTCCTCCTAGCAAAATGCTGTGAGGCCTGAACTTCTGCCTCTCTGAAGCCCACACCTGTACCATTTAGACCCCCTGGTCGTGGGTGAGAGATTGAGGTTGCACATGGACACAATACCACTAAGCACTTTACGTTCATCTTGTCTCTGCATTTCTCCCCTTTGGAATTCAGAGTGCCAAGCCCCGGCTGGACTGCTTGATTGAAGTGTACAGAAGCTGCCAGGACATCCTGGCACACCAGAAAGCCACATCAACGAGCCCGTGAGTCCCAGCATTTAGAAGGCCAGTATTGTTTTCCAGAGGAGATGACTCCTAAGCCACAGTGGCTGGTTTATTTTCTGTATTTTAAACCATCAAGTGGGCACAGTCCTAGGAACCAGTATGGATGCGGTGGATCTCAGAGCCGTAGAGCAGGTGCCTGGAAGCCTAACTTATTGTGTGATGTTGAGCAAAGTATTTATGTGTATTTTAGTGTTCCCCTTGTAAGATTTCGTTTACCACCTGAGGGGAGACCTCGAAACAGTATGTCAGGAGTAATGTTGACGAAGAGCACTTTGTGATATTCCTAAGCACGTTCAAGTTTACTTTTTGTTGAAATTTGTAGAGCAAGACGATGGGAAACTGACATCAGATCTTTTGAGAAAGATAATTTTCAACTGCACAGTACCCCTGTATAAAAGCTAAGAGAAAAAGCAAGCCCTTCAGGGGCTGGTCAGTAGGAAGAAATGTCCTACAAAAGACTACTCTCTGTCCACCTAGCTCCTGTGTTCTGTACAGGGTTAATTTATGATGATTCTCTTAATAAACAGATCTCCTTCCAAAACATACACAATCGCTTGGTTCAGACAGCTGCTTTTTATTGACAAACACGACCATGGCATTTCAGTCACGGGTGTCTAGCACATTAATACTCTTGTTACTCAGCATTGTCTATGGTTTCAAAAACTTCTTTTGCCAAGAGGGGTGAGATAAAAGGCCAGACAGAAATTTGACTTTGGTTCCCAGACATGTTAAAGAAGGATAAACATACATACTGTAGAAGCCTTTGTTTATAAGGCAGTTTCTTCTATATAAAATTAATAAACTAAGGGAGGATTCCTGAAGGGTTGGGAAGAAGACAGGGCGGGGGAAATAGCTTGACCCCCAAATTCAATATGAACACAGCTCCATTCTTGCTTACTTTTTCTCTGGGATTTTTTTTTTTTTTTTTTTAACTCCTGGCTAGATGATAATTCCTTATTTGCCTTAGACACACTCAAGATATTACAAAACCAGAGCTGTAACTTCTGCCTTTTACACCAGCCCTGGAGGGGTTATTCAGGAGCCTGTGGGACATGGGACATGTGACTTGTTCGAGGTAGAAATGTCTCAGCTAAATCCCAAATGCTGGGGGAAAGGCAGGAACAGAAATGGGAGGCAGCTATAATATTGCCAGCCTGGCAAAGTCAAGTTCGTTTAAAAAAGGTAGACACTCTGATGTGCTGCTTTTTTCATCATGCTTGTCAGTTTAATGGGTGAGAGAGGGGAAGCTTACAGCAGCTGAGGTGTTCAGATAAACTAGTTCCAGCCTTGCAGTTTTCACAGTGTGCAACACACACACACTTTGCTGGGGTTAAAGGCTTGGTTCTTGGATGCTATTGCTAAACCTATATAGTTTGTTTGGCACTTTATCGAAAAATGATAAGACTGCCTTAGAGCTATGAAATATAACTCAGTTTCCCCAATGTTGGAAAATCAGAGTATAAATGAACTCTTTCGTCTTTTTTTCTTTTTTTTCCTGTTAAGGGAGGGCGGAGACAAGATCATCTCTGCATCCAACAGAAGGTCTCACTCGGGGATGGGGGCATATTGACATCGTCAGGAAGACAAAAGGTGAAAGATACTTTCAACTGATGCTCCCAGGCTAGGACAGATAACACATATGTGCGTCTGCCCTCAAACATTCCCAGCGCAAGTTCGCCAGAAGTCTTAAGGAGCAAATCCAGGCCCACGAGCCTGCAGGGGTGTCTTCTGTTTCTGACTCATCTTTGGTGGCCTCACAGAGCAGCAAAAAGCAGAATGCATTTGCTTGGTTTTTCAAAGAGCAGGGGGACAAGCGACGACCACCTTCTCCTACAGTAGTAAGCACAGCCTTCACTGAGCCCTGTCCAGTTGTTAAAATGAGACAGGGAGAGGTCAGGTTGGACCTAGCCCCTGCCCTTGCCTGTACCCAGTTGGGCTGACAGTCCAGTGTGAGGGAGAACAGCTTCAGTCTCAGGGGAATAGCGCCTTGTCCTGCAGAGACAGGTGCCGCTGCCCCAGAAGGGCACCGCTGATGCCTCCTCGTTCGCACCAGGGGAAGGGGAAAGGTGAGTCGCCTCCTTTTTCTCCAGCCCTGCCAACACCTTTCCCATATGGGAAAGGAAGTCCAGTCTTAGTGAGTTCTAAGCTTTTGTTGGAGTTCAGGTGAATTGGAAATTCTAGTCCTCCCCTGTTCAGGGATGTCAGGAAAACTTCAAGTATAAACCCCTGCATGAGGACCATACACAACATAAACATATTAGTCTCCCTGAGAGTAGCAGTGCAGGAAATTCTGACTTACAGCACTGATGCCCTCAGTAACCAGTAACAGTGGGCCATCCCTATCTGTGTCTAGAATTGGGCAGCATCCAGAGCTCAGTATTCTTATGAAAACAAAGTGGTTTTTATACTGGGTCTGGATTTTTAAAGGTTGGCCCTGAAACATTATAAGGCACCTAGAGAGTAAAGGCTTCATGGACACTGAAATACACATTTCACAGAACAACTGGGGCAGGCTGCAGGGGGCTGTTAGACCCATCACAGTAGTATCGCACCCGAAGATACATCTCTCTAATCCCAGAGGCACCAGGTGGTGGTGGGGAAAGGGGTAGGAGGAATATTCACAGCAACGTTGGCCCCTTGGCAGCACATGGAACAGAAGCAAAGAACTGTCGTCCATCCAGTTCCCATGGCTGGCAGGCAGCAGGCGGGTTGGGGGGTGGGTCCACGGTTGTGGAGCAGTGGTTCATGTAGCTGGCCATGATGAAGGTCACCTCTGCAATCTAAGGAGAGAAGGAGAAACAAAGGAATTGAACGCTGGCTTTGGCTTGAATCCTGACTCTCGCACTTACTAGCTGTTGCACTGGTTATATAAGCTTCCTGGGCTCCAGTTTGTCCCCTAAGTTAAAATACCCACCTGGGAGGAAATGTCCAAAGGGGCTGGCTCCTGTGAGGCTCAGAGGCCTAGTGAAATAGGCGTCTGGAGGTCCTGAGGTGCCCAGTACCTCCTGAGGAGAGGAGGACCAACGTTCCGCCCTGGCTGTCTCCAAGACAAGGCAAGGCAGCCTCCCTGGAGGAAAGGCTCTGTATAGCCTCTCCTTTGGCAGGGACAGTATTGAAAGGAGGAGGTGGTTTGGTGAACTCCAGCTTTAGGGTTAAAACAACAGGGTTTCCAGTTGCTCAGAAGGGAGCCAGGAACTATAAATCAGAACTTTGGTTTCAGAGTCTCTGCAATTGTTATTTTTTGCATCAACATTTCCTATACTGAGTAGGAACAAGGCCCTTAAACTGAACAGTTCCTAGGACCCCAGGGAAGGGGGAGCATCTTCAGAGTGTCCCACTTGTGACTAGTGCCGGGACAGCAGAGCCCAAGGCAAGGTGAGAACACCTGGGCCTGCTGCAAGGACGACAGCAGCAAGAGGGCCCCCATTCAAGCCTGTCCAGTGCTGTGGCTGACAGAACAGAGGAAGGTAACGTGAGGAGCGCAGAGTAGCTGGACCAGAGTGAGTTCCCTCTCCCGCCAGCCCCCCCACCTGCCAGCTCAGCAGAGACGCCACCCGAACCCTCTGGGGTACTGATGATAGGGCCAAAAGTTTCATTTGGGGCAGGGCCCTTCTAGAGTACTGTCATAACCCCAGTTTCCTTTCTAAGCTCCGAGCCCATCTCATCAGACCACAGCAGGGTAAAATGTTTTAGCAGCTTTCAGACCCACCTTGGGAGCAGCCATCCGGAAGATCAGCTTCTCAATGTGGCCTTTTCCAGAGCTCTGGTCTGAAGTGGATCTAATCACAAGCATGAAGTCATCCCGGCAGCCACCAAAGGTCATCACTGAAGAGTAGGGATAAGTGACGTGCACTTGCTGTGGGGAAAGATCCAGTTAGTTCTGGAAAAACTTTGCACCTGCCTCCTGAGCTAGGAGCCAGCATGCCCGGTCTCTTCCAGACCAGGAAGGGAGAAGTCCAAAGTGGTCACACTTTGGAGATCTACATTTTGAATGTCTACAAGCTGTGTCTAGACTAGAGGACAGCAGTACTTGGGCAGGGGGCGGGGGAAGGAAAACCATGGTCACTTAGCTCAGCCCTTTGAGTCCAGAGAGAAGAAAAGATACTGTCAGGAGAAGGAGGGGTCAGGAAGCCAGCCCTCATCCTCCCGTACCATGGTGGTGTGGTCCAGGATGCTGACACCATCCTCATTCACCGCAATCCACACCAGAGTGTTCTCCTTGGAAGACAGCTGTGCAGGCTGGGGGAACAGGAAAATCCCATCAGACATCCACAGCTAAGGATTCTGAACCACTAGAGCTTTCTGAGGAAGAAGGCACATCCAGGGATCTGCTAGGCAGTGATTTCCAACTTTTTTCTTTTGGAAAACATAGAAGATGGTATTTGTATAGCATGCTGGAGTAAACAGGCTGCTCGTGGCAGGAGGCACCTGGCTTGGGGCTCTGGCCACCTACTAACAACCCCGAGTATCACTTTCTTGTAGTACCTATAGCCCATCCTGCCATGGTACAGAACACAGTACACTTTGTTCCTGTTCCAGAACAGAGGCCAGCCCTGGCTGTTCTGCCACAGGCATGGAGAACAGGCTGTTTTTTCCTGGCGCTCAGAAACTGACAGCATTCCACCCACAGGCCCTCCTAAGTGCAAACTGCATCTTGCTTCAACCAATTTCCTAGGGACTATAAAATAATTAGGAAAACAATAATGCAAGGGCTTTAGGCCCTACCAGGGAGAAAAATGACTATTTGGTGGATAAGTCCTAGAATGACTAATTTTCACTGCCAGGGCTGCAGTAGGGCAATCTAGATTTCCTGTCTCTCCTACCCTGGGGAGGCTGGGGAGAGAGATGGACATGTCCCTTTTTTCAGGAGCTTCTCCCAACCTTCCAGACTAAGTGGGTCCCCATGTTATATGCCTTTATAACACCCCTGTACTTTTCCTTCACGGCACTTGTGACAGCTTCTAAAAAAATTATATATATTATATATATATATATATATATTTAGAAAGAGAGAGTGTATGTGTGAATATTTGATTAGTGTGTACGTCCCCCACTAGATGGGAAGCTCCATGAAGGCGAGGACGTGTCTGATTTGCTCACCTCGTCACCTCAGACAACTAGCACAATGCCTGAGATATAGTAGGAGCTCAACAATTCAATTCTTTGTTGAATGAGTGAATGTCTGTTGTCTAATCTGTATCCTCAGTGAACAGGATCATGATCCAGCTTCGAGGATAGGACACTCTGTGTGATTACATACAAAGTTTTGTGCACACCAGATACCCAGTGAAGAAAAGTTCCATCTGCAATTACTTTTAGCCACCTGGCCTTCCAGCAGGAGAAATTAACTGGTGCCTGAGTAGTCAGATCCCTCTGTGGCTGCACCAGGTCAGCAGAGATGTATTTGTTTAGGTTACACGTTGTTCTTTCAAACTTTTTTAAAAATAAAAACATTCTCAAGAGGAACATCATATCAAGTCTGAACTCTGTTGTGGATTAGTTGACCCTATCTTTTTTTTCAAGGGTAGGATTGGGAAAGAAGTCAATAAAGGAAAGTTAAGGATCGCCCAGAAATAACCCTGGCCCGGAAGCCATGAGTCACAACTGCTCTGGACCAGGGAAAGCTGGAGTAGGCAAGAAATGGGTGGAAAGATAGTGACCCCTAGTGGTTGCGGGTGGGCGCTGCAGACTGAACTGGCTCAAACATGACCGAATCCAGGAGAAACTTAGTTCCTGAGGGTGTGGTAACCGCTCCTTCGGCTGGAAACCACCCACACTTACCTGAGCAGCAAAGAGCTTAGCACCAAAGAGGGGCCATTTCCGGGCCACTGTCAGGTAGATGCGGATGCACTCAGGAGAGGAGCAGCCTTGCAGTGCTGCCCACTTTGTGGTCAGCTGATCTGCCAGGTGCCTGGTTTAGACGGATGGAGAGAGATGGTGCCATGTTTCTGTTGCAGCTCTGAGGTTTTCCCCAACTCTGCAGCCCATGCCTCCCTACAGTGACTCCCTGCAAGACCTTGCAGCCTACCTCAGCTGTTCCAGGGGGGCCCCGTGTCTGTAGCGCCTTGGGTAGAACCTGTCTAGGACCTGCTGGAGGTGATGCAGAGCCTTGGCAGGGGGTGTGCCCCCAGGTCCTGGCAGGATGGGCTTCTCCAAGTCCCCATACTCTACCTGTGGTAGAAGCACATGGAGGGACAAATCAGGAATTTGGATGTGAATGGGGTTGGGGGCCTGCTGAGAGAGGTGAAATAAACCATTATTTCATCCCTTTATTGGTGAGGTGTGAATGGATGTGAAAAAACACTTCTTGTGTACAGACAGACCCTTTATCTCAAGTTTCACAGACACTAGAGAAACAACCTTAGGGTCCTAGAATATTAGAGATTGTCTAGATCAACTTTCCTTTTGCAGCTGAGGTTAAGTGCCTTATCCAAAGACACAGTTAATTAGTGGCAGACAAGGGAAAACACTATAGAAATTCTGGCTCCTAATCCAAAAATATGGGATACAGGATTGAAGATGCTACAGATCCTTCAGTAGAGCTGACTGTTCCAAATGTGGCCATTAGAGTCAGATACTTGGCTCAAATCCCGGCTCTGCCATTTACCAGCTCTGAAACCATGATCAAGTTAAACTCTGTGAGCTTCAGTTTACTCATCTATAAAGCGGGGGTGAGAACTAAATAGGGTACTACATATAAAATGTTTCGCACAGGGCCCTCTACAGCATACTCAATACGTGTTTACTGTATTAAAGGTCCACTGTTATTATTTCCCCATCCTCTCCAGCATGTAGATCCAGACTCTTTCTTACGGGAACCATGAAGGTATCCCAGATTCCTTTGGCAAGACAGCCTCCTAAAGGTAATAGAAGAGTCAAAGTCTGAATGTGTGTTCCTTTTCCTAGTTCTCATTACAATGTTTGACAGCTGTAAGTACACACTTAACCACATACATTATATGACATACATTATCTAGGAATTACACTTAGTACAACCCTGTTGGGGCAGGTAGGGAGGTATTTTTGTTTTCGGGATATGAAAAAGGGAACTACAGCACAGACAATTGAAGTGACTTGGCCAAGATCTCATAGCGGGAAGGTGGCTAGGATTCAAACCCAGGCCCCTGGTTTCCACGCCCAGAGTTCTGCACGTAGCCTGGATCTGCAGTGAGGCACTCTGCTGGGTAAGGAGTCAGCAAGGCCGCCCTCTCTGGCACCTCAGGACCCGCAGAATCTCCTGTTTCAGCCTGTGTGGTGCACTCCACCTGTGAGTCCAAGACGTCTCCTGACCCTCCTGACTCCTGGACAGAACCTTACCTGGGCCATCAGTGCAGCCATCTCCAGAGCCAGCTCCTTGTTGACAGGAAACCTCCCTGCCACTATCTCTCCGCTAGTTTGGGAGGCAAGCAGCAGGCGCTCTCGCTCTGTCTCCCCTTTGACTTGACTCCGAAAGTACAGCCTACAGGGGAGAGAGTGAGAAGCCAGGGCTCAGCTGGGATCCCAAACGGATGAAGCTGTCTCTGCATCTGTTTATCTTGATTTACAAAGAAAGAAAGAAACTACTCTTTTTATACCATCTGTGAGCCTATTTTCCACTGCCTCCAGAAAAACTTAACCAAGCATGACACAGAGCAGATAGAGGGCCATCAGGTCCCATAGCAACAGTAGCATGTGGTCGGTTCTGAATTCACCATTAAGACTTACTGGATTTGGTGAGGGGAATCTGGTACCTGGAATCATAGCTTATTAGGAAACTAAATGAGTTAAGATTCCAAGAGACTAATGGAAATCATGTGCCTGGAGACATACTGGGATGGAATTTTCTTAGTCAAATTGGTATTAAGTCAGGATTTCTCCTTCTGTATTTCCTGGAACTGGTATATAGAAGCCATTTATTCTTTTTTTTTTTTTTTTTTGGTACGCGGGCCTCTCACTGCTGTGGCTCTCCTGTTGCGGAGCACAGGCTCCGGACGCGCAGGCTCAGCGGCCATGGCTCACGGGCCCAGCCGCTCCGCGGCATGTGGGATCCTCCCGGACCGGGGCACGAACCCGTGTCCCCTGCATCGGCAGGCGGACTCTCAACCACTGCACCACCAGGGAAGCTCCCAGGAGCAATTTATTCTTTAGTCTTAAATATCTAGTGCTCAGACAAAATCTTCCTCTCCTAATGTAACACATGCAGCCACCTGAGGAAGTTGGTCTGTTTGGGGGGCAGGGGTGTGTGTGTGTGTGTGCATGCATGTGTGAGTGTGCAGACACAGTACAGGGACGGAGAGCCTGAGCTGTCCAGGGTCTCACAGAGGCCAGCAGAGCCAGCCTGGGCCTCCAGCTACTGACCAGCAGGCAGTGTTATATATCTGGGCGCCCTGCCTGTGCAGGATAGGCCTCCAGCTGGGGGAGTGATGAGCTGCACCCCAGCAGCAGCCCTCAGGCTTGGTCCCCCTTGGCGGTGCCCAGGACCTGTTCTTGTACATCAGCTTCACAACACGTGTGCCACCCTCAGACTTTCCGGAGTGCAGCTCTTTCAGGGCTTGTTCCCACTTGGAGATGGCATCGCAGATCTGCATGAGGCAAAAGAGGAAAGTCAGACAAGCCCCTGATGAAGGGAACAAGGTCCAGTCAGGGCTGGACTCGGGCAGAGCAGCGGGACAGAGTTGAAGGATTGTCCTCCGTCAGGAGGCTGACCCGCGGGGCCTCATGCTCCCAGGACCCAGGGTGCCTGCGGCTTTCTCACAGACAGAGGTGTAGCTCTGAGCATGGCGTGGGCAGCAAACCATGGAATGCTGCCGCCATTGCCTGGACATCTGAGGGGGCCTCCCAGAGGCTAGGCAGGCCCCAGTTCAAAACCATGGCCCCTCATCACCGGCTCCACTTCCCTCCCACCAACCGCCATTCTCTTCAACAAATATAACCGGAGGCCTACTGTGTAACAAAGCCTTACGGATGCCCGGGCATAGTTTTTCCAGGCAATGGTAAAAGACTATAGGAGCCTTTGTCCTGTCACCATAAAGCAAAGCAGAAGCTGCAGCCAAAACCCTCACCCTCATCAAGTGCTCCAGCACATCCCACAAACACCCAGCATGCCCCGCGGCTCTAACCCCAGACCCTAATGCAACACAGGGTTCGAATCCCACTCAAGGGCCTTTACGCACAGAAGTACCACAAGGATCTACCTCTTTAAAGTTGGTGGGACCTGTAAGCACAGCACGGGCCCTGGCAGACTGGGTAAGAGTGAGCTGCCAGCGTACAGCACAACATCTGCTGGGTCCAGGTGTACAGTTGTCCGTCTACGCATGTGTGTAGACGGGCTCCGCCCGGGTGGGGCTGCTGCTGAGAAGTGCCTCCCTGTCCTTCCTACCCTGAGCTGGGAAGCGGCTTTTCTTCTGGAAGCTGAACAGCCTCTCAAGGGAGGGAGGGAAGGAGGGAGGGATGTGGAGATCTTCTCTCCAGAGACAAGGGCACAAACGACTTTTCTCTGCCTATATGGGCACATTTTAAGATGGCACAGAAATGCTGGCCTCGGGCTCAGCCCCAAACAGGCTGGGAACACAAAATCCTGAAGACCAAGGTGGCTCAGTTGGCTTACGGGGGACCATCACCTTGACGCTCCCCTGCAGGCAGTGTTCCAGGTCCCTGCCAGAAGGGTCGTCCGTGAAGAGGGCAAAGCCAGAATGGGAGGACTTCCTCATGCCCGTCTCCTGGTTCAGCCGCTGGAGGAGCTCGTCAACTGTGGAGGAGCCGTCAAAACCCACCACCTGCCGGGAGAGGGGACCTCCTGAGAGGGGCCCACGGGGGCTAGTGGGGGGGGGTCAGAGGCCGGGAGGTGGAAAGGCATGGCTGAAAGGAGCGAGGGCGACGACAGAGGCCAAAGAAAGCCTGGTTTCCACGTGCAGAGGGTGAGTGCTTAAGGGAGGAGCCCGCCTACCATAAACTGAAGTCCCACATAAGCTCCGTTCCTCCTTTCCTGTCACTCTTTGGGAGGCCCTTCCCCTGCCACTTTCTTGGTCAGTGTGTCAGCTTCCCTGTTCACGTAGTGGGTTCAAAAGGTCCTCTTCCCAGGCCCCAAAGAGTGAAGTACTTTTGTGATTCAAGCTCTGTACTCCCTCCACAGTGGCACGAATGGCCCCACTCGCCCCTGCAGCCCAGGCCCATCCTTTGGCTGGTCTGCCTGTTAAGATCTGCTGGGCCTAAGGAGGCTTAGCACCCACTGGCCCAAAGGTGTTCTCCTCTGGGATGGCAATATGAGAAGACTCAGCACAGGGAGCGCGGCAGCCTTGTCACCTGGTAGGTCGCTCGTCACCTGGTAAGTCCCGTTGGCGAAGTGCACGGGGATGCTGAAGGGCGAGGAGTGGTGGAAGGGGTTCCGCAGCAGGATAGACACCACCTCCATGCGCGAGGGCCTGGCCTCCCGCTCCCCAGTCTGCAGCGTCCGCTCCACTGCCCGCTGGCAGTATGTGGCGTACTGGCCCGTCTCATTTCTAAAAAGACAGGCGAAGGAAGAAAGGAAAACCGGGAATCCACTCATCCCTACCACCCTGACACCCTGGTTCCCTACCTACATGTAACCTATAGGACCAAACCTGCAGCTGGAAGGCTGCGACATGAGCCCCAAAGACTGGTCTGGGGTGTTAATTTGTCATTCGGGGCCTATCTGCTGCTGGTTGCTGGCACAGATATTTTCTGCAGAAGCCAGAAAACATGGCAACAGAGAATGCAAATCTGGGGATGATCTGGGGGCGCGGTAGCTCCACATGAGGGCCCCCACTAAATACCCACACACACGTGGATTGGTGTGTAGAGGGTGCCCAGATCTCCACGTGCCCATCTGCGTACATGGTGATGGGCAAAGTCTACATGACCACTGTGCAAACCCCAGAGGGCGGGGCGATCTGATCCATCCTAGTCTCCCCTGCGTCCCTCCAGATCATGCCAGTCGGTAGTGGCAGAGGAAACGACATGCACTCACCGGGGATCTGCGTGGCGCTGGAGCTGCTGTTTGACGTACCAGAGGAAGTGGTGCTGAGGCAGGAAAAGTGGGGCACACAGGGCCAGGAGCTGCCAGCACTGCAGGGGAAACAAGAAATGTGGGCTGAGCGCTGGGTCCGCCGTGCCACCACCATCGCAGTCCTGAGCTACAGAGCCTTCACCACCCTCTCCGAACCGCAGCCCCCAGCCTTCTGCGGGCACCAGGATGGCCAGCCTGGTCGGGCTTTGTGCAGAGCCGCAATCACACAACCTGACTGTGTGCAGACGTCCAGAAGGGGCACAGAGAGGGCAGCGGAACCCGGGCAGCCTTGAGTACGGAAGCCTCCCGCTGGCTGCCAGGCTCGGAGGATACCTGCCCAGTCACCTCCTTCCACCTTTCCCACGTCCTGGGCAGCCCTGGCCGACGGCTCCCATTGGCCGTTCCGCCCCAGGGACGCCCACCTGCATGAGGGAGCACTTCTGCGGCGGGCGGCAGCTGGTCTGCTTCATGAGTTGGCAGTACAGCTCGCTCTGCAGCTCGGGGTGAACGAGGCAGACCTGCAGCGCGGTCTGGGCCAGGGACACGTGGTAGTCCACCGAGGCTGCTTCCACGGGCACGTTGATGAAGAGTTGGCACGACTGCAGGGAAATGACAGTGGGCACAGGTAGACTGACAGCCCCCTGATTATTGTCCTCTGTGACAGGGGACAGACTGGGCCATCCCCCCGCCCAGGGCTCAAGGAAGGCTCCGGTTCACGGCAGACAGCCCTTTCTAGGAGGGAGCATCGTGACTGCTCGAGAACGTCTACGCTTATCGAGAAGGCTACTTTGGGATAGGATCTTTCCTTTACATGTTTCCATTACATAAGCAAGACATATTCATTTTTTAAAAAGATAGAATATTCAGAGGGGAACAAAGAATACTCTAAAATAGGCCAGAATCTCTCAGGTCCAGAAGCAACGTAAACCTGCCCTCTCCCGCTGTTCACTACAGGAGGGCAGCTCTTCGTTTCGCTAGTGCTCCCCAAGGGCCCATGAATGAAGTCCCAGAGCTTCCAGCCTCCCTGCCGTAAAGGACATGATGGGAGCCCTGAGGGACTTTCTTTTCCTTCCTCTTCAGATCCCTCCGGGAGCTCCCCCCCTAAACTGCACAGGTCTTGTCCACCCCGCCATCACCGTGGTGGGAAGAACCGCTCTGGGCAGAGCCTGGGCACAGGGCAAGGGCGCCGCCACCAGTCCGTGGGCCTGGGCTCAGCTCCCACTTTACCTTGAAGAGCTTGACGGCCTCTGTCTGCAGGGCCTCGGAGGGCAGGGTGGTGAGGGAGGTGTACAGCCCGTCTTTGCTGTAGCACAGCATGGGGTGCCTCCAGAGGGGGGAATCTGCCCGGAGCACAGCACCAGAGAGCAGCAGCCGTTACCACTGAGGAGGCAACTCGCCTCCCCCGCACCCCGACCCTGATCTCTGGGGAAGACGGTGTTTTCACAGTCGGGACACGTGGGCTGTGCTGGATTTATATCCACAGAGTGTGGGCTGTGCACTGCATTTATTCAGCACACTCACGAGCACGGCTTACAGGAAGGTGGCTACTGCTTTGCTCGTGGGGCTGCAATAGGGGTGAACGTCCAATGCAAGGCGTGGACATCGGAGTGCAAGCGTGCGTGTGCAGGGGAGGGCCTCTCCCTGCAGCGCTAGGTCTGGATAGAGGAGCGTATATCAGCCTGGAACAAACAAGTCTCGGAGCAGGAGTAAAGCAGTGTGTGTTCTGGGTGCCCTTGGATCCTCAGGGTCCTGAGAATCAGTAGCAAAATAAAGACCCCAAAAGGCCCCAGGCTTAGTTAGCCTGATCCTAACTTAGGCTTCATTCATTAACAAACTCTAACTATAGATTAACCAGCCACCTTCTTTCCTCAACCCTCTGCCCAGCCAGCAAAGTTGCAGTGAACAAAGTAAAACATTGACCAAGTGACCGGAAAGTCTGCTCCCCAGACAACTGCCCCAGATACTGAGTGGCCTCCTCAGTATCCTCACCAGAAACAGGGGTCCCGGAGCTTGGGACGGGAATGCCCTCTGTGGCTTAGAAGGTCTCCAAACAGCTTCAGGGTACGGTAGTGCTTTCTTTGGGTTCCTGACCAACAGTTACCCAGCTACCACCCTCCAACCCAGCAATGATGGCCACCCTCGCCTTACCTGGGTCTCCCTCACCATCCATCAGCTTTCCAATGAGCTGCTCATAGGCAGTGCCCACCTTGGCACTGCTGCCACCTGCAGCCACTGTGAGGTGGTAAAGCCACGTATCCTGGAAAAGGATGGAAAGCCACCTGATGGGGCTGGGCTGGGGAAGAATGGAGGCAAGAGCTCCAAGGGAGCCTCCCTGAAGGGGCCAAGCCCAGGGTGAGGGTCAGCCTGTCTGGTTGGCACAAGTCAAGGTCACCGGTCCCTAAGAGGAAAGACTTGGGATGGGCTGAATGTGAACCCAAGTTCCTAAGCTTGTGGTTCCCTCCATCTCATGGCCCCAGTGCAGAGATGTTGGTCACTGGGAATGGATTCAATACAAGGAACATTCAGGAAATACTAGTTGCCAAAATGTCCAGGAGGGAAATAGATTCGAATCTGGGGAAGCTCAGAAGAGAGAAGGAAGGTGAGAATCAAAGGTGCAAGCTTTGCCATGGAGGCCCAGCCCCCTCCCTTACCTTTTCGTGCTTGGTGCCAATGAGGAGGTAGGTGGGGCTGTGCTCTGGGGGGTGGATCACAAGGGTGCAGTGGGAGGAAAGCAACTGCCGGGTCCCTCCAGCCTCATAGTCCTCGTCTGAGTCACAGGATCGATCTACTTCCTCTATGCGTGCGTCCCGCACAGGCAGACGGCCCAGGGGGCGCTGTGGACACAAGCCTTCCGTGAATGGGAGGGCCAGCAGGGAACGGAGGAGTCTCCTCTCTCTGAACCCTCAGGCCTTGTAGGGCTGGGAATCAAGGACGAGGGGGAGACTACAGCTCCCTGGCTGAGGCAGGCTTGGAGAAGCACAGACAGACCACACAGGCAGGGTCTGCGGACCATGCACACTGGTCACACACTCTAGAGGGATCTGGCCAGCCAGCTCTGTACTTGTTGTGGGGTTGGCTGGGGTGGAGGGTAAAGCTGGGCCTTCCATAAGGACACAGAGCCACAGGAATGTGGTTTGGGGGAAGCTGTCGGGAGGCCAGGAAGTACCTTGTCCTCGTGGCTTCGATAGTAGTAGAAGGTTCTCCCAACAAGAGCACACCAGACCAGTTTGGAATGGCCATGCTTGACCTGTAGGCCAGAAATGAACCAGCATTATTAGAACCAGACGACCCCAGAAGAAGATCCGGGACTGGCAAAGAGAAGCCAAAGGGAGACAGATCTCAAAACCCCTGGTCTAACTCAGATCCTTTGGTCAATCCCAGGTCAAACTCAGATGCCACCCAGATTCTCTACTAACGGAACCAGCCCTTTCACAGCGAGCGTCCATGGTACCACGCGACACCCCATCCGTCCTCGTATGACCTGCCATTAAAAGATCGACCAGGCCAACCAGATATCCTGTCCCAGGAATATGATCACGAGAAGAACTTGCTAATCTGCAGAGGCTAGAGTCGGAAGGGAAGGGCCACGGTGGGCTGAAGCCCTTGGGCAAGTGTAATCGTGAAGTGTAAAAAACACTGCACGTGGGCAGAGGAGATGGCTGTGAACACAGACTGAACAGGGAAGCAGTGGCACAGGCAGAGCCCCAAGCACTGAACATGCTCACACAATCATTCCTGACGGCATCCTGGCCTAGTTAATGCGCTTCCTTGTTAACGTCCCCTTTCTTGGGATTAACAAATGCTTCTCAGCTCCCTGCAACCAGAAGAGCCCTAATTAAAACGTCTTTAGGGCAGCCTGAGATATTATAAGTCTTTGGCCACACCTGTCTCGCCGAGGTCACAGCTTCCCACTATTCACACTGAGCTGTGGTGGGTACAGGCAGGGGTGAGGGCAACTCCTAATGACCTCAAAATGGGTCCGATACATTCCTTTTCCCCCTGTCTCGAGAATAGCTGCTGTTGTAACAACACTGACCCCTATTTTTCCAGACACTCATTCACTGTCACCTTGTGTGGTTCAGCCCACAGGTAGTCAGTGTGAGGGGCCTCCTGGAGAAAGGAGCTGTGTGTCAGGAGGTGACCCACCAGCCCAGCACTCACTCCTGGCTCCCCTGACTCTCATGAGGAGCCCACCACGCTCCTCCCCCACCAACCCCACCAGTACCTTAGTCAGCCAGCCCTTCACAGCGGGCTTGGCGCCGCCCTGAGTCAGGGCCGGAGGCCCAATGGCCTGGACCTTCAGCAGGCTCTGTAGGACACGGATCCACTCCTCCAGCAGGCTGGGCGAGTCCGCTGTCAGGTAATAGGTCTTCTTCTCAGAGATGAGCTGTGGAGAAGTGAGGGGTTGGGGATGGGGAGACAGGACGATGGAAGAACAGGGGCCTGGCTCTGCGGTAGCGCAGATCTCCGAGACACCAGCTCTTCCTTCCTCCTGCCCTGGTACTCCCTCCCTCCCTTCTCCTCCTCGTCATCTTTGCCTCTGTGTCTCTCCTACCTTCACTCCATCTCTCACATTCTGCCTCCTCTTCCTTCCTCAAACCCACAAATGAGGATCAATGCAAACATCGAGGTAATGGCTTTCACACATGCTCATTCTGCCCCATCTTTGTTTCCATCCGAGCCATATCCAAACCCAGCACCTCTTCTATCTAAAGCACTAGCCGCTAGGAGCATGCTCACCTGGAATGTCTGTGCACCCTCCCCTCGAACAATTTGGCAACGGGAGTTCAGTTCCACTTGACCTTGAGGTTTCCGGATGACGTCACTCTGTAAAGAAAGGGATGGAGAGGAAAGAGGTTGGAGCCTTCCCAGAGCACATCATTTCCCCTCAGACCTTACTCTAGGTCACAATGGGGAAAGTGATTCCTAAGCTTTCCTGGGCTGTGGTATGATGGATAACTTGTTCTGGATCCTGGTTCTAACTAAATGGAGCAATGATTAGAGACATGGGTCCTCCTGATACAGGCCTCAAAAAGTATAGATTGAGCCTTTAAAAACTGGATGAGAAACCACCAGGTTATTCCTGAGCTACAAAGCCCTTAAATTCTTTCTACTACATATTTTATAGTGTTGCAAACAGGTGGCCTATATATATCACCATTACCTTCTCCAGTGCCACTGCAGACATAACTAATCAATCAGAGCATGCCTACTCATTGAGTGATACGGGACCTGAATCCTTCACATGATGCTCAAGGTAGCCACTAACAATCAAATGGAGTTGCACAAGAGTCAGGCCTTTTTGCCTTCTTTAAAACGTTAACATTGGTTCTCTAGGGAGGGCCTGTCAATCTAGGTCCCAACATCCTAAGGCTCCCTAATTCCAAACAGTGTAGGAAGGAGATGGAGGAGGTGACAAGCTCGCCTATTAGAACAGTCCTGATGATGTGAGGGCAGCCTAGGAATGGTTCATTTACAGGGCTCGGCTTCTGAAGGAAGAAGGAATCACCAAGCCAATTCATCTAGAAGTGCCCTTGACTGCTCAGTGCCTGATTTCACTGTGAGAACCAGTGACCAGCCTCATGGTCCCGTGTGGGGCTCAAAGCCTCAGGTGCCTGCCCAGGCTGCCTCTCCCTGCCTGCCACACCTTCACCCTCTGCCCTGCTTCCAGCCCCTCTCATGCGGGTCTGGGGTTGGGGTGCGGTCCTTTTGCCTACTGTCCTGGGGAAGGAGGGTCTCACCGGAGACTTGTAGTACATGATCTGTCCCTGTCTCAGAACAAACCAGCGCCTCTTCCACGTCTTCGCCCGGCTCCCCATTTTCAGCAGGTAGCCTGACTTCTCCAGTGACTCCTGCAAGAGTGGAAGGGTGTAGGGGGATGAGGGATGGACAGAAGAGGGAAATCACTGGGGTCCCTGGACATCACACAGGCCAAAATGGCCCAGCTGAGTCACTGCTTTGTCATCAATTAAAAAAAATTACTGAGTATCTACTATGTGTGTTGTCAGGGCACTGCCCTGCTAAGGGTGCAGAGAGGACTTATAAAGCATGGGTGGTCCTGCTGGCAGGGGGAGAGAACACCTGACCCTGAGGAGGTGGTAGATCAGGGGCTGCACAAGCGAGAGGCTGGCCAGGGAAGGCTTCTGGCAAGAGCCAGACCTGAACTGACCTTGGAAGGAAATGAGCCTTTCCCTTGAAGACGAGCCCAGAGGAGGAAGAAGGCCATTCCAGGCAGCAGGAAAGGGCAAGAGAGGTTTGGGCAACATCAGGCAAACTGGGGTGGAGGGTTCGTGGAGGCGGAGATGAAGACGGGGCAGCACACTGCTATGGAGCGAGGGCTGGGGAACGAGCCGTCTGCATGCATTTACAGCATGCCTCTGAGCCTCAGGCTTCTCATCCACGAGATGGGGTAATAAGCCTCATTTGTGAGGACACATGAGACAGTGCATACAAAGCCATGAGCACGGTGCCCGGCACACAAAAAACTCAATAAATGTATTGTTAGCTCTCGGCATCCCAGGGTCAGTGTGGAGCTAAGACGAGGTAACGTGTAAACTCCTCCTGGGCCCCGTGGGCCACAGTGATGGGGTCTGTGTGTGCCTGGCCCCCAACCGCACACCCCCAGCCCACTCCCCGTGGCCTCACATCATCAGTGGCAGCCCCCGGACTCCCGCCCTCCCTTCGCCAATCCCAGGGACCCTCATGCAGCTGCTGCCTGGGTCTTGTGCTGGAGGTCCGCTCCCACCCGGCCCTGCCTTGGCCCCATCGGGGCGGGGGCCAAGCTCCCAGCTCACCCGCCCTGGGCCCAGCCCGTCGGTGGTGTAGGATGAGGTGCGCTGTAGTTTGTGCTCGGGCTCTGAGTAGTCGCTGTCCAGGGAGCAGGCGTCCGGGGGGATGGCATAGTCGCCCTCAGAGCTCAGCGAGGACATGGAGACGCCTGTCCAAAGGGAGGAGGAATCAAGGCCCAGGTCCACAGCCTCCTGGCTCACACGGCCTGGGAGCTGCAGGGTCTTCCACACCCACGTGGGACTGCCCATGGGAGGAGATGAAGGGCCCCTCATTGTTCCGCACCCCTCCCACCACCCTCCTCCATACCTCTCTTGATGGCCCGGGGGCTGCCCAGTCCACTGGTCTTCCTGGACTCGGAGCAGGGCACTGAAGTTCGGAAGCTCGCCTGGGAGCTGCAGTCATCATCGGACCCAGAGGACTCGTCCACAAAGGGCACCGTGCTGATCTGCATGGCTTTCTGCAAGACAGGCCCCTCCCCACTGCAGCTAAGGCTGCAAGACAAGCCCCATCCCATCTGCACTTTCACTCCCGCTCCAAGTGCCTGGGGCGTGGCCATCACAGCCTGTCTAGAGCATGGGAAGCCATCACCCAGCTGGGGCACCCAAAAGACAACTGTCCCTTCCCGACTTGACGACCTTACCCCTGTGTCCTCACCTCCATGCTTCTCTCTCCCTCACACACCATCATCCTCTGTGGTCCCCAGTGAAGCTGCCCCACCAGGGCTGAACACCTTGCTCCCTGCCACTAGGGGGCCAGAAAACCATGCCACAGGGCCCAGTGTGAGACAGGAGCTTTAAAAGTGGGTGGGGATGACAAATCGAGAGATCATGGCAAAAATTTAAAAAGACCAATCACTTCAATATTGGGGAAACTGTGTGGAAAAGGGTACTCTATTTTATATAAAAGATTTATATAAAATCTTTTTAGGAGGTAATTTGGCACTACCTGTCAAAATTTAAAACATGCATGTTATCTGCCCCTAAATTCCACCTCTAGAACTCTGTCCTACAGAAATATGCATATATAAGTGCACAGAGATGTATTTGCATGGTGATGTTCATTGCAACACTGATTTTACAGAAAAATAGAGACATGACCTACATTGTGAATCAGGGGAGGACAAGTTAAGGTAGTTATGGGGCATCTATACCAAGGGGTACTGGGAAGTCCTAAAAGGGGAGGCAGAGCTGTGCCGTGCATGGAGGTGGGGCAGGAAGACCTGACACATGGCTGGGTGGACAAGCAAGGGGTAGACTGACATGTATGACATCATCCTCTTTGCGTGTGCGTGTGTGTGTGTGTAAGAGAGAGTAAATTTGTAAATGCATTTGTCAATGCATCAGAGGGCATTACAGGATAAACACCAAACCATTAGTGAGAGCTGCCTCTGGGGTTAGGAATTAGGGAAAAGCAATGTAAGAGGAAATTTCACTTTTGGCTTTTTATCCTTCTACAAAAAGTTTTACAAAATATTACTGTTACGATCTCAAAAAACATGTTGGGAATCTTTTTTTTTCCAGTTAATGTTGTAAGAACTTGCAGGCAATCTCAGATTGGTGGGGAATTTCAGTCTTTCCCTAAAGTTTTCCAAAAAATCTGGCTAGAACAGGACAGGAAACTGACAAATCTTTTCAGAGGTGCCCATCTGAGTTACCATTGGTCCCTCATCTCTTGGGGCATAATTAATGCAACTTATGAGTTCTTGTTAAAGATTATATGAAAGAAATCAGTTAAGTGCCATTTATCAACTGAACAGACCTAAGAAGAATGCAGTTTGGTCTTGTTTCTAATTGGCTAAATACAAGTTGGTGTCATAAGTCCAGGACACAGTGAATTATGGGCAAAGCTGTTTTCCTTAAGCACCAACAAATTCAGAATAAAAGGTTTCAGTAGGAAAAAAAAAAAAAAAAAAAAAGCAGACCAAAAAGTATACGAAAACATCATGTTGCAGCTATATCTGATTTTTGTTACAAAATATGTAGAGATGTTATGGGAATACATATGGGAATATATGACATAATACATAAAAAGTTCTGGAAGGAGCCCCACTGGCCTCCGGGATAGACATGTGACAAGATGAGGAGAAGACGCAGAGCAGACATTGGTTTAACCTTTAACTTTTTACTTTGCCCATAATCATACTGATTCACATTTTTGTAAATGTAGAATTTTTCTAATGGAAACCTAATAAAGATATTGAATCACTGTGTTGTGCTCCAGGAACTAACGTAGTGCTGTAGGTCAGTTACACTCAAAAACAAAGAAACAGACTCAGAGAAAAAGAGATCAGATCTGTGGTTACTGAGGTAGGGGAGGAGGGGGATTGGATAAAGGTGGTCAAAAGGTACAAGCTTCTAGTTATAACATAAGTCCTAGGTATGTGATGCAGAATATGATAAATCTAACTAACACTGTTGCATGTTAATAGATGAAAGTTGTTACGAGTAAATCCTAAGAGTTCTCATCACAAGGAAAAGGTATTTTTCTATTTCTTGAATTTTCTATCTCTATGAGATGCTGGATGTTCACTAAACTTACTGTGGTAATCGTTTCATGATGTATGTAAGTCAAATCATTATACTGCACACCTTAAACTTATGCAGTGCTGTATGTGAATTATATCTCAATAAAATAGGAAGAAAAAATTTAAAAATAAAGAGTTTTTTAAAAAACCTAATAAAGATGAACAAAATAAATAGATATATGGGGGGCTGAGCACCCTGCCCAGAGTTACGTGTGCGCAGACGCCTGCCCCTGGAGACCCACACCAGCCACTGCCTGCCGACACGGTGGTGGGGCAGTGGGTGCTGGGTGGGGACACCCCGTCCTCGGACAGCAGCTTCTTACCCCCTTCAAGGCTGTGTAGACCGGCACGGTGACGTTCTTGCAGACCAGGCCAGAGAAAGGCCCAGGGGATGCAAGGGCTGGAGGGCTTGAGGCTGGAGGGGCGGGAAAGAGGGAGGAGACTCACTCAGGTGGCAAAACCCAGGAAGCGGGGCGGGAGAGGCAGACATGAGCAGAGCGAGGAGGAGAGAGATCTGTGCAGACAGCATTCCCTGAAACAGCACTCCGGAGACAGACCGGGGGACAGGTCTCAGGACGAGGGCCAAGGTCTTCTGCAGCCCCACTCTTGCCAAGGTGAATTACAAGCCGTGTGACTATGGGGCACTCGCGTCACTGTGGGGACTGGGCGGCCGGCGACTCAGGAGCCGCACTCAGGTGGGGATGCGGCTCCTTCAGGGGGTTATCTAAATCAAGGCACCGGGGGCTCCTCGGCCATAGCCCTTGCACTGCAGAAGGGAAGCTGGTGCAGGTGGGCAGCCAGGCTGGAGTGCCCTGCCTCCAAAGTCCCTTCCAGCTCTGTAATTGGCTACAGCTCTGTTCCCGCCCACTCCCACCCACAGGCAGGTGATCTGAACCTGTGCAGCTTCCCTCTCTCTCCAAGGGAGCCGGGGCCACGTGCTTTCACCTGAACCTCACCTGCTGTGGGAGGGAATGGGCTGCAGGTGACCTGGCCCTGGGTGTTTCTCCGAGTCTTCTCCTCCCCGCACGCCCACCCTGCCCACCACGGGCAGCTCACTTGGGACTCACCGCAGCAGGTGGCATTACTTCTAGCAGACACTTCGGATAGCCGCATGCCTGACGTGGCCACAGCGTAGATCCGGCTCTCCTGGAACGGGAGGTCACAAGGGGTCAGGGTTCACCACCCCCGTGTCCACACCGGCCTCTGGCTTTGGAGGCGGGCAGACCTGGGTCCACATCCACGCTTAGCCAGTGACCGGCGGGGGCATCTGGGACAAGTTAACATCATTTCTGGACCTAAGATGGGGGTAATAATACTCACCTTTCAGGCTGTTGTGACAATCAAATGAAATTATTAACATAAACATCTAACACCGAGAGCATGGTCAGTGCCCTGCAGGCGATATTTATTCCCTCTCTTGCTGCCACCCCTCCCTTGGGGCAAGGAAGTTTAGGAGGAGAGGGAACTGGGACCTGTTTTCTCTGAATCTTCCCCATCTTACAGCCCTTGAAGTTGGGGGGTTGGTAATGAGGACGTCCGAGCCCCATGGCAAGGATGTGCGTGCCCTTTTGTTTGGAAGCCAGTTGTTTGGAAACTGGGACACATTTTTTTCCTACAGTAACAATGCCACATCATGGTTAGGCTTCAGGCTTAAAGTCCTGGCTCACCCAGACCCCTGAACCCTGCCGTAGAAGACACATCAATGGGAACTCCCACCCTCAACTCTTCCCTTGCCCCTCGGGGTCCCCTGGGTCTGAAGCAGGCCCACAGGCCTGGGCAGCTTTTCTTAGGTTTGGATCACTCCCAAACAACCCAGAGGCCCCACCTATCCTCCTCCATATCTCTTTTTCACTCAAGGTAAAGGGAAAACAAAGGCCTCTTCAGGTGAGAGGTGAGTCACAAGGACCGGGGAAGCCCTGCCCAGCTCAAGGAGGTAGCTGGGCTAGGCTGGGGCAGGAAGGAAGGTGGATGCTATCCGGGTCACCCCAGAGGGGAGCAGCAGTGCTGGGGCACCTGGGGGAGAGAGGGAGGGGCTGGCGAGGGCTGGGATGAGAGCCGGAGGTGACTGGAGGCAAGGGAAGGGAAGAGATGGGAGGCAGCAAGGAGGAATTTTGGGGGAGGGGCAGGCACTGGGCTGGGGCAGGGAATTCCGTGCTTATGTAGGGCAGATAAATTGGGTCCATGTGGTAAAATTAGCCATAAAAACGATTATTCCTGTCAGTAGTGGTAGTGGAATTCAACCACGGACAGGCCTCTAACTTCACAGAGAGAATGAAAAGTGTGAAGCTTGAGGGGTTTAGGTTCGACAAATGTAGGAGTGTTTTACAAAAGGTTATCTAATGCCTAACTCACACGGTTGTTTTGAGGATCAACAAAGGAACTCTAACTCAGCAAGTAAGTCCATTTGACTCCCTCAGACTGAGAAATGTCCTTCTCCCAATTCTCAGTCTTGATCTTCCCCACATGGCTACTGCCCAGCTGGTCCCACCTAAGAAGAGAGGTTGGGTTCTCGGGCCACTGTGGTTCCCTAAGGTAACAAGAGCGATCCTGTCTCGGGGACGGGAAGGACCTGAGCCCTCTTGCCACATCCCTTGCCGAATGCTCCCTCACTGCCTGCCTCTGCTTTAGGATTTCAGAGCATCTGGATTTACAAGACAACAAGGAACAAGAGGAGGGATGATTCTGAAAGTGTTCCACCCTGGCCTGGCCCTTGCCGTTTCCAACAGCCTCTCCACGTATTGTGAGCCACTGCTGCAACTACTCACCAAATACGTATTAACACACTTAATCCTCAGGGCAACCCTCTAAAGCAGGTACTATTATCCCCATTTTACAGAGAGGGAAATTGAGGCACAGAGGTTTAGCAGCTTGCCCCGGCTCACACAGTTTGATCTTGGGACCTCCTGGTTTGACCCTGGGACCCGTGCTCTTAGCCACCACACTGTACCTCCACGGAGAGTCAGGAAGACTACACGAGAAAATGGGCACCGAGCACCCAGCTTGGCTGTGGCCCGCGGTGAGCGCCTGCTCAGGAAACAGCCGGCCAACGTCCAATCGGAAATCCTGGCTCCACCCCTTATGGGCGGAGTAGTCTGGACAGGCCCCGGGGTACCCACCGCCCAGAGGGGGTGAGGGTGACAGCCTCGTCCCACGCTCAGCACATGGCTGTGCCCCACAGCGTTCGCACCATCAGCCCGGCCCCTCTGTCCTGTCCCCAGGGGGCCTCTTACCCAGGATGGAAACCGGTGCAGGGGGGGTGTAGGTGGTTTGTTCCCCAAATCCACTTCCTCCATCTTCCCCGCTGGGGGTTGCTCGTCCATCTCCATCTTCTCCGGTTCCTCCCGGAGCTCAGGTCCAGCCTCCACCTTGGGAAGGCTGGAGGAGTGGAGGGCTGAGAGTGTCCCAATCTCAATGCTCACCACATGGTCGAAGTGCGCAGGGCCCGCCTGGGGCTGGCTGTGGTGCCGCTTGGCCAGCTCGATGCTGTCCCGGTGGGTGCTGGGAGCCCGCACCTTCGGCAGAGTCAGGCTGCAGCCGGGGCCACCTTCCCTGGCAGAGGTCTTTGTCCTGGGGAGCGTCCCTCCCTGAGCAGTGACCAGGCCTTCACCCCAGGAAGCCAAACCATGCCTGGGGGTGCAAGGCTTCAGGCACAGCTGGTCAGGAGAGCCCTGTCCTCCCAGATGAAGTGGAAGGGTCTTGGCCTCTGATGTTTCTCCAGGGTGGACCATACTGGAACTACAATCCTCCAAGGGGCTTCCTGCTTTAGGAACAGAGTCCTTGCTCTGCAGAGCACCTGGAGAAGGTACGGGCATAGCTGCCTTCAGGGCACCCTGGGCCTGAGCACCACCGTCCTGCCCCACTGGCTGGGCTCCTGGTCCTGCAGGGACAGAATCCTGCTCTTTGGTTCCCTGGGGGGCCACCAGCAGCTTCCCCGAAGGTGCCATCTGAAGAGCTGTGGTTGGGACAAAAATAGGCATGTTAAGAGCTCCCTCAATTCAGCCCCACGCACACGCACACACACACAGACACACACACACCCCACTCCCCCAACTCCCGCACATGCTGGCCCGCTCACCTTCTAGTGCACGTTGAAGGGCTCCCACCTGCTCCACCAGGTGCTGATTACAGGTTTTCAGGTGCTGATTCTCCATCTCAAGCTAGACAAAAAGAAAAGTGAAGATTGAGAATAAATACTCAGCCTACACATTCAGACATATAATTCAAAATAAGATTAAAATCCTTCTTAAAGATCAAATCTACACAAAAGAACCCGTGGTGCCCCCCAATCCACTGCCGACTCTCCTGGGAGCCCTGACCTCCTCCTTCTCTCTGCGCTACCTGGTTGTAGATGGGAAAGAATTCCATTTGGCGGCCCCTGTGCTTTCTTTTCTAGGTTTTTGGGGGTTTATTTTAATAAATTTTATTTATTTATTTTTGGCTACATTGGGTCTTCGTTGCTGCCCACGGGCTTTCTCTAATTGTGGTGAGCAGGGGCTACTCTTTGTTGCGGTGCATGGGCTTCTCATTGCAGTGGCTTCTCTTGTTGTGGAGCATGGGCTCTAGACACGCAGGCTTCAGTAGTTGTGGCATGTGGGCTCAGTAGTTGTGGCTCACGGGCTCTAGAGTGCAGCCTCAGTAGTTGTGGTGCACGGGCTTAGTTGCTCCGCGGCACATGCGATCTTCCCAGATCAGGGCTCGAACCCGTGTCCCCTGCATTGGAAGGTGGGTTCTTAACCACTGTGCCACCAGGGAAGTCCTGCTTTTCTATGTATCTTTAACCTTTTAAAAAAATGGTGAAATATAACACACAAAAAACTGCATTCTACACCAATGAACAGCTTAACAAATGATTCTGAAATGATTACTCATGTGACCGCCACCCAGGTTAAGAAAGAGGAATTTGCCAACACTCCAGACATCCCGGACTTGTCCTTTCCCAATCACGTGATCTGCCTCCCCACTAAGGCGACAACTCTTCTGAGTCTATGAGATTCATTTCCTTGCTTTCTGTGTTTTACCATCTAAGTATGCACCCTACACACATTAGTGTAGTTGTGCCCATTAGGACTTTATATAGATGGAATTATTCAAGATGTACTTCTGTATCTGGCTTCTTCTGCTCAACATCCTATCCATGAGATCCAGCCTCAGGGTGGCTGCATTTTCTTTGAAATGAAAGCCAACACACTTCTTTTTGTTGTTGTTTATAACACAAAAATTTTATTTCCTTGCTTATATTTTATATCATATGTATTCTACTCAGTTTCACACGCTTTATTTATACTGGATCCAGGATGAAGGAGAAAACCCTATCTCCTGGAAAAAGGAAAAGGACAATAATAAATTCATGTGATTGTTCTTTTCTTTTTTTTTAAACTTCTTTTTCCTTCTTTGGCTGCATTTGGTCTTCGTTGCTGTGCACAGGCTTTCTCTAGTTGCAGTAAGCGAGAGCTACTCTTCCTTGGGGTGCGTAGGCTTCTCATTGTGGTGGCTTCTCTCGTTGTGGAGCACAGGCTCTAGGCGCACAGGCTCAGTAGTTGTGGCACACGGGCTTAGTTGCTCCGTGGCATGTGGGATCGGATCTTCCTGGACTAGGGCTCAAACCCGTGTCCCCTGCATTGGCAGGTGGACTCTTAACTGTGGTGCCACCAGGGAAGTCTCCATGTTGGCAGGTGGATTCTTAACTATGGTGCCACCAGGGAAGTCCCCATGTGATTGTTCTTGAAGTTTCTAATTGAATATAGCTTACATATATGTCTAGATCGAGTCATATAAACAAGCATAAAGTCCATGATCTGCAGAAGCATATTCCTTCCTCAGGGAGGCATAGCAAATCTTATGGCAAGGGGCAGGGATATATTATCCTTCTACTGGAAAGGAGTCGGGAACAATATACAACCTATAAAAATTACTTTTATCACAGTAGCAACTTGCTTGTATTTTTTTTTTTGTCTCAGTTTACTAACTGATAAATTGAAGATGGCAGTAATCATTCCACAAAGTTGTCATTGAGAGTAAATCAGTATCTATGTTTAAAATGCCTGCCTTAGAACTTGATGCATTGCAAGCGTTTAACAAATACTGGTTAATTACATTCTTCTTTTCCAATTATTCTAATGAATTTATCCTGGGCTCTAGGACCCAGATTTTTCATTGTTTGATGTTTTATTCTCACCATATCATTTCACTAAGTCATAATCCACAGGCCCTTAATTCCTCGTTATTTTCCCCGACAAAACATACTTTTTTTTCTTGTTTCAACCTTTGATAAAAGTAACTTTGACCTCTTATTCACCTAGGAGCAAAAAATAACTGTTCTTAAAAAAAAATAAAAATAAAAAATAAAAAAATAAATTAAATAAAATAAAAAAGGGCTTCCCTGGTGGCGTAGTGGTTGAGAGTCCGCCTGCCAATGCAGGGGACATGGGTTCGTGCCCCGGTCCAGGAAGATCCCACATGCCGCGGAGCGGCGGGGTCTGTGAGTCATGGCCACTGAGCCTGCGTGTCCGGAGCTTGTGCTCCGCAACGGGAGAGGCCACAACAGTGAGAGGCCCGTGTACCGCAAAACAAACAAAAACAAAAAACAAAAAAAACTGTTCTTCCATTGTCTCCAGCCGATATGCCAGGTCCTGTTAATAGGCTGTCTAGTACCCATTCTCATTGGAAAGCCAACACACTTTCATTGAGCTTTTAGCAGGAGATCAGGGCGGTGGAAGATGCAGGTTATAGGCATCAGCTCTGTCCCCAAGGGCTTGTAGTCTAGCAGGTGACCTGAGATGTGTGTCCACAGAAAGGACAGGAGGCAAAATGAGCCGCTACCCCCTGCAGGTGTGAGCCACTTGTGTCAGGAGTGAGTGTTCACCCTTCTCCAAACTTCAATTCCCCTTTCTTCTGTTTAGAAGGAGGTCGTTTTTTGGTTTTTTGCTGGCAGCGCTGTAGCTACTAGTCCTGAGTTTCCTAAATAAAGCTGCCCCAAGTGATGAGCTATGAAAACGGATGGACAGAGGTGGAAAGTGGAATAGAGGTTACCAGGGACTGGGGGGAGAGACAATGGGGAGTTAGTGTTTAATGGGGATGGAGTTTGTTTGGGGTGGGAAAAGTTTTGGAGGTAGTGGTGATAGGTACACAACACTGTGAATGTACTTAATGCCACTGCATTGTACACTTCAAAAACAGCTCAAATGGTATATTTTATGTATATTTGAGCACCAAAAAAAAAAAAAAAAAGTTAAAAAGAATGGAGAGGACAGAGGGTGGACGGTAAGGACTGTGTGTGCTTCTCAGAAGGAAACTGATGGGACTCCTCAGAAGTGAGACTCATTCCTTCTCCCCAGACACAAAGCAAACCAGGAGCTCTAGGGAAACCCAACTCTGACAACAGGAAGGGAAAAGTGAAGTGAAGTGTCTCAGCGTTTAAGCTGAATGAGAGACAAGCGGTTAACAAAATGAAAAGCAGGCAAGGCCCCATAAACAGGTAGAGGCAGAAAAACGCGGAGGGACAGGAGCAACCCCACGCAGGTCCCTCGCAGGCTTCCCAAGATAAGCTCTCACTCACCTCTGCTAACTTCAGTGTCACCCATTCCTTGATCTTTGCAGCTTTTTCTTGAACGATTTTTGCTTCCTCAGCTCTCATCTTCTTCTGCAAGAGAGAGAGGGCCTTTAGTTCATCACGGTGGTCACCGTTTTAGTGAATAATTGGAGGTGGGAGGCCCTGAGAATAAATATTAAGGGACTGGATGGAGGTCGGCCGATAGGAAAAAATACATTCATTTATGAATTCTTAGAAAATATTCTTAAAGTGGGAAAGGCCTTCCTAAGCATAATACAAATCCCAAATAGCCAAGAAAGAAAAGACTAATAAATCTATATCATCTCTATAAATTACTATATGACCAAAAAAAAAAATGCCCTTAAACAAAATGAAAAGACCAACTGGGAGATGTTTTGCAACACAAATGACTTACATACAAAAGGGATAATTTGAAATGAACAAACCAATAAATATATGCAAAAGATATAAATAGGAAATCAACAGCAAATAAAGGGAAAGAAACCCATGAAAAGCTGTGCAATCTTTATTATTATTTTTAAAATGCAAATAAAAGTGACACATCATTTTCCTCTACCAGACTAACACAATTTAAAAGTTTGATATAACCCTAAATTGTCAAGGGTGTTGGAAAACAGCCCACCTCATACAAATTGGCAAAGCCTTTTTGGGGAAAAACTTGATAATATTTGTCAACATTTTAAATGTCCATACCACTGATCTAACAAACCCACTGCTTAGGAATCATTAATTGCATTATTATTTGATAAAGCAACAAAAACAAAAAACTCAAAACTGGAAATAACCTAAGAGTCCACAAATAAGGGCTTGGCTAAATAAACAAAATGAAAATGGAACACTGCTCTGATACACAGGAAGTGGTCACAATGAACAGTGGTTAGTGGTGAGGGATGAAAATGAAGGATGGGGACGGAGGAAAAATGTCATTTTATACCCTTTTGGTCTTTCTGTATTTTTTTACTATAAGCATGTATTACCTTTACAGTTAAAAAATAAAAAATAAAGGTAAGTTAGCACATGAGTACAATTCCCTCAAAACAATCAACAGTATACAGTGATCCCTCGGTATCTACAGGGGTATTGGTTTCAGGACGCCCAGCAGATACCAAGATCTGCAGATGCTCAAGTTCATTATATTGATATAACAGGGTGAAGCACAGTCGGCCCTCCCTATTGGTGGGTTCGGCATCTGCAGATTCCACCAACCACGGACCTAATTCTGCGGATATGGAGGGCTGACTGTCCTATGCCCTTTTATATAATGGACCTGAGCATCCACGGATCTTGGTATCTGTGGGGTGTCCTGGAACCAATCCCCTGTGGATACCGAGTGACCGCTGTAAAATGACTCAAAAGCAAGGTTTGTATCTGAAGAATAGCAGCCTAGGAGGGAAGAAAATACAGGCTTTGGGGATTTGGCTCTGCCTCTGAGGCTTATTTGCTGTGGGGCACTGGGAAGGCCACATCAGCCTCTGGTGATGGCATCTCTAAAATGGGCGAAGATACATCTCCCCTCTGGACCATCTTGAGGATGAAGGGACAGGAAGTGCACCGCACAGTGCCTGAGGCACAGGTAATCAACAAGTTCTAGAACGAGTACTAGTTCCCTGCTCTAAAAAGCATGGAGGGACTTTGCTGGTGGCACAGTGGTTAAGAATCCGCCTGCCAATGCAGGGGACATGGGTTCCAGCCCTGGTCCAGGAAGATCCCACATGCCGTGGAGCAACTACGCCCGTGCACCGCAACTACTGAGCCTGTGCTCTAGAGCCTGCAAGCCACAACTATTGAGCCCGCATGCCACAACTACTGAAGCCTGTGCACCTAGAGCCCGTGCTCCGCAACAGGAGAGGCCACCACAATGAGAAGCCTGTGCACCGCAACAAAGAGTAGCCCCCACTCGCTGCAACTAGAGAAAGCCTGCCCGCAGCAGCAAAGACCCAAGGCAGCCATAAATAAATAAATAAATTTGTTTAAAAATAAATAAATAAAAAGCATGGAGACAACTGGTGTACTCTCAGTTGTTTAGAGACCAGCAGTAACGACTTTGGTTACACTTCTAGGGAAAAACTGCCTCGATGTTGTAAGATGATGGACATAAGCTCCAAACAAGGGAGTCTGTGGAAATGAGATGGGCATATGGAAATGTCTGACTCAGTATTTGAGAGCTGGCGAACCGGTAAGGTTATCTAGGGGTTTGCGGACGGGCCACAGGCCAAATCCAGCCTTCCACCTGGTCCCTCCCTGAATAGCCCTGCCCATTCATTTCTGTATTGTCTAAGGCCACTTCCAGGCTACAGCAGCAGGGTTGGCTAGCTGCAACAGAGACCACGTGGCCTGCAAAGCCAAAAATATTTACTACCTGGACCTTGGCAAAAACAGTCTGCTGACCCCTGACCTAGTTTGATACCCTGATATTTATGTGGCTGTGGAAACTGAGGCCCAGAGGGTGAAATGACTTGCCTCTGTCAGTTTGTGCCATGGCTGGGGCTAAAACCAGGTCTACTGACTTGCAAAACAGCATTCTCTCTCTTCTCTCTCCTATTATTATTGTAAAATGATTTTTTTTCCTGACCTAAGTAAGCTTTAGCAGGAATCATTTTGCCCACCAGTTCCCAGGTGCTGCCACTTCTAACTATGAACCACTTAACAGAGAAGATAGTTATCTAAAATCAATGGGAGGGCTTCCCTGGTGGCGCAGTGGTTAAGAATCTGCCTGCCAATGCAGGCAACACGGGTTCGAGCCCTGGTCCAGGAAGATCCCACATGCCACGGAGCAACTAAGCCTGTGCACCGCAATGGCTGAGCCTGTGCTCTAGAGCCCGCGAGCCACAACTACTGAGCCTGAACGTCTAGAGTCCGTGCTCTGCAACAAGTGAAGCCACCGCAATGAGAAGCCCGCACACCACAACAAAGGGTAGCCCCCGCTCGCTGCAACTAGAGGAAGCCCACGTGCAGCAATGAAGACTCAATGCAGCCAAAAATAAAAATAAATAAATTAAAAATAAAATAAAATCAATAGGAAATTGATGAGAGATTCCATGTGTCAACATTCTACTGATATTTTCCCATGATTTTTCAGGAACACATGGTGCCCCACACATTGTGGGAGGTACGTCCCACAAAGGAAATGTTCAGTGACTGTTGATGAATGATTACGAATGTGCCTATGATAGTGGGAAGGCACCAGCAGGATTAGCTGGGACCTCCATGGAGAGTACACATGTGGAAAATTGCAAGTTGGCCATGCTGTGAGGTTTTCTGTTGGAAACAATGGAGCTCTGGCACCAGGGAAAAGCTGGGTAGGTAAGCCCAATGGCAGAGGGAAGGGACAGAATTAGGATGAAGTTAATGGGATCGTGAAGGGGAAGCTGGGCCTAGGGGACTGGCAGGGGGGTGTTCCAGATGTCCTCTCCAGAACAAAGATGCTGACTGTGGCTGGAATACTGGGCAGTGGCCTCTCCTGGGCTCCTGTGCGCTTTTCAGAGGAGGTGGCAACTTTGGTCTCTGTCTACTCAGGTTCATTGAGAAACTTTGGCTGAGCAGTTGACCAAGGCTGATGGTCCAGCTCTGTGCTGCTCTGCTACTACGTGTCCCACAGGTTGGCAGGGCACAAGACCAGGGTGGAAAAGGAAAAGCTCTCATTACCAAACACCGACCTCAGGTCTGATACTGTACCCAGGTTCCCTGAGTTCATTCTGCCGACAGCCCTATGACGTACTATAACCCCCATTTTACAGATGCGTAAAATGAGAATCAGCGACTTAAGTAATTTGCTCACTGGTGCTAAAGGGGGGTTCAACCCAGATGAGTCAGCCTCCAAGGTCCCTTTCCCACCACATCCCCTGCCTGGCTCTTCACGCACCTTCCAATACATCTCCACGAGAAAGAACAGTCTCGTGAGGGAGAGAGTCCCCACCACCGGCGGCCCAAGCAGAGGGGCTCTGCTCAAGGAGCCGTGGGCAGCTGGTGCAGGCGCTGCAGGGGGGCACTGGCACTTACCTGCTTCTCCAACTGTGCCTCCAGCCGGCCGATGAGTTCGTCTTTGCCCTGCATGGCATTCAGCAATTCTTGGTACTTCCGGTGCAGGCTGCCTGCTGAGCCCATATTCTTCAGATTGGACAATTTCACCTTCTCTTCCATCACACCCACCTGAAAAGTACCAATCGTCTCATAGGGTTGGGGTACGGTGTGTGAAGTGGCCTCCAGCATGGGATGGGATGGGATGGGATGGGATGCTTCCTGATACCCCAATCTGTGACTCTCATGCAGAGCCCGTACCCAGGGCAGTTGGGGCCAATTAATTCAATGACCACTTATTAAGCCTCATCTGGGCAAAAGAAGGAATTGACAAGGAAGGAATAGCAGGGTGTAGGGCCATCTAACTCTGGGGACCCCAGTAGGGACAAGCTGGGCAGGTCAAACAGCCCTGGAGAGGAGATGCTCCAGCTTCACTGTGGCAGAGACATATGCTGCCCACTGAATGTCCGTGAACTTCCCGATACTTTCCAGCCCTCTTGGAGTTAGATGGCCATGGAATTCACTGCAGCCAATGGGCCTGAGTGGAATGACTCAGTCATTTCTGGGCTGAAGTATTTAAGAGCTGGCGCACAAGGATCCAGCTCTCTTTCCCTGCCATGGCAACCAAGGAGGCTGCATGTTCTAGCTGGTTCCGCTGGAAGATGGGCAGCTCCATTACCTTGGACCCCTGAATCACCGTGCGAAGCAGAATCCCTGGCTAACCCTCAATGGAGAGGTACCATGAGTGAGAACTAAATGTGATAAACTGCAGACACGTCAGACTTCATTGGTTACTCAGCATAACCTAGCCTATTTGAACTAAGCCACTCACCTGCTCACTGCACTGAACCTTACCCGAAGATTCCTTCATGCCCACAGAAAGCCCCAGGCACCTTCATTTGTTCAGAAGGTCTAACACATGACTGCTGGCTTTCCTCGTCCCTGTAAGAGGCTTATCGGTGTGACGTGTCCATGTGTGTCCATGGAAAGGGTCAGGAAAGGCCAATTGTCATTTCTGCTGCACACTCCTGCCATCCCCTCCCCGGTTACCTGGGTCTCCGCGTCCTCTGCTCTCTGCTCTGCCTCCAGCAGCCTCTGCTCCAGCTCCTGCATCTGCTCAACCAGAGAGGAAGGGGAGATCTAGGTGTAGTGTCCCTACTGTGAACATGGCATCAAGGCGATGCATGTGAATTGTGCAGATGCTACACGCAGGCCGGGCTCAAACTGCCCATCTCGAGGGGCTCAAGGATGTCAGGGTAAAGATTGCCATGGCAGCCCTCGGCTCCCTTATCCTGAATTTCTTGGGCAGGTGAAGAGCCTAGAGCTGCTGTCCTCTCTGCTGAGTGAGGAAAAGCCTAGGTCTTTCTCCCTGTGTGGGGCACCCGGGGAGGGGGGGAGTACCACCATCATTCTTCCTGAGGCATCCTCACCCTCACTCTTGTTTTCAGGCTCCTCTCCCAGACCTCTCTCTCCTCTCAGCACTGGACTGCAGGCAGTGCCCTGCCACGTGCCTGGCATGGAACGTGCTCCCATGTGAGCCCCCATCATGTCGGATATTCCTTCCTCCTCCAGAATGGCTCCCTGGCTGGGGACAAATACTTCCTCCCCTTCTTTCAAGGATGCCTCTGATGCAAATGGCATTCACAGGTATCACCTTATTTGACTTCTTTAATCTTAAGCACATTAAAAAAAAAAATTCTATCTAGCTACCAGTCTGGAATCGTATGCCAACTGGCCCAAGGAAAGGGACCAATGTTCTCATACACAGAGCCTCATCAGGGACCAGATCTAAGGTGAAGCCTAAGGAGCAGCTCACCAGCCCACGGCCCACACGGCATCTCTGCAGCTTCGTGAGCTCACAGCCCGTTGAGTGAAGTGTGAGCTGGATTTCAGCTCCCACCCTCCCCCTGGTCAGGGCTCAGAGTGCACTGCCAAAACCTTACACCATCACACAAAAGTCCTGCGGAAGCAGGGCAGAGTCATACATTCCACTCTCCTACCAAACGCCATGGGCCACAGCCTAGTCAGGCAACTGCTTCCTTCCCCGCCCTGCCTTGCCCCAGGGCAACAGGTATGCAGGAAAAATACACTAGAGGCATAAACTCCCAGCCTTGTCCTCCGTGAGGCTGTACAGGCCTTGCTTGCCAAGATCCAGTCCAGCCCTCGCCCACCTTATCTCTGCAGATTTGGCCTTTTCTCTGGCTACTCAACCTCTCCCTTTGGCCTGGACCCTGGCTTGATATTTACCAGTGAACTGAGCAATTAATTTTTTCTCTTTCCCAACCTCTCATCTGCTCAGCTGAAATGCTGCTTTCCCTCCTTGATTAAAAGATGAAAGAGAAGGAGCCCTCCAGCCTGGTGCTGGACAGTGAAAGGAGGGTTACCCGGGAGCAGTTCATGTTTGAGAACCTGGGGAAACTCTGTTCTCAGGGCTGCCTTCCCTCATCTGTTTTTTTCCTCCTTGGGGTTGGGGAGAGACAGATGTTTTCAGTACACAGTCCCTCTGAAAGGACTGAGGATCCCAAATAAAACTCAAGATTTACAACCCATGCGACAAAAATGCCCCCTGGGCTCCCAATAGACAGGACCATCTTTGACAGGCATTCCTGTACTCAGGCTTTTTTGCTGTATGCGGGCCTCTCACTGTTGTGGCCTCTCCCACTGCGGAGCACAGGCTCCGGACGCGCAGGCTCAGCGGCCATGGCTCACGGGCCCAGCCGCTCCGCAGCATGTGGGATCTTCCCGGACCGGGGCACGAACCAGTGTCTCCTGCATCGGCAGGCAGACTCTCAACTACTGAGCCACCAGGGAAGCCCCATGATGGAACCTCTTGACTCAAGCCTGAGAGAGTGGGTTGGTTCTGGCCAGACTCAGACGTCAATTACAGCCAGACGGCCTTTCCAAGATCACACAGTCCTTGGCCCTTTGTAGCTATGGGGGAGGTAACAGCATAGAATAAACCAATATTATGGTTATAGGGGTGGCTTCCTAGCACAAAAAAAAATTCTACTTGGTGGCGGGGCTGGGGGGAGTGGTTGACACATAACCCATGACCAGGTTAGTACTATATAACCCTTCCCCCTTGGGCACCAGACTCGACTCTCTCCCCCCAGGAGCGAATCAGGTTCTCTCTCCCCAGGAATCTGAAATGTGGGATTAAGAGGCCAGAGATAGGGCTTCCCTGGTGGCGCAGTGGTTGAGAGTCCGCCTGCCGATGCAGGGGACACGGGTGCGTGTCCTGGTCCGGGAAGATCCCACATGCCGCGGAACGGCTGGGCCCGTGAGCCATGGCCGCTGAGCCTGCGCGTCCGGAGCCTGTGCTCCACAATGGGAGAGGCCACAACAGTGAGAGGCCCGTGTACCGCAAAAAAAAAAGAGGCCAGAGATGAGAGCCAGGGGGCTGCACCGGAGAATGTGCACAAACTTTACCAAGTCCTGATTATTAGATAGGTTCTTCAGTCCTCTGAGATGTCCCAGGCTCCTCCTAATAAATTCCCTGTTTGCTTAAGCTGGCCAGAGCTGGTGTCTCTGCCCTCATCAGAAACACCCCTAACTAATACAATTACTGGGAGCATTTAATTTTTAAGAATACAATGAAATACTGAATGGGAAGGCTTTGGATTCTTGACAAGTTTCCTAGATTAACCTTCATTAATTTACTTATTTTTAACTTTTTATTTTATTTTGGGGTATAGCCGATTAACAATGCTGTGATAGTTTCAGGTGCACAGCAAAGCAACTCAGCCGTACATACAGAGGTATCCATTCTCCCCCAAACTCCCCTCCCATCCAGGCTGCCACAGAACATTGTGCAGAGTTCCCTGTGCTCTACAGTAGGTCCTTGTTAGAGATTAACCTTCATTTAGATCTGACATCTGCTCTGTAGCTCAGAACACATATGATTTCCATAGGAAACGATCATTCATATTCGTGACTTTACAGATGGAGAAACCGAGGTAGAGGGATGAATAGAATGTATTTGAGTCCTACCTCCCACTTGGGCATTTCCATTTGTGTCAAGAGTGATCAATAACACTGGTCAGAGGCAGAAATCACTCTGTCACTGACAACATGGTGAGTATTTTACGCCCCCAAGATCTTAATATTAGACATATTTTAAGGTATACTATCAGCGAAGCAGATGGAAAGGCGCCCCTCGGAGCCTAGGGTCTCCTCCCAGTCTTGGCCCAACAGACACCTGGTCCTCCTTGCTGCCGACCCTCCAGCCATTCTTATCTTCCGGGCAAGGACACTGGAGACTCAAAGCATTCTGTATTCACCTTTATGCTAGAGTATTCTCTTTTCTCTAAAGCGAATTTCTGAACATTAAAACTATTTGGAACATCTGGAAGTTTTTTAAAAGAGAAGAGTACAATGACCATCTATGTATCCATCACTGGGCTCCAACAATTACCAACATCCTGCCATCCTTGTTTGAAGAGAATATCTTTAACATCATGTTTCCCTCTGTTTTTATGAAAACACATTTTCTTCATTGCCACTGGAACACTCCCAGGGGTGTCTATGCCGGAATATCATGTTTGGGGTTTTCAAACTCTTCTTTTAACCCCAGCATCAACACTTCTCATGATGGCAGATCATTCCTTATGCTCACTTAGAGGGCCACACCTGGACCTCTGAAAAGCTGAGCTACTCGCAGGTCCCCCTTATTTGGGTTCTGTTTCTCCTTTCAGAGGGTTCCCTAGGACCGTGTCCTCAGCTATCCTTTTAGTTTGTGGGTCTGGCTGAGACATCAGCCAAGGCGGTGTCAGGTTTGGGCAGCTGACTTTTAGGCAGGATCTACTTTCACCAGCTGCGACTTAACCTGAGACTCGTAAGCCACCCTAGAACAGGCTGCAGCGATCTGATGAAATGCACTGGGCACCAACCTGGTATTTAATCCCCATGTCCACAGCTCCTTGTTACACTCGGTGACGCTGTGAAATACTGGCCCCAAAGGCAGCAGGCACCCTCTTGCGCTCCCAGCACAGACCTGCGTGCTGAGTGGTGGTCTGAACCCAGAGCCACGCCAGGCTGCGTCTCAGCTATCCCTCTGAAAAGGGTTCAACATCCTTACCACTGCTTTGCACCGGTTGGAGAGAATGGTACAGGTAAGTCTAAGGCTCTGGAGCCCGACTGGCTCCACCACAGTGTGGCTTTAGATAAATTCTTAACCTCTCTTTGCCTCAGTTTCCTCACCACCTCCTAGTATCTACCTCCTAGGACTGCTGTGAAGATCACAGGAGATGCCTCATGTCAAGCTCACGTGTACAACTTGGCACTAACTGAGCAGTTCGCAGCTATAAGCCACTTGTTGGATTTTCATATACAAAGATGGCACTTAGGATCAGGGTCAGCTTGCCTGGGACAGTCCAGTGGTCACCTGTCATCCAGAATAATTAGTAATAGAGCCTTCTTTTCTCTCTCCAAAGTGTCCTGGTTTAGATGATAAATTACCCGGCCATCCTACTTATGATCCATCTACAGAAAGAATGGCTTTAAGTCAGAGGTTGCCAACTATTAGCCTACAGAGCATCACGTAAGACCTACAGTGCTGCGGGCATTGAGGCGACACAGATATAACTAAACAAGGCCACTTGCTATGTGTCCAGCACTGGTTAAAGCACTTTAGGTGTATCAACTCATTTACTCTTCAACGCAATCCTAGAAGGCAGGTCCTATTATTATCCCTGTTGTACAGATAAGGAAACTGACACAGAGGGGTTAGGTAACTTGCCTAACGTCACACAGCTAGGAGGCGGAGCCGGGATTCAAACTCAGGAGGACTGGCTCCGGAGTCTATTATACTCTTAGCCACCGTGCCCCTCACATCCAAATCTCACGTCCCGTGAAAACCCAGATTCCACATGCAATCCCCGATTTCCAGCTTCTCCTGAAAACTCAGGAGATCTGGACACACTAGGATTACCTTTTCTCATGGCAATACCTGGCTTCCTCCTCAGGCTGTAGCACACTGCCCCGAATCCTCACTCATGTAAGTTTAGTTACCTGCAGGCCTTTGAGACTGCAACCCACAGTTTTAGCTGTTAAATGGTTCTAACTCTGTTGTAATCAAAGACAATGATTCTCAACTTTTTGTTTTTTTAGTATCAAATCTTTTGTTCAATTGAAATCATATGCTCATTCCCAAGATAAAACTGGGGGGCCGCCCTGCTGTCTGAGTGCAGAAGAGGCAGGAAAGAAAGGACTCCAAGTCTTGTCTGTGGGTCCACTGCTCCCCACCCCCCCCACCCAGAACCCCCTCTGAGGCTCAAAGGGCTCAAGGCGTCCACTAGAAGGACAGGTGAATGAGCCCAGGGACATGGCCAGGGCAAGAGTTCGTGGCAGTAGATTTCACACCCTCAGGGGCATAAGGATTCACATGGAGCTTGTTACAGATTCCTGGGCCTTGACTATAGAGGTTTTTATTTAGCAGGTCTGAGGCATGGACCCAGGAATGTGCTTGAAAAGAATATCCCAGGTGATCCTGATGCAGGTGGTCTACAGACCACACTCTGAAAAACACTAGATTGGCTGCTGAACACAAAGCAAGCATCCCAGGGCAGAGCCCCTATTGGCACAGGATCCTTCTCGAATGGCTTTATAGGAGTACAAAGCTCTAGCAAGACTATGGTTCCTGAGAAATACTATAGTGGGTCTTATTAAAAATGGGGGTTAGGAGAATAAAAAAATTTCTCTACACACACATACGTATGCACTCATACACAGTGAATAAAAGTTCTAGAAGGCATCTACTCCCAAAGCAAATCGGATCCATCAGCAAGGATATCTTCTAAGGCTGATTCTGTGATGACTTTATGCAGATTTTACTTCCAACTAGTCATGACAGCCCTAGTATTCTCCTTTTATAGTACCTGGCCTTTTCACAAATTCTGAGGTATTTAAGGATATGTTTTTCTGGGCCTTGTGTTCTATCAGCACGTTGTGAAGCTGGTGTCTAAACTGAATCACCGCCTCTGTATAATCCGTGGTCAGAGCGGGGAGAAGCAATAGTCATTGTTCCTTTGTTTAAGTGACTGAACTGAACCATTTATACACTCAAAAAAAAGTCCTGAAGTACAAATTTTTGGTATATAAATATAAAACTGAGTTACTGTATTTCAAAACATTGGTTGGAGAAACTAGTAAGGGATTCTAGAAAAAGAGGAAGTGCACACAGTCCCACCGGAACAGGCTTTGGGAAGACGTGCCTCAGTGAAAACTATTCAAGCTCAAAAATGACGGATGTTTTATTATGTAATGTCTTCTCTTTAATAGATCCACTCAAATCCCTTTTGGAAGCAGAGAGGGAGTAAATAAATCAAAAATTTTAAACTTGTTTTAGTCCTAATATTGATGTCATGTATTCATCATGATACAAAGCTCTTTTGAGGATAGACAGTATACTCCCACTTTTCTGATGGGAAAACTGAGGCACAAGTTTAGCAAGAATGAACAAAGTCCAAGGGACTTTTAATATCCAGCTCGTAGAAGAGCATCAGTTTTTAGATTGATCTGACTACCTCTGTGGCTTCTTCAACCAAGAAGAGCGCTGGGGAAACGGTTCCCAAGAGCAGACAAGATGTGAGCTCTAAGACATGAGCCATTCCCTCAACTTCTGTGCTGGATGGAAAGTGACCCACAGCTCACCTGGCTTCGGAACGGGCGGCCCGGGCAAGGGCACGTCAGACCGTGACAGGTGTCCCAGCGGAAGCAAGGTCTAGGGCTGCCTCTTCTCCTCATCCTTCCTGCCCTCTCTCACCCTTAGGTGAGGGATTATCCTGTCTCGAATGGCAATTCCGCAAGAGGGAGTCAGGTACAAGCAGACTGTGCGGTGGGGAAGGAGGAGGGCTTGCTTCCAAGCCTTAGTGGCCAGTGTGCAGTACCTGATCCCAGGCAGGGCCGGGCCCCTGGGAAACACACAGGCTTGGCCTGCCCTATATGACTGCCTGCAGCGAGTGAGTGGCCATCCGTCATCCAGGTAATGCAATCTCCACGGGCGGCCGGGCGGGCTGTGCGGAACGGCAGAGGTGGAGGGGACAGGCGAGGGCGGGGGCTGCCCAGAGGGACCCAGCTGACCCGGCACACCTGGGTGCAGGTGGGTACTGATGATGACTAACTAGGAAGTTCTGGGAGCAGCAACAGAGACGGGGACCAGGGCCCGGCCCCGGCAGGAGCTCTGCTGAGAAACCTGGGTCATCTCTTCCTGTGACCTGAAAGTTACCTTGACGTATTGGGGAAAACCTCTAATGAATTGTTGAACCTGGCCTACTGGTTTGGGGATGACAGCAGGTGACAGGCACAGCCCTCACATTGAGAAACATGGTGTTTACGGCCTTAAGGTTTCCTGCCAAGAGGTCCAGTGTCGGGCTAATGTCCCAGCCCTCTTCCCTACTTAAGTCTCCCAGCCCATGATTCCTAGTCAAGATTTCTTTCTCTCCCCTCCCACACCGCCAGGCTCTTCTGCCCTGTGTCTATACACTTCTCCTTTCTTTACCCAAGTCACGCTCTGAGCCCCCAACATTGTTATGGGAGGGCATTCTGGTTACTTTGATGGTGAGCAAATACAGTCTGGAAGAGAAGAAGGGGCCGATATTATAGAAGTTCAACCTACCCAGACCCAAGGGGCTGTGGAAGAAGAAGGTGTTTGTTTATAATGTGTTTGAGGCCCCTGGGGAATAGAGGAGGAAGGCATTTAAAAATATTTTTCTATCATGAAATATTTCAGGCCAACAGAAACATGCAGAGAATATTTTTTTTAAAACATGTATCCACCATTCATCTTGGCCAAATCTTAATTTTTGTCATCTCTGCTTCTGCTGTTCCTAAGAAATGGACCACAACAGACATGTGAAGCCTCCAGTGTACCTCTCTCCAATGTTACCCCTCTCCTTCCAAGTGTACTTACCCTATGCTTGGCTGTGTTTACATTTTTGCCTCATTTGTATACACCCCTAAACAACAGAGAGTACTGTTTTGTGCAGGTTTTAAAACTTTATATAAACTGTATTGTTCTCTCTATATATCCTTCTGATCTTTTTTGTTCAATGTTGGTTTTTGAGATTTATTGACCTTATACATGTAGCTTTACTTGACTCATTTTTAACTGCAATGTACTATTCCATCGTACAAATACACTCAACATGGTTACCCATCCCCCATTGATAGACATTTAGAGTATTTCCAATTTTTCATGCATCATTGCTGCAAAGGACATTCTTGTATAGGTCTATTTATGACCAATAATATTTGGATTCTTTCTTTTTTTTTTAAATTGAAGTATAGTTGGTTTAAAATGTTGTGTTTGGATTTATTGCTACCATTGCATTTTGTGCTTCGTATTTACTACTTTTTTCCTATACTCCTTTCTCTCTTCCTCACCTGGATTTAATAGACTTTATTCCATTTCCAGTAGCAGCTCTCCTGATTTGAAAGTTATATGCTCTATTTCTATTTGTTATCTCTATTATTCTAGACTTAAAATCTAGACTTAAAGACTGCTATTTGTTCCCCACGTTCTGTTCTCCACTGCTCTTTCACACGAACTCTGACTTTTAACAGAGCATATCGTTATCCAGAATAAAGACTACACTTTCCAATCTTTCCTGCAGCCTGGTATAACCACATGAATAAGTGGCCAGTGGGATGTGAGTAGAAGGAATGAAGGCAACCTTTGGCCTGTGCTATCAAAGGGAAGGAGCTGGAATGTGGACATGAGGGTGAACCACCTTCAAACATGTAGCAGACCTCCCCCCAGAGCTAGATTGCTTATGTCTGGAATGTTACATGAAAAGGAATGGATTTTTTAAACATATATACTGCTTGGTCTTATCCTGCTTCCTAAATCTGAGGCTTTAAGTCTTTCACCAAGTTTGGAAACTTTAAAGCCATTATCTCTTTGAATCATGCCTCTCTTTCACTTTCTTCTCCACTTCTGGAATCTCCATAAGGATCCTGTCATTCTGGCAACCACATCTCAGCCTGTGTCTTCATCTCTCTATACTGCCCTCAGGTCTATCTTTCTGTTCGTGAAGTCTGTCTCACGTGGTGCCTAATCTGACATTAATCTATCCACTGAACACTTAATTTCATTGCAAACATTTTTCATTTCTGGCAGTTCTATTTGGTTCTTTTTCTCATCTTTTTGGATGGTGTCTTGTTCTTGTCTTATATTTTCAATTACTTTATTATGTCTTCAATAGTTTTTTTTTGGTGGGGTGGGGCATACCACGCAGCTTGCAGGATCTTAGTTCCCCGACAGGGATTGAACCCAGGCCCTCGGCAGTGAAAGCACAGAGTCCTAACCGCTGGATCGCCAGGGAATTCCTTTCAATAGTTCTGAATGCATTGATTTAGTGTGTTGCCAACGGTTCTATTATTAGAAATTCTTGTGGTGATCGAGTCCGGTTGTTTGTTGCATACGTGGACTCTCACTCACTGTGGGTTATTCTCCCAAGTATTTAGTCATTGTGGATCATATATTCATCTTCACTAGGGACGTTATTTTTCCCTGTGGGGATCCTGTGTAACCAGGGCTGAGGTCTTGTTCCTCCAGAAGAGGTTCTGTGTCTGCTTCTACAAGGTCTCTGGGGTTATCACTGGCCCAGAACTTCATGTTCCTAATCCACACAGATAGTATAAATTCTCATGTTAAACCCCTAACGTCATCAGGCTCTCGGGGAACAATTTTCATTTTCTTTATTTTTCTTTTTTCTGCCCAGAGCCTTGGCTAAGTATGAGAAGCTGTTCTGTCATCTCCCTGTGCTGGGGGGTGATTTTCTTCTCCTTGTGCACCTTTTTATTTCGTGTAAACTCCTTTGATAGTCCTGACTTTACCTGGGAAGTTTCAGTTTCAGCTCCAGCCTCCAACTGGCCAGACCTCATCTCTGTCTCCACAGACGTTAAATCTCAACCTTGACAGTTGCGTTACTAAAGGGAGGTCACACTCACCCGTCCCAACTCAGCTGCCAGTGTTGAGTTCCACTCTGGTTTTTCCTCTTCATTTTGCCCCCTGAGGATTCCTCTCATTTTTTAGTACACAGCTCTTCACTTAGAAGGATATTTTAAATATTTAATCTAGTATGAGTAGGTGTCTCATGGTGGTCATTTTTAGGTTGTTACTAGAAACAGAAGTCTCCTGGCTCTGAGAGGTGCTTTAGACTAGCTGGCTGAATCAATCCCTTCTTATCCCTTCCTTCCCTCGCACACCTCCAATTCCATACACAAGACAAAGTTCTCAAATTTGATAGTGTACAAGACCAACTTCTGGGCGCTTCTGAAACATACAGATAATTAGCAGCACAAGACTTGCATCAGGAGGACTGGGGTGGGGCCCAGGAACATACATGGTTAACCAGCACTCTAGCTTTCTGGCATAGGGGGACCCAGGACCACACCAGTGTCTAAGGTTTATTTCCCTTTCCCCGAGGTGGCTGAATTCTACTAGCAGTACCTGAACCACACCCAAAGGAACCCTGCCAGTCTCCAGTCTGCAAAGCCTGAACTAGGAGACAGCAATGCCAGCACACCCAAGATTCATGAATTCTAGTCCAAGCTAGTCTAGGGCCACTCCCCTCAGCAGTGGAAGGGCAGAGGTGATGTCAATGACTGGTCTTCTTGGACTCCAGGTTGTGGGGTTGTCAAGAAAACAGGTCATTTATGCAGGCTTTATTCATCAAGACTTTGGCATTACTTAGAGGCGGACTGAATTTTACTTTTGTACTAGGAAAGAAGGGTTTACTAGCAGATGGCTACTGTAAACAAAACTATAGACAGAATGGTTGATTCAATTAAGATATATATATTTTAGTGTAGGTTGCCACTTTCTAGATGGGTTATGCTCCAAAATGCCTCTGAAAACAGCCGTTTAGAATGTATCTTCCCATGGAAACATTATGAATAATGGTCAGTTTCCCAGCCCAGCCCACCCAAACCTGTAAAGATAATAACTATTCCCATTTAAAACCGATTCTATGCCAGAACCTTTATATATGTCATCTGATACAATTCTCAAAATAATTCCAAAAGGTAGACATGTGTGTCCCTGCCTGAGAAATGAAGGGACTTGCCCACTGTCACGTAGCTAGGAAGTGGCAGAGCCAGGCAGGTCTGGCTCCAAAGTCTGTATCATTGTCACCAGAAACCAGCCTGCCTTCCACAGCTCATAATCTTAATAGAGGGTGAGCAGCAGGGTGGGGATATCCATTCTTCTCTCCTAAAATATCTTCCTTCCCCATATCTTCCTTCCCCACATTGAGGAAGAAATGTTAGGGGAATAATAGAACCTCCACTGTAGGTACACGTGACTCAAGAGATGATGCACGACCATGAAGATCTGTATCATTTCTCTGGTGTGTCATATGGAGAAGCAGAGCAGGAAAGGATGCAAGATGACAGATTGGTCAACTGCTTAGAATTTGGTCTTTGAAAAAACAAACTACCTTGGGTTTCATTTTACAAGAATGGAAAGCACCTTATTAAAAGTTCACCTTCCTGCAACAGAGAATAAATAAGCCCTGGAGATCTAATGTACAGTATAGTGAATACAGACAACAATATTGTACTACAATCATCAAACTTGCTAAGAGACTGGAACTTAATTACTCCAACCACTAAAAAGAAATGATAATTATGGAATATGATAGACGTGCTAATTACTGCTACAATGGCAATCATATTAAAATATATAAATGGATCGAATTAACATGTACACCTTGAATTACACAATGTTATATGTCAAATATATTTCAATCTATCAACCAATCAATCAAACCGCTCAGAAAAAAAAGAAAAAGAAAGTTGGCTTTCCCCAACTCTCCCTCTCTGACAGTGACCTCTGCAGGGACATTAGAGGCTGCCTGCTCTCCAGGACTCACTTTGTCGGCCAACAGCTCCCTTATCTTGCTGGCCTGCAGGCGGAACCGGAATAGCTGGCTTTCCAGGGCCAGGCAGCGCTTCTGCCAGTCCACACTGGTCCGGGTCTCCACCTTGAGTTCTGCCATGATGGAAGCAACTTCTGGAGATTCCAGGGAGCCCTGAGGGCCAGCACACAGAGAGGGGAAAAGATAAGTAAGTGTGTGAGGAAGAGTTCTCTGCGGAAAGGAGGAGGAGACCAAAGGAGGACAGAGGAAACAGGGCGGGGGAAGGTAAGTGAGCCTGGCTCTCCCTCTGTCCCATGGCCAGCTCTCTGAGCTCAGCATGTCCCGTTCCATTAGAAGGTAGCTGCGCAACCTCAGGAAATCACAAAACCCAAGAAACCACAAGGAGAACCTAGTCTCATTGTTACAGAAGTGAAAAGTAAGGCTCATTTGTTTTTCATTCAACTATCCATTTAACAAAAATGTATTCATTCAACAAACATCTATGTGCCAGACACTGTTCTAGGCACTGGAGATGCAAAGGGAAATGAGAGAGGTCCCCTTGTCTTTTTGAAGAACTCTTAGTAAAGTCTAATTGCAAAATTACAGTGTAGTCGCAATTGCTAATCAATATGCAGATAAATGGAAGGAGAGAAATGGAGTGGACTATGCTGGGGGGAGGGTGTTTAGGGAAGGCTTAAAGTGGGTAACAGATTCATCCATGATCACGTGGCTAACTGGAGGCAGAACCCTGGTTCCCAGGTGAGTACTGATTCTTTACAACTATACAAATTTTAGATGGGAAAAAATGGAACGAAAATGTAATGCTTCAAATTTCCTTGACAACTTTCTATTTAGTTGGGATTTCATATATTGTCATCAAATCATCCTGTTTTGGAACGGATTCTCACTCTTTCCTTTAAGTTATAAAATGCAAATCAGAAAATTGGTAGATATTTTGCTGTAGCCTCTGGAGAAAACCACAAGTCTTTAGAAAACACTTTAGACAAATTCAGAACAAGCCAAGGAGACACCTATAATATTTCCAGGCAGGGGAATTTACCCAGATGTCTCCTGAACATATTTTAGAGAAAAAAAACCTGGGTCGGGGATGAGAAAATGAAGAAGGATGTATGAGTGTGTATGAGAAGGGAGACACAGGCGCAGAGGGGGCACAAAGCAGAGAAGGGCCGGAAGACACATCCACCACCAGGACTTTTTAAATCCCCCTTCCAGGGTGCTATTAATAATTATGTTTGGCAACAAGCATAAATTTGGTCTGTCCCAAACCATGACATATGGTCTTCCTACTATCAGGTGATTTTAAAGAATAATTGTTAATTTTCTAGATTGATAATATATTTTTTATTTTTATTTTTTATAATTTTTAAAAAATTTATTTATTAAAAAAATTTTTTTTGCCCACGCCATGGGCCATACAGAATCTTAGTTCCCCGACCAGGGATCGAACCCATGCCCCCTGCATTGGGAGCATGGAATCTTAACCACTGGACCGCCAGGGAAGTCCCTATTATTTATGTATGTATGTATTTATTTATTTTTTTAAGTTAATTTAGGTATTTATTTTTGGCTGTGTTGGGTCTTCGTTTCTGTGTGAGGGCTTTCTCTAGTTGCGGCGAGCGGGGTCCACTCTTCATCGCGGTGCGTGGGCCTCTCACTGTCGCGGCCTCTCTTGTTGTGGAACACAGGCTCCAGATGCGCAGGCTCAGTAGTTGTGGCTCACGGGCCTAGTTGCTCCGCAGCATGTGGATCTTCCCAGACCGGGGCTCGAACCCATGTCCCCGGCATTGGCAGGCAGATTCTCAACAACTGCGCCACCAGGGAAGCCCTATTATTTTTAACTTTTTAAATTTTTATGTTTTTGGCTGCTCCGTGCAGCATGTGGGATCTTAGTTTCCCGACCAGGGATCAAACCCGTGCCCTCTGCAGTGGAAGCAGGGAGTCTTGATAGTATTTTTTAATGTCATCTGTTAGAGATACATATGGCTTACAGGTGAAATGATATAATGCCTCCGGTTTGCTTTAAAACACTTCACCGTAGGAGGCGAGGAGCTGGAGTGGAAGGAGATACATGCAGTAAGATTTGTGAAAATGTTGATAATTTTTGAAGCTGGGTTATGTGTGTACTGGTCTCTCTACTTGAGTATATGCCTAGAATTTCCCATAATAAAAATTTGTCACTAGAGAACAGACTTGTGGTTGCCAGGGGGGAGGGAGGGAGGGAGGGAGGGAGGGATGGACTGGGAGTTTGAGGTTAGTAGAGGCAAACTATTACATTTAGAATGGATAAACAACAAGGTCCTACTGTATAGCACAGGGAACTATATCCAATATCCTGGGATAAGCCATAATGGAAAAGAATGTAAAAAAAAGAATGTATATGTATGTATAACTGAGTCACTTTGCTGTACAGAAGAAATCAGCACAACACTGTAAATCAGCTATACTTAAATACAGAAAAAGAAAGGTTAAAAAAATTGTCATTTAAAAAAAATCTCCTTTCCCTTCTTCAGGAGCCACATGGCTTCAGAAAACCCAGCCACCTCCTGTATGTCACTGAAATTACCCTGGAGCATCAGTGAGCCTGTCCTTGATAGGTTAACCACCAATATTGCTTCTCATCCCACATCTGACTTTTACAATATCATTCTCCCATTATACGCAACAAACAGCTATTATTTATTGAGTCCTTACTATATGCCAGGCACGTGTGGCCTCTTTAATTTTCAAGAGAACCCACGAGACGAGGAGTGGGCACTAGTCCATACTCTCAGGTGAGGACACAGAGGGACAGAGAGTTCTGTAGCTGGTAAGTAGTAGGGCTGGTATTCTCATTCCAAAATGCCTGTTTTTAGCTACTGTGCTCCTTTCCCATCCAGAAACTGCAAACAATGTTGATTTCACAATGAGTCGGGCGGACTGTTAAGAATGAAATATTTTATAGGGTCTCTCAGGATCCTTGGCACTAAGGCGAACCTACACCCCAGATTTCCCAGGGTACCCTGGTCTCAAATATTCTGACGCTTTAACCTCCATAAGCACAGACATTTATCATGTGTCCTGACTTTTTGTTTAAACAACAGGGTCAGTAGACCCGTAGAGAAAGGCCCAACAATTAAACCACTGACGGGTCAGGTGATGGAGTCTTTCGGTTCTGGGCTGCTCAGAACACTGGACACATGACCTCAGTCAGCCCTGCTCTCCCGGAACTGTCATCCCAAACAATCCGACATTGTGACCTCCCAGCAATCCCCACCTCAAAAGACTGGGACCAACTGGAACGGGCAGGAAGACAAAAGATGAAAACAAAACATGACCTTCTCTGAGCTAAGATCACAGCTGAAAAGACACAACAGAACCTTGTGGGGCCTCCACAGAAGGCCCGGAGGCTTCATGTTTGGTTTTCTTTGTCCTTTAAGGGGATTTTACTTTCCCTGCATAATTAAAAAAAAAAAAAAAGTGGCAGATCCGAAGGTAGGACCTTGGAGTCTTGCAACCTAGCCCTGGGCTAAGAATTAGCAGTAAAAGCACCCAAGTAAAACCGAAGGGCAGGGGAAACTCAATCCTTTTGTGTTGTTAAAAAAAAGTTTGGTGAATGTTAATTCCCTCTTATTGATTGTTAAAACTGCAGCTCAGATTCCACTGGGAGAGCGGAAACCCAAATTATCAAAATCTCCAGGGACTTTGGAAATAAGATATGTCATTGGTCTCTGCCTCGCTGTGACACCTGAGATTCTACCTAGTCTGCAGGGAGCACTTTCCCCAATCCAGCATCCTCATGACATCAAGGTTTTGAACCCATCAAGTGCTCTGCTTAATCCTCTCCCTGCCTTGGGGATGCTGGCAAGGGAGACAGCACTCTTGTTAGGCTTGTCTCGGCATGTGAAGAGAGCTAAAAGGTTTCTAAATGGATCTGGAGCAAGGTGCCTGCTGCCAAGCCAAGGCCCAGAGGCTCTTCCGACAGAAGCAGGTGGCCAGAGCTGCGGCTATATAACACAGGATGTTAAGGGAAGGTACCAGTAAGATGAACCTCAACTGCTAAGTCACCTTGTACTTGTACCTCCCATACAGATGTGCAAGGATAAGCAGAAAGAACTTGCAGAATGGTCCTTGACTCTTCAAAGCATTGCTTTATCAGGTGTTATTTCTCTCCTTACCCTCTGGATATCCCTGAGATGGAGGACAAGTGATATAATTCACACTAAACAGATGAGAAAACTCATCACATCTGTGGCTTGCTTAGAGACACACAGCCAAGTAGTATCAGAGCTGGGCCAAGAATCCTGAACTCGCAACATCTAAAACTGTCCTCTTTCCATGAAGATGCTTCCGTAGTGGTGGTACAGTCTTATGCTACCAGGCTAGCCTAATGCACATATAACATTAATGTGTTGTGTTAGATGAGGAAATGATATACGGGATGTGAACTGGGGACAAACCCCAGCTCAATGGTTTGTTTCACGTTTTATTCTGGAAAACTTCAAACATACATATGTAGGGAGAACAGTACAATAAATCCCCCTGTGCCCTCCAGCCAGCTAATGATCACCAGCTCACAGCCACTCTTGTGAAGGCCAGTTCTCTTGATCCCCACTAGTGCCCAGCGTACTAAACTGCTTGGCAGGCAAGAGTCAAATGGTTGCCATGGCCTTGGCACCTACTTTGGAACTCCCTAAGCCCTCCAGCACCCTGGACTGACACACCACAGAAGTCAGCAGAGATATGCCTCAAGAGGCAGGGGCTGCGTGTAGGACTGTGGTGAAGAGAGGGCACAGGACGTTGTTAGGTAACTTCAGACTCTAGCCTGTCTCAGAGAAAACGCAAACTTGAACTGGGATAGCTCTGGCAAGTTTAGGGATTTGACCAGAAATCCACAAAATGCTAAAATTTAATATAATTTAACCGACTTTTGTTAAGTGATTCCTATGTGTGAGGTTGGGCACATAAAGATGAGCAAAGATCCTGTGGCCTGTGAGGCTCAGGTCTCCCGTCTGAATATCCTGGGACTTTCCTGCAAAGAGGGCCAATCAGCACAAGTGCCTAAAAGAAAGAGGTCAGAGGTCGCTGCAGGAGGCATCAGAAGGTAACAGGGACTCTGTTCTGGGTACAGTTTCCACTAGGCTCTCCTCTGTCACCTCACTGTGGCTCACTCTCTGAGCGCGAGCACCTTTTGTCATTCCCACTTGGAAAGGGCTCCGCAGATGAGGCTAACCACTCGCCCAACGGTGGGCAAGTAAGAGCTCTGCGCCCCCCTTACTGGGGTTGGAGCCGGGCGGGGGAGGGTGAGTGGACACAGGGGCACAACTCCCTCCTCTCTCACTGTCATGTGATCAAGCCAACAACATGCATTTAACCTCTTTTGGGTATTGGGTAAGCATCGCATTTCACAATGTTGGGAGAGACAGGAAAAGGTGAGCATGTTCAAGCCTTCTGGATCTGAATACGAAAAGGGGCTAAGAGAACCACGAAGACAAAACCAGTAAAGAGAAACAGCAGGGTGTAGTACATAAGATCCTGAGTTCTGGCAGCAAAGAGACCTGGGTTTGAATACTGACTCAAGCACGAATTAATCCTGTGACCTTCGTGACCTTTGACCATTTGCTTAACTTCTCTGAGCCTATTTGAAATTAAGGGCAATAATATTTGAAAAGGAGAGCCATAATATTAGGTGGAACCATATGAAACTGTCAACATTTAACCATTTTTTGACCTTCGAAAATGGCAATTTCATAGACCACACTGTGTCGGATTTTTTTGAGAATTAAAGGAGGTATTACAAAAGCCTGGCACGCAGGAAGCATTCAATAAATGACAGTTACTATCAACAAACAAAAGGCCAACCCACAGTGCCCTGGGCATAGTAGGAGATGCAGCCCACAGATGTGCTCACCACCAGATCAGAGAGGAGGTCAGGGGATTTTTAAAAATTATTTTATCTCTTTATTTTTGAATATTAAGCAAAAGAGTATATGGTGCAAAGTAAACCTTCTTCCCACCCCTGTACTCCAGCCATAGTTCTCCCCAGAGGCAACTACTGTTATGGGGATTTGTGTCTTTCAGTGCAAATACAAGCTGTTCAGTGCATATACGAGTGTTCTTATATACGATGCACACACATATACACACACAAATGGTGGATATAACTCCGAGTTTCCTACATCTATCTATCTATCTATCTATCTATCCCATTCTCCCTTCATGCTTTTTTTTTTTTAATTATTTATTTTACTTTTGGCTGCGTTGGGTCTTCATTGCTGTGCACGGACTTTCTCTAGTTGCAGCGAGCGGGGGCTACACTTCGTTGCAGTGCGTGGGCTTATTGCTGTGGCTTCTCTTGTTGCGGAGCACGGGCTCTAGGTGCGCGGGCTTCAGTAGTTGTGGCACGCGGGCTCAGCAGTTGTGGCTCACGGGCTCTGGAGCGCAGGCTCAGTAGTTGTGGCGCACAGGCTTAGTTGCTCCGCTGCATGTGGGATCTTCCCCGACCAGGGCTCGAACCCGTGTCCCCTGCACTGGCAGGCGAATTCTTAACCACTGCGCCACCAGGGAAGCCTCCCTTCATGCTTTTTAACAGCTTTATTGTATTCTACTGTATGGCTATTACATGATCTCATTTGAGTCCCTAATTGACAGGCATTTGGGTTGTTTTAAACCTTTTGCTAAAATAAACAATGCTGCAATGAATGTTCAACGAATAGACATCATTTCATACACATCAGAGTTTATCTGAAGGATAAAGTTCCAGAAATGGAATTGTAGGATGAAGTAATATACATTTTTAAATGGCCAAATAGTCCAAATTGCCCTCCCCTGAGGTTATTCTAATTCATACTCCAGCCAGCAACAAGGGCCAGTTTCCCCACAGAGCTGATCAGTTTTTAATTCGTTTTTGACAGAAGGGAGAGACGGTTCAGGTGGGCTGGCCAGAGAATGCAGGATGGTGGCTCAGCGGCCAGCCTGCCATGAAGTCACTTGGACCGAGAGTGAGGGAATCCTGACACCTCAGCGTCAGCATGTAGAAAGCACTCTTCAACCCATAGCGAGCACAGAGATCCACACAGTTACACAGCCTCCCAGAGAGAAGGAGGGAACAGTAAAGAGCACTCCTCCAGGAGCACAGTGGGAAGAACAACACCCCTTCCCTGTAACTGGTGAAGGGGAGTCACATTTTCTCAGCTCACTTGTTAGTTTCAATGAGTTTGGGACCACCGGGTGTACTCCACCATAACCCAGCTCTGAGCAGACACCCTCAGAGGCCTATGGGAGAGGGAGGGGGGTGGACAGTGAAGCAAACCGCACATTTGGACTTTAGGAGGCGTCCGTTTGAGTCTTGCCTCTTCCACTTTTCTGCTATATGACCTTGGGCAAACCATAATTTTTCTGAGTCCTAGTTTCCTCCTTTATCAAATGGGGATAACAAGCAGAAAGACTAGAAGTTATGTTCTATAAAGTGTTTTTTTTTTTTTTTTTTTTTTTTTCAGTACGCGGGCCTCTCACCGTTGCGGCCTCTCCCGTTGCGGAGTACAGGCTCCGGACGCGCAGGCTCAGCGGCCATGGCTCACGGGCCTAGCCGCTCCGCAGCATCTGGGATCTTCCCGGACTGGGGCACGAACCCGTGTCCCCTGCATCGGCAGGCGGACTCTCAACCACTGCGCCACCAGGGAAGCCCCATGTTCTATAAAGTGTTAAGTGATGTTACCATACACAGTGTCTGCGGCATAGAATACAGTCCAAAAAGTTTAATGAAGGAACGAATGTCTTTTCCATTGAAATTGCTATTAAAATGATCTTTCAAGCAGAAGTTTCAGCTGTAACTAAGGCTCTGTCCGGAAGAGTTTTATGAGGTGTACTCATAGTAAAAGCTTATGGAGAAGACGTCCCCTGGCAGGGCCAGATCCAACAGAGAGTGGATCTACTCCCAGATGAGGGTCTTCATGGCGTCTGCTACCTCGATTAAGGTCCCCCTGCGCCCCGGTAATCGATTCCTCTCTAAAGCTCCTAGGACGCAGAGCTCCTGGTGTCATTCGGCACCCAACTGGTTTTCTTTTCTGTTTGGCTGACCTGCCTCTAGGAGTCTAGCCTAGGACCCCTAAGAGAACCACGCAGAAATCACAGAAGAGACAACCCGAGATGAGACTTCAAGGAAAGCGGGAGGAGTGAGAGCTAGCGAGAGCTCAGGCAACGCGGTGGAAAGCCTGCAAGTTCGCTCCGAGGGCCCTTCCCGGAGCAACTGGATCGAGCCGGTCCCAAATTCCGGATCCTCTCCAGGAAGGCTACTCCTCGCCTCTCAGTGCGGGCTCCCAGAGCCTAACCCGCCGCTCCCAGCGCTCCTGGCTGCTGGGAGCTCGTTTCCAGGTAGGGAGGCACCTGCTCCGGAATCGCCCTCCGGCCAGAGGGAGCCGATCCTCTCCGCCCAACCAAACACCCTCCCGGGCCCGCGAACCAACCCTCCACCCACCCCCCTGCACCAACCCCACCTCTGCCCGCGGGGCCGCTCACCTCCAGCCCGCTCGCTGGCGTCCCTGCCGCGCACCAGGCACCCGGTCCTCCCCCGCGCGCGTCCGCCGCTGACCTTGCGTCGATCTCGTCCGAGTCCGCAGCGGCCGCCGGGTCTCCGCTCCCCGGCAGCAGGGGTCGGGGTGGGCGGGGCGGGCCGGGCTGGCCCGGGAGGGGTGCCCGCCGGCTGGCCGCACAAAGCCGAGGCGACCTCGCAGCGCCCCATTCAACGCTCCGCCGCGCCCCCTCCTCGTCCGCTCCCCGCCCGCTCCTTAAAGGCAGAGCGCCGGGCTCGGCTCCCGGGGCGGCTCGCGGAGAGGCACAGGAAATGACCTCAGCAGGCTCCAGCCTCCCACCTCTCCGCACCGCTGGGCTCGTCCCTGGGGCGGCGGGGACGGCGGCGGGGTCCCGTGGGCCGCGGGGAGGAGGGGCGTGTCTCCCGGACTGCGGCCCCGAGCTCTCCGTGGAGGTCGAATCGGCTGCCGCCCGGGGCGGCCGAGTAGCCCCGGCATCTGCTCAGCTCCCAACCAAACTGGGACCCTCGCGGGACGCGGCACAAGACCAGACCCTCCCCCAAAAAGGAGGTTCCAGCATTTGTCGGGCGACTTGCAGGAACCGTCACGCCCGGATATTTGGAGCAGAAGTCTGTCCCACTGGCAGACCAAAGTTCTGATTTGTAATTTGAAACAAAACAAAACTCGCCACAGCCTAAAGGGTAATTTGCTTGCGTCTGTCCGACTGTATATATGCATGCACTCATTTATTTTAAAGGAGCCGGCCTAGGAGCCAGAAAGGCCAACAGGCCACCGTCTGCGGGCAGCTCGCTGTGCACCCTTGCAGTCCCTCAGCTCACCAGTATAATCCTACACCCAAAGGAGAGTGGAACACTCAATTTTTGGTTAGGTGGATATGGGGTAAAGAAGATGAATATGGAGAATATTGCAGGGAAGAATCTGCATTTCAAAACAGAGCTTTCTTCCCCAATCCTGCGGGCTCTCATTATAAGCCTGAACAGAGGCAGACATCACCAGGGTCCGTTTCTCCAAAGGGGCTTTAGAAGTCTCACTCCTGGCAGTGGTACAGGCAGTCCCTGGCTGCACCCCAGGTTTGAATCTGAGTCTCTGGAGATGAGGCTGGGAATTTGCCCAGCTAATAAACTCTCCAGGTAATTCTCATGAGCAATTTTGAGAGCCCAGACTCTATGGAATGCTGACCCCAGTAGTTCAGGAGGCCAAGGGTGAAAATTCAACTGAGTCAGTGGGACTTCAGGGGCTGAGCTTGCAAATGGATTCATAGCTCCTGAGGACTGGAATAGAACAGCCCCAGACTGTGGGACACTAGCCTCTGCTGTCCCCTTCAACACTGGAAGTGGTTGCCTAAGGAAGCCCAAAAGCAAGTCCTGTGGAGTTTGTAAGGGAGACTCATTTGTTCATTCATTCATTCATTCATTCATGCATGCATGCATGCATGCACTCACTCATTTTGAACAGGTAATCATGCACATAGTATAAATTTCAAATAATACAGAAGGGCTAACAATGAATAGTAAGCCTTCCTCCTGTCTCTTGTCCCCTAGATCACTCCCCCTCAAAAGCAGCTACTGTTGTAAATTTTTGTGTGTATTCCTTCAAGATATAAAACATACATAAGTATTCATGTATTCATAAATGCATGTGTATTCATATATATATATATTTTTATATATCCCTTTCAATACTGAGGAAGGCTTTTTTCTCTTGTCTTTACTATTCATGGACTCTAAGTGTGACACGTCAGCACACTTAGAGATGCCTTACTTTTTTCCCCCAGTTTTATTGAGATGCAATTTATATATGGCACTGTATAAGTTTAAGGTGTGCAGCATTACTTGACTTACGTACATCATGAAATAAGTTTAGTGAACATCCCTCATCTCATACAGATACAAAATTAAAGAAATAGAAATAAAATTTTTTTCCTTGTGATGAGAACTCTTAGGGGTTACTCTCTTAACAACTTTCATGAATAACACACAGCAGCGTTCATTGTATTTATCATGTTGTCCATTACACCCCTAGTACTTATTTATCTTATAACTGGGAGTTTGTACCTTTTGACCACCTTCATCCAATCCCCCCCCGCCCCACCCTGCCTCTGATAACCACAAACCTGACCTCTTTTTCTAGGAGTTTGTTTGTGAATTACTTTGTGTTTGAGGTATAATTGACCTACAACACTGTGTGAGTTCCTGTTATACAACATAGTGATTCGATATTTCTATATATTTCAAAATGATCGCTATAATAAGTCTAGTTATGATAAATCGCCATAAAAGATATAAAAATCGCCATAAAAGACATAAAAGATATTCCATAGTTATTGACTATATTCCCCACACTGTGTATTTCATACTCGTGAGTCATTTATTTTGCAGCTGGAAATTCGTACCTCTTAATCTCCCTCACCGATTTCTTTCCTTCCCCCACCCTCCTCCCCTCTGGCAACCACCTGTTTGCTCTCTGTACCTATAACTCTGTTTCTGTTTTGTTATGTTTGTTCATTTGCCTTACTTTTTTAAATGGTTACCTAGCATTCCTAATGATGGATAATTAAGATGCTTCCAGTCCTGGGCTATTGTATACCTTGCTGCAATGAGTATCTCTTTACATACTTCTTGGTCCACATATATGACTATCTTTATGGTTTAACACTTAGAAGTGGAATTGTTGGGTGTAAACACAATGTGAATTTTAAATTTCATTAGATGCTGCCCAACTGCCCTCAAAGGAGACTGCACCAACCTACACTTCTGTCCGTGTGTTTGAGTGCCCCTTTGTTCCCTCCCAGCGGTGACGATGAAGTGATTTATCACAAAGCACAAAGCTTTTAGAGAGGGAGGATGAAATGAGTTAAACACACGGACGATTTTAAAACACTGCCGGCACACAGAAAGTCTCAATAAAGTGTTAGCCGACACTCCTCTCCATGACCCTCCCCTTGCTTTGGGCTCTGTTTCAATCCCTGCTCTGTAAACTTGGGCGAGTTCGTTAGCATCTCTGGGACTCGGTTTCCATATCTTTAATGTGAGAATCACAATATCTCCCTCTGGAGCTGGTTTGAGGATTAAATCAGATAATAGAGTTAACATAAATATTGGGACCTGATCATTGTTCAATAAGTGATAGCTATTCTTCTTCCCTCAAATCTCCCCCCAACTTTTTATTCTGAAATTTTCAAACCTATAGAAGTTGCAAAAAGCTGTGCATTAAACACCCATATACTCTTCACATAGATTTACCAATTGTTAACACATTGTTACGTTTACTTTCTCTCCCTGATTCTTTTTTTCTCTCCATGTATATATGTATGTGTGTGTGTGTGTGTGTGTGTGAATATATATATATATATTTTTTATTTATTTATTTTTTCCATTTGTGACTTAGTTGTACACACCATGACCTTTTGCCCATGGGTACTTCAGCATGTTCCTCCTAAGAACAAGCATGTTTTCCTAATATCATCACACTTACAAAATTTATCATCAACACAATACTATCACTGACTGTACAGGTGATAGTTAAATTTCCCTAGTTGTCCCAATAATGCCCTTTAGGGCTCAGTTTTATAGCTCTCCTATTTACTGTTATAAGTCCCTACCTAGTACTCCCCAGGGAGAATGGATGCCTGGAGGAGGATGGGCCTGCCCCCTCCTCCACTCCAGGGAGAAAGTGACTCCCACAGCCCTAGACCCTGGCATTCTTTGGGGGCTGCAGGTAATCAATAAGCAGGCTGGCAAGGATGCACACAGGCAGAGCAGTTTCCCATCGAATGCTAGGGATTGTCCCACCAGCCTTCTTTGCTACGGTTCTCTCCTCTGCCTGACCCCAGCCACCCAATGCTAGCAGCCCAGAAAGGTCCTGCCTGCCTCCCCCCGAGCTCTGGTTGGGTTTCTGATGTCTCCTCCACCTGCCCTCTCGTTGGTCCCCGATCATCAGGGGCAGCTGTTCAGGCTCCAGTGAGGCCTGGCTCCCCAGCAGTGCCCTCAACCACAGCTCCCATGCCACGCCTCCCCAAGGATGAATTCTTTTGGACCTTCAGGGTGACCTACCCCTAACTTAACTCTGGGATCAAGGGTTGGAATGTCTGAGACACTGTCTTTTCCCCACAATCTTTTTGTCTTAAAGCACTTTCTTTGTTTTTAAAATTTTATTTATTTTTATTTTTGGCTGCGCTGGGTCTTCGTTGCTGCACACGGGCTTTGTCTAGTTGTGGCGAGTGGGGACTACTCTTCGTTGCGGTGCGGTGGCTTCTCCTGTTGCGGAGCACAGGCTCTAGGCACATGGGCTTCAGTAGTTGTGGCTCACGGACTCTAGAGTGCAGGCTCAATTGTTGTGGCGCATGGGCTTAGTTACTCCACGGCGTGTGGGATCTTCCTGCACCAGGGCTCGAACCCGTGTTGCCTGCATTGGCAGGCAGATTCTTAACCCCTGCGCCACCAGGGAAGTCCTTAAAAGCATTTTCTATGCAGCCCTCCATGGACTGAGACAGAGTCAGACCATGGCCGCTGCCAAGCCAGATGATAGTATCTGCTGACGCCAATGTCCCTCTCTTCTCCCCTCCCTCCCACCATTTCATTCATTCATTCATTCATTCATGATAGCTGACTTTCAAGTTGTTCCAGGGATTCTATTAGCTGCCCAACTATAACCTTGGATAAACCATCTCCTTGCTTCCTGCCTCAGTTTGTCCTGTTGTAAAGTGGGGAAATTATTTCCTCGGCACAGCTACCCTTCAGGTCATAATATCTGAGAGTTGGAGGAAAAGGCAGGATTATGAGGGAGTCACCACAGCAAAGGGGGAACTTTGCAAAACTGAGGCAAAGAAAAAAAAAGCCATGTTGGATGGGTGCTGTAGTGGGAGAGGGAGGGGAGCAGGCAGGACTGGGTGGGAGCTGAGAGAAAGGCTCTGAGCCTCCAGACCCCTCTAAGGATTCACGGAGAGATGGTACCCACAACACCTAAAGCTCGTTTCTGTTTGATGTTAGCTTATTATTACAAGTGGCCTGACAGCACCGAGAAGGGGAGAAAGTCATCATGTGCCTGGAGTCGAAGGCTCAGTTGGGCCACGGAAGCTGAGGGCCTCCTCTCACTCTTCCGAGAAGAGCATCAGGCCTGGATAGGCACCTGTTGTGAACAGATCTGAACTCCTTTGGCCCTTTGGCAATTGTCGGTTCTTATATTTCCAGCCACTGGTGATGAGAGGTGAGTGGAGGCCTCTTGTCCCCTTTCCATTACCTCCTACAGGTGGGGCATTAAACATGGCCAAGGCCAAAGTCTGCCAAATGTACAAACATTTATCAGCAAGCCGGCACCAAAAGTCCCACAACCTGCTTCCAGGGAGTTGGGGAGTTGGGGAGTTGGCCTGGTCTGGTTCTCACACATCATTCGTCATCATCTTTCTGGCTACTTCCATATTTTGAAAGCCACTCATTTCACCAGTGAAAGATTATTTCTAGCATCCTTCAAGCACATCCAGGCCGCTAGTGTACATTTTGATGGCGTTTGAAGTGTTTATGTAACCACCCTCTAGAGTGCAGATTCCTGATTAGAGCACTTCAGGTGCTAACTAACCACTCTAGGAGTGAGAGGAGAGTCCATTTATATCCATACACCATACCGTTTAGACTGAAATAGTTAAAAAAGAAATTCCTCCAGAGTCAATATCACAGCATCCTAGTCTGTGCCTGGTTCCCCGGACAGCACTGTGGGAAGGAATGGGGACCTTGGAACCGGCCAGGCCGCAGTTCAAGTCCCAGCTTTCCCACATATGTGCTGATGTAACCTTGGGATGGTTGCTTAAGCTTTCCGAGTTAATTTTTGTTTGTAAAATGGTGATAATAATTCTCGCATCTTAGGCTTGTTGAGAGGGTTCAATGAGATAGTACGTGTCTGACACTTAGCAAGTGCTGTATAAATGGTAGCTTTTGTTATGCATTCTTTGAACAGATATTTGCTGGAAGTCTAATGTTTACCAGATACTCTCCTACGTCCCTCTCTCGGTATCTCCTCTACTAGGTCCAGAGGTGGTATCTGCTCCCAGAGAATTCTCTTTGTTGCAGGATTGCAATAGTTAAGCAAGATAGCTTGAGAGACAGCAATAACTCTAGGAGAGCTGGTGAAATGTTTGACGGTTCATCCTTCCCATGTCCTGGGCCTGCTAGAGACCTCACTTCCTAACCCCACTTGTTTTCTCTGAGCAGGGCTCTGGGCTCCAGAGATCCATCCTGCCTCATGGAAACCCTCCCAAATCAAAGCAACCCTTCTTCTGCCTTCAGGGCCTGGTTCTCAGTTGCTGTTGGAAGGAGAGCAAAGGGAAAGAAGGAGAGCCAAGAGGAGAGCGGGGAGGGGCCTCAGATTCTCAGGAGCCCTAGGGCCAGTCCTGGTCCAGCCTTATGCCTCAGGAGCAGGGGCAGAGCTTGGTAGCTTTTGGGAGGCTATTTCAACTGCTGAATCTCTGGGACCAGCCAGAGCAACCATGGGCTGGGTCACAGAGGCTCAGTTATCATCCAAGTGAGGCTGGGAGGACAGTGATGGGACTTGCAGAGAGGTGCAGGGTAGGAAGGAAACGAGAAGGCCCAGAGGCAGAATTCTGTGTGTGTGTGTGTGTGTGTGTGTGTGTGTGTGTGTGTGTGTGTGTATTGGGTGGGTGTACCCTAACGTTGAGTGTGGATCCCTCTTTCATTTATTCATCCAGCTACTCACTAACAAGTATTTATGGAGCACTTCCTATCTTCCAGGCACTGTGCGAGGAAACAGACTGTGGCAAGTGTGACGGAGGAACGCAGGGCACAGGCTTCAGAAGCAGACATACCTGCCATTGAATCCAGGCTCTTCCCAGTGGGGAACATGTGGAAGAACCGATGCAATTACCACCTGTATCCCCACAAATGATCCATCCAGTGCAGCTGTGGGCTCTGGAGCCAAAGAGAGCCAGGCGGAGGAAGCTGGTGGAGGGGTTCTGCATTTGGAAAACAGAGAGCAGGATTCTTACCTGCTCTGAGGGATGGAGATAAAGGTCTGCCCCTGTGCATGGCATATGATAGGCACCTAGGAAATGTTGTTAAATGAGGAGGGAACGTGAAGGTATAAAGGGGTAAAAGACTAGGAAGATGTGCGAAGACTAGGGACCTGGAAACTAACTACTAAGAGGATTAGGTGGAAGGAGGGCCTGAAGGAGAAGGATTCCAGTGAGAAGGTAGGCAGTGATTCCCCATCACGAAATCCTGGGGACACATTAAAAACATGCATTCAGGGCTTCCCTGGTGGCGCAGTGGTGGAGAGTCCGCCTGCCGATGCAGGGGACACGGCTTCGTGCCCCGGTCCGGGAAGATTCTGCGTGCCGCGGAGCGGCTGGGCCCGTGAGCCATGGCCGCTGAGCCTGCGCGTCTGGAGCCTGTGTTCCGCAACGGGAGAGGCCACAACAGTGAGAGGCCCCCGTACCGCAAAAAAACAAAACAAAACCAAATAAACATGCATTCAGGCTCAGGGCTCTGTATTTCCCGGTTCCTTAGGACCCGTAGGGTGCCTGGTATTGACTGGTTTGTCGTACATCATATTCGAACACTCCAGTGATCTTCTCAGAGAGCAGCAACGGCCCCAGAGGGGAACACAGGGTAGAGCTGATGTAATGACAACATATATCAGTGCAAAATGATCTGTCCAGTGCAGCTGTGGGCTCCCCAAGCAAGAGAGAGCCAGGCGGACGGGGGCTGGGTAGGATAGGGGCGGAGAGGGGGAAAAGGAGATGGCAGGGAGGGAGAAAGGGAAGCTGAGTTGGGAGCTGATGGAGCTCAGGGAATGAGAACCTGGTAAATCCAGTCATCTAACTGGGATTCTAGATCATTTTAGAACTTGCAACATCATGGTTTGAAACCAGCTGTCTTATTTCTCCATTAGCTTTCATCACAGAGGAAAACAATGGCAGCTCACATCAGGGGGCAGGACGGGCTGGGCAGAGACCAGCTCCAAGCAGGTGGCAGGCGCTATAGCAGCCTGGGGAGCCCCTTGGCTTCCCCTCTAAGCATCTGCTTCTCCTGACTGGAAGAGGCCTATGAACCGGGGTGGGGCAGGGCTTGGCGTTCCCTCTGCTTCAGGGATACCGCGCTCCCCTGCAGGGCGCCTTCCAGGGTGGCTGTAATACTGGGCCAGCAAACACCCCAGCATTCACAGAGAAGGGAAGATGTGAAATACCTGAATGAATGAGAAGGCATAGCCGTTGCAGCCCTTGCCCCACACCTGGGTGGTTTGGGATGAAAACAGTAGGTCTCCTTTGATCAATCAGACCTTTGCTTCCTGTGCTTCTGGTCGTTGTGCTCAGGCTCGGGGTTTTTACCAGAAGCGTCAGGGCTCATATCCTACCGGAAGCTGTTGTTGCCAACTCCTTTTTGTGAAGGGGGTTTAGTCCAGATGACAAACCTGTCTTCCGTCTCAGAGTCCTGGGTGTGACCCAGGACCCGCCAGGACGTCGGAGGCTCTTGCTCAGCGCCATCTAGTGGTCGGCATGGCTTATTTTCCTAAAGGACCCTGAGCCCCAGCATTCTTGCTCCCAGCCACACCTAGGGCTAGATCTGCTCCCTTCTCCTCGGACCGCTGCAGGCTTTGGTCACTTTGAAAAGTGGTGATTAACGAAGCTTTAAGCTCTGCCTAAAGTGGAGACTTTAAACTCTGTATCCTTTGTCCTTGTTCAACTTTACATAGTTTCAGGGAAGGGGATAGGAGAATTTAGTGGTATTAAAAGACTAAGGTGAAGTAGGGATAGATGGAAACAACATTCTCCTTTTTCCCAGCTGCCTGGATCCAGCATGCACAGATCATCAGCTTGGAACTTTTTCCAGGTCTCTCTCACCCAACTGTGCCATAAGAGGAGGGCACAGGAAGAGTCTCTTCTGCACAAAGTCCAAGCTGAGCGTTAAGAATCATCTTTACTCCGCCACAAATAAAGTGATGGGACACGGAGCTGGAACCAGACTGCTTGACTCAGAGCACTGAGGGAATCCACCTATTGGGAGCTTTCCTCATGTAAAAGTGAGCTTTGGAGTTTTCAGAGAGGTCCTGTGGACAGTGCACATTTCCAAAAAGGAATATCCACATTTCTAGGTTCTCAATTTCCTGGTTCAGGTCCAGAAGAGGGAACACTAGTCCTTTTCTTCTTACAGAGTTGGGTCCACCCAAAGGAATCAGGTAGAGCCTACAGACAGGTCTTGTACATAAGAAGGGAGGTGGGCTTCCCTGGTGGCGCAGTGGTTGAGAGTCCGCCTGCCGATGCAGGGGACACGGGTTCGTGCCCCGGTCCGGGAAGATCCCACATGCCGCGGAGCGGCTGGGCCCGTGAGCCATGGCCGCTGAGCCTGCGCGTCCGGAGCCTGTGCTCCGCAACGGAAGAGGCCACAACAGTGAGAGGCCCGCGTACCGCAAAAAAACAAAAAACAAAAAACAAAAAAAGGGAGGTAAGCGATGGAGCAGAACACGCCCATTCCTAGGATGGGAAACCAACAGACATTGCTCTGGGAGTGAGACGTGACTGCTGCTCCGTCCAAGCACTATGCATTGTCCCATTGGCCACTGGATAAACATTCAGATGGCATCTGGAATTGCCTGAACCTGCAAGCAGGAATTTCCCTGCAGGGCACAGGGGGTTGTGCCTACGTGGACCCAGGATCTCTGGAACAAAGACACTCTTGGGAAGAACATGATTCTTTTGGGAAGCAAAATCTTAGTGTTGAAATAAATTCATTGGTGGGGACTTCCCTGGTGGTGCAGTTGAGACTCTGTGCTCCCAGTGCAGGGGGCTCAGGTTCGATCCCTGGTCAGGGAACTAGATCCCACGCACATGCCGCAACTAAGAGTTCGCATGCCCCAACTAAGGAGCCCGTCTGCCGCAACTAAGACCCGGTGCAACCAAATTAATTAATTAAATTTTAGAAAAAGAAATAAATCCACTGGAATATCCGGAATGAGAAATTTCCCTAAATATACTTGCCACTCAAGCCAGTGGAATAGTAATGTACATATGTAGTAATGTACATAAGATTGGAAACCATTTATGGAGGTAAAGATCACTAAAAATTTTCTAGGACCTTTTCCTCCACTCCAAATTCCTGTTCTCACTGACAGAGTTTTATAATTCTTGTGTCATTCCTTGAGCTACATCATTCAACATTTTTCTTGTTAGGAGAAGGATGCTTGAAAAGACCGTGTTGCCCCAAATATTTATAGCAGCAATAATAACAAAGTAAAGACAAAAAGATATAACCTAAATGTCCATCAGTTGGAACCTAGTAAATAAGTTATTAAAATTCATCTAGAAAATAAAATACTATGCAGCCATTAATATTTACGTTGAAGAATTATTTTTATTGACATGGAAAAATATTCATTACTTAATGTCAAGTGAAACAATTTCTAGAAAAGTATGTATGTATAATATAATTGACTTTATGTAAAACTATATGTATGTAAATATGGGTAGAAGACTTTTTCCGCCAAATATTAACAATGATTATCTTTGGGTGTAGAAATTTGGTGTAATGTTTTTAGTTTTTGCTTTGTTCTTTTTATATTATGTGAATGTTTTCTAAGGAATGTGAATCATTTTTCTAATAAAGCTATTAAAATGTTTTAAAAATATTGATCTCATCAGTAAAGTAGAAAACTGAGATTCAGAGAAGTTGACAACTAACTCAATAAAGCCACAATCTGCCAGTCGGAGAGCCAGAATTTGCCCTCATAACTTCCCATCTTTCAAGTTTAATGCCAACTCACGGTCTCCAGCTGGTGAAGATCCTGGGCAGGGATTTGGCAAGGGGGCGAGCTGAGGACCAATGCCGAGATCAGAGGGGACTCACATGCTTTTGATATTGCCTGGGTCCTGTTACCTCTTCAGAGCAATTAAGCTATGACCACGACAGCAACTGGATTCCTATTATACACCATGTTCTTGTGGTCTGGAAGTTGTCCAGGTCTTGAAGGAACAGACACAAGTCTGGGGACAGAGTTAAGTTAGGCCTAGTTCTAATCCAAGCCCCTTTTACATAGTGCAAGGGAAATGTCGTATTCAGCCGTGGTCTCCACTTGAGGAAAGAAGGAATGTGAAGCTAGTTGGGTGTAGTCCAGAGGCTTGACTTTGTGAGGTTCTGGGCGGGAGCAGCATGGCGGATGATTTCAGGGAGAAAGTCTGGAGCCCCTGTTCCTTCCCTGTACCCCTTCTCACTCCTCCACACTCACCCACGTTTATCCTGGACTGCAGCACCAGAGACCCTCGTGAACCTTCCTTTGACATTCTTAGAGTTTCAGGCCATCATCCAGTTCCATTCAGTTAGGACGGGGGTGGGACCCACCGGGTCCAATGTTTTCCTACAACACGAATTTGGACTTAAATAGTAAAAGCTCCAGGATATGGTGTAGTGTTAATCTCCCATCATACAACTGCCCACAAGGGCACTTACCAGGTCAAGACGAGGCCTCGAGCAACCAGTTCCCTTCTTAGCCTGTGCACTCTGAACAGACATGCAGGTCCAGAACAAAGCACTTATCCCCTCTGTGGTCTTCCTTTTTCCATTGGGAACCCCACTATTGTTCCTTCTCTGTCCCTGTACCCCTCTGCTGTATTCCCCGGGGAGATCACAGCTCTATACCTGACATTACTGCTCACAGATATGGAAAAATCCACTAAAGATGGCAATACCCCTTCCCAAGTCTGTACTTGCTGAAGGGCACAAGAGAAAGCAAACCCTTGACCTAAGCCGTGGACAAGAAAGAAGGGTAAAGAGTCTCTTGACAGAAAGAAGTGTATAAATTTGTAAATACTAGTCAATTTTGAGCCAGTGCCTGAGAGTTTACTTTACAAATCAAGTGTGGTAGAGATAAAGCTTGGCATGGAAACAGCTCCGTCTGAGAACACAAATAATCACATGCCCTTCCACGGGAGGTACAAAATTTAAGTCACTGGGAGCATCGGGTAATACTGAGTTAGAGACTGTTGTGTATTGTTCCCATATCCATATGCTTAGGTCTCAATCTTTTCACCACTATGACCCTAATTCTTAGCACAGTGCATGGTACATTAAAGTTGTTAAATTGAATAACAGTTTCCTTGAGGGCTTCCCTGGTGGCGCAGTGGTTGAGAGTCCGCCTGCCGACGCAGGGGACACGGGTTCATGCCCCGGCCCGGGAAGATCCCACATGCCGCGGAGCGGCTGGGCCCGTGAGCCATGGCCGCTGAGCCTGCGCGTCTGGAGCCTGTGCTCCTCAACGGGAGAGGCCACAACAGTGAGAGGCCCGTGTACCGCAAGAAATACCCAAAAAACAAAAAACAATTTCCTTGAAGTCAGGATTCCAGTCCTCTCAACAGCACAGTACTAGAGAAGAGAAGACATTAAATATATAACTTCTTAATCAGTTAGCATCTAAGACTAATAGGACACCTCACCTGAACTAATTCCCCAGACAAGATGGAGTCCCTGAGATCATCAACCCCTCAGGCTTACACAAACTTTCCCGAAGGTGGCAGAGTTCTCCTAGATGGGCTAGGACAAAGGGGGTAAAAAGAATTGAAACAGATTTTATCCTACCCTCGGTGATACAATCCCAATACCACCGCCCCACCTACCCCCATTTCCCCCTCCCAAGCTGGGCTGCTTCTCAGCCAGCTCCTATGGGACAACTCTTTTGACTCAGATCTACAAAAAGCAAGATTCTCCCACTCTAACCCATCTCAGGACCTAGTGGGGCCAGGAATTGGGTCTTGGATGAGATGCTGTGATAGAATTTCTTAACCTATTAATGTTGCTGAGTCCTAAGATATCCTTCTGCAATCACTGCGTCAGGCTGAAATTTCTCTTTGAACTGATATAGTGAAGTTGGGACAGGCACCCAGTGTCCCCCAGGCAGAAGGGCTTAGATAGCAGCATAAAAGCTTTTAGTTGCAAAGCCTTCTCATAACCAGGCTCGCCTTAACAATACTCCTTTGTCCCCCCTCAGACGACTAAGCTCCTTGTATCCTGGCAAAGGGAGGCACGAGGGGAGGTGACTAGCTTGGAGTTTGGTTTCTAATCTCCAGGGCAGAAATTCTTTCAAATTTGCCCAGCACCTGGGCTGACTGCTGAGTGGGAAATGAGAGCAGCTGCGGATGGGGATGGCTCTCCCCATGATTCCCAAGTTTCATAATCAACTCTAGCCCTCCCCAAATTTACAACCTTCACAGTTAAACTCACACTTACAACTGTGTAGTGTAGTTCCAATGTATGTTCATATTTTCACTTTGATTTCTTTTAGCATTGGCCTCCCCCTCCCCCTTAATTTACTGCTAGTCTCATGAACCTGCACTCATTTTCCAGGCTACCTTACTGCACACACGTTAATGTCGTAATGCTTTATGGATGAATTCATATTATCACACAATGGTGAGTTCCTCATTTTCAGGCTCGAGGCGTTCATGAATACTGCATAGTTCTTATCCACTGCGTTTTCTTTTTGATGACTGAAAAAAAGAGAGAGGACATGACTTTTAAATATCCCTAAAGTAGGAACATACATTATTTTGAGAGCTCTGTGAAAGTATGCACCCCTTTCCCACATGGACATGTGGGTAGCAAACCTTCTGATAAAACTGCAGTCAACTTGACCATTTCCTTGGGGCCTGATGCCTCTTCCCCCTCCACTGGTACCACTTTCCACTCCTCAGAGGCATTTAATAAACATTCAAGGACATCCTTAATAACCTATTGTGCCTGCTTCCCTATCACTGTTCATCCATTCCTGAGCACAGCTCGCAGCTGTGCAAAGTCCCTAAAACGTTGGCCTGTCTCTAGCTCTATACTCACCCCAGCACGAGCAGTGATTTTCATCAACAGTCTAGGCCTTCCTGTCCCAGTACTTTTCAGAGCTTCCTGCTACTTTCTGAAGGCTTCTGTGCTTCCCCCTTCACCTTTTCTCATAGCTGAGAACTTTACAGGGCCCCAAGTCAGGTGTACATTTCCTGTGCTACTTGCTTCCCCCATACCATGGACATTCCCTTTTCCGGGGATGCCTAGCAACCTCTCCTTTCCTTTGGGTAACGGTAACAGCACTTTGATTTCTCTGTCTTACCTCTCATTTGTGATGTGGGGTGCTGATAGAGCTTACCTCTGGGTATCCTGCTGGCCCTTCCCTGGCCAAGATGTGGATGCGTGAGTGAACTTAGGCAAATTTGATTCTTACACTTGAGCAGAAGTGATAAAAAGATTGAAGCCCCTTTGTTCCGGCAGCAAGGCCCTGAGGAGGCTCTCAGTTACTTCCCATTCCCTGGACTCCCAAAGCTGTCCTGGTCCTAGCCTTTTCAAGTCTGTTCTGCCCGCATTCCCTCCAAATCTGTGAGCCACCTGATCATAGCCTGCCAATAAATTCCTTTTAGACTTAAGATAGCTAAAGTCAGTTTCTGTTGCTTGCAACCAAAGAATCCTAAATGGTACAGGTTCATACTCCTTAGCCTCTTTATGCCTCTTTCCTTCCTATTTCAAGAAAAGGCTTTTATAAAGAGATTCCTTCCCCCCCCCCATTTTCAAACTCCAGCAGATTACCTTGACCTCCTCTCTTACTGCCAAGACCATGCCCATATCTTCTGGAAGACAAGAACTTTTCTGCCCTTCCACTAAGCACACCATCTATAAAGCAGAAGCACTTGTCCACCATAAGTAATTTTCATGATGACTTTCATGGGAAAGTTTCTTTCCTTTCTGTTTCAAAGGGAACAGAAATATTTCTGTGTGCCTCTTCTGGAGGACTGGTTCCCTGGGGGTACACCAGTTCTTTCTCACCCCACTTATTTTCGTGTTAAGCTGGTCCAAATAATTCCAAGCTCAAGATTGCCTTTGACTTCAATGCTTCCTCGGCCCCTACCTCACTCCTCTCTTTCTTATCACAGCATCTGGGACACACTATACCTAGTTCTCTCTCGGCCTCCAACTTCCATGCTCCAGCTCCCTCCTTCCTGGTCCTTCCTGCTCTGGCTGCTGGCCCAGTCCCTCCACTGAAATCACCCTCTGGAGCAACATCTCTCCTGACTTGTAGTCAGAGGGCAACCCCCAAAGAACCAGTCCTCTCTAACGAGCATACAGAAGTGTTTTTCTGGTGCCCCTTGAAAGTCATTGAGAAAACTACTTATGGTGGACAAGAGCTACGGCTTTTATGGATGGTTTGCTTTGTAGAAGGGCAGAAAAGTTCTGCCTGTCTTTCAGAAAATATGATTAAGAACCTAACATATTCAAGGCACTTTAGAAACACAAAGACACTTGAAAGACTGTCTTTTTCCCTGCCTAGTGGTAGAAGAGAAATGTGAAGAGAAAGACCATTAGTTGCCTGTGGTGGCAGGGAATTCAAACTACGTATGTGTTCCTGGCACTGTGCTATGGTCCTAACACGCATCATCTCATTTGTGCTTGCAACAGCCATGGGGTTGAGTTTTATCACCATTTCCATTTTGCAGATGAGGAAATAGGCTCAGAAAGCTTAAATAAACTGCCTCAAGACATCTGGCTGGGATGTGGGGTCTGAACTCAGATCCAAGTTGCTCTGATAAGACAAGAAGTCAAAGGGCTGGCGTCCTTTGGCGTGTGTTAGTGCGGTGGGGCTTGGTTTGCCCCATGGCCCTCCACCTTGAATCTATACTTGAATCACTGGAACCACTATCATGGTGCCTACCTTCACCCAGGGCCACCCCGCCCCAATCCATTCCCAGAACACCGCATGCTTGTCTCAGCATTCTTTGGGTGAAAAGCCAGGGGACTCACTTGCTGCTACAGATGCTATTTTTAGGTCTGCTTCTGCAACAGACAGCTCTGTCCTGTACACACCTGATCTTATTTGAAATCTTCTAGGTGCAGATGGAAAGGACCTTGGATGGGGTGCCAGAAGACCTAAGTTTGAACTGCATTCTGCCTTTACTAGCAATATAACCTTGACCATATATAATCTCTCTGAGCCTTGATTTCCTCATTTATAGAATGGGGATTAAAAACAGCTGCCTTACCCAAAGAGAGAAGATATGTCCATTGTAACGCATTATATAAATTTTTATTAGGAAGAAATGATTCTTAATTTGGGAATGAGGAAGACCCAGATGATGGAGTTAAGTCCATAGGAGAGCTGGTTACAGGAGAGAGTGACTGATGCCAACTCTTGTGCCTTAGTTCCCAACTCTTCCTTCTTCAGATTCTGTAACTGGCACCTTGGCTTCTATATACTATGGCTTCTATACTAAAATTATATAGGAAAACATTTTCTTTGACCTCAAAGTTTATTTTTTGCCTCTGATTTCAAAAGAAATTCAAACATTTTTGCTGGCCCCCAAAATATTGTGGGTGCTAGGCACTGCAAAGTACCTAATGGATAAGTCATCCCAAATTCAGATCTTCTGCCTTAACAGACCGCTGTGCTTTCCTCTGAGCAATGCTGCCTCCCCCAGCCAGAAGGGAGTAGGATCAGCGGCCAGCCACAGATTGAGAACCAGAGCAGAACTGGTCCTCCGAGGCAAGGGGGCACCAGGGAGGTCCCTCTGCAGCAGGTGGGCTTTGCTGCCAGACTTACTGAAGCCTCTTCTTGCCAAGGTGTTTCTCGGAGGGGGCTGTCTCCTGCCTCTCTGACAGTGTTCTAGGACAGCCCACATGCTTCACTGTAGCTCTGATCGCTTCTCCCCATCTCTGCTTTACCCCCAGCAGAAAACACTTTCCTGTTATTGAAGGCCTACTGTACTGAGGACTCTACATACATTGCTATTGGGTCATCACAATATACTTATGAAATAGGCGATATTATCTCCATCTTAGAGGAGGAAACTAACTCAGAGAAGCCAAGAGCTCTTGCCACTGGCACCACATGGCTGTGCACTTCCTCTGTGGGTTTGAGAAACCCAAGACTTAGGATCAGATTAGGTTCGGACTGGAGGACAGCAGCTCAGCTTCTCATCCAGAGTGGGGCAAGGCCAGCTGGATGAACCTCAGGTTCCTTTTCTTAGAAGACTCTGTTCTGCCTTGGACCCCTGAGAGCTCTCTGTCACTGTGGCACATGACAAAAAGGGGGTGAGGGCTAGGAGGGAAGCAGCCATCAGACCTCACAGATCAGGTCTTGGCACACATATGGTCTGTGTGAGAATTAGAAAAGAGCACCCCCTGGACGGATTATTTACAAAAAGATACCTTCAGGGGGCACTAGAAATTGTAAAAATGTCCTTCCCTCTTGGCTGCAGAGCCCAGGGCCAAACCCAGGCTTGGTGTAGGGATTGGGGTTGCATTGTCTTCCTACTCCCTGCGCAGCCTTTCTGCAGGACCCAGGACCCGCCTGAGGGGCCTGTCTCAAGGCAGGGCCCTCTGCCACTGATTTCCCACAGTTCCACATACCAAAATCTCCAGGCTTTCTAGATGACATCCATTATTTTCCACCTTCCAATAGAAGAATCGAGATTGATTTCAGAAGGAAAATCTTATGTTTAATCTTTGTGGTATAAACCAAACTGTGGGCCTTGGACGTTCAGGCTCTGCCTTAGGTAGATTCCTTAACTTCCACAGGGCTCAGTTCTTCCATCTTGAAAATGGGGATAATAAAACTCATCTTGCAGGCCCGTTTCAATGAATGGACGGCACGGAACATTATGCTGGCATATAGTGGGTCTGCAATACCACGTTGACCGTGGCCCTCAGGTAGCTGGGACCTACAGGATACCCACAGTGGACATTGTACACGCAGTCCACACAACTCCTACAAGCTGGGAGCTGAGGGGTCCCGGCTGGTCCTCTCCTCGGGGCTCCTGCAGACACCTCAAACGCAGGCGCGGTGGCAGGGGCTGGGAGGGCCGAGGAGCTCTGCACTGCAGCCACCTGCGCCGCGGCCCGGACCGAGGGCGCGCTTCCAGGCGCCCGGGGCGCCGCCGACTGACGGCGGCGCGAGGCGGTGCGGTCGGCCGGGCAGCGGACCCGGCGGGGGAACGGGGGAGCGGGCGAGCAAGGAGTTAAGCGGGGCCGGAGGCAGAGCGCTTGTCAGACGCGAGCATGTGCAGTTTGCACCGCATCCGTACTATGGGTGAGTGCCGCCGCCGCCGCCGCCGTCGCCGGCTTCGTTCTGCCCGGGCAGCGGCGGCCACAGCCCCCCGACCCCCGCACCGCCGCCGCGGCGGCCGACACACAATGCGGGACTAGGCGCCGCGCGGGAGGACCGGCTGCGTGGGGGAGGCAGGGCCGGCAACTCGGCGCGGGGGGAGCCCGAGCGCCGGGCTTGGGGGCGGGGAGCAGGCGGCGCAGGAGAGCGCCCCGAGCACCGGCGCGGGAGGAGGAGCGGGAGCGAGCAGGGGAGACAGCGCTCCCGGCCGCACCTGCGCCCGGCAGGCGGCCGGCCCTGCCCTGCCCCTGCTCGCGGCCCCGGCCCCGGCCCCGCACCGGTAGGTGCCCCCGATGCCCGCAGAGAGGCCTTTCCGCCGCCGGGAGAGGTGGCCGCGCGGGGCGGGCAGCGCCGAGTGCGGGGGGGCGCGGGCGATGGTGCGGTGATGGGGAAGACCGGGCGACCGGGCTGGGGGCGCTGCCGGATCCCGCTTCCTCTTTGCTTTCGGTTTCGAAGCGGTGCCCCGGCTCGAGAGCGTGCCGCAAATTAGATGGTGCGCCCAGGCTTGGATTCCCTGAGGGGGATGGGCGCACAGGGGGGCGTGTTGGGGAAGGGGGTGCACGCTGGCAACTTTCACCTCCTGAAACAAAGGGGGCTTGGGGAGATGCGAGGGGAAGGGGTCAGCCGGGGATCTCCGGCAGCGGATGGTTGACATCCCCTCTTCCTCCGGGCGGAGAGCATCCCCTAGGCCGCCTCAGGGGAGCGGAGGGGGCGTCAGGCTGGGTGGAAGCTAGAGAGGCTTGGGAGTGGGAACCACGGACCCTCCTGAGTTTGAGGCTGAGGACTTTTCTGAAGGGGAGGGAACCGTGCCAAGATGAACCCTCTCTCCAGGGTGCATAGAAAAACTAGGTGATGGTGGACTGCACACCTAGGCGTCCTCCCCTTCCCAGCCCCCTGGCTGCCAGCTCTCCATCTGCCCACCCTGATCTCCGGTCCTCTGCGGGAGATGCGGGGCCGGGATGGGGACCATTACAGCAAGGGGAAGGCGATATTGGCCTTTTTCCCAGGTGTCTTCCTTTCCCTCTTTCTGTGCCCAGTCAGAAACTGATCCCCTTCCCTTCCTGCCCTGGACTATGTCTCCCTCTTTCTCCACAGTTTCCTTGGGGGGTATGTTTGTTTGTTTGCCTCAGGTACAGAGCTTAGGGTGGCAGGTTGCTCTGATGCCACTTCGAGCCCTCCCAGGAGGAAAGGAGCAGGACCCTTGGGAGCTGTGCCAGCATAACCTTGGGGGCTCAGCTTACCAATTCTCCTGCGTTCTCAGCACCCAGTAGCAAAGGAGCTGTTATTCCGGCCTTCAGACTTGGGTCATCAGGGGGCCTGGGTTTTTCTCTTTGCTGTAACCAGGAAGAGGGGTCAAGGGGAGGGCTGAACAGCCTTCCCGGGGCAGGGATGGGGGATACAGTGTCTTTCTCTCTAGAAAACAAATGGGCCAGTTTCCAGGTCCCCAGTCCCCGACCTTGTGTCTCCAAGAACAAGGTGCCTCCAGCTCTGATCTGGCTTGCATGTGACCACCGGCTTCCATCCTGTGGCAGGACTGCCCATTGCCTTTCTTCCTCTTAGAAAAGACAGCCCTTTGAGAGTCGGGTTTTCCCCCTGGTTGCAAGGCAGTGCTACATCTGCTTGCCTGTGGAGACAGAAGGCACTGGATTGTGTGTGTGTGTATGGGGGGGGAGGTTTGAACTGCTGGGTGACTCTCCTGTCTGCTCCTGTGACTGAACTAATGCTGTGAGTGGTTGGGCCAGGGGTGGGCCTCCCAGGACACCCTAGAGGAATGGAGGGGTGGGCTGAGATGAGGCTTGGCCTTTCTCCCCTAGGCTTTATATTTGGGGACAGAGTTGAGTAACTGGGGAGACAGTAGAGAGTGGGCCAACTTATTTATCTCATCCTTGGAGGGAAATTACAAGCTGATTTAGTGTTGACTTTGGTCACTTAAAGGTACAGGAGGGAGGGAGCAGTAAAGGATAGCAGGAAAAAATGAAGTCCCCTGAGCTATAGCTCTATATGGCCCTGGACCTTGTGGCTGAAGTCAGATGCAGGTGCTAGACCGGAGAGCACCACCCGCCCCACTTCTAGGGCCCTTTCCCCTCTAGATGGGCAGGGTTGATTATGGCTCAGTTCTCCTTTGGGTTAATCCCCAAGCTATTCTGAGCTGAGGATAATGGTATAGAGGCCTGACCTCCCCACCTCCAGTGGTGAGAGAGGGGCTTTTCCATGGACTGTTACTCAAATGTACTGACCATAGATGGGAAAATGATACTCCCTCCGACTCCCCCTTTTAAAGTGATGAGGCATGAGTTTTTACATTTATAAAGTGACTTAAGTGCCTTGGGTTCTTGAATGAAAGATGTTAAATGAGTTAGGGAGCCTTATACTGTGTTTAATTTCACTTGTATCAGATTCACATACTGTTTCTAAAGGGAAAGGTGTCATTTTGCAGGAAAGGGCTACATTACAGCATTTGTGATAGGGAAAGCGCAGTGTTGGTTTTAAAAGTGTAAGTTTTTAATCAGAAAGGCACTTGTGGGCAGCAAGTGCTTTTCTGTCTGCCTCTGCTCTCTGGATACCTTCAGGTTACTTCCTAGTAGGGTTTTTTCTGGTAGATGGTGTGCAGCCTGGATGTCGGTGACAGTCACCCTCCAAGCTCTCAGAAGGGTCTCTGATGATGTTGGGGACGCTGATGTTATAAATTGAGACCTGGGGAAGGGCAGTAAAGTGAAGCCGCTTGACCTTATCAGCAGCCGTATCAGATCTGGCTGTCCTTGAGGGAAGGGAAATCTAACCCTGGCACAGCCTGACTGTTTTCAAATTTGTATCTCTTTACTTTCCTCCGCACTCCTCCCCCACCCCCAATTTACAGACAAGGTGGTTTGGGTTATTTTTTTTTATTTTTATTTTTTGTTCCAGGAACATTCCTTTTAAGGTGTGGATAATTTCTGACTTGTCAGACTCTCAGCTCCCTTTGAGGCAACACCTGGCTAAGGAGGGAATGTCGAAAAGGATACTGATGCTCTGAGCAAGAAGAAACTCAGCCTTACTGACCAGGTGTTCTGCTTCCTCCACCACCACCTCTCGGAAGTCAGAGGCTTTGTATTTGAAAAGTAAAGTCTAAGCTGATTTCTGGGGGAGGGCTGGGAGGTGGTACTTTTGACTGTGGCTTCCATGGAGGGAAACTGAGTCACACTAAGGGTTAGCACACTGGCTGTGGTGTGTGTGAACGTCTGTGTCGGGGAAGTTTTCCTTTCCTGGGATTTAAGGATGTTTACCGTTAAGTACCAGAGGAGATCCACTGGTTACACTTTTCCATCATGAGATAAAGATGCACTGATAGACTTTAGGTACCTATGTGTTTGATTTCAAATGTACATTTGCCTCAGACTTTGAGCTGTGGGACGTGCCATGCTGCTATGATTCAAGGAAAACGAAGGGGTTTTCACCCCTGCAACTCACAGCCATAGGTAGAACTGAGGCTGAATAAGGAACCTATCCCATTTTCTATCCCATTCCCAGATGAAAAAGAGAATCTGCTCCCTTCCCTTGGCTCACATCCATCCTGCAGGTGTGAACTCCACTCTGCTTCGCCCTAAGGCTGTCCTCAATGTTCATTTTAACATCATTTCCTTTATGTATAGATTTGGTGCGGTCGAGGTCACAGAGTGAGTGCTATTGGCCCCCTGGTCCCTCAGAGGATGGCTCTGAAAGGTAACTTTCCACCCTCCCCGGATGTTGGTGCTTCTGCCTTTGGGGTCGGTCACCATCAAGTCTGGCAACTTGAGTAACCAAAGTCATTGCCAATTCCTGTTTCTGAACATCCAGCTCCCCATTTTTCTTTACTCTGCTTGCTCCCCAGCAGGGAGTTTGATATCCTTTGAGGGCTCTTGGCTCTCAGTGTGGCTGGTATTATAGAGGGACAGCATCCTTGGAATTAGGGCAGACAGTCTACATGGGCAGAACTTGGGTCCTCAGATTGCTCCTTTTTGCTGCTCCCTCTGGAAGCATGGCAGTTAAAACAAAGTAAGACTTGCATTGTTAAATCCTAACTTACCATAGGGAGATCTAATAAATCGGGGGCGTAATTGGAGAGGGCTCTTTCTGCCATTCCTTTCCACGTCAGAAGCCCTGCATTCAGGACACACTGGATTAGCCATTTCTGACTGCTTTCGTAGTTGGACTTGAATGACGAAGGCCTTCTAGCTGATTCATTCATTTGTTGTTTCCTTTCAATTTTTTTTTTTTTTTTTTTTTTTTGCGGTACGCGGGCCTCTCACCGCTGTGGCCTCTCCCGCTGTGGAGCACAGGCTCCGGACGCGCAGGCTCAGCGGCCATGGCTCACGGGCCCAGCCACTCCGCGGCATGTGGGATCTTCCCGGACCAGGGCACGAACCCGTGTCCCCTGCATCGGCAGGTGGACTCTCAGCCACTGCGCCACCAGGGAAGCCCTCCTTTCAGTTTTTAAGAGGCACTCCTGTCACGTGAGTTTCTGGAATGGTCCGTTTTCATCAGAAAGGTCACTTACCCTGAGTTTTCCTAAGGCCTTGACAGCAGCCCCGAGCTAGGGATACCAGCCAAGAAGGAGATTGAAGGGCCACAAAGAGAGGATTCTTTTCTGGAGTTCTGGAGTTCTTTGGAGCAACGGTGGGGACCACTGCCAGCCCCCATCTTCTTTTTCATAGCTGTCCTTGGCCAGACTCCATTTAGTCTTCCGTCCCTAGGACCCACACCCCCACTCATTCCCGATCGAAAAAGCCTTTCTAAAGCCAGGAATAAGGCAGCCAGGTCAGTGGTCTTACTTTCATCTGCCTTCTGAAAACAAATATGGACGAGAAATATTGTCACCAGTGGGAAACATAAGCAGCGGCTCCAGACTTTCGTTTTGTAATTGTGTTTTTGCCTGCCACAAACAAGGAGATGACCTTCCTATGCTGATCTGTAGATGCCTTAAAGCTTTCATATAGCCTGCCCAGTTTCCAGCACATGGCGAGTACCTATTACATCATCAGCTGTGGTACTTGGATATGATCAGAGACCCAGATTTCTAGGTTGTTGGGCAACGCTGTTGTTTGTGCAGGAGCTGATGGTTGGCGAAGGCTTCCGGAATTAGGAAATCCGGGATCCCTCCCTGACTCACTTGTGTGACCTTGGACAGCCCGTGTCAGCCCTTTGGGATTTAATTCCACACAGGGAGCTTCAGCTGGCTTCAGTGAACATAGCAATAATAATGACGACAGCCACTGTTTATTGAATACTGACTATATGCCAGGCATTGGGCTAAGCACTCGATAAAGGATAAAGTCACTGCCCATGTCACACAGCTAGCAAGAGCCCAAATTGGGATTTAAACTGAGATCTGTCTGATGCTACTGTGTTCAATAACCTTGGTTTGCGTGGTGGAACAAACGCTGGGGAGGAAGTAAAGTGGAGGTGGTGTTAGTTAAAGTATAGGAAGGAGAGCTGGTGCGGATTAAACACAGCTACTTAAAAGGAGACGAAAATTGAGATTCTCCTTTGAAAAACAATATCCTGACGAATGTTTGGGAAGAGAGGGGTCGGTACCCTGCACTGGGGAAGCAGACCAGATGGCCTGGGATTTGCTATAAGAGGACCAGACTTCTGCTTGGCATAGGGATGTATCTCATAAACCCCATTTCATTTGGATGCCAGATTTTTCTCTTGCTTGATAAGCTGTCTGGGCAGCATTTTGCCTTCTGTCACCCTCCTTCCACTAGTCATAGTGGTTCATCTTAGCAGATTCTTGACTCCAGGCCTCGTCCTCCAACCTAGTTTCTGGGCCTTCCCCTGCCCGTCATTATGGTCCAGCTGTGGAGACCTTGATTATGACTCCTGGTCCCAGGTATACTCTGCAAAGTACGGTAAGCATTGGACCATCATGTTCTTCTGAGGAAGTACTTGTGGCCACTGATTACTCCATTCAAAGGTGACCGGCCAGTTCATCGGGATGGTCCTCAACTCTTTTATCCTTGTTTGTTCTAGGCAAGTTAACTCTGGGGCTTTCCTACCACTTTGAGTTGTTTGTGGAAGAGGAATGAAGATTGAGGTGGTGGCCTGCGGGAGGGGAGCTGACCTCCTTTGAGAGTTATCATGACGGTGTATAATGGAGCGTTGTGCTGGGGTCAGGGGACTTTGTTTGGTTCTTGTCTCAGCTCATGTGACATGAGTTCGTTTCCTTGTCTGTAGAATGAGAATGTTGGAAGAGATATTCTCTAACACCTCCTCCAGCAATCATGCTTGGGTCATCTAGTAGAATCTGGATAATTTGGTTTTTTCTCAAATGATAACTCAGCTGGTCTGGAGTTGGAGGAAGTCACAGCTGGGAGAGCAGAGGTGGGGTTGAAGGAGAAAGAAGCCAAATTGGAAGTTAGGGGACTAAGATACAGTTGGAGCAAGTCCCTTCTTGGGAAGGGGGACTAGGTTGTATCATTCCTCATTTGTTTAAATGGGGCAGCCGAGAGGTGGCGTCTGTTCCCCCTTACACACGCCATCTCTTAAATGATGAGGTACACCTCTTGTATCTTGAAGTGAAGGCAGCAGGGAAGTTGTGCCTTGGTGTATGTCTTACAGTCTGCACTTACATTTAGCAGATGCCAGGGCCTGGTTCAGTCCAGGATCCTCCAGGGCTCCGGGACCAGAGGACGTTGGCTGATGCTTTCCGAACGACTCAGAGCCAATGAGAACGTATCTCCCTCTGCTGCCCTAGCTCCACTTAAAAGAGCAAGATCATACTATGAGCTCAGCCTAGGAACTCAGGGAATCACAGCTTTTCTGTTCGTGAAATTGGGCCGCCTTGATTTCCCTTTGCGCAAGCCATTTGTCCAAGGATTCTGTTCTCCATTGGTACGTCTTCTGTTTTAATTTCATCGTGTGCAAGGTTGGGGAGCAAATGAGTTCCCATTGAACCCACCAAACCAATCTTTTCTGTCCCTACCTGCCTTGCTTTATTCCTGAGTTCCTTATTGCCCTATAGCAGTGATTTCTAATGGTGGTTACCATACCACTGGGAATATTGAGAGATGATTTTAGTTGGTAAAGGGACAAACATTTCATTTTAATAGCTATGTTTCTAATGAATGTAAAGAAACATGACTCATTGGGATGACTTAACTCACTAACACGACTTAATTTTGTCTCCTGCTGGACCTTTATGTTGATTCAGTGGGATTAGTTGTTTCCCTGCCCTGGGAGGAAAACTCAATCAGCCCCCATAACTTTCTGGGTCATTCTTAGGCGGTAGGAGGTCCTGTGGTCACTTTAAGTCACAAACGGTCTCAATTCAGTACTTAATACATCCAGTCCTTTGTCACTGGTCTGAGAGGGACAGGAAAGGGCTTACTTGGCCAGCACTGTTGTCTGCCAGCTCCCAGCTTCCTGGGCTTGGCAGGTACTTAATGCTGAGTCTCTTCTCGTGGCCACGTTCATGGGTTTCTCAGACACTCTTCCCCCACATTTGCTGGGACCATTTACTCCTGGTTGTCTTGAAAAGAGCAAATTATCCACTATTCTAGATCACTGTTCTCTCCTCAGCCCCTAAAATCCGCGATTCACCTCCAGCCTCTTCCGGCTAAGGTCCTTCTGTCTGTCCGAGTGGCCCTCCTGGACAAGACCTGCTCTGATCTCTTGCCAGCCGTCACTTGCTTGTGGCCCACTTTAGCCCAAGGAGACAATCACACATCCTCTGGCGCAGTGAACCTGGGAATGCAGGCCCATCCCCCAGCTCAGCCGGCTCCCTTGGCTCCGCCCACAGCAGATGGCCAGCTTTTGTCTCACACCTTGTGTGTCTCAGGTATAGTCAGATGCCAGTCCATCCTGTCCTTTCAGTTGCAAGGTCAGATATCAGATTTCCTGGGTGGTTCTTTTGGAGGCCCTCTTACCAGCTTGGGAGCGTCCTACCTGTTGTATTCACTGCCTTAGTTAAGACTTTTGATGGACCCTCTTGTTATGTATCATCAAAACCATAGCTGTCACAAGAAGCCCAGGATTTCATGGATATTATAGCTTAGGATAAGGCTACAGTACATATATAACTACAAATTTAACTTAAATTAACAACAACTAACACTTATTGAATACTTAAAATGAATGCCAGTTACTGTTTTCAGGACAGTAAACACTCTTTCATGTAACTCTTACAAGGGAGGTACTTATATTATTTCTATTTTACAAATGAGTAAACTGAGGCAAAGAGAGGTTAAGCAGCTTGTCCAAGGTCACACAGTTGGCATCAGAGCCCGGATTCAGATGGAAAGAATCTGACCCCAGAGTGGGCTCCTTTAAATAGCCATGCTCTGCCTCTTCCTACGAGGGTTGTGGGCAGCCATAAATCATGAAGGCAGAACTCAAATGATTGGGAGATGCGGCCTTAGGACATAATTGTAAGTTCTTCACTCTGGCATTTAAACTCTCTATGCATTGCCTTTACCTGCTTTTCTAACAGCTCGTTCTGTGCCCTTCACCAGAGCCTAATCCACGTGCCCAACTCACCCGCCATGCACCCGCCCGCCCTGCCCCATACCTCATTATTTCCCTGCCAGGAGGTCCCTCCCCTGCTTTGCTGCCTCCCCAAATTACAGTCCTTGTAGAAGTCGGAACCCATCTTTGCTGCAAAGGTGTGTTTGACCAAAACCGCTTCCGCTGGGATCTTTTACGACTCTTTTCATTTCCTCACTAAATTGGCAATTATTATGTGCTTTTATGCAGAGGGCAGTGAAGAGCAGTTTTAGCACACCTGAGTCTGATCTCTCTGTGCCACTCACTTCCTGTTTCTAACTTGTGCAAGGCCTTCACCCTCTCTGAACTTCGGTTTCATCATTTTTGAAGTGTGGGTGTGGATTAGCCCTTTTGAGATTCCAATATTCAATGATTTATGGTCACCTTCCAGTCTCCTCTAACTTTTCAGCTCTTGAGGGCTGGACCCGTGTCTAGTATGTCTCAGTACAGCCCAGGACTTTGTACAGGCTTTTACACACACACAGTATTTAACAATGTCAGTTGGTTGGTTGGCTGGTGGGAAATGCTTTAAGTTTGCTCTGGGCTTGACTGACTTTTAGAAATCGCCTTCCTCTGGGTGATCACTGCTGAGGACCGTTGCAGCTCTCTTTTCTGTACAAGTTTATAACAAAAGTTTTGGGTCCAATCTGCCGCCTTTTTTCTTTAAGAGATGTAATGTAATGCTATTCAGGCCCACACTTTTTTATCTGCAGTTTCAAAATTCAAAACATTCTAAAACCAAAAGGCTTTTCTTTAACTCGTGTGATGGCAAATCCTGACCTGGACGAACCTGAGGCCACCGGTGGTCTCTTTACTAGGCAGAGTGTGAATATTCATAGATCTGGCTGCAGAAATGTGCATGTGTTTGGGGGTGCTGCCCCCAGACCCTGCTGTGGGGATTATGTAATCTACTGGATATGCTCTACATTACCTTTTAAAAAAAATCTAAACAATTCTGAATGCCAAGGGTTTGGGACCAGAGATTGTGGTTCTGTGCGGTATTTCTTCAGAGATGCTATTGGCAGTAAGTGGTGGATAGGTCCTTGCGATGCGGGACTGTGCTAACATCACAGACCCTCACGTGACCTCGCCTCCTTGGCCTTGCTCTAATCTTGGCCCTGGTTCCAGTATGATAGCCCACGCCTTGGTTTTCCAATTTGTTTTTTTAAAATATTGCATTATGATATAATTTATCTTGATTAGTAAGTCTTTCTTGGCACCTCCTTAAGTTTTGTGCCGAGGCAAGTGTCACTCCTCCCTCACCCTAGTCCCAGCCCTGCTTGACTCCTAAACCAAGAAGGCTTCCCTGTTGCTGCTATGGCATCTCAGGGATGAACTGATGTGTCCTCACGGTGGGAGTGACTGCTGGGTGCATGTACGTCACTTTAATCCTGGGATTGGGGGTGGGGGGAAGGGCCCTGTTGGCCCCCTGGCTGAGTCAGCTCTGCAGAGGGACTTGTAAACTCGTTCCTAGATGCATGTCCTACATCTGGATGTTTCTTCAGAGCCCAAGTGAGCCAGGTTCCTCTACTTCCTTCTGGGAAGGGATGCAGTAACTCATCTGAGAGTCAATCTGCTTGTTAATCCCTACGGCTGCTTCGACCTGACATTTTAAAATTAAAAGCAGAAAAAAAAAAAATACACACACACACACACACATACAAATGTTCCTGGAAGAACATGAAAACAACAGAAGAACGTGCGGTGCTGGAATCGAAAGTGTTCTATTATGTTTTCTTCATTTTTTTTTTGATGAGGAAACCAAGAGGAGAGGTAATGGAGTCGTGAGGGTTAGTGGAAGAGCCAGGCTCAGAAAGCCTGTTTCCAGGCCTCCCATTAGCATCCAAGCCAGCAGGCTGTGCTGTTCCTTTTGTCCCAGTCCCCAGGTGTCCTCAGATGGGGAGGACACATGAATCAGTTAGCTATCCCCTCTTGATTGAAGGACACGGTTTTTTTTAACCTTTCATCCCTATTTGGCAGTGACGGGCATGCCTATGGGAATTTAGGCCACCTTTCCCCTCCCATTAAATAACCAGCCCCTCTCGGATTCGGAGCCCTAAGTATTTCTGGCCTGCCTTTTTAACCTATTACATACTGTTTACTCATCTTCTCATGCATTAAGAAGATATTCCCCAGACCAAGCCTGGCACCTAGTTCTCTGACTTCTTCTAAACGCACCACTGCCTCCAGACGTTCAACCATTTGTCGTTTCCCTGGGCCCTGCAGATGGTGTGTGGTCTCCTACCTATTGTCATTACGTGCTGGAAAATGCCGAGGTGTAGTATAACTTAAATTAATCGTGGACATGAAATTTCCCAAAGGTCCCCAATTGAATAGCTCTCTTAAGCCCCATGGGTTGACCACGTCGTGTACCCATCGTTCAGGAACTTCATGTCAATATCTGTAAAAGACCATTGAATTTACTCTGTGGGGATTGATCATGCGAAGCCACCCTGATTCTACTCACCCCTCCATTTCCCTCAGCACTGCAGTTTCCCTTGCATCCCACAATCTGGGATGGTGCCCCTTTTTATTAGAACAATTATTTGTAATGCCTCCCAATTACCCCGAATAAAATTCATAGATAATATGACATACCTGTATACGTAAATTAAAAAAAAAAATCCATATGCCTAAACTGTATTAAGAGAAATAAAGGAAAAGTTAATTATAATACAATATCACATATTCCAGTATGTAATTGTTTGGGCACGACGACAGAGAAAACAGAAGGAAGGAGTCAGCTGCTTGAACCTGTACATAGAATCACTGAGAATGTAACAGCTACAAATACCCACAAGATACAGGTGTGTTGTGTGGGTGACTCAAATACCAGGAGAGGTGACGCTGGGGCTTTTTCCCAGCTGGTGGACCACTCTTGGTAAAGTTCCAAACACACAGTACAGTATCCCCTCGACTTGCACTCCGGTGGCATTCCTGGACGAGTCAGTATATGTTAAAACCATGCAAAAATCCTCTGTTTATTTCAGAAAGGGAGTTTGGTTCTAGATGCCGATAATTATGAATGGGCTTTTCACCTCTGTGAATGCCTAGTGGAATGTTCTAAAGTTATGTGTGTGTGTGGGTTCTTTTGTGGGTTGTTGTGGGAACTGCAGGGCGTCTGGCATTCCAGGTCCCCACTAATAAGTACCTGTGGTACTCCCCACCCACCATGATGCTGACAGAAGGCCCTTACCCCCGCCATCCCAGGGGTGGCCCCATTGAGAACAACTGGTCTGGAAGAAGGACCAGGACCAGGAACTGGGAGATCTGTGTTCTGGGTCTGGGCCACAGCACCTTAGTACTTGTATGACCTTAACTCTGGCTACCTGGGTCTCCTCTCTGTAAAGGGATTATTATTATTATTTTATTTATTATTTTTTTGTGGTACGTGGGCCTCTCACTGTTGTGGCCTCTCCCGTTGCGGAGCACAGGCTCCGGACGCGCAGGCTCAGCGGCCATGGCTCACGGGCCCAGCCGCTCCGCGGCATGTGGGATCTTCCCAGACCGGGGCACGAACCCGTGTCCCCTGCATCAGCAGGCGGACTCTCAACCACTGCGCAACCAGGGAAGCCCAGTTCTGCTTTCTTAATAGCTCTGGAGTCTTCGCTGATTTGAGGTGGCTGCTTGACCCTTGTTGGCATTTAGGATTGTGACCTCTACTTACTGTTTGGCTGGATTAAGATCTTTAGAGGCTCTCAGCACTGACAGGCTTAGGGTCCCCTAGGTAATTAAAAACAAGTTAATATAATTCTAAATTATAATATAAAACCATGTACTTAGAAACAACAACATTTATTTGTGCGCTGAAGCCACAGTAGCTTCTTTCTGATTCTCACTCATTTTCTCTTCTTTAGAATAACTTCCTCTGGTGTTCCGTCGTGGCTGGTGCCCTCAGTGTGTGTCTAGTGGGCCAATCCAGGATCACTTAGAATGTCAGCCACCTGTGGCCCGAGCTTGGCCCTTTGCCTCTTGGGTCTTTGCGTGTACCTGGTGGCATGACATAGATACTGGGTAATTGTTTAAGGAACGTGTGAAGGAATGCATGAATAATGAGATAAACTTGAAGTAAGTTCATTTAAGTAAAAGGCACTGTCAGAATGGAGGCTCTTATTATTTGTAGGCTTCTGCTATTTGACGCTACAGTAGAATTTCCACTGTTGTGCTTCAGCTTTCATACTCCAACCCACTTAGCATTGAGTAGCCTGTGCATAAAAGATGCATATAAGGATTTCTGAATTAATAAATAAATGAAGTTGCGCGATGAGCTGGTTTGCCCGATTCCCTTTCCTGCAGTGAGGCTGCTTAAAGAGACTCCATCAGCTGCTCCTTATTTAACGAGGTGCATTATTTAAAGTGGCTACCCCTCCTCATAGTACCTGGGGAGGGAGGCTGTGCTTGTGTGGGGGGAGCGGAGGGCAGGGGGGTTTACTCTGGAGTTAGGTGGTGGTGATAGTGGTGGGGTGTGGGAAACAGAGCATCTACCCTAGAAAGCCTGCATGAGATCTCAGAAGGGATGAACGTGGTCTAAAGGCCTAAAGTCAGGCAGAATGAATAGGACTAACCACAAATTTGCGGGGGGGGGGGGGGGGGGGGGGGGGGGGGTGGAAATGAAATACCATGAAACACCTAGAAGGCTGTGGCTTAAAAAATATAACCTGACTCGTTAGTATGGGCTTGTGGACAAAACAGGTGTCAGAACATCTCCAGAAAATATTAACTACATATAAGAATAGATCCAAAAGGTTAACCAGTTCTGTCCTGTGGTACTGTTAGGGCGGCCTCCTGGAAGATTGCTGATCTTGGGTAGAGGAAGGAGTAAAGAGGTGGAGAAGTAAGAAAAGGGGAGGGCCCCATTGGAGAGGAAATGTGTCTATGAGGGACATTTTGACAGGGCTGGAATTTTGGGGCTGGTGTAGACATGTGAGGACAAATGTCCTCCCTGGATTCACCCTCCATGTCTGCTCCACCCCACCCCACCCTGTCTAATGGAAGGGACCCCTTTGTTGTTGTTTTTTTCTCCAAACTTTTTGTTTTAAGTCCTTATTGAATTTGTTACAATATTACTTCTGTTTTATGTTTTGTTTTTTTGGCCACGAGGCATGTGAGATCTTAGCTCCCCAACCAGGGATCAAACCACACCCACTGCATTGGAAGACAAAAAGTCCCAACCACTGGACCGCCAGGGAAGTCCCTCTCCAAACTTTTTATTTGGAAGTAATTTCAAACTTACAGAAAAGTTGCCAGAATAGTACAGAACACGCATATACTCTTTATCCAGATCCAGTTTTTTTTAACATTTTGCCTCATTTGCTTTATCATTTATGTTTTCTCTCTCTCCCTCTTTCTCCCTCTTTTTCCTGAACCTTTTTTTTTTTTTAAATTTATTTATTTTTGACTGCGTTGGGACTTCGTTGCTGCGCATGGGCTTTCTCTAGTTGCGGCGAGTGGGGGCTACTCTTCGTTGTGGAGCGCAGGCTTCTCATTGCGGTGGCTTCTCTTGTTGTGGAGCACGGGCTCTAGGCATGTGGGCTCAGTAGTTGTGGCACTCAGGCTCAGTAGTTGTGGCTCTCGGACTCTAGAGCGCAGGCTCAGTAGTTGTGGCTCTCGGGCTTAGCTGCTCCATGGCATGTGGGATCTTCCCGGACCGGGGCTCGAACCCATGTCCCCTGCATTGGCAGGTGGATTCTCAACCACTGCACCACCAGGGAGGTCCTTTCCTGAACCTTTTTAGAGTAAGTTGCCTACATCACGGCCCTTTCTCTCTGGATATTTCAGTGTGGATTCCTAAGAATACTGTTTCACAGAACCTTCAGTAAATTGAACTTTGATATGATACTTTTATCTAATCTGCTGGTTGTCTTACAGTTTTGTTGATTGACTTAATAACGTCCTTTACAGCATTTATTTCCTCTCCAGTCCAGAATCCAGCACTGCATTTAGTTGTTATGTCTCTTTAGTCTTTTCATCCAGAACAGTTCCTCAGCCTTTCTTTGTCTTTCATGACATTGACATTTTTAAGAATATAGCCGCCTCCTCCTCCCCCTTTAAAAAAAATAGAATGTTCTTCCTTTTGGATTTCTCTGCTGTTGCCTCACATTTAGACCGAGTTATACCCTCCTGGCTAGCATACACATGAGTGATGTTGTATCTTTTTCATTGTATTACATCCAGAGGCACCGGATGTCCATTCGCCCCTTACGTGTGATGTTAAGTTGGATCACTTCGTCAAGGTGTACGATTTCTTCACTGTGCATTTACTGATTTTTCCTTGCTACTAATAAGCAATCTGTGGGGAGACAACCTAAGACCATATAAATGTCTTACTCCTTATCCACATTTTGCCCCGAGATTTACCAGTCATCCACCCTGGGTTTGCAGGTATTTCTGGATCCCAGGCAAGGCATGGGAGGTCAAGCTATCTGCGACCAGGTGACCCACTTTCGAGGGCATCACCCACGTGGGAGGACCTTGCTGTGCTGTGCCCAGCCCTGTTGAGAAACCACATTTCCACAATAGTTTTCCTCTTTCTACTCCCACCAGGATCAGAAGCTAATTCGTCGTTCATTCAACTGACACATAAGAATGTTCTTGCGAAAGCTTCTCAGCTTTATTTGGGCACAGTGGGGTATGGAACGAAAGCTAGTTCCCTCTCGGTGTCTTTAAGGAGCCTACCATTGAGTTGGGGAGACAAGACTTGGTCACTGAAAGGTAAAGGACATGTAAGTTGTCAGTACTGTGACCCCACAGGGCAGCTCAGTGAGAGCTGTCCTATGACCCTGGAGAATTAAGTGCCCTTAGGAGTTTGGGGGAGGAGGGATCAGAGTGGGTTAGGTACGATGAAGGGACATTTCATTAACAAGGGTAATCTTTGGGCCTTAAAGGACAGGCAAATCTGGGTAAACAGCGATAGATAAGGGCATTCCAGGAGGGGAACAGTGTGCACAGAGACACGGAGACGGGAGCATGGATGGAGAAATTGGGGGACAGCAAGTTATGTACCAGTCTGGATGGGGCCAAGGGTTGGTGTACGGGGCAGGATCTACCCCCTTACTGAGCACCTACCTCGCGCCAGGCATTTTAAAAAATAACTTTCCCGATTCTGAAAGTAACACATGTTTGATATAGGAAGTTTAGAAAAATAGTTTTTCTATATAAAGAAACATTTTAATGAAGTCGCTCTATTCTTTCATCCAGAGATAAGTGGTTAACCATGGTGTATTTCCGTCATTTCTGAGATCTTTATCATTCTTCTGGCAACAGCTTTGTTTGGGTTCATAGATTCAGTAGCCCCTCTTATCCCTCAGAGGATATTAATCATACTTTGAAAAACATTTCATTCTGGTGACTTTATTGATTTTGTTTTCCAGCTAGAACTTCTGTTCTCTAATTCGGTGCTTCTTTGGTTGCTTTGGTTTTTGTCAAACGTTTGGTAAGTCTTGCTTGTGTTTCTTCTCCCTTTGTATTTTCAGGGTTTTCAGTCACCTCTGTGTGAAACCTGATTCCGTGCTCTAGAGCCAGCTGCCCCTGGTTGTGGACAGGAGGGTGGGATGTGTCTGCTGGGAATGCAGGAGCCGTCTACGTGTCCCCTTGCCTCCCTACCCTAACATCCCGGCAGGAGCCTGGGTGGAGAGGTGGGGCAGGAGCCCGCTTGCCTGGCTCCTCCAAAGCCTATGACCAACCACTCAGGGCCTCTCCTGGACCCCTAATCTCTCCAAACTTGGACCCTGCAGAGCCACTCCTCTGACTGAGTGTAGAATCCTCAGGGGTTCAAATCCTAGCCCTGGCACTTACTAGCACTATGACCTTGGGAAAGCTGTGTAACTCTGGGTCTTATCTGTAAAGCAGGGAAAATAATAGTCTGTATTTCAAAGGATTTTTGTGAAGGTTAAATGAGATAATATGTGCTTAGAACAGCGTCTGGCACATATATGTGCTGTATGAGTGTCATTATTATTTTTATTCCATGGTTTTATTTTGGGGGGTTGTGGTTTCTGTATCTGTTTATTCTCATTTGCTTCCATCTTCAGGGAGCCCATATAATTGCCTCGTTTTCTGGTGCTGTAATGGATTTATTCTTCTTAGAAAATGTCTTTTCTGTCATTTTCTAAGACTTGGGGGATTCAGGCATTCGCCCCTGGTCTGCCATCTTGATATAGTCATACATTTCCTTCAAGTTCTTTTTCTGTGAGCCTGTATGAGTGTGTTATTGTTATCTGTAATACATACATGAAGGCATCCGTTGCCATCTGTGTCCACTCACCCAGGAGCCTGGCCCAGGGCAGGACTCGCCACCTGGTCTAGGTTCCCGGATGCTGACTCTGTCCTGTGCAGGCCTGGGAGGTGATGAGTTCTCTTCTCGGCCTTCCTCAGGCTGGTCTGAGGCGTCCTGATGAATGTAATAGGTCCTCTGCTTCCTTCGTCAAAAGGAATGTTAATTGTTTTCAGCAGTCTAATTACGTGCCTAATGAGAGCCTGACTGAGATAACATTCCCTTTAATTACTCTTGCCTAAGTGCTGTTTGGAGCCATATTTGAGAGTGTTGCAAGGCTCGGTACTTTCACAGTAGATGAAGCTGTCTGGCGAGAGGCTGAGTGAGGGGCCAGGGTTGCTGGGCTTAAGGCCCATGGTGGAAGGGCCTGCTGCAGTCAGTGCCCAGCCCGGTGTATGCTGGCCTTTCCTCTGGGCCATTACTTAAAGGAAAGGGACAGTCAGATTGGGTCATGTATGGAGCAAACAGCACCCATCACGGCTCCCCCAGAACAACTCATTTCTCGGTCTTCCCCCCAACCCACCTGCCCTTCAAGCTCCTCTTGGCCAGGCCCCTCGCTCTTGGAGGACCTGCCCCTGTGCCTTTCCCTCCATTCAACACTTGGATTTTGAGTCCCTACCGTATGCCAAGTTTTATCCAGGACATGAGGATGCAAAGGTAAGGAACTCGTGGTCCAGATGGCTTTTTAAAACAAAAAATTTGATCATGCCCTTCTCCTCTTTGGCCAGGAGAAATGCTACATATCTGACCCCTACCCCCTTCCAGGGTTTATCTTCTGTACTTCCTTTGGTGGCCTTCCTTTTGTTCTGATGTGGTGTCTTTCAATAACCGGGCCTTCATGGGCAGACCCTTGGAAGGCAGCTCTCCCAAGCCCCTGGGTGGGCTTGAGTAGGCTGGAAGGGACAGCTTACATGAGATTGTCTGCCCTGAGAAAAAAGGGCAGCTCTAGGTGGCCCACTGCCATAGGTAAATTAAGTCCCCTAATTCCTGTCTGCACATCTGCACCTCCCATGAATGGTGTAGCAGGGGGAAAGTACTGATGAAACCCTTGGCCCTCCCATTTTCTAGCTGTCATTTAACCTCTGAGCTTCCCTTGCCTCCTGTCAGTCGGAGTTAATGCCTGCTTCATGGGCTCATGGAGGGGACTCATGAGATGACCTGTGTGACACCTGCCTGGCACATAGAGGGTACTCAATAAATGGTTTGGAGTTTTTTAAATACCCCAAGCAGCACCCCCTACACTGAGTTATAGCCAGAGACTCAGGGGCTGGCCTCATTTTACCAATGGCCAGAGCCCTCTCCTGGCCTCTTGGATAAAAGTCACTCTTCAGACAGTAGACAGTGACTTTCTTGGAACAAGGGTTCATCCTCCCCCATCTCACAATGGCAGCCTTGGTTAACTAGGCTTGAGGGAGAGAATGAGGGCAGTGGTGTCTGTTCAGAAAAAAAAGAGGATTTCCAAGAGCAAGGAAGCTCAGCTCAGCTTTAGGTCTGCGTGTTTCGCAGCCTTCTCATCACCCTTGGTAAGTTCTAGAGCAATGTCCAGTGGGACTTTCTGTGATGATGGAAATGTTCTACATCCGCACTGTCCAGTATGGTAGACACTTGCCACGTGTAGCTATTGAGCACTTTAAATGTGGCTAGTGAGACTAAGGAACTGACTTTTTTTATCTTATTCATTTTTAAAGTTAAATTTTAAAGAGTCACATGTAGCTAGTGGCTATCAAACTGGCTAGTGCAGTTCTGCAGTTTTCAGAAAAATATCTCTTTGTGCACTTCTTGATCTTGGCTTGGGCCTCGTCTCTAGGCTACTAGTTTTCACATGTCCTGTTTGCAGAAGTCGAGGTGTGCTAGTTGCTGGCAAGGACCAGGTAAGTCAAGGGGAACTGACAAAATCAGTGACTGGGAGGGTGATTTGGAGCCCCCAGAGCTATAGCCATCCTGCTGAGATTCACCCACCATGCCAGGCATCTGACTTTCTTATTTGAGATTCTGCCCCTTACTGTCCGCAAAGGGCAGAGCCACTGGTTTTCACAGCAGCAGAGGTGGGTAGGTGGTGCTCAGATACATGACTCTCGTGCCAGCTAGGTGTGTTCCAGATGAGGAGGAATCGTCTGTGCTAGTTAGAATTTTCTTGATTGTAAGTGACAGAAAATCCAACAAACTACCTGGAGTAAAAAGGAATATTTACCTTCTTGTTAAGGTAAAACACCCAGGCTAGAGAGGACCTGGTGAAGTTACTTAAATTCTTTTGATCAGAAACAGGTGGAAATTCCAGGCCATGAGTCAGAGGATTTCACCTTCCCTTCGTTTGTTAATAAAATTGCCAAGGAACAGCTGATGAGGGATCCATGGTTTCCAGCCCCCGCCTGCAAGAAGAGTCTTCAGTTGACTGGCTACATTTATTTGGCGGTTGGGCACTTTGCCCTGACCTAGTTGGCCCTGTAGGGATCACCAGATGACCCTTGCGATAAGGGGCAGGGAATGTCTGACCCCTAATTACACAAACTTTAGCTTCTCTGGCCTGGCTATTTCTCAAACTTGTTTAGCTTGTTTCCCTTACTGTTCCCCCTGCCTGGAATGCTTTTCCCAAAGCTCTTTGCAAAGCTTCTTTGTGTCTTTCTGATGTAGGCCCTGATGCTAGATCCTTAGAGAAGTTTAAGACTCGCCCTCCAGCACCTAATTTCTTTCTCTCCCCTACCAGGCCTTTGCCCTCCTTCGTGGCCTGTTACCAGACATTACAGTATGTGCTGGCTGGCTTACTTATTGTCTGTCTCCCCACAGAACTGTGAGCACCAAGGGGGCAGGAGCCTTGTCTTGTTCACACGGGGTACAGTGCCTGGCCTGCACCAGGTACTCAGTCAATATTTGCTGGAATACAACACCTCGTATAAACAAACCAGCCTCCACAGGACTTCTGGGACTGGGTCCCCTGGCTGTTTAGAAATCTCTGGGGGTGGCTTGGCTGTAGCAAGCTGTGAAAAGTAGGGCATTGGGAGTCGCGCTGTTGAGATGCTCCAGATTTGTCCTCCGAAAGACCAACTGGGCTTCTTTCTGCCTCCACCGGGGAGGCAATGAAGGGGCAGGGTCCCCATTGCTCCAAAGGCATGGTGCGGTGGATTCACCTGTGGGACATCCGAAGGATGTGGGCAGTCATAGGGAGAAAGCAGATACATAAATTCCCGGTCACTTTGTGGGTGAGGCTGTGAGTCCACTGCCTGTTCCTGTCCAGCTGACAGAAGGAGCCTTGCTGGTCTCACGTGATGAGGATTCTGGGGCCCCTCAGCTGCCGCCTGATGGGATCTGCATAGGGGACTATTGACGAAGGGGGGGTGAGGCGGCTCTTTACAGTAACACATGCCTTGCTGGGATGGCAGCCAGGCAGCTAATTAGAGAGCCCAGCAGCTGTCCAGCCTTTCAGGCAGTGAGCAGCAGCTACACAGTGCCAGGGGGTGGGATGGGAGGGAAAGGAAAGGAGCACGGGGCCAGAGGCCACCCTCTAAGGTGTAGGGGGTGGGTGGTCAGGGTTGGTTCCAGGGGGGGACATTGGGAGGGGTGTGTCAGGTGGAGTGGGCTGCATGGGGAGGAGGAAGGAAGAAGAGGAGGTTGTCAGGACAGGGTAGCCTGCAGGTGAGACAGAAGACAGGGTGATGAGATGTCCAGCAGGCAGGGTAACCTAGATTCCAAGCCCAGAGTGAGGGGCATGGAATGGAAGGACATGGCCAAGTGGAGGGAAGGGGGGGTCCATCCCCTATCTACACCCTTTCTTCCGCATGCCAGCCAGGCCCCAGGGCCTGGGTCTCCTTGCTCCCAAGGGGGAGCTGACCAGACACAGCCTTTCCCCTGGTGGGGGGGGGGGGTGGCATTCCCATTGCGTTTGTAGCTGAGCACGGTCACTCCTTGGTTTGGGAAGTTGCCAATCCACTTGTGTTCAGGGCTGGTCTTACTACAGGACAAGTAGAAGCAGTTGTTCTGGGTCAAAAGGGAGGAACTGGGGAGGATTTGAAAAACCAGAGGGCTCCCCAATGGGTCTCTGGGGCATCTTCTCTTTACTCTATGGGCACCTGGGTGGGGTGATTTGGGGAAGAGGAGAACAGGAGAGAAAAAGGGATAGTGTTTGCCTGCCACTTCCTGGCTTCACTCTTAGGTTCCAGGCCATGGAGAAGGGTGGTGGATGGGGGTAGATTTGATTTTGAGGTTCCGGTCAGAGAAGCAGAGATTCAATCCTGCAAGCCCAGCTTACCTTAAATAGTTATAGGGGAGGAGAGAGAATGATGCAGAGGGAATTTCCTGCCAGCAGCTGCTGGTTAAACCTCTTTGGGAAATGAATCCTACATATATGGAAACTGGACGCTTCTTTGGAGAGTGCCAGCACATTGTAGAAATAACAGAATAGGCACTGTTATTCTCTGACCTGAACCTGAGCTTGGCTCCTTGCCCATATGAAAGCCTGCGGTGTCTCCCGGGATGCCTAGGACGCTCTGTTCCTGCCCCATCCCTCCTCATGTGACATGTCTTCTGTACTGTCCAGACCCAAGGCACTCACCCCATCTATCCTCACCTCTCAGCCTGGGTGATGGCTCTTGGAGGTGGGAGAAAGGATAGCGAGGACCCTCCTTTCTTCCCTGGTCTCCAGAGACAGCCCTGCCCATTGTAAACCAACGTTTATGGTGCTTTGTGGGAGAGAACCCTTCCATGATGGTGGCCTAAAAATTAGAGAAGAACGCCAGACATCATTATGTTTGGTTAATAACACTGGATGTTGCAATCACCCAGTAATTTAGTTGGATCCTTCTCTACCTTGCTTGTCCCTGCATCCAACGGAAGTTTCATGGTCTCAAGGAATTCATCATGTGGAGGGGGAAACAGACACATAATCATTTTAAGATGGGGCAATATGTTTCAATAGGAGGCTGTTCAAAGTCCTGTGGGAACATCAGTGATGGAATACCTGGGGGGCTGTGGGAGGATGGCATCACAAAGGAATGAAGAGGAGGCAGGGTCTCAAAGGAGGAGTGGGTGTGGTGGGCTGCAGAGGAGGGCAGTTAGAGAGGGCTTGAAATTGCATGGTAGTCTCTGCCCCTTCAAGCTTCTGGGGCATCGGGACATGTTGAAGGAGAAGCTGGACGGACTTGGCTGTACATTTTCAAATAAGCTGCTTACAGGATGGACTAAGTAGATTACACCGAATGAGGGATGAGTGCATGCAGATGTGTGCCTTGAGAATGAGATTGGGATGGAAAGCTGTTTGAAGGTATGCTATATGGCAAGAGGGGTGACTCTGGAGCCCGAGGACCAGGGTTTGAGTCAAATGTATGGACGTAGCCTAATCTCTTAATATCCTGAGGCTCAGTGTTTTCATCTTTAAAATGCAGCAGGGTTGGGGACAGGGTGGGGGTGGGGAGGTAGGGTAATTCCTGCCTTCCCTGCAGGAGTCTGGGGAGAATTATGAGAGGTCATATACTTGAGAAAGTACAAGTACTACCACATGTTAGTTGTATAAGGGCTCTTCACACATTCCTCTACTCCAAAAACTTCTGGTTCAGGTCATGCTGTCCTCAAGGGAGCCTCGTGCCCTCTACACCCTGGGACCTGGTCTAAGGGACCAGAGGGTGTCAGAGGGGTCTGGGGACAGCTTGTGCACTTGGAGGCAGAGGTGGGACCCCATCACCTCCTCGTCCAGCTCTTCCCCTGGGGGAAGAGCCTGCAGACCAGGAAGCAGGAGGTGTCCAGCATGAGGCTGGCCCCAGGAGGGAGCCTGTTCTGACTGCCGCGCTTCATCCGCCAGGGCGGCAGCCTAACCAGCCTCGGGCCCCCAGGGCTAGCCGTGGCGACCAGCGGGCTGTGCTGTCAGGATGTGGGCTTTGGTTTCTGTTTCTGTTTGGTTTTGACTAGTGCTGTTAATGCGGCCTGCTTAGGGCCCAGAGAAGGGGAAGTGCCCGTGGGGGGATCAAACTCCCCAGGCACAGGGTCATGGTGGTGCTGGAGATGGAGGGCGCGCTGGACATGCCCCTGATAGGTATGTTCCAGGGTGATCCCTGCCCATGGCCCCGGCAGGCTGGGAGAAGGGAGGGGTGGGGACAGGTGGGGCAGGGTTGGGGGCTCCTGATTGTGGAGGAGCTGGGGAGGGACAGAGGCCAGGAGAGCACAGCAGCCTGCAGCACTTCACCCACTCTGTCCTTCACTTCTCTCAGTGCAGAGGCCCAGGGGAGAGACCCAGGGGTGCATGCCCTCCCTGCCTGCAAGCACAGGTGCACACAGTGAATTTCAGGTCCCCAAGCCCTGCACTTTCACTTCTTTTGGCTCCCCTGCTGCCTCGCAAGTTGTCACCTTCGGGAGCAAAGGCCCGAGTCACCCCTGCTCAGAGAGCCTGGGGGGTTGGGGGAGGGAGGAGGGTGGCCATGGGCATCAGCGCAGGGTGGTGCCTCTGTGGCCCACCCTGCTTGGTCGTCCACTGGGGGATGGGGGCAATTCCCTCCCCCGGTCACACACTATTCTCAGCTTCTGAGCAGCTGGTCCATCCCTCTGTAGGGCTGGGCTGGATCTGATCTCTGTCCCTGGGCTCGTGCAGAAGGTACAGTTTATCCAAGGGATTTTCAGGGAAGCTTCAGCACCTTCATATTAAAGAAAAAAAAATGTCGAAGTCTCTATCAGATGGTCAAGTCTTAGGGCTCTATTAAAAATATGTATGTGGCAAGGGGCATTATAAAGTCAGATTTATATCAGCTTATAGTCAATTACCGATGTTAATAGGAAGGGTCTCGACAATAATAATAAAATAATAAAATGAAATAAATATGAGGGCAGTGGGATTGCGGGTAGAGGTTTTTAGCACACATTTTGTTGGTGTGCTTGTTTTTGCACGTGCTTGGCTCCCCAAATGCTAAAACAAATGCTCTACATCGTCTGTCTTCCGTGAGGTTCTTGACTGCCCTTGAGAACAGATGTACCCACTACAGGGGGAAGGTGAGAGTGTAATTTGAAGCTAAATTGAGAATGGAGCTGGATTCTAAAATTATATCCCTGCTCAGATTTACAAGTGTGCACACACTTCACTCATGGCACAAGAAGCACCGAGTCCTAGCCCCCATGTGAACTGCCTGGGATCCATTCCAGGCTCTCATCTCCGGATTAACCAGACCTGGGCAAGCAGGATGGCAGAGAGGAGGTGGCAGGCTCCAGGAGAGGCCCCATGGCCTGGGTGTGATGAGTGTCAGGTGCTGAGCCTGGAGCCCGGAGCTGTGGTGTTTGCCTTGAGGCCGCCTCTCTGGCTGGCCTGGTGGCTCGGAGCTGGGGATAGTTTAAGCTAATGAACTCCTCCTCTTTAATTCCAGGGACAAATGGAAGCCACCCATCCACTAGCCGAGGATCAGCTGAGCCCTGGGGCTGATGCTTGCCCACACTGTTGAGAATGGCACCGAGGCCCAGCCAGGCACCGGGACAAAGGTTAACCCGGGACACTCCTGGACAGTGATCCTGATGTCTGTTCGGAGCCGCGCACTCAAGGGTGTGATAAGTGAGTATGTTACTGGCTCCCAGGGGATCCCTGGCCCTTCCTGCCTCAGCAGCATGTGCACAGGCCTGAAGGTTCCAGTTCTGAGCCTGCTTCCGGTCCAAGGGCCTGTCACAGGGCTATGGTCCTGGAATGGGAGGGGGTTTTCCAGCAGTTTCTTGCCGTGTCACATGCTAGAGCCATTGTATAGCCACATGGCCTCTAAGAACTGGGTCAGACCCAGATGGGCTGACATGAGTGATGTGAGACACCCAGCACTTAGGAGATGGCATCTTCCCCAATTCTCTTTCTTATCTGTATGCTCATGGGTGCTTTGGGCCCTGGGCTTCACCTCTGTGCAGTGGGAACTGGATCTCACCTAGGCTTCCAGACTCTGCCCAGAAGCCATGAGTGGTTTGTGTGGCCTTGGGTAGAGCATCCAGGGCACTGGATGGTGAAGGCTTTGTGGTGCCTTAGCTGCCATAAGCGTGGCCACCAGGGGGTCAAGAGGAGCAAGTTCTCTGCTGCTTCTGCCATGTTTCAGCCATATCTCCTCCTCAGTCCAGAGGAGCGGCATGTAGGGCGAGGGGCCCCCTGGCTGGGGAGTCTCACCTGTCCTCACACAGCCTTTCTTTCCAGCCTCGGCCTCTGGCTTTTCCTTGATGATGCTTTAAAAAAATGACAGTTGGCTGCTCTCCCAAGCCGCAGAGGCTGTCCGGCCTAAAGGCTGTTCTGTCTGAAGAGGGCAGACAGTCCCACTGTGGGACCGGGGGCCGGCAGGCAGAGAGCTCCCCGGGAAACCAGGGCAGGGAGCGCTGGTGGGTTTGTACTCGGACACGTTTTAGGAGCTGTTGGACTGGTCCATGGGAGCCCAGAGCCCTTAGCTTCTATGTAGGAGTTTGCAGAGAGGGAAAGGGTAAACCGGGTATTTCTCAGCTTTAGATAGATCTTGACTCCACTGCTAGTTGAGAGTTTAAAACTCAAGGCTAGAATCTATTTTTCAGTCAACCGAGGCTTGCAAAATCAGTTTGTGATTGGAGGGTCTTTCAGGAAGTGTGTTACCGAGTTGATTTATAGCCGGGGTGGTGTGAGAGAGCCTGGACTGTGGGAGTGGGATGGGGGGTAGAGAGATGGTCGTGGAGGCCACTGTGGGAACGCGGTGACTCAGACGGAGACCTATTCCCCGCGTTACACAGAATTCCCCAGAACAACCTACATCGTCAGCCTTAAAACAGTTGTACCCTTTTGTTCAGTGACACCACTTGTAGAATTGTTCATTAAGAAATCTTTCTTTAGGAAATAGTTCCAGCAAAGAAAAGGGCTGAATTCTCTTGTTACAGGCATAAGAGAGACGTTCTTGTGGTGTCATTGTCAGAGTAGAAATGGGAAACGGTTGCTCTCCCTTTGTTGAACACCTAGGTTGAGTAAATTATAGATTTCCACTTGGTGGACCATTACACAGCCATTATAATAAGGAGAACATAGGAAATATGACACCTTGGAAAAATTGATTATGATGTAATGAGTGGAAGTGTCAGGTTACAGGATAAGTACATTATGGTAACTTGTAAAATAAACACATGAGAAAAGATCGCAAAGGGGAAATGATAATGGCTGCTAGTTTGCTGGAATTATGAATGCCTTTTCTTTCGATGATGCATGGATTTGTTTCTTTTAAAACTAAATTAAATCTCAATGAGTACACCGCATGCCACTAAAAGTGATTTTCTCTGAGATGTGGGATGATGGGGGACTTTTGCTTTCTATATCATTCCTTTCTGCAGTGTTTAAATTTCAACTGTGAGCAAATGTCACTTTTGCAATCAGGAAAAAGAAAGACATTTTAAAATGCTAGATATAAAAAAATTTTAAAGGCTATATTTCCTAAGAAAGAGGAGAAGAGAAAGGCTGAGCTCTTTAGCTCTTTATACCTGCTCTCATCAGTGTTTAAGGGCCTGCGCCTGTTTGGGCCCATTCATTCATTCATTCATCAATCCATTCATTCACAGGTATCAGTGGGTCTTACTGCCAGGCACTGTTCTAGGCACTAGTTACCCAGCAGTGAACAAGGCAGAGCCCTGCCCTTGTGGAACTTTCACTCTAATTGGGGGAGACAGACAATGAACAAGTAGCGAAATGTCGGAAAGTGAAAGCGCTAAGACTAAAATGGGATGATGTGGGTGACGGGGAGGCTATTTTGGATCAGAGATTCCTCTGAGGGGTGTTGGTTGAGCTGAGATCTGAATGACAACAGAGAGGCAGCCATGTGAAGTCTGGGAAGGGTCCTGCAGTCCCCACCCGCAGGCTGCCCTTTGCTGCCTGAGCCCTGGTGAGCCTCGGTGCCGGGCTGACTCCGTTCCCCAAGCCCACTTGCCCCCGCCGCACCTGCCAGCTGGGATTTGCTCAGCATCTGAGGCTGTCCGAAATCCTCCCCGGCCGGCTGCCCTGCACGGATCGGCTGCTTCTGCTACTCTGGCTGCTGTCGCTGCTGCAGGCACAGGGCTTCTCTGGGCAGCCTGCACGCTGGCCGCTGCTCTTGGCTGGCATCTCCGTGGCAGGGCTGGGGCGTCTGAGATTCCCGGCAGCATTGGGGCAGGCGGGCCATCGGGGAGACTCTGGGTAACGTGTGTCCTGGTGAGAGGTCTTTGAATGGCACGTGCCTTAAGGTCCAAAGGGGTGGCTGCTGCCACGGTCCTGTGAGGGTCAGCCGTGACCCTGGAGGATCTTCGTGTGGACACTGCCAGAACGTGGCTTCAGAACAGAACTTGGCCCCTCAGAATAGACGGAGAGCCTTCAGGAGCTCTGACACCACTTCTGGGCTTCGCTGATGATCTACCGAGAAGCTCACATCCTTCTTGCTTCCTGTTGTCTCTCCATATACCATCTCAGCCTTCCACAAGCAGAAACTCAGAAAACGGTACTGCCCTCAAAGGAGCCTGTAGTCAGCCTCAAGAACAGTGCAATGTGCTGACTGGGAGTGAAGGCTCTGGAGCTGAGTTCGAATCCCAGTTCTGCCTCGTGGAGCTGTAAGAACTTAGGCTAATTTTCTAGCCTTTCTCTGCCTCGAATTCCCCATCTGTGAAATGGGCTTGAAGATTATCTGAGTTAGTACATGGAAAGTACTGAGAAGAGTGCCTGATTATTACTGTGACTTGGGAAGTGGCAGGAGGACCAGCCCAGGGAGCTTTCCTGGGGGGGCGCCCACAGCAAGAGAGGGTGGAACTCTATGGCATTTGGGCAAGCCAGTGACCACCGGTATCTTCCCCCACTTGCTTCCCTTCTGGCCCTGAAGCAAGCCCATGTTTTCCTCCCCCTCAACCTGATGACCACAGGGGAGGCTCAGGACTGTTTCAGAACTTGCATCTGGCACCCAGAGGTAAGGGCGACCGCCCACCCCTCATTAATTCCACTACCCCACCAGGAGACTGCACTCAGGGTTGCTCAAGCTGTGCCCCCAATGCCTTGTCCTCAGAGACCCCTGGAAGGCCTGTGCATCTCCCCAGAGCAGTGGTATTAATTAACTGTAATGGTTTTGTTGCCTGGGGATGGGGAGTGAAATTTGGGAAGTAAATGAGGTGAAAGAGGAAGCCTTGCCCAGCCTGTCTGCATGGAAGGGGAATCCTGATTTTCTAGCAAGACGCTCCTCTGGACAAAAATTCCCAGAGTTGTCGTGTTGTTCCAGGAAGTTAAGATGCTACAAGATGGGGGGTTTTGGCAAAACCAAGAGCAATCATCCCATCCGGTTTTGCCTCCAGCCTGTCTTGGACTTTGATGGCATTCTCTTCGCTCCTCTCAACTGCTCACTCTGTGCTCTGTCACCCTAAGGAATAGCTCAGCGGGTTCCAAGAGCAGCAGGTGAGATACTCCTAGGGAGCAGGGCTCTGAAAGCCAGCCCTCCCCCTCCCCCACCTGTCTCCTTGGAGGGGCAGTGCCGTGTCCTGATGACTCGCCTTGGGTTCTGGCCCTTTGCTGGGACTCCGTGTGCCTGGCTCTTTCATCACACATGAGGGCTCTTGTACTTGACTGTTGTTCCCTAAAATCCCGCTTGAGAAGCCATCCACTGCTCTGCAGATTCTTTTCTCTGCTTTCAGTCTTGCCCACGCTCTCCTCTCTACTCCACCCTGAGTTTTCATTCCTGGGCTGTCCCATCTTTGTGTCATGGTCCTCAGGATGGTTATGTCTGTCACCAGGAGAAAGAAGCAACATCCCGTGAACTGCTGGTTCCTCTTGATGCAGGTGGACCCGGGGCTTCGATCCCAGGGCTGAACAAGGAGGTACTGGAAGGGTCTGGGGCAACGGGCTCAGGTTGGGGGAGGCCAGGCAGGGATGGAGGCTGTTGGGCCCAGCAGAGGGAGGGGAACCTGTCCTAGCTCAAGGTTCAGGCACAGCTCCGGTGAATATTAGAAGTGGGTTTGGGGAGTGGAGTTCTGAAAATCCACCCAGGCCAATGCCTGCCTTTAATTTTAGCATCTGTCCCATCACAGTGTGAGCTGCCATCCCACCTGACGACACTGTCTCACGTCCCCGCCCCTGTCCTCACCCCCGCCTCCTGGCCCCCGCCAGCTCTTCCCCATTCATCTTCCGTGGACCAGTCCAGGTCTCCTCAAGACACCACCTGACCTCGCCTAGGTATGCTTCCCCTCCACCTACCCGTGTTCTTCCAGGCACAGAGATTCTAAAACCAGAATCCAGGCCTCGGGCTCGCCCTGTTCTCTCTCCCCACACCCTCTCTTCTGTTCGGCACTTGCCCTCTCTCCCTTTGACAGCCACTCCTTTAATCTTGCTTCTGCTCCATAGGGTTTGGGCGTCCAACTCTTCCAAGTCACCTGCTCCGGGGGTGTGGGCGTGGCTGGAGCCTCTGATCTGTAACTGACTGGGAAACCATTCTTGGCCTCCCCCAAAAGATCAGACCAAGAGGCAAGGAGAGTAGGGTTTTAAAATCAGCATCAAGGAGGGGACTGACCAGAGTGATGACTCCACCAGTTACATGAGGCTGCTGAAGTGCACATCTGAAGAAGTCCCTTCTCCGGATCCTGGGGGACAGAGGGGCCAGGGCTACAAGTTCCTGTCAGGTGGACAGACCTGCGTTCAGAGGACCCTGAGTCGGGCAGGAGGCAGAGGGGTCTCCAGGCCACCACTGTCCACCCACCTCGGACTGCGGACCCCTCCTCGCAGCTCTGTGTTTCCCTGGAGCCCAAGCTCTGTTCTGGGCAGAGCTTAGCAACCTGTTGGGAGTTCAGCATAAAGCTAGAGCTTGAGAAACTGTGCCAGGAACGCTGGCCCTTTCACTCACGCTTCTTTTAAAGCCAGGCCCTCACAGGGCTGGTTCTGAGACCCCTCCCCTTTCATCACACCTCCTCAGCCACACGGGAGCTGGAAGCTCACTTCGATTCTCCTCAGCTGAGTTTTTGTTCCATGGGCTGTATGTGTGATTACTGTTTTCACGGGTGGCTTGGCTGCCGGGTTAGTGCTCTGGGTGGAGGTGAAGACCTGACTTGCTTGGCACAGAAGGCTGCCCGGCTGCTAGTGAGGCCAGGGGCAGAAAGGCCCTGCCACAGGTGGGAGGGAGAAGCGGACCAGGAATCCTGGCTCTGTGCCAGAAATGAAAGCCATCTTTTTTTGAGCATTTGCTGTAGCCCTAGTAGTGGATATCTCTTAGCTCATTCATCCTCACTGTAACCCTCAGAGGTAGTTACTCTTCTTCTCACTTTACTTATAAGGAATCTGAGACAGAGAGGTCAGGTAATGTGCCCTAGATCCCACAGGTGGGGGGTATTATTGTCCACAACACAAACCCAGGCAGTTAGGATCTGGAGCCCCTGCACTTAACCCTACACACCATTCACACCTGTGAGTCATGGTTTGTTGTTGGGCATGGCTCAGGAGGGAAGAATGGGTGTTAATTTTACACAGTTTCAGGTTTCCTTAAGTTCACTTGTCTGGCAAATTTACTGAGCATCTTCTATATACAAGGTGCTAAGATGATTAATATATAGTCATTCAACAAATAGTTTTAAGGGACCTCCCTGGTGGTCCAGTGGTTGAGACCCCGTGCTTCCACTGCAGGGGGTGCGGGTTCGATCCCTGGCTGGGGAACTAAGATCCCACATGCTGCGTGGCCAAAAAAAGGAAATAAAACAAACAAACAAACAAAAATAAATGTTTTTAAGATACCATTATTTTTATAAAAGTTATACATACTAGTTAGAAAAAAATTTTAGAGTCTACAGAAAAGTATAAAGATGGAAATAAAAATCACTTATGATGTCGCCATCTAGAGATGATTGTGGCTAAATTTTTTGTATATTTACATGTGTGTATGCCTTTGCAAACTCAAAATCATACTCAGCATTCCACTCTGAATCCTGCTTTTTTCTCTTAATGTTGTATTAAACGTTCATCAGGTGGCTACTGGTGCTGGCCTCCAGAGGAATCATGGCAAAGCTGAACGCTAACGTTATCACAGAAGTGAACGGGATGCAGAGGTGGACAGGGCAGTGGACAGCTCCAGGGTTGCAGGTGTTTAGGAAAGTCTTCACAGAAGAGCTGGATCTTGAAGAAGGATTATGGCTTCGCAGGCCATGGTTGGGGGAAGGGCACCCCAAGTAGCAAAAACAGCAATGGAGAGATCGGGAGGACAGGCTCCGAAGCAGAAGCGGATCACGATGGGCTTTGCCAGTCATGCCTAGGGGTTGAGCCTTACTCTGTAGATGTTAGAGATCCACTAATGGGCTTTAAGTGGGGAGAAACACTGGATGTGCATTTTAGAAAGACTGCTGTTTCTATACACGCTTTCACAGTAGTGATGAGTAAATTGAAAGGAGCAATGCAAGGCTGGGAGACTGGCTAAGTAAGAGACTATTGGAGTCATCCAGGTGAGAGATGACGGGGCTTGAACTAGAGCAGGAATGAGAAACAGGAATGACAAGGAGGAGATGGATTTCAGATGTTTAAGAGGTAGAAAGGATAGGCGTTAATGGCTGACTTGGTGGCTTTGCCATGTGACTTGCTTGGGCCAACAAGATGTTAGTGGGTGTGACTTAACAACTTAACTAGTATTGAAAAGCACCGGTGCAGTGGGGTTGCTCACTCTTGGGCCTCCACCCTTGCCATGAGAAGACCTTGCCAGGGCTAGTCCACTAGGCCCAGAAGAAGGACAAGAGGCAAGTGGAGCAGAGCCATCCCAGCCAAGCATAGGACAGAGCCCCCAGATGACTCACAGCCTTGTGACTGAGGCCAGGCAAGATCTGCCAACCCATAGGCACGTGAGTTGTAATAATAAATGAGAGTTTATTTAAGCCATTGAGTTTGGGGATGATTTGTTATGTAGCAATTGCTGAGTGATAGGAATGTCTTCATTCTTTTTTTTTTAATGTACATATTTATTTATTGGCTGCGTCGGGTCTCAGTTGTGACACGCACAGCATTTTTCGTTGCAGTGCACGGGCTCTTCATTGCGCGTATGGGCTTAGTTGCCCGACCAGGGATCGAACCAGTGTCCCCTGCGCAGTAAGACTGACTCAACCACTGGACCACCAGGGAAGTCCCAAGAATGTCTTCACTCTTGAACTGAATGCTTACTGTGTGCAAGGCACTATTCTAGGCACCTGGGGATGCAGTGCTGAATCAAAGTCCTTACTTTCAGGGAGTTCAGATTAAAGGGGGGAAGTGGCAGAGGAAGCAAGAATGACCTCTCTCTGCTAACCGGGTGCATGGTGGTACCATTAATCAAGATGGGGGTCAGGGCTTCCCTGGTGGCACAGTGGTTGAGAATCTACCTGCTAATGCAGGGGACACGGGTTTGAGCCCTGGTCTGGGAGGATCCCACATGCTGCGGAGCAACTAGACCTGTGAGCCACAACTACTGAGCCTGCGCGTCTGGAGCCTGTGCTCCACAACAAGAGAGGCCGCGATAGTGAGAGGCCCGCGCACCACGATGAAGAGTGGCCCCCAGTTGCCACAACTAGAGAAAGCCCTTGCACAGAAACGAAGACCCAACACAGCAAAAATAAATTAATAAATTAATAAACTCCTACCTCCAACATCTTCTTTAAAAAAAAAAACAAAACACAGCCCAGGCTTTACCTCCTTTGTGAAGGCAACATTAAAAAAATATATATATATATATGGGGGTCATACGATCCCTGAGGTGGACCTGGGTGACCTGGCCTGAGGCGGCACCTCCAGTGGGAGGCCCTCCGTACTCGCCTCGCAGCAAGGGAAGGTGACCACCCCTTCTGCTGGACAGAGGACAAGCGGTCCCCTCCCGGCCACAGGTGTGGGACAAGACACGCTGACAGTCGGGCACCAGTAGGGACGGGAAAGCTGCTGGGGCTGGAACTGCCTTCCCCCTTCACCCTCCCGGGCCCTGAGGGGCTGCTGTTCGGTGCCATGGCCGGAGCAGCGAGGGGAGCTTGAGCCTGAGGCCAGAGGCCTGGGCTCCTATCACCGGCCGGTCCTCCTACACTCTCTGTGTCGAGTTGTGTGCTGGGTGCTCCTTTAATTGCATAATTTAAAAAGAAAAAAGAAGCTAAGAGTGGACCAAAACATTGCACAAAGTGTTCTAATTTCCAAAAGAAAAAGAGAACAAATGATGGGGGTCATAGGAGATATTGGGAGGGAAGATAATGAGTTTGATTTGGGAAAGGAATATGAGGTGCCTATGTGACACTTAGGTGGAGGTGTTCGGGAAGGAGTGGGGTAAATAGGTGTAGAACACAGGAAAGCTGTTTGGCTGGGGACTGAAAGTCATCAACAGTGAAACAAAATCATCTGTACCAAAGAGACAGAGTACATGCTGTGGATATTCAGGGGAGGAAGAAAGGATTTGTGGTTGGGAGGATGAAAAAGATTTTGTTCTGAAGGTAACCTGTAAGCTGGGTTTGTACTTGTGGAGGCAAGAGGAGAAAGGCACATAAAACACATTAGATGGGATGGTGGTAAGACGCAGAGAGCTGGACTGTGAGAATTAGGCTGAAAAAGTAGATTGGAGTGAGATCAGGGAGTCTTGAATGCCAGGCCAACGACACTGCAGCGTTTCATTAGCAAATGGGGAACCATTGAATGTTTTTGAGCAGGGGAGTGACATTAGGCACGCGTGTCTAGGAGATGGCTGAAGTATGATGAGTTTTGAAGTCGAAATCAAAAGATACGGATTCTAGTCTCACGTCTTCCATTCAGTGGCCCTGGGATATGGGGCAAATGACTTCTCTCTGAGCTTCAACTACCTCTCTTAAAAAACAGAAGTCAAACTACCTGCCCTTCACACGAGTCTTAATTTAGTAAGAACCAATGACAAAATGTGAATGAAAGTGATTGGAAGACCACCAAGCAATGTGCATGGGTAGGCATTATTGTGACTAGGTCTGCTTTAGCTGAAACGTAAGGCTGGGATTCCCAGACAGGTGGGCAGACTGCAAATGTCATCTTGTTAACCTGTCCCTTCTACCACCTCGGAGAGAGGACTGCCAGAGGTGTCAGCCTGGAGTCCACTGGCAGCTGGGGTTCATGTTCTCCTGCTCTGCCTGCCCGTTCTTGATATAACCCTGAACTCTCCCACCCCACCCTCCACATAAATGACGTGTCATTTAGAGAACACCTGCTCAGGGGAGGACTGTACCAAGGCCACAGAACAGAGGACCGGGAGACAGCTGCTGCCATCAAGGAGTACACAGGCTGGTTGGATAGTAACTAGGGGTGGCATTGAGTAAAGGGTCAAATGAGTGGGCCACACAGTCGCTGGTGGAGGGCCAGGCCAGTCTTCGGAGAAGCATGATGGGGCCTTGAAGGCCAGTGGGGTTTAAAAGAGAGGATCGGAAGGGAATGAGAAGTAAAGGGGAGGACTCTCTCCTCTGTCAGCCCACTGGTTTCCTCTCAATATCGAAACTAAACACCAAAACCCCACTTAAGGGAGCAGTTAAAAACAAATGCGACCACAGTAAGCAACCACTTCACACCCATTAGAATGGCCATCATCACGAAACCAGAAAATAAGTGCTGGCAAGGATATGGAGAAATTGGAACCCTTGTGCATTGCTGGTGCGAATGTAATATGGTACAGCTGCTGTAGAAAACAGCAAGGCCACTCCTCAGAGAATAAAAACAATTACCACATGATCCAGCAATTCCACTTCTGGGTAAATACCCAAAAGAACTGAAAGCAGGGACTCGAACAGATATTTGTACACCCATGTTCAGAGCAGCATTATTCACAATAGCCAAAAGGTGGAAACACCCATTAATGGATGAGTTGATACACAAAATATACCTAGGTAGATCACAATAGAATATTATTTAGCCTTAAAAAGGGAAGAAAATTCTGACACATGCTACAACATGGATGAACCATGCAGACGTTAGGCTCAGTGACATAAGCCGGTCACAACAGGACAAATACTGCATGACTCCACTTAAACGAGATACCTAGAGTTGTCAAATTCATAGAGACAAAGTAGAATAGCGGTTGCCACGGGCTGGAGAGGGGACGGGGAGATAGACAGTGTTTAATGAGTTCGGAGTTTCCGTTTGGGATGATGAAAACATTTTGGAGATGGATGGCGGTGATGGCTGCACAATGAGAATCTACTTAATATCACTTCAGTGTATACTTTAAAACAGTTAAGATGGTAACTTTTATGTTATGTATATGTTCACATACACACACATAAAAGACACATGTGACGGGCTGCTTAGAAAGAGCTCACTTGAAGTATGAGTGATGTGGAACTCACCTGAGTTTGAGAAGAAGTGGGGGAAGAGATGGGGACCCCAGTGGATGGGCCTAGTGAAAAATGAGCAAGTAGCCTGGAAATGGGGGTACTCTTCCACTGACTACCAGTCAGCCTAAGGAGTTATTATAGGGAGTGTAGTAGACACCTCTCTCCAAGTAGCACTTGAGTAGCGTTTCTCAGAGGAAGCCAGTGGGGCTGTTTGTTTTCCTCCTTTTATTTCTCATGCCTACCTGGCTCAGGTAAGGAATATGAAATAAAGTAATGAACATGGAATAGGGTTAGGAGTATAATGAGTAACTAAAAGAGAAAGGTAGAGGCAGGTTTGAAATCCCCTCCGGCCTGGTCACTCCAGAGACTTGGGGCGGGCAAGTCTGTGGGCCTCCTCCCTCACTTGTGTCTCCTTTGCGTCCCTAACAGCCAGCCCCAGTCAGCGCCATGGCTTCCGCCGAGCCCCTGACGGCGCTGTCCCGCTGGTACCTGTACGCCATCCATGGCTACTTCTGCGAGGTGATGTTCACGGCGGCCTGGGAATTCGTGGTGAACTTTAACTGGAAGTTCCCGGGGGTCACGAGCGTGTGGGCGCTCTTCATCTACGGCACGTCCATCCTCATCGTGGAGCGCATGTACCTGCGCCTGCGCGGCCGCTGCCCGCTGCTGGTGCGCTGCCTCATCTACACGCTCTGGACCTACCTGTGGGAGTTCACCACCGGCTTCATCCTGCGCCAGTTCAACGCCTGCCCCTGGGACTACTCCCAGTTCGACTTTGACTTCATGGGCCTCATCACCCTGGAGTACGCCGTGCCCTGGTTCTGCGGGGCCCTCATCATGGAGCAGTTCATCATTCGCAACACCCTCCGCCTCCGCTTCGACAAGAACGCCGAGCCCGGGGAGCCCAGCGGCCCCCTGGCCCTGGCCAACGGCCACGTCAAGACTGACTGAGCTGGGGGAGGGGGGTGGGCTGGGAGGCTCTCATGGATCCTGCGGACAAGGGTACCAAGCTGGTAGGGTTGCCCCCTCTGTACAGCACAAGCCCTGCCCCGTAGGGCACACGGAGCCCCCGTGCCCCACCCCCCGCCACCGTGGGCGGGCGTTGGGGGCGTGGTCAGGCGTTGGGGGCGGGGTGTGGAGGCGGCAGGGGCACTTCGGGTAGGGTCTGTGGATCTCAGCCCAGCTCAGGGGCGGGAGGCCTGTGGCTACACAGGGACGGGACTACGTGGGTGACTTTGGAAGCAGCAGGCCCTGTCCTGACTAAGGGACACAGAGTGGAGCAGAAGGTGGGAGGCAAAGCCTGAGGAGGCTTTGGGCTGCTGCGGGGGCCACCTGCCTCCCTCTCACCTGGTTTAGTTGGGCTTCAGCTGGTTCCATTAGGCAATATTCAGGTGCTTGCTTGCAACCAATACCTCCCCCAGGGGCCTGCTGAGCTGCAGCCTAAGAAGAGACTGGGCAGCCAGGAGGCTGCTGGGCAGGAGTGCTGGTCTGCAAGGGCTGGGAGGTCTTCCCTTGGCTCCTTTCCCCTCCCCCAGGGTCCCACGCTGATCCCTTGGCCTTCGGGGGCTCCCCCCCTGGTGCTGGATTCCCACCAACCTTGGGCTTTTGGAGGTTTCAATCCCTGTGTGTTCGGCAGCATTTCCCCCTTTTCTCTTATTTTCAAAGCCTTTACCACTAGCAGCCCCTTTATCCATGTAAGCACCCCACCTGCCCCACCCACAACTCCCTAGGCAACACAGCAGCTGCCAGAGATAGAGCCCTGAGCAGACCCCTCCCACCCTCTTGCAGCCTTCCCTCCACTATTGTCGATGGCCCGATTCCTGAGAAGTCCCCCCTTATGCCTCCCCACCTGCCCCGGTCTGGGGGATTGTGGCAGGGCCCCTGGTGCTCACCTCCTTGCAGTGGCTAAAAACGAATGATAGCCCCAACGCACAGTCAGGCCATCTTGGGCCCCATGGATCCACAATGGGGACCTAGAGACAAATCAGTGTGAAGGGGGGAAGTTGGGCAGTGAAGGTACCGGACTGGTTTATTTTCAAACCAGCCGGGGCAGTCTAGCTTTCTAGGTGGTGGAGGAGCAGGTATGCAGTGCTGGAGAGTCATGGAGACTGAGGGAGGGAGAAAGAGAGAGCCTTTCAGCTTTGGGAGGGTCTTCGAAGCATCCTTAGTGGGAATGGGTCAGTACTGGTTCTGCCATAGCCCCAGCCCTGCAGCAAACCTCCTCAGGGCTACCCTGTCCTCAGCCCTCCCAGAAAGGCTGACCCACTGAGCTTGCTCCTTAAACAGTATTTACCCTGCCGTGCTCATGGGCATTGTCATCTCGGTTGCCCCGCCTTCCTCAGTGACAGGTCCATTGCTGGCAGTAGACAGGTGAAATCCTAACTCCAGCCCACTTCCAGCTCTGCCCCCTCCCTGAGTGGAGGGGTCCATCAGAACACAGCCTTTCCCATGGTACATGGTCTCTTCTTGACCACACTATGACTCTTAGGTAGAAATCAGCCTTTCCCTTTTTATAGAACATTAAAAGTGATAATACCACCTGTGGAGAGAATCTCCTCTTCTTGCTGTACTGCTCCACCTAGACTGTGCAGACAGCACCAGCTAGGGCACAGGCCAGGGTGGGGATGCGGGGTGTGGGCAGGGGCGGTGTCCTGGATTGGGAGAAAGGCTGGGAGACTCTGCCTTTGGCAGGGTTGTGTTCTGCAGTGACCCTGTCCAGGACAGTTTGAAGGGCGATCCCCAGCCTCTATGTCCTGGGCAGGCTCCTCCAGTCTAGGCACAACCTACATTCTGCAGGGGTTAACCCTACCTTTGATTTTACTGTGGCCCCAATTCCAGGGCTTTGGGGCTTCTAGGGGTTCAGCCTTCCAGTGGGGGTCAATTGCTTTCCATCTACAGGTGGAGGGGATTCCAGAGGAAGAATAGTGTCTGGTTCCCCGTTCTGTCAGTAATTGTTTCCTCGGTCTTTTCCCCTTGATCCACATTATCTCGGTCTCCTGGACCCCACTACCCCTCTAAGCCCCTTAGACCACACTACTCACCTTTGCTCTCCCCTCCACGACAGAATCTGGTGGTCAGCTTGTTGATGTCTCCCAGCCCAAGGCCTCCATGATTCTCTGCCAGAGCAAGCCCTTGGGTGGCCCACTGGGTCTGGCCGCTCCAGAGGTTGCCCTGTCTGTTCCCTGGCACTATCTCTCTGGGCCCTATAAAAACTCCCAAGTGCGAGAGGTCCCCGAGTAAACCTGCCTGCCTGGCAACGTGCAGAGCACTGTACTTCTGCTTCATCCAGGTGCCCTGAGGCTCCTATTCTCCCTCGTAGGGGACAGAGCCCCTAGCAAAGGGAGGTGATGACCTGGAGCTTGACCACAGGATCTGTGTGTCTTCAGGGCCCCAATCCCATAGTGCCCAAGGACTCAAAGTTTGGAGTAATCCCAGCCCTGCAAAGCAGAGAATCTGCTCACTTTTTATGAACCTCTGGTGTCCTGGGCCTCTCTCCACAGGACATGGCAGCATCTCTGAGTCACAGATCGCCATGTGCTGCCCTGCATGGTTGAATCGCTTCTGACATCTGCTAGGCATCCTGTCCCTTGTGCCGTGTCCCCCCCCCCCCCCCTGCCAGTGAGTCACAATGGTCTATGCTTATTCACAGCAATAATACCTAGGGAGTGCCCGTGAAGTCCTTTTGTCCTGGTCCCTCGCTTTCTGCATGGGTCTCCTGGGGAGGCAGCCACTGAGTGGGTCAGTTAGGAGAACCTGTATTTATAGAGCTCTGGGCTACGCAGACACCACCACAGGGGATGCAGAAAATTGGGAGGCTCAGGCCTGGAGGGCTTATGGCTAAGGCAGGGAAAGCACCTTCCACTCTGAGGCCACGCCAGGCCTGGAGGAGCGGCAGGTCCCTGCTCTACAAAAGGGGCTTTGAGGCGGGTGGGACTGTCTCCCAGCTATGGCACCTCTTCAGAAGGATACATGCCTGGTTTGTGCACCCATTGCCTGCTCTGTCTCCACTGGTCTCTTTGTCTCTTTCTTTTCACATTCATGCACACAAAATATACCGGTGTTTGTGTTCCAGGACTGGCTCTGACCCATCTCTGTTTCTTCTGTTTTGGAGCCCCTTTCCTAGGAGCTGCTGGAGACCAGGCCCTTCACACTCTGGCATCACACTGTCCTGGAGCATGCTGGATGGGGCCATGCTGTGGGGAGGGCAGGTGGCATTCTCCACCAGTCCTTTCCACGATCTCTGTGCTGACCATCTCTGGTAACCTGAATTCTCCAGCCGACCCCCGACTCCCCATCATAGTCTGGTCCAGTCCTAACTTTGGGACCAGGCTGCAGGGCAGATGGGGAGGCCCGGGCAGTATCCAGGTTGACTGTGGGTTACTGCATCTTCCCATGAGATGGGCTTCTCTTGAAAATGCCAGCCATGACCTGCAATGTCTCATGGGGCGGGAGGGCCCATGGAAGGAGTCTGAGGGTACCCCAAAGAGCTGGAAGGCTAGAACCCCTTACTTCTCATTACCTTGAAAGTCATGCTTTTTAGAGTTCTGCTCTCCCCCTGGCAGTGCTGCTTTCCCCTAGAAGCACATTTGGAGGGAGTCATCCCTTCCTGCTCTGTGTACCTCTGTTCTGTCTAGCATCCCTTGTCCGCCTCTCCCCGCCACCATGGTCCTGCCTACTTTCCTACTTCCAGGAAGAGGATGGAGGGTTCAGAATTTGCTCAGCCAGTTTAACCAAAACCAAAATGGCCTGGCCCACCGGCATAGCCAGACTGTAGAATACCTGCTGGTTTTCCGGATGGAATAGGCATTGTGCTTTCTGAATCATTGAGAAAGCCCTCTGCCTCCCCCACTCACTCGATGGTGTTCATTTCAACTGAAAGCCCTTCCCCTTATGCAAATGAGCAAAGCCCCAACAGTCATTTACATGTTAGTATAAACAAATCTATAAGGCTAGTCCATTAGAGCAGGTGTTTATAAAAAGAAAGAGGCAAGCATAATGGAACAGGGTCTACCTGATGGAGCTTCAGACAAGAGGCAAGAGGTAGGACCCAGAACAAGGAGGCCGAGGGGACTTGAGACCCTTCTTCATTGGCCAGCTCCTTCTGTACTCTACTAAATGGGTACCTTTCTTTCTTGATACTTTCCTTCCTCACCTCCTCTGCCCCACCCTCACCCGATTCAAAGAGACCTTCTGACTCATCACACCACAGGTTAGAAGAACAACTGTGGTCCCTGCTGCTGCTAGTCCTGCGACTGCGGCCAGGCACTGCACTGATTGCTCGCCCTCGTTCGCAACTTTTCTCCCATCCGTGGTGAGCACCGTTATTTCCCTATTTTACAGAGGAGGTCTGGTGGCAACCAGTCTACAATCCCGATTTACCATGTCACTCTTTTGTTAAAACGTAAGCCGAAGACCCTTTGGGGAGAACTTGTGATGAGTCACGTGTCCTTTTGTACTTTGATGAGACTCTGGATGCTGTTAGAGTCCAGTCCCTCCAAATGCTATTCACAACGTGAAATTAATGTTCAGGAGGGGGAGGTTTTTGGGAGGAGAGACGGGGTTATAAAAAAGGAAGTATGGGATGCCATCTTGGCCAAGACTTAAACCAATTGGCACAAGGATCCCTCCTCACGGAGGAAGGGTTGTGAAATTTTGGCCTCTGGCAACCCCGGGTTTGGAGGTGACATCTTCTCTACCTCCCACATGCAGCTTTATTTATTCCCTGGGCCTTTCACCTTTGATCCTATTTCCTTCTCTTGAGATTAAGCTGGGCCCCTAGCTGTTGGTGCTCTCAGAGGGTTTGAAACTACCAGGTGAAATCGTTCTCCTTTTGAAAACTCAGATGGGCCTGAGCATTGATCTGGTTAGTTCTTCAACTACTTATTGGACACCAACAGTGAGCCAGGGACCGGGCTGGTTACCGGGGTGCTCACAGCTAGTCAGGAGAAAGGCGTGGACTGCTCTTTCATGAAGACAGTTATATCAGTACAGTACAATGTTGATCAGGCCTCCAAAAGAGAAGCCTCAGTCTAACAGAGGAACTGACTCATCCACAGGGATACGTACGTAAGGCTTCCCCAGGGAAGAGACACGTAGTGCAAACCTGAAGGTCAAGTACTGATGCTTTCAGGGGTGGGCTGGCTTCTCACTGTCTGGAAATGGAAGTCTCACAGTATGTCAGCCCTAGTAAGCCCACCCTAAAAGCCAAGCTGAATGTTCCAGAGCACCACAGTCCCCTTTGGGAAACTGGAGTTAGGAATCCTGTTTGAACAACAACCCTCCCTGCCATATCTGTGCCCACCACCATAGAACAACTCACCGCCCTCCCTGCTCTTCCCAAACCATTAGTTCCCACACAGCCCTGCCAGCATTCTAGCTTCACTCTCAGAGTCCTTGGACCTTGGCCAAAGACCCAGCTCCATTGATTTGTCCAATGCTTCATTCTGGTGATATGCTTTCTAGGTGTGGGCAAAGGTGTCCTTTCAACGCCAAGCGGTACAAAGAAGAAGGATCCACTGATAGTCTAGCCTGGCTTCTTGCCTCTGTTACAGTCACACCTTTTAAACAGAAAGGAAGTGTTCTGGTTCATAAGGGTCCACTGATGGTGAAGGGTCCTGAGGCTGAATCTTCCTAGTTACAGCATGGGGATGTATTAGTTTCCTGTGGCTGCTGTAACAAATTACCACAAGCTAGCTGACTTAAGACAACAGAAATTTATTCTCTCACGGTGCTGGAAGTCATAAGTCTGAAATCAAGGTGACAGCACGGCTTTCTTCTGGCAGTTCTAGGGGACAATCATTCTTCGCTTCTTCCAGATTCTGGTGGCTGTTGGCATGTCTTGGCTTCCTAGGCCTGTGGTGGCATCACTCCAGTTTTTGCCTCGATGGTCACATGGCCTCTTCCCCTCCTGTCTGCGTCTTCTCCTCTTTTGCCTCTTCTAAGGACATCTATCATTGGATTTAGGGCCCATCTAGATAATCCAGGCTGATCTCATCTCAAGATCCTTGACTTAATTACATCTACAAAGACCCTTTTTCCAAATAAGGTCACATTCACATGTTCCAGGGATTAGGTTGTGGCTGTCTCTTTTGGGGAGCCACTCAGGTGTTAAGGAGGGAGATTTCTTCTGAAGCCCTGCATCCTATACCCATTTAGGGATTCCATTAAGAGCGAGAGCTAGAAGTACAGTGTGGGGTAACCTGGGAGAGAACTCAAGGATTTAGGTCGGGGTTGGAGCTCTTCATCCCAAGACACATCCTGTAGCTGCAGTGGTTTCTCTGTTTAGATGCAGATCTGATTACTTCACTCCCTACTCCAGACTCTTTAATGATTTCCCACTAACTTTAAGATCAAGTTCACCACCTCGGCAAGGCTTTACACAGCCCTTTGTGGTTTGGCCTCATTTCTCAACTCCCCCTCAGTCCTGCACAATCCAGGGAGACTGACTTGTGGTTTCCCTGGCAGCTCCCTGCTCACTGCCTCTGGGCCTTTCCTCTTCCTGAAACACTCTTACTCCTTCTCTTAGCCCAACTAGAGACGGATGAGCTCAATTATAGCCAGCATCGTTGGTCTCTGTTTACTTCGAGCTCTCTCTGGACCCAGCTCTCGATTTAGTTCAGGCAAACTCAGGATGGAAGCTGTCTCCCTGGAAACTCTCAGTGTGACAGCTTCCAGCAGCAGTAGCTAAGTTCTTCCAGTGCTGTCCATGCAGCAGACCTTCGTTCGTTCATTCAGCCTACTAAGCACCAGGTCCTGTGCTGGGCCTGTGCACAGCAGTGAACAAGGCAGACTATCTTTGCCCTCCCTGCCTGAAGGCTTCACCTGAATTATGGGGTGCAGAGAACGCTGATGGGCTGATTTAGGGAAAAGGAATTAACTAGACTTAGGGGTCAGGAAATATGTCTGTGTCGGATAGCCAGGAGAGGGGGTGAAGTGCCGGACTCCAGGTAGAAACGACAACACACGCAGAGACTGGGAACTCAGAGAAAGAGCAGGGGCCCCTGTGGTTCTGCAGTAGCTCCCAGGGTGAAGGGTGGAGTCCACAGGAAGGCAGGCTAGATCAGGAAATGTCTTGTAAACCAAGTCAGGGAGAGACAGATATAAACAAACAAGAAAACAACAGGCTGTAATACATTAACAGAGTGGTATGCAAATGACTAGGGAGCACCTTTAGATCAGGTGGCCCTAAAAGGCCTTTGGGGAGAGACGATATTTAGGTTGAATCCGGATAATGAGGAGGACCAGCCACACGAAGATGGGGAAAGAGTATTTCAAGCAGAAGAAACAGCTGGTGCAAAGGCCAAAAAGTGAGAATGAGTTTGGATAGCTTGAGGAACAGATGAAATGCTGGTGCAGCTGGATCTTGTTGAGGAAGGGGGTGAGGAGGACATGAGAAAGGGGGTGAGGAGGACAGTGTGGAGGTGAGAGACGCAGGCGAGCATCACAGTGTGTGGGGCTCTGGAGGCCTGGGTCGGGGGGAAGAGAAACGGAGGCGAGAGCTCTCAAGGAGGGAGACTCGTGGGGCCTGGCCCAACCCCGGCCAGGGATCCCTTTCTGGGGGTGGGGCCCGGTAGGGGAGACTGCAGGTAGAGCCTGGGGTCCCGCATGCCCTAGCATCTGTCCTGCCCTCCTAGACGCGGGGTCATGGATTGGGGTCAGCATAACTGAGACGTGGGTGTGTTTGGTTTCTGCAAACCCTTCTCTCTACCTGTTATATAAGCACTCCTGCCCTGGGGTAGGTTATTCCAGGCTGGGTCCTGCAGGGCTTAACAAACTTCTCTCTCTCTCTCTCTCTCTCTCACTCTCACACACACACACACACACACACACACCACACACACTCTCCTCGTTCTGAGCAGCCTCTGAGGACCCATCTTTGACTCACTCACCCTGACTCAAGCCTTCTCACCAGCCAGGAGTGTCTAATCCACCCCACATCCAACCCATCTCACCTCATCTCACCCCACCTCTTACGCTTCAACCTTTGTGAGATGGGCCTGCAGAGCTGTCCTGAAGCTACCTGTGAGCCAACCCCCATCCCACCCACAGACCTTTGGGGTCTCAGGGCCCTGGCAGATTGGGGCAGCCCAGAGCAGGGCAAGGGTTGGGAACAGCATAAGTACTGAATCAGACAGACTTTAGGCCTAACTCTGGCTCTGCCACTTACTCTCTGTATGACTTCTGATAAGACACTGAGCCCCTTTGAGATTTAGCTCAGTGGATTTAGTTCACACTTAGTTTAGTTTGATTCACTGGGAGCATATCCTAGCCTTCCTGGCAAAGCTGAGTGTAAAAGTAACCACGCTGAAGGTTTGGAGCAACCAGAGGGGGCATTACAGTCCAGTTCAGCACAGCAAACATCTTACAGTGGGCTATTTGCCACCCCTATTATTAAAAGTCTGTGGGCGTTGCCCACAGGGAGTTTTAACTGGCCAGCTCTGGCCCATCACCGGTTGTAGGGAGACCAGCCCTCCCAGCTTGCCTGGGACTCAGGGGTTTCCTGTGCCAAAACGGGAAAAGTCTTAGCAAACCAGAGCAAACTGGTGACCCTAGCTGGTGGGCGTTTACAGTATCCTTACCAAATACAATACAATGTAGTTCCTGCTTTGCAGAATGACCCCTCTCCCCCTCGACATGATCTTGGCGGGTCCTCCTCTCCCAGGACAAGGAAGGACAAGGAAGGACAATCAACCCTTTTTTCTTTCATTTGAGTATCAAAACGAAGCCTAAAGGGACTGTCCAATAAATCATTCCTGCCACATGGATCCCCAGAGGACTTTGGGTTCCTGTTGTTTTCTCAGAGTGTTCTTTGGCCTTTCCTTAGACACCCTGAGGTGCCCCTCACAATTTTCCAATTAATTCCTTCTTAGTTTGTGTTAGTCAGTTGATTCTGTTGCTTGTAACCTAACCGACCCTTCTCCCACTCTCCACGCAGCAGTGTTCTCACTTCTGTGTGTTGACAATCCAGATCCCTGCTACATACCTGACTTCTTTTAAGCATCCAGCCGTCACTTGTGATCATATCTTTAGCCCTCATGCTCCTCCTTCCTAATTCATGAGATGTTGCTCATGCCTTGAGCTAATACCCTCTACCCTGTCTGCACCCCACCTCTAGGAGACCTCACCCATTACAGTCTATGCTTGCCACACCTGCACCTGTTCGGAGCCTTAGGTTGACTGTTGAAAGCTGAGGAAGCTCCAACATGGGAATGCCCCAAACTAGGCCCTTCCTTTATAAACTGTAAAGCACCCAGAAGTGCGAATCATGACCTTTCAAAATTTGTGTATAGGGACTTCCCTGGTGGTCCAGTGGTTAAGACTCCGTGCTCCCGATGCAGGGGGCCCGGGTTTGATCCCTCGTCAGGGAACTAGATCCCGCACGCGTGCCACAACTAAAAGATCCCTCATGCTGCAACTAAGACCTGGCACAGCCAAATAAATAATTTTTTTTTTTTTACCAATAACCACTTATCACAGAAAGCCAACAATTTTGGAACGTTTCTTATGGTAAAGGAAAATTGTGTGACATTTTAAGATTGGCAAGTTTTTTTGTTTTTGTTTTTTTGATTTTTTGAGGTACGTGGGCCTCTCACTGCTGTGGCCTCTCCCGCTGCGGAGCACAGGCTCCGGACACGCAGGCCCAGCAGCCACGGCTCACGGGCCCAGCCGCTCTGCGGCATGTGGGATCTTCCCGGATCGGGGCACAAACCCGCGTCCCCTGCATCGGCAGGTGGACTCCCAACCACTGCGCCACCAGGGAAACCCGTAAATATTTTTTTAAAAAATGCATACACATGTAAATGTGTATGTGGTACTATTTTTTTAAAAATTGTGTATATTCCAGGATTCAGACCTGATCCAGTTGGGAGTAATCTGATTTTGTGTGTGTGTGTGTGTGTGTGTGTGTGTGTGTGTGTGTGCTGCATTTGGTCTTCCTTGCTGTGTGTGGGCTTTCTCTAGTTGTGGCAGGCGGGGGCTACTCTTCATTGCGGTGCGTGGGCTTCTCATTGCAGTGGCTTCTCTTGTTGTGGAGCACGGGCTCTAGGCACGTGGGCTTCAGTAGTTGCAGCATGAGGGCTCAGTAGTTGCAGCACACGGGCTCTAGAGCACTGGCTCAGTAGTTGTGGTGCACAGGCTTAGTTGCTCCATGGCATGTGGGATCTTCCCAGACCAGGGATCGAGCCCATGTACCCTTCATTGGCAGGCGGATCCTTAACCACTGTGCCACCAGGGAAGTTCCCGAGTAATCTGATTTAGGAGCTATCCTTTTCTGCAGTAGGGTCTCCAGGAAAACTATAGAGCTCTGAACAAATATTAGCTCCGTTTTCAGATGGGGAAACTGAAGCTCTCTAAATCCTTTAGAAGCAGGCAGTCTGCTAACCACCTCTGGGTGGACAGTGAAGGACAGCTAATGCCCACTGCCTACCTGGCTTGCCCACGGGCTGCTCCCTGGGACAATCTGTCCTGCTGAACCAAAGCCAAGGGTCAAAGCAGGAGGCAGAAACTTGTCTAGACCTCTTCAACACCAAAGAACAAGTGTCTTCCTTGAATCACTTTAGAAATGAGAACAAAATGATGTTAGGTGTTATTTTGCTGACTTTCACTCTATCTGTTCCCCCAGGGCCTCAGGCCTGCTGACCAGCAGGACCAGATGGCACCTTTTGCGGGAATATCTCATCATTTTGGCCTGTGTGTAGGCCTTGAACATCCTAAGAAACGACTCACCTTCTCCTTCTGACTGACATATCCGTGCATTCCTTCTAGTTATCCATATATTTTCCTTTCTGTGAGTCTGCTAAAGGCACTCGGGACCCAATTCTAGCTTATATTTCACGACCTTGAGATGCCAGCTGACCTTGTTGTACACAAGGAGGCAGGATGAGGGTAAGGGAGGGGAAAGTGAAGGCATAGAACCAGGAAATGGAAGGACCAGATTGTTCCACATTTATAACTCTATTTGTAACCGGCCCCTTTCTCAGTCTTTCCAGAATGTGGCCATCTACACTGTGTGTTCCCCTGGCAAATTCCTGATTGTTCAACAGAAGATGCAACATTCCAGGCTTTGGAGTCATTAGACTTGAGTTTGAATCCCAGGTCCCTGACTCACTTGGGCGTGTTATGGAAACTGTCTAAGCTTCAGTCTCCCATCTGGACACGGGGTTAATATTAGTCCACACCTCCCAGAGTTGAGGAGATCAGATGAGACAATGCTGGTCAAGTGCTTGGCATGCAATCAATATCACGTATTAGGAGAAATATTCTCCTTTGTTAGTCTCATAAGTCAAAATGCAAGCAGATGTCACTCCAGCAAGCATCTCTGGACTCCTGCTGATGTGGTCATGGTGGCCAAAATCATGGGCTTTGAATGCTCCCAATCTGAACTGGGCCACTTATTATCAATAGGAAAGCTAGTTAACCTCTGCACACACTAGCTTTCTCATCTGTAAAGTGAGAATGATCAAACCTACTCTATAGGATTATTGTGAAGGTTAAGTTAAATAAAATTATACGTCTAGATGCTTAGTACAGGTCCACGATTCCTTACCCCAAACCCATGGGATTTTGCAAGACTTTCTGGATTTCGGAAAAACAATAACATTTATATGATATATATTTTGTGACTCCTGAACCAGGTATGAGTCAGCACCCGATAGTCAAACACATTATTATTTCTACAGGAAACCTATGAATATCATACCTTGTGAGACAGGCAGGGCAAGTATTAACATTCTCACTTGACAGATTACAAACTAAGGTTCAGGATAGTGGGCTGTGCAAGAGCACGTGGTCTATAATTGGCAGCACCAGGATCCCTGGGTCATCTGGTCACCTGGCCCAGGGACTCTTCCCATCACACCACACACTGTGAGAGACACCACCCTGCTACAATCATCCCCTTTGCTTAGTGAACTTAAAAAAAAAGCAGCTACTAAATAGTCAGGTTTTCTTCTCGTCTTTCTAAGTGGATGTGTGTCTATTTCTACACTCTTCACATATTCCGCTTTTCCCATTTTGGTGCTTGGTACACATTTCTCTGTATGGTATTGTGTTGTAGTGTCATTGTTAAAAACTATACAGTCTTCCAGAATCTTAATATAACTCAGTTAGCTTAGCTATTCCCCTATAACAGGGTATTTGCATGTTTCCAGTTTTGCACTGTTCTGAAATAATGCTCAGTCACTCACTTTAAACTTTGCCTTGGGGATGAGCAAGCACATTGATCTGAAAACACCTGTGCCTTGAGCCCCTGGCTGGCTGGCAGCCTTTGGGAGATTGTATTTCCAGGCACTTCCACCATATATTTGTTGTTCCCAATCAACTAATCAATTAGGGTTTATTGAACGCCTACACGGGGAACAGGGAGCTCTTTGGTGCTGGGAGGGGGCACAGAAGCATAAGCTGTGTCTCTGACCCTTAAGAGGCTGATGTGTAACCCAGGAGGCCTTTCAACTTCAAACCGAGATGGGTTTGAGTCCAGCCAGTGAGGCCTTCTAAGCAGGCCTGGTAAAGACGGGCCAGGGTGTGATGTGAGTGATGAAAGCAAGAACTTTAAATAGGTCTCTGATGTATTCCCTTGCCTGTCCAGGGCTTTGGTTCCATTCAGGAGGAAGGTGCTAAAAATGAAACAGTGAATGAGGAAAACAAGGTCAGGTATTCCATGAAACCTTCCCTAATTTATCAGGTTTTACTTTCAGACTCTAACGGTCAGGACAAATCATTAAAAATCAATAGAAAGTACCACCTCCCTGAATCCCCTTGGTGGGGGGTCAGCAAAAGGATTAAGCAAGATCTGGTTGCTGGTTCTATCTAGCTTCTCCTTAAGCAAATTACTTAACCTCTCTCTGCCTCTGTTTGCCCATCCATCAAATGGGAATGACAATAATGTTCTCATGGGACTCAGGATTGTAACGAGGACAACTTGAGATCCTGACAAATGTGCCAAAAAGAACAAAATGTTGCCCAAATGATCTGGGGGAGGCTGGGGACCACATCTTGCTCACTGCCGCATCCCAAGCACCTATACAGTGTGGGTCTGGAACATAGTAGGAGCTCAATAAACATGTGTTGAGTGAATGAGGGAATTGGCAGGTGTAATCCTGAGTCCATAAAGGGCAGAGAACCGCACGTCATTCCATCACCTCTGGGCCTGTGGAGGAGACTCACTCCACTCCACCTTCAACCCCACATCCATCCTCCCCAGAGCAGTTCCCATCCTGATTCTGTCACCCTGTAGCCACTATAAGGAGTCCCTCATTCAGGGCAGCAAAGATTCAAAGCCTTAAGTTCACCTGTGGTTGGGGAGCAGAGGCCAGCGCTGACCTCAGCCCATCTCCTCGGGTTTCAGGCTGCAGCACTCTGTCACAAGAGACTGGCCAGCTTCGCCCTCATTTCCCGCTCCTGTCTGCTGAGGCAAGGGAATGTCGGGCCACAAGAGTCAGCAGCCAACAGCTGCTCTCTGGCCAGCTGAGAAGGACACCACCAGAGAGCAGCCATGCCTAATGCACCACCAGCCAGGGCCTCAGGTGCTCCATCATCTCCTAGCCCAGCCCGCCTGCTGCTCCTGGGGCATTTGGTACCCACAACTCCTGGCTGGCCTGTGCTAAGGAGTTCAAAGAGGCTTGAGTCCGGACAACTGGTTGACTTTCCCAAGGTTTCCTGTATTTCTTGAGTCAATGTCATCTTTCTCATTGTGATATCCTCAAGGACAGGACAAGCTGTGAAGGTCTGCAGCTGTGGGGTTGTGACAACCAGTCACTTTCCGAAGTCTGGTTTCTTTGTGTGTTTGTCTCTTTATTCTCTGGCTTCTCCATCCAAATGTAGGGTCCAGAGGGCAGGGCGCATGTTTAACCCTTTCACTGCTTTCTCGTCCCAGTGTGAGAACCGTGCCTGACCCAAAGCAGGTGCTGAATTAATATTTGTGAATGAATGAATGAACAAACAAATGAACTCTTTTGCAATGTTTGTTATATGTGATAAGTGATAACTAGTATAAATAAGTAATTATTATAAATTACTTTAGGGCTTCCCTGGTGGTGCAGTGGTTGAGAATCTGCCTGCCAATGCAAGGGACAGGGGTTCGAGCCCTGGTCCGGGAAGGTCCCACATGCCGCGGAGCAACTAAGCCTCTGAGCCACAACTACTGAGCCCAGGTGCCACAACTACTGAAGCCTGCATGCAAAAAGAGAAGCCATGACAATGAGAAGCCTGCACACCGCAACGAAGAGTAGCCCCCGCTCGCCACAACTAGAGAAAGCCGGCGCACAGCAACCAAGACCCAACACAGCCAAAAATAAAAAAAAATAAAAATTAGGGCTTCCCTGGTGGCACAGTGGTTGAGAGTCCGTCTGCCGATGCAGGGGACACGGGTTCGTGCCCCGGTCCAAGAAGATCCCACATGCCGCGGAGCGGCTGGGCCCGTGAGCCATGGCCGTTGAGCCTGCGCGTCCGGAGCCTGTGCTCCACAACTGGAGAGGCCACAACAGTGAGAGGCCCACATACCGCAATAAATAAATAAATAAACAAATAAATAAAATAAAAAATAAATTACTTTAAAGGAAGCAGTAACTTTCAGCCTCTCAAAACTAACATACACATTGTCCTGTCTTATTCATTTTAATTAATTCATTAATTCATTCAACCTTACATTGGCTTGGCCAAAAAGTTCGTTCGGGTGTTCATACCAGCGTACAAAACCCCGAACGAACTTTTTGGCCAACCCAATATTTGATCTGTAGGAGAGATTGGAATTATCCAGTCACGTAATGTGTATTTCCGCGTACAAAATACGGGTACCAACTTCTGCAAGCATCTATGATGGGCCAGGGGTGGGGGATTTAACCTAGTCGGGGAGGTCAGGGGAAGATTGCTGGAGGAAGTTTCATATAAGCCAAGAGCTAAAAGAAGAAAGTCATTGACTGGGAGTCAGAGTGGGGACAGAAGGATACTGAAGGAAGAGTGGAGGACATGTGAAAGGGCTGGGGGTGGGTGGGAGCATGCAAGAAGGAGAAACTGAGGACAGCCAGGGAGTGAGGAGGTCAGGATGAAACTGGGTCACCCCCTTGGTGAGGCCTGAGCAAAGCATTTGGCCAGCAGCGTCCAGATGTGCTCAATAGGGGCCCTGGGCCAGGGCAGGTGCCCTTTGTAGGAGACGTCACCTCCTCCAGGACACTGGTCCTGACCCGCCAGCCTAGGTTAGTCCCCTCCTTTGTGTTCCCAAGAGACCAGGGCTTCCTCTCATCATTTAACTTACAAAAGTCTACTTTAATGATCTGTTTTCTTATTTTTGGCCTCTCGATTTGTGAGGTCCTTGAGGGCAGAGACGTTGGCTATTCATCCTGTGCCACCGGTGCCTAGTACAGTGCCAGGGACGTGACACATGACCCCTTAGCGTTTGATAACTGAATGGATGGAGGGCCCTCAGGCCCTGGTGGTGCTGGACAGGTGTTTGGATTCCTATACACTCAGGAAGCCCCAGCTAAGCCCTGTGTTGCTAACAGAAGAGTGTGGATGGGGGTGTCTCTGCTGAGTGCTGGAGGGGAAGGGAGCCAGAAGGCTGGAAAAAAGAAAGGTCAGAAGATAACTGTGCAGTTAGTACCACATGAAGGAAAAAAGGATATACAGTGCCATCCTTAAAAGGAAGGAGGGATGACAGTGTCAAGGCGGATTTTCTTACGAGATGCGTAAAAGGAATTTCGACAGGTGAAGTTGCATGGGTTTAAAAGGATGAACAAGAACGTCAGCTGGGTATTTAGCAGACTCTCATGTATTACATGCCAAGCACTGTTCTAAGTTCTTTGCAGGTATTTAACATTTAAATCCTCATAACAATTGCGTGAAGCATTTAGCTGTGACTAGGTCTATTTTACAGATTCGGTACCTGAAGAGCAGAGATGTTAAATACATCTCTTAGGGCCAAGCAGCCAGGCTCTGAACGCAAGCACTTTGGCCCAGAAGCCAGGCTCTTATCCCCACCCCGTGCTGCCCTCAAGCCAACCCTTGCTCTTTGCTGGTATAACTGAGGAATTGGCTTTAAAAAAAGATAAATTTATTTATTTTATTATTTCATTTATTTATTGTTTCTGGCTGCGTTGGGTCTTCCTTGCTGCGCGCGGGCTTTTCTCTGGTTGCGGCGAGCGGGGGCTACTCTTCGTTGCAGTGCGCGGGCTTCTCATTGTGGTGGCTTCTCTTGTTGCGGAGCACGGGCTCTAGGCCCACGGGCTTCAGTAGTTGTGGCACGTGGGCTCAGTAGTTGTGGCTCGCGGGCTCAGTTGCTCTGCGGCATGCAGGATCTTCCCGGACCAGGGATCAAACCTATGTCCCCTGCACTGGCAGGTGGATTCTCAACCACTGCACCACCAGGGAAGCCCTGGAATATTTTTTAAGATCCTCCTGAGAGGGAGGTATGATTCTTCCCCATTTTGCAGATCAGAAAACTGAGTCTCAGAGAGGTTAATTTGTAGAAGACCAGTCAGCTGGTAAGTGGCAGAGCCAGGATCTATGATTACAGCCACGCTTGCTGTCTCCCATGTCCCCCTGATGCTCTCAACTGATCTCTTAACCTGGGTCGTAGGCCACTCCCTCTGCAGCGTGGGAGCCCCAGCCAAGGCCTGGCAGATGCAGTGCCCCATGTACGTATCTGACTCAGCAGCACCTTCTCTACTCCGCAGTTTCCCATCCCAGCTCTGAGCCTCTAAACCACCACTACAGAGACAGGAACACCATCTCGACCTGGCACGAAGTTAGGAGCAGCTAAATCCATCAGCAACTTTTGGGGGAAAAAGTAAAATCTATTTATACATCCCTGATGGGCAGGAAGGCAACAGCTCAATCTAGGAGAAGGTGGTTAAGGACTCAACTAGTCAGCATCCTGGGGACCGGCGTGGTCCCTGTGTAACATCCCACGCAGGGCTTGGAGCCTCTGGCAGATGCCCCATCTCACTTGGATGCCAGGATGTTTTCCCTGGTGCTGCCCCTCCCTGCTCTCCTGGTCCATCCATCAGGGGCTCCATTGGTGCAATGGCTGACAGGCTCATACACACCTGAAACCAGGGAAAGGGGCAACTGGACCCAACCCAGCCTCCTTGACATACAGGCCCAGGGCCAAGTTGATAGCTCAGACCTGTCAGGGTCCTCTGACAGCTTCCCTCCAGTACAGTCCTCCTGTGCTGAGCTAATTTTGTATGGCTTTTGGTCGCTTACAGCTAAAGGAGACCTATCTGTCAATACATTCTTTGTCTTAACATTGTAACACTATTAATCCAGACTAAATAATCACACACTAATTTTCTCTCTCTCTTTCTCTTTTTCATTTGAGCTGCTATAAATTCGAATCTCCCCCTCTAGACTTCCTTGTCTAGCTCAGGAGTCAGACAGATAGATAGCAAATGGTTTAGACTTTGTGGACCATAAGATCCCGGAGCAACTCCTCAACTCTGCCATTGTAGTGTGAAAGCATGTGAACAAATGAATGTGACTGTGTTCCAATACAACCTAATTTTACAAAAACTGCTGCAGGCTGGACTTCACACACAGGCTGTAGTTTGCCAACCCTTGATCTAGTTGGTCTTTTTGGATCCGAGCCTGGTCTTCTCATTTCTCCTTATTAAACATAATCTCATTAGCTTCAACCCATCTTTCAAGTCCAGGGGCAAATTTTTTTTTTTTTTTTTTGCGGTACGCGGGCCTCTCACTGTTGTGGTGTCTCCCGTTGCGGAGCACAGGCTCTGGACGCGCAGGCTCAGCGGCCATGGCTCACAGGCCCAGCTGCTCCATGGCATGTGGGCTTTTCCCGGACCGGGGCACGAACCCATGTCCCCTGCATTGGCAGGTGGACTCTCAACCACTGCGCCACCAGGGAAGCCCCGGGGGCATAGTTTTGAATCCTGTTTCTACCTTCCAGCATAGCAGCTCTCCCTCCCTGCTGTATGTCACGTGCATATTGAATGAGCTTTCGGGGTCTTCATGGTTCATCAGAGCAGCAGGCCCTTGAAAATGCAGTAAGTGGCGCCATGCTGCCCATCCTGGGAAAGGACACACGAGGGAGAAGTCAGGACCGCCAAGGGTAGGGTGATTAACCGGACGGCCTTCTAATCACACAGCCTCTGTTGACCAGCACCCAGTCTCTCTCTGTTTCTCTGATTTTCTGGCTCAGGGACGGGCCAGGAGTCATCTGGAGGCTGTTTGATTCTCTGAAAAATTCCTTTACTCAACACTCATTGTTATTCAATGTGATAAACCCCCATGCCTGCTCTTTTACTGTGTCCTCCAGCAATCTCTGGGGCACCCTTCCTGGAATCCCACTCTTCAGGCTGGATACACCTAAGCATTCATCAAGCCCAGTATCCCTCATTTTACGGATGAAAAATCTGAAGTACGAGATGGGAGCAACTTGCCCAAGGCATGCAGGGCATCTGTGGAAGAGCCAGACTGGAACCCTAGGTCCCTCTGCTTCTTTCCACATCCTTCCAGAAGGAACTGCCTCAGGTGAGCTTCCAGGTCATGAAGGCCCAGCAGCCCTCCTCTTGTACCAGTCCAGTGACAGAGAGGACAGGGACCCGGGAACTTGTGCATTCCAGTGCTTCTATCTGGGCCTCCCACTTTGCCATTAAATTGAACAGAATATCTAGTTTTTCCCCGAGAAGCCCTGTTTTTTGTGAACGTCTCTCACAAGCTTGGCTCTAAAGCCAAAAGGAATTTGCATTAGCCATAAGCAAACTGTGAACTGCATGAGCGGCTTTGCAAATTGTCTCCTTTAAACAAGATTGATGATGTTTCCTTGTGAATGACCATTTCTATATGCATGGGTTTTTTTTTCTGACGCCACATGGGGTTTTTTCCGTATATTCCATGTATTTCCAACACCAAATACATGTTGTTTTTCCATATCAATTCTCCAATTCCCTATCACCAACTTGGTTTCCAATAATTCAATTCAATTCTGATACTACCTACCTAGAGTTAGTATCAGATCCCACCAGTTAAAGAACTCAGTCCCACAAGATTTCCCCCGCTTTAGATGCTAGCTGCAAGTAGAATCCCTAGATGACCCTCACTTCTACCTGACCAACTACAAATCTGGGGGTTTCCACAACTCCCCTCAAGTTCTATAATTCACTGGAATGACTCAGAACTCAGGAAAGTGCTCTACTTACAATGACCACTTTATTGTAAAAGATACAACTCAGGAAGAGCTGAATGGAGGAGATACACAGGGCAAAGTATGCAGGGGTGAAGCTTCCATGGCCTCTCAGGGCACACCACCCACCAAGCACCTCGATGTGTTCACCAGCCCGGACGTTCTCCAAATCTTGCTGTTCCAGAGTTTTTATAACTCAATCTCCAGCCCCCCTCCCCTCCTCAGAGGTTGGGAGGTGGGGCTGAAAATTCCCACCCTCTTACCACGTTTGGTCTTTTGGTTGACCAGCCCCCATCCTGAAGCTATCTCTAGGGGTCCCATCCTGAGTCACCTCATTAGCATAAACTCTGATGTGTTCAAAAGGGCCTGCTATGAATAGCAAAAGACACTCCTATCAGGAATTTCCAAGGAAGCTCTGTGCCAGGAACCTAGGACAAAGACCAATTTTGTTGTTGTTATACTACACTATACTATGGAGTTCCTAAATCAGCTAGGATGTTTATAGCTAGAGCCCTAAAAACACACTCTGGACATGCACTTTATCATGCTCATCATTAAGAGGCCACCCTCCTCCCACGAAAGAAAACGATGCTCCCTTTCTTTGTACCTGTTTCCCTATTTGGGGTAAGGGCATCGACTGGGGCCATGTCATTCTTATGCCCCCAGTTCTGAGTGGACAGGACTTCCTGCCATTCCCAGGACACTGGCCCTCCTCGCCTTTGCCTGTGCCATGTCGTCTGCTTGGAATGAACTTCTTTCCCTTCTTTTCCTGTCAGATTGCAGGTGATCAAAAATGTAGGGCACAGAATGCTTTGTGATGTTGGTAGGTCTTCTATGACAGGGTACTTTTAATTTACGTTTGTTTTTTTGGCTAGAAGAAATCATTTTACACTGTCACAGAACAGAGGTGTAATTTGGGGCTCACAACTGACAGCACTCATTTCACGTAACTGCTGTTGGTTCTATCACATTTCTGATCATCACAAATTCTTCCCTGTGGGCAGATGCAAGGGCACACGCCCACACCCCCATTTTCCCTGAGGCTACATTTGTGGTCAAAATCACAGCCATCCTCCCAAGCCCTGTTCAAGCACTCCCTCCCGTAAGAAGCCTTCGTGGTTCATCCAGGCAGAATTAAAACAGGTCTTCCCATAGCACTTTGTACTCTGCTCCATTAGATTGTTAACAGGCTGTTTGCCTGCAGAGGCTGTGAGCATCCGGTTGTTGATCTCTGCCCTGAGCAGTATCTGACACATCATGAAGGCTCACTAAATACTGAGTCCGGGTCTACAGGAGAGAGAGGGTAACCTAATTAGACAAGATCCAGGACAGGACACAGAGGAAAACTGGTGGTGTGGGTAGGGAGGGCGCTCCCTGACAGCTAGCCTCTTCGGAAGGAGAAGCTATTGGTCTTGAATGTCTGGTTCTGATTTACTCTGCCTTCTGCACTGCTAGATCCACCCCCACTAGACACACACGCTTCTATTAATAGATACAACTCAAGACAGCATCTTCAGAAATAACCTCTTCTTCAAGGTCAGTGCGAGGCCATAGAAACACCATCCTGGTCAACCCGCTGAACCAATAGGCGGACACTGGTTCTCAGATAAACAGACCCCCAACCCTCAAGGATGGGGCACTGTGGAGGGTGAGCGGGACCACCTTATGCATTTCATGGGCCTTAGGCACTTGCGCCCTCATAGCCCATTCCTCTAAAAACATATATTTTAGGTTATACTTTATGACTACATTGGCATAAAGACAAATATAATTCAGCCTTGACTCATTTTTTATATATTCATTATTATTATATTCATCTTCTACTTCTGATTTTTAAAAATTAAATTAAAACACTTTCATGGGCCCCTAAAAGTATTGTGGGCCTGTATTAGACTGGGCTCTCCAGAGAAAGAGAACCAGTAGGAGATATATAGATATAGATACATAGATATATAAATATAGAGAGATTTACTGTAAGGAATTGGCATATGTGGCGTCAGAGGCCAAGGAGTCCCACAGGCTGCAGCTGACAATCTGAAGACCCAGGAAAGCCAATGGTGTAAGTTCTTGTCTGAGTCTGAAGGCAGGAGATCAATGTCCCAGCTTGAAGACAGCCAGGCAAAAGCTTGAATGCTTCCTTGCTCTGTCTTTTTTTGTTCTACTTAGGCCTCTGACAGATTGGACGAGGCCCGCCCACACTGGGCAGGGCAACCTGCCCTACGGGTCCAGCAATTCAAATGTCACTCTCATGTGACACAAACACACCCAGGGTAATATTTAACCGGATTTCTAGGTATCTTACGGCCCGGTCAAGCTGACACGTAAAATTAACCAAGCCAGGACCTCAGGCTCCTTGTCTACTGGGCCTCCTGGAGAAGTTGGCCCTGAGCGTCAGGGAGTAGGTTAGATATGGCCCTTTCCTTGGAGTTACCACTTTGTCAATGGGACCCACAGAAGAGATGGCTCTTGCACACAGTGGTTACCTGGGCTCACTGCCAGGGGTCTTGGGCCTGGGGGCTGAGACCCAGGCATTTTAACCTCTAGTTGGGAGGAATGGGAAAGAAAGAGGGTCAAGGCCTCGGATGACTGGTTTTCATGTTTCCTTCGTCACAAACCATCTCTATCCTTAGGACACTACAACAGTTAAGATCAATATTCTGCCATCATTCCCTGCCGTCTCTTCCATCGGCCCATTAGCTGGATGGCCTAGAGAAGGCCTAGAGAAGAGTACCCATTTGCTCAGGGTGTCAAGGCAGGTGGTGAAATAGAATCATGGCAACACCAGGGCAAACTGGGAGATCCATGGAGCGTGTCTCCCATGCCCCAGGCCTGACCAAGGAGCGGGGGCAAGGCGAGAGAGACACAGAGTTCACAGCTAAGATTTTCAGGGCAAATCCTCCCCGACTGCATATTCAAATCACAGACCGCAGTCCATGCACCTAAGGCCCATTTCATGTTGCTTTACATCCATATCAAGGAGGTTTGATCTTTGAGAAAATAAACACTGACCCAGCTTCAAACAAGTCAGACCTCCTGCTATTTATTTTTAGTTCTCTGGATGTGTACAGATCATCACCAACGCAGTAAAGAAAATGCAGAAAAGAAAAATGCTTCCCATAATTACCCAGCTAATAAATCCTGGATGAAAGGCTCCTGGGGACAGTGTGTTCTGATGGCCTTTGCCGGGGAGGTAGCTCTGTCCCTGAGGAAGAAATAAGATGGGTTGGATGTGGGGTGGATTAGACCCTCCCGGCTGGTGCATCCTGAGAGAAGGCTTGAGTCAGGGTGAGTGAGTCAAAGATGGGTCCTCAGAGGCTGCTCAGAACGAGAATGTGTGTGTGTGGTGTGTGTGTGTGTCGGGGGGAAATGAATGTGTTGCGTGTGTGTTTGTGTATGGGGTGTCTGTGTGTGTGTTGGAAAGGGTCTGGTGGAGGATGAGGGAGAGACTGGGGAAGTCTAGTCATGGGTTTTGAACCAGAGATGGGGGTCTATTTCCAGGGTTTTCATGGGCACTCGAAGTTTTTTTCCTGCCAAGAATCTATTTCTCCTTTTTTCTAGTTGAAATTCTTCTTGAATTTCCCTTTTGCTTAAGCCAGTGGGTTTTACTCACTGGCAAGTGAAAGATCCCTAAGTGAACAATGGAAGAGTCCAGTAAAAAGAGCACTGGACTGAAAGTCAGGAGACCCAGGTTCCAGCACTGGCTCTGTCACAAACCAGGCTGTGACCTTGGGTAAGTCACTCCTTCCCCTGCTCTCAGTTTCCCCATTTGTCAAAAGACCAGTGGTTTTCAGGTTTGGGGTTTCATGGACCAGTTTAAATCATCATAAATAACCACATCACCAGCAACGATCACCAACATTTTATGGAAGAAAGACTATTTTAACCCCCAAGGTACAAAGGACAAACTCTCAAAGTTGAAAAATGGGGTAAATCTAGATTTAAGAAAAATCCACTAGTTCGTATTTTTTCCCAATATTGCCCTAGACAGGAGAAAAGAGCACCGTAGATGTACTGCTCTGGTGCCTGGAGCTTGGTGACTATTAAACTTCACATACTCCCAGGTCCATCTTCAAGCTCTAATGTGGTAGGATGAATCTTTCAGTTCTGCACCTTTGTCCAAAATTATCAGTCTGTGAACGGTCAGTAGCCCAGCCCTTAGCTGCCCTTTCCTCCTTCTGCAGATGAGAGAATGGAAACATCTACGACGGTAAAGAGACATTTCCCCCAAACCATGCTGATGAAAACCCACTGCCACTACTGCTCCTACTATTACTACTGCTACTGCCCCTGCTACTGCTATTGCTATTGCTGTTACTACTGTTACTGCTACTGCCATTACTGCTATGAATACCATTACTGCTACTACAGCTACTAAAATACGAACAACAGCCTGTTCCTGACACTGTTATAAGCACTGTACATATTTAGAGTTTAAAAAGCTAACTCAAGTTTCACAACAACCCCATGAGGTAGAAATGATTATTATTTGCATTTTGCAGATAAGGACATTAAGGCACAGACAAAATAATGAAGTCACAAAATAATATTCAGTTGACCTTGGACTCTCCTGACTCTGCAGAGGTCAGATTAAATGTATGTGTGTGTCTAAGCCTTGGGACATGTAGACCAAAGCTCATTGTCCCGGATCCTATAATTTCCCACCTGCCAGAGCGAAACTGGTACCTGTCCCTGTCCCTGTATGGATGGTCTCCTTCAGTCAGGGTCCAACAACAACACAATCACTGCAGCTACCATTTACCTTGATGCTCTGGATGAGGCCCTTGGGCTCCACAATCTCGCTTTATCCTCACAAGACTCCCATAGGAAAGGGGTTTATTGTTTCTCTTTTGAAGGTGACATAACTGCAGCTTACAGAGGCGACCTGCCAAGGTCACACAGCTGGCTGGGATTCGAACTGAGGTCTTCCTGACTCTAAAGCCCCTATTCCTAACCCTGTAAAGAAAGGGGGAGACTATGTCCCATTTTGCAGTCAGAAATATAAACTGCTCAGAGAAGGGAAGTAATGGTCCCAGACCAGGTTGGAGCTGAAACCAGCATCAGGCCCAAATCTCCATGTTTCCTAGGTTCCTGTCCAAGCCCACGAGCACCCCACCTTCTAGACGCTGACCAGGAGAGGGCACTGGACAGGCATTTTTAGAAAAGGAAGGAGACTCAAGGGGAGATTAGGGACAGGACAAAATATCTTGGGGCCAGAGCATGCTGTCCTTGGAACTCTTGCCAACGTGGCTCAAAGTGGCCTTGGCGAGGTATTTGGGAGGGGGTTTCATAGCTGGGCTGGGAAAGAGGGCACCAGGCTGGGTGTAAAATTTCCCAGATGGCAAACTGGTTCCTTGGTGTCATCTCTCGGCCCCGGCTCTTGACCTGCTGGGCTCAACCTAGTTTTCTCAGCCTGGAAAATGGGGTTCACAGGGCTTACTCAAGAGGCTGGGCAGGAACATGAGATAACGACTTCCTTGATTTTGGAGTGAGGACAAGCCTGAAGACCTTGTTCCGCTCCCATCCCCCACTCCCTGTCCCCCTCTGTCTCACCAGTCCTCCCCACCTTGGTAACTGGCACCATCCGTCATCAGGCTTCTCAAGCTGCAAGTCTGAGATTCAGCCTCGCTTCCTCCCTGTCTCTCGCTCTAGCCCATCAGCAAATCTCCAGGTCCAACCTCCCAAATATGCCTCAAGCTCCACCCCTTCCCCTCCACTCCACCACCGAGTCCAAGCAGCGTCCTCTCTCACCTGGACACTGCAGGGGTTCCTGAATGCTCTCCTTTCCCCCACTCCTCCCCTAAAGCCTATTCCCAGACCTACAGCCACAGTGATGCATGAAAATTTAAACCAGATCCTGTCACTTGCTTAAAAGCCTTCAATGATCTCCCATTCTACATAGACACAAATCAAAATCCCTAGAATTGGTCTGACTGGTCTGGCCCCCGCCCATCCAACCGTTTTAGGCCACAGGTCTCACCCTCATTCAGTGAACCCCAACCCCGATGAACCTGCAGTTCCTAGAATCCATCTTCCTCCAAAGGGCTTTGGCACCTTCTGGTCCCTCAGCTGAATGCTGTTCCCGGTCAACAGCTTCCTATCACCCAGGCTCAGCTCAGAGAGGTCGTCCCTGACCATCTTTTCTGAAGCAGAATTCTACTTTATATTCTAGCACAGTACCTGATTATTTCCTTCTGAGCACTCACTACAATATAAACATGTCATTTCATGGCTTTGCTTACTTGTTTATTTTTGGCCTCCTCCATCAGACTGTAATTCCCTGAAGGCAGGGGCCTGTCTGTTTACAGTCGTAGCTCCCTAGCACAGCACTGGCACTCACATATTTTGGATGAAAGATCAAAAGTCCATTCCAAAAGTCACAATAGGATCTCAGCCCAGTGCCTCTCCTGCCCCTCCTGCTTCTACTCCTCTGCTCTCTTCCTCAACGGGGTGGCCCGCTGCACAGGAGGCTGGGAAAGTGAGGAATCTGCTCTCTGGGCTGGGTTCTGACCCCGTGGGAAAAACCTGCAAAAGGGCTGAAAGCGGCAGTGAGGTTATAGGGTGTTGATGGGGGCTGGAAGCAGAGTGATAACTCCCAATCGCCCACTCTGGTGTCCTGAGGAGATTCTTTCCCCAGCCTGGTCTCCCTCGTGGAAAAGAAGCCCCCTCTGCTGGACCACACAAGGATGCCGAAGACTGGGTACCACCTAGAGGGAGCAGCTGTGAAATAGCCAGGAGTGGGTGAGATCTGGTATTTCAGGGCCAGGAAACAGATGTGGTAGTTTGAAAGAAAGCATTTGTACTCTCCCTCAGGGCTGCAGAACATCAAGATTCAAACCTTGGGTATGTCGCTGGGCAAGGTCTGGGTCCCCCACTAACCCCCCGCTGCTCCATGTAGAGAGCGGGTGGGCTCTCCCATCCCACACAGGCACCTGGAGTCCTGGGCATTTGCCCAACCTTCTTAGGGGAGGTTGGCCAACCTTGACAGGACAGTAGTTTCTTGTGACATCCCTAGATCCTGGCAAGAAGCCCCAAGGCTCTGGGCAAGAATGGATCTGTAGGTTCCAGGAAAGAGGCTTCTGTGGGAAGCAGAGCTATGGTGACATTTCTGTACCTCAGGGATCGGCTCGCAAGGAAGTAAGCCCTCTGGGAGCCACAGAAGCTCAGAACTGCGTTAGCAACACACCCTATCAGAACTGTCTCCCCTTCTCATCCTGAAAAGGAAATATTCAGCAGTCTCCAGAAAGCTGCCTGCTAAGCTCTCCCTGCTCCCCAGTTTATTGCAAAAATGTGTGGGCAGTAAACTCTCCTAATGAGAGGACTACATCCCACACAGTGGCGCCAACGCCAGACACGGCCAAGGACGCGGTGGGGTGACACGTAAAGGGATGCGAGGGCTTGGATCGAATCCAAGGCAGAAAGGGCCTGTTACCGCCTAGAGACTGGGGGTCCAATGGAGGGAAAGGGGAGGGGGTGACATCCAGGCAGGTTTGGCTCGAGGCAGGGATCCTGGAGATTATTTGTAAGTGTTCTGTTAACTTTTCAAGTGCCCTTCCTGGGATTTTGACAAATCAGTGAAAACTTGTATGACCGTGAGGAATTTTTTAAACAGTCTCTAGAGCAAAATACAACATAACAAGCACCAAGGACTTAAGTGATTCTACCCTGTTGTGGCCACTGCTCTGTGGGCATCTCACATGGGGCATTGGCTGCCCATGGGCTTTGGTGTTTTCTGCAGTCATCACTATTCCTTCTGTCCAATTCTGTGCAGGCACAGGGTCTGTCACCTGAAACGCCGTCTAGTCCTCTAAATGTTCCCATGGTCTGCGGTTTGCTTAGAGGTTAGTGGTTCTTAAACTTCAGTGTTGTTATGGGTCAGCTGACCTGCTTGATAAAATGAATATTCCCAGGCACCCTTCAGAGATTCTCATTGGCTATGTCAGAAGTGTGGCCCCAGAATCTGCATTTCTACAAGCATCCTAGGTGATTCTGATGTAGGGGATCCTAAGACCCCACTTTGAGAAGTACTAAGAAATCACTGTGCAATTGATTGCTTTCCAATTTTTTTCTATTTAAATAATACTGCCATGAAGACGTTGTAGAGATGATTTTTTTTTCTTTTACCTTATTTTCTTTAGACATTTTCTTAAAATAAACATTACGGAATCAAAGGATTGGAATTGTTTTGTAGTGTTTGCCAAAGTAGTCTCAAGGGAATTTGAATAATTGAACATTAAGTTTTAGCATTTAAATTGATTTTTATAGCAGTATAAAAGTTGTCCATATTGCAAGTTCAAGATTTATAATAGGGCTGGTCATTTTTCTATATAAAGCTTTGTGTGTAAACTATCGGCTCATTTCCTCTGATTACTTCTCAAAAAAGGAACAGGATCCTGGCCTTTTATAGTTATATCAATTCCTTAGCTATTTTGGATAGAAAGCTTTATTTGCCACATATATTTCTCCCCCTTCTGTGGCTTTCATTTTTGGATTGGCTTTATTACATTCTGTGGCACAAAAGGCTTTTAACAACACATTTGGGTCCATCCATCCTGTCTCTGATATCTCTTTCAGCAGTAGTCAAAATGTTTTCTCATCACAGTTGAAACGCATTTGCTTTTCCATTTCCTTCTCTGGCTTTTTATGACCCATTTGAAATGTATTGTAGTGCACGGTGGGAAAAAATATGGATATAAGCTAATTCTGATCCATGCTGATGTCCCACGATTTTTTTGAAAATTTATTTATTTATTAATTTATTTTCTTTTTTGGCCGTGCTGTGTGGCATGTGGGATCTTAGTTCCCCGACCAGGGATTGAAACTGTGCCCCCTGCAGTGGAAGCATGGCATCTTAACCACTGGACCACCAGGGAAGTCCCCATGATGTACCACGATTTAGATGATATTTGTTAAATAGTGACTCTTTCTTATAGCCTTGTGTTGATGCTCATTCATCTTACATCAAGTCCTTAAATAACTTCAGTCTCTTTCTGTAGAGTCTATTCTATTCCCCTGGGCAGATTCTCTTGTCTTTACTCCAAGAAAATACAGTAATGGCTGTCTGGTTATTTTAAGTTCCCCCAAAACATTTTTTGACATTTTGCCCATTCATATTCCAGCTGAGTTTTAGAATTTATTTGTTAAATCTTGTGATCCATCTCATTGTGTTTTTAAGTTATATTCTTTTGTAATCTTAACTTTATTTAGACTTTATAGTCAAGAGGAGAGTTCTTCATTCATTCATGTTTTCCTTTACCCTTCCCACTTTAAAATTTTCTTTGAAAAAATATCATTGAGGGGCTTCCCTGGTGGTGCAGTGGTTAAGAATCTGCCTGCCAATGCAAGGGACACGGGTTCAAGCCCTGGTCCGGGAAGATCCCACATGCAGTGGAGCAACTAAGCCCATGCGCCACAACTACTGAGCCTGCGCTCTAGAGCCCCCGAGTCACAGCTCCTGAGCCCGTGTGCCTAGAGCCTGTGCTCCACAACAAGAGAAGCCACCACAGTGAGAAGCTCATGCATCGCAACGAAGAGTAGCCCCCGCTCGCCGCCACTAGAGAAAGCCCACGCGCAGCAACGAAGACCCAACGCAGCCAAAAATAAATTTTTAAAAATAAAAATTTATAAATATACATATATATATATATCATTTTTTCCAAGTTAAATGAATTCCCAACTATTTTGGGGGGAGGGAGGGTCATTTTTGTGACTAAGCCAGCTCTCCCTCTTCCTTTTTCCTTCCCTCTGCCCCACTCTTAATTTATCCTTATACTCACTAAAATATGAGTGTTTTGACCCAAAATCCATGCCAATAAAATGATACACTCCCCCACCCCCACCCCCACCCCAGGCCCAGCGTATGTTGCTTCTTGGCTGCAGCCAGCAGCAGTATGTGAGCTGCTCTGAGGTCACCTCCATCTGTCTTACTCCCTTTTTCTTCCCCTGCCTGTAAGATGGGCAGAATTGTCCTGGTACCATCTTCCTGGGTTAGGACATAGCTGGTTAGGAAGACTTAGAGTATTCCAGAAGTGTCATCCCTATTTATTGAACAAAACAGGAAGATACAGTGTAGTAAGTTGAATGAGTATCCCCTCAAGTCCATACAGAACCTCAGGATGAGACCTTATTTGGAAAATAGGGTCTTCGCAAATGTAATTAGTTAAAATGAGGTCATACCTGGATTAGAGTTGGCCCTAAATCCAATGACTGTTGTCTTTATAAAAGAGAAAACAGAGACACAGACACTCACACAGACAGACACACAGACGAAGAATGCCATTTGACAACAGAGGCAGAGACGGGCGTGATGATGCATCTATAGACTAAGGAAGGCCAAGGATTGCTGGTCACCACCAAAAGCTGGCAGAAAGGCCTGGAGCAGATTCTCCCTCAAAGCCTCCAGAGGGAACCAACCCTGCCAATACCTTGATTTCAAACTTCTGGCCCCCAGAACTGTGAGAGAGAAATTTCTGCTGACTTAAGCCACCCATTTTGCGGTACTGTGTTACGGCAGCCCTGTGAAGCTAGTCTACACAGGATCCCTGGTCTCACCTGAAATCGTCCCCAGTGCTGACTTTTCATTGTAGGATTATCTAAAACACAGAGAAATCTCCTTGTAAGCCTGCCCCAAAGCAGAGAATGAACAGTCCACTCTGGAATGTAAATACTCAAGAAATGATGAGATTTTTCCTGTTTCCTGACCAACCACAAGTCTCTCTTTGTAGAAGGTGAACTATTTATGGCATATTCCAAGTTCTAAGAACCCAGGGCTCTTTTGCAAGGGAGGCAGTGTGATGTAATTCAAAAAGCTCGGAAACTGGGCCTAAATCTCGACTCTCATTTACCAGAAGTGTCGCTCTGAGCTGGTCACTTAATCTCTTTGAGCTGGACTCCCAATCTGTAAAAGGAGACAATAAAAATTTATACCTAACATATTTTAGGGAGTTATTGCTGGGGTCTGATGAGACAGTTTATGGGAAATCATTGTTTAAATTGTAAAGCATCAGGCAGATGTTATCAATCACTAGTGTTTGCCTGTGGGGTGGGCAGGACAGAGAGGAAGGGCAGGAGGGACATTTACTTCTCACTGTATCCTTTTTTTGTTGCATGCACATAGTGAAAATAATATGTTAAAAATATTTTAATGTGTAATGAAGGGGAAAATGTAAATAGAATTGTGTGCCCATTTCCATCGTCGCCCAGCGAAGACATCTAGAATGTGGGCACCAATGGCCCTCAGGTAGGAACCTCCGTCTCTCCTGAGCTTCCGGTGCAGGAGCTCCTGGGACATGACCCAGCTCATATCTCCTGAGCCATTTTTCCTTGCTTGTGTTAATCCACAGTTTGGAAAATAGAATTGGGTGTCCAGCCCTGCCATGGATTTCACATTGTCTGATTTACCTTTTTGAAATCTAGAGAGAATAGGGACCCCTCTTGCCAAGTGATTGGGGCAACTTATAGAATTGTGTGTAAAGACAAAGGCATATTTGGGAAGGCATTTTCCCAGAGCATTTTGAGGTCTTGTGCTCATCCCAAAGGCAGGGCAAGAAGTAAATGCTTTATACCCAGACAAAACTATAATTCTAAAAATACATGCACCCCTACGTTCATAGCGGCACTATTCACAATAGCCAAGAAATGGAAACAACCTAAATGTCCATCGACAGATGACCGGATAAAGAAGATGTGGTATATACATGTACAATGGAGTATTACTCCACCATTAAAAAGAATAAAATAATGCCATTTGCAGCAACATGGATGGACCTAGAGGTTATCACACTAAGTCAGAATGAGAAAGACAAATGCCACAGGATATCACTTACATGTGGAATCTAAAATATGACGCAAATGAACATATCTATGAAACAAAAACAGACTCACAGACATAGAGAACAGACTTGTGGTTGCCAATGGGGAAGTGGGAGGGGGAGGAAAGGACTGGGAGTTTGGGATTAGCAGATACAAGCTATTATATATAGGATGGATAAACAACAAAGTCCTACTGTATAACACAGGGAACTATATTCAATATCCTGTGATAAACGATAATGGAAAAGAACATGAAGAAGAATATATGTATAACTGAGTCACTTTGCTGTACAGCAGAAATTAACACAACATTGTAAATCAACTATACTTCAATAAAATTAAAAAAAAAAAGAGGTGATTTAATCAGAGGCCCCGAGGGATCAGAATGGGAAGCAGAGCCTTGCCTCCACTTAATGAAGCTCTCTGCCCACCCCCTGCCAGGTGATGAGCAGGTCCTCCAAGGTCCTGAGGGCTCATCTGGGTCCTTCCCCCTGATTCTATGTCCCAGGGCTGTGCCTGACACTCGCACCAGCCCATTCACTGCCAAGACTCCACTCCTCCAGTTGTCACCACTGGCCTCTTTGAAAGCTCTATCCCCTCGACACCATCAGCACTAGCTGGTCAATGTGACACTCTACTTGGGTCAGCCTTCTGCCAATAAAGTCCCCCTCTTCACCCTGCTTTGGGGGTATAAGGCTTAGAGCAAAGTCCCTTGAGCCCCCAGTGGGAAGGCTCCTTCGGCTCTGCCACACAGCCCTCTCCTTCGGAGCACTGACATTTCAGTCCGGCACCAGCTGCGGGGCCAGCGCAGCCTTTCTCCAGAACCAGAGGCATTTTGGCCTTGGTTTTGAGTTGGAGCCACCAGGTGAGGATCCTTCCCCACTTTAGCAGTGCCCTGATGTTATTCCCCACAACCTATCTTTCCCAAGCCCCAACTGTATATAAGTGAGCTCAGATTGTATACAGCATTCAGGTTCTGTCCCAGGAGGCCCTGGGTCCTTGTCATCCAGGGTGTGGGGTTGTCGAGCATAAGAGGGGGCTGGCATGTATGACTGTGGCCTGTCTCCATGGGCCCCAGCTCTAACCAAGACATAGCCAGGCTTGCCCTCCTCTTGTCAGAGTTTAACAAGGATGCTTGTGATTCCCTTATACACTATAATAGTTCAAGAGCAGCAACTTTGGAGTCAAAGACAAACCTGGGTTCAATCTCAGCTCCACAGTTCACAAGCCATGCAACCTTGAGCAAGTTACTTAATCTCCTGCAATCCCAGTTTCTTCATTTGTAAAATGAAGATCAAATAGAGCCAGGTTACAGGGATGTCAAAAGAAGGAAATGAGATAATGCATATAAAGGGCTAACTGTTGGTACCTGGCATGTAGTGAGCACTTACTAAATATTAATTTGTTGTTGTTATTAATGAAATGATTTAGTCTCTAGTGATAGCCTGAGCTTGGTGAACTTGAGCAAGTTATTTCACCTCTGTGGGCTCTTATTTTATATAAAATGAGAGGATGGGTCTTGAGCCTTGTATTCCTTCCTACTCCATGATCCTATGATTCCTTTGACCCTAATGGGGTAATTCCACCTGCCACGGGGACCAATGTTAGGATGACCAGATGAGAGAGGCTGCCAAAAGTCTACCAGGCTTCTTCAAACCAAAGCCTGTCTCTCTCCTGGCCTAGGTCCCAGGGCGGCGGCAGGAAGGGCTGTGGGGAGTTTGCCTGTAGGAGTAGCCTGGTAGATAACCAATATTAAAGGAAGGAGTGCCAGGCCCTGAAGTCTACCTGAAAAACAGAGTCTGAGTTCCAAAGGAACAGGCATCGCTGAGTAGGGTAAATGTCTGCCCCAGACTGAGTCCTAGTAAGAAAAGTTGTGAGGTGACTCCGGGCTGAAAACCCGGTTTCTTGAGCTCTGTAAAGAGGCATTGTGGGCATTGGTTAAAGACCTGGCTGAAGAGCCAGGCTGCTTGACACTTTCCTAATGACTTACACACACTTAGTCTTCACAACAACCCAGAATCTTGGTTCTTCCACTAAGCAGCTCTGTGACCTTGGTCAAAGTACTTAACCTCCCTGGGCTTCACATTCCTCATTTGTGTAGCAGGGGTAATAACAGTAGTTCCCCCCACCGAGTTGTTGTGAAGACTGAGTGCATATGAGTCCTTAGGAAAGTGCCAGGCATATAAGTGTTATATAAGTGCTGGCTGCGAATATTTTTATGATATTGCTCTGGGCTTGGTATGCTGAGGACACCTTTGCACGGGGGAAGGCAGGTGGTCCCTGTAACGTTGCAGTAGAAACAGTCAGGAGCTTCCCCCTGGAGGTCTGGGGCATAGGTGGAGCTCCTATAAGACACTCTCTGGAGAGTCTCAGAAATGTGTGCAAAAGGCTTTTTGGATGGTCCCGTAACAGTGGCAGAGTATACCAGAAAAATATAGTGTCTCACAAGTTACTATAACCCCCCACGCAGGGGCCTGAGGAAACTAAGTTTACCCCATCATCATTCGGGATCGAATCCCCTCAAGTCAGATACCCCTGGATGGGCTAAACAGTAAATTGTCATCTGCCATTCAGCGCAAATGTGTTTCTCAGATGAGCCAGTGTTTTAGCAGAAAGCGAGGAAATGAGAACTAAAATTGGATGGGGCAGGCGGGTCCTAGCACGGGCTCTGTGTGGGACAGCAGGTGGGTGGGCCCTGGGTGGCAGACAGGAAGCTCTGAGTGTGTTTTGGGCATACGTGGGGATTGCAGAGAGCAAGGAGGCAAGCACCCGACAAAGGTGGCCTGCTTCAACCTCGGGTTGAAGCCCCTGGGTCCACCATTGACAGACTCTCCGTGGGCCACAGCCCACCAGGGCTGCCCCTCATGCCCTCCCCTGGCCGACCGAGGTGGTCCTTCCCCACGGAAGCCATCTCGACCGTGTGGGACTTGGCTGCCCCCTAACGGCCACTAGGCAGAAGTTCTTCTCTTATACTTGGAGAAAACGCAAAGATTTTACAACAGCATTTGGATAGCGCTTTTCAGTTAAAAGGCACTGTCACAAATATGAGTGTAGCCTTTCTGCTGAGTACGCCCCCTATCTCCCATAGTCTTCAGCCACTTGGAGCATATTTCCCCCCACCCGTCCCCAGCCACCTCCAACACTCCACCTTTCCGATTTCCTGGACTCATCTAGTTTTTCCTTATGGGTGGAGGAAAGGGTCCTGGAGCCTGGGGAGGACTGGGTGAGTTCTGACTCCTCCAGGGCCTTGGGTCCTTGCTCCAGCCAGAGGACTGGAGAGCACAGCTGGAAAATGTCAGCCCCTCCGCTCAGCTTGCCCACCCTCTCCCTTCTTCACACAGTGGTCCTGACCCCCTGGACACACCTCAGGCCTAGAATTGCTCTGGGTTGTCTTTGCTTCTGAGTTGCAAACCCCAGGAGTCTGCAACTTTCAGCTCCTCTTTAAAGCGGACTCCATCCACACTATCCCCCCCAAACCAGCACACATCCTGTCCTTCCTCTGCTGCTGTTTGAGGGGCTTACCAATCGTCCCCAGAGTGAAGGGGGTAGCAGATAATGAAACCTCCAACAGGGCAAATTACAGAGGTTCCCATACTTTCAAAGGTCTCACAGCCATGATCCCTCGTCTTTGGCTCCTAACTCTGCTGAGATCATTGAAAACCCCAAGGGTGAGGTTCAGATCCTCTTCCCTCCTCAGGAGCTCGGCCAAGATGCTCTCAGATCCAACAGTATTCCCCCTTGTGTGGAGTGTCCTAGAGGCCATTGCTGATTATCTTTCCACAGGAAAAGGTAATCTGAGAGTCATACTGAATATTTTAAATGTTTGATGTGGTATGTGTTTTGGTTTTGGATGTGTTATTTTGAGAAACCACTTACCGATGTCTTGTTTGGGGCAGCATAAGCCAGCCATTAAAATGGTTTCATTCTGCGTATTAAGCTTTGTTTCCCCAGGCAAGGCAAAGCAGTTGAGCCAGTTGGGATGACGTCCTTCCTCTCAAAGTGAGACCTGGGAAGAATTAAGGCAATGAGAGGGGAGGATGCAATGGAGGGGAGCTGGGTCTGCTCTGATGGACAAGAGCTGGGCTAGGACCACGGGGGGGACCGACTCCCAAGCACATGATGGGATCACAGCAGTTGTCATGGCTTTCCTGATCCGATGGCATCCTGAGAGCCAGCCTGACCCCTTGAGCTTTGCCCCCCATGGAAGCCTCAGCAGTCTGGGGCCCAAGAAATGGGGAGGATGTAGGATGCTGAGAATGGACGTGAGAGGGAAGATGGGGGTGGAGGGGGTTGGTTCTACTTCCTTCTCTCTTAATGACCCCTAATATTTCAGCTTCTCTCCCCTGCCTGGTGTTGAGCATTCGGTTCCATTGGACCATAATAGGTGAGAAGAAAGAGAGGGATTTAAAATCCTTGAATTCCTCCAACTATTGCAGGAGCCATCAGAAACACCCACCAAGGGCTCACTTGCACTTGGATGCTTCCGAGTAGGGTGACAGCCACACACTTGCCCTCTCTGGGGGGAAACAACACGCCCTGAGATGGAAGAAACACTCGGGACCTAAAGGTAGCTGCATCAGCACAAGCTCGTCATCCACACCCTTCCCTTTTTTGCAGCTCCCTCTGACTGTGTCAATATTGCCACAACTCTCTCCAGTCTTGTCTCAGACTTCCCGCTTCCTCTTTCCTGTGCTACCGCACTTTCCCTGAGTTCCCCAGTCTGGCAATGGGCACAGCCTCTCCCCACTCTGTGGCCCCTCCCCGCCTCTCAGTCTTGGCCCCCTTAAAGGCTCCCCATTCTGTGAGCACCAAGGGTGCCCGGACTGTGCTAGGGGCTGGTAGAGGAAATTCCTATAGTACAATCTCTCTTACGAAGAAGCTGGTTGGGGAGGAGACTGGGGAGGGGTGGTCACAGGTCAGGAAAGAACTACAGGGACTTCTCTGGTGGCGCAGTGGTTAAGAATCCGCCTGCCAATGCAGGGGACACGGGTTCGAGCCCTGGTCCGGGAAGATCCCGCATGCTGTGGAGCAACTAAGCCCGTGTGCCACAACTACTGAGCCCGGGTACCACAACTACTGAAGTCCGCGCACATAGAGTCCATGCTCTGCAACAAAGAGAAGCCACTGCAATGAGAAGCCCGCGCACCGCATCGTAGAGTAGCCCCCGCTCACCGCAACTAGAGAAAGCCCGCACGCAGCAACGAAGACCCAAGGCAGCCAAAAATAAATAAAAATTTTAAAAATTAAAAAAAAGAAAGAACTACAAAGCCTTGTCGTAAGTACTATCCTAGAGGTTTATACAGATGGTCGCTTAATTTTTTAAATTCAGTCTTGGAAACAATATGCTCCCAGTCCCTTTTTGTCCCTTTCCTTCCAGCTTGGGACACTTTTGAGAGAATGTGATGTTTGTTGCTGCAAACACACTGAAGATGACAGGGCAGAAAAATGGGAAAAGCCTGGTTTTTGATGGCAGCATTAAGCCATTGAATCAAGTCTGAAACCATCTATCTCCAGACTTTTTGTTAAGTAAATAAAAACATCCCCCTAGGGTTTAAGCTACTGTTAGTTGACTTTTTGGTTACTTGTAGCCCAAAGCATTATAACCAATACATATTTTCTTCCCTGAATGAGAGAAGAAAATTAAGGGGGATTTGGGGATGGACAAATCACAGTTCTAGTGACCAGTCTGGGCAAACCCAAGTTCTTTGTGGAAAGGGGCAGAAAATCCTGTGGTAGATGGGCCAACTTCACCTTTGTTTAACTTTTTCAGCCAATATTTATAGAGTGGCACCTACGTCCCGGGCATCAGGGTTAAGTTGCTGAGGCTAAAATCAAGAGCAAAACCACACACGGTCCCAGTTCTCATGAGGTTTAGAATCCAATGAGGGAGTAAGACATTAACCAAATAGTAATCCTAACAAGTAAATAATTAGAAGCTGAGCTAAGCACATGGAGGAAAGGAACAGATGCTGTGAGAACCTACAATACAATACATACAACAAAGCCTGGAAGCTGGAAAGACCTCCCTGAGAAAGCAATCTATCTATCTATAAGCTAGGAGCTGAAGGAGGAAGGGGACGGGTGAACCAGGCAGAAGCTAGTGAGGGCTGGGGATACTGGGAGAAGTGCATGCAAAGGCCCTGGGGCAGGAGGGAACCAGGCTGGTTTAAGAGCTCTGAGAGAAGCAGACTAGAGTTTAAGTGGGTTGAAAAGTTTGCCTTCAGTGTCTCCCCACATGTGGCCTACCAGTGTTCCCCATGATCCCCCCTGCTTCTTTGCTCATCCCACACTGCCCTTCAGGAACCCTGTGTCCTCAAGGCTCTTTGACTAAAGTTTGCACATTCTGGAACTCCACCCAGACCTGCCTTTCCCTCTAACCCCACCCTTCAAATGACCCTCCTCCCTATCAAAACCCCCTTTGCCTCCCCCAAAACCAATCTATCAAAGAATTTCTCCTATATTTTCTTCTTAAAAAAGAGTGAGAGGGCTTCCCTGATGGCGCAGTGGTTGAGAATCTGCCTGCCAATGCAGGGGACACGGGTTCGAGCCCTGGTCTGGGAAGATCCCACATGCCATGGAGCAACTGGGCCCGTGAGCCACAACTACTGAGCTTGCGCGTCTGGAGCCTGTGCTCCGCAACAAGAGAGGCCGCAATAGTGAGAGGCCCGTGCACCGCGATGAAGAGTGGCCCCTGCTTGCCACAACTAGAGAAAGCCCTCGCACAGAAACGAAGACCCAACACAGCCATAAATAAATAAATAAATAAATTTATTAAAAAAAAAAAAAAAGAGTGAGAGAGCAAGTGAATGAGATATTGAGAGAGAAAACCAGCCTGTCACTGTTGGAATTCAGACAGCAAGCAAATTTTAGGCAGGAGGCAGGCCCTGGACCTGGCACCTCCCACACACCCTCCTCCATAAGACACCAGTGGGCTCTGCATGGGAGATGCCTGGGATGCAGTTCGGGCTCTCAGGGTGGGCCGGCTCTTCCCTTCCCTTCCTGGATACACCAGTAACTTCTCCTCCGCCATGGAACTCAGAGAGCTCTGTACCCAGGTTTCTCACTGCAACTGTGCCCTGGGCTTTGGGGGAGGGCTGGGCCACCCTCTGAAGAACTGACTTCAAAAGGCCTAAGGAGCGGCAGTGTGGCCCAGTGGGAGGAGGCTGGCTTTGGAACTAGACAGCTCTGGGGCGTGACCTGGGCCATCACTAAGCTTTCTGAGCCTCACTGGCCTCACCTGCAAAAAGGGAGTAAGATTATCTTCTTTACAGAGTTTCTGTGAGGATTAGAAATAAAAATGTATAAAAGAAGGAGAGAGGAGATTTATAAACCTAAGCTAGGGCTCAAGCACAAATCTAGTGTCCAGGAATTAGCATTCAGTCTCAATTTCAAATATTTTGCCCTACATGTCCACTGCCGTGTATTGGGCCCTGGGTCCTGAGTTTTTATTTGGAAAGCAAGATGATCCCTGTAAGTCAAGATCTGCACGGTCCAATTTGCTAGCCACTGGTTACATGTGGCTACATAATTCTAACTGAAATAAAATTTAAACTTCAGTTCCACACCCTAGCCACATTTTAAGCGCTCAATAGCCATCAGTGGTATTGGACAGGGCAGATATAAAACATTTCCATCAGAAAAGAAAGTTCTATTGGATAACGCTGGCTTAGAGAAAAGGACCATGTGTAAACAGGAGGTCTGTTTATTTTACTTGTCATCCCACTACCAAGGCACAGACTGGGACCAGCTGGTGGTTAGAGAAGCACTACATGCGTGCGATTGTGTCTGTGTGTGTGTGTGTGTGCGCGCACATGCATGTGTATATGGGTGGTGGACAGGCCAGGTGTCCAGCCCTCAGACTTTTAAGATGAGCTCAGTGACACCACTTGCAGGGCTAGAGCTGGTGGGTAAAGTCGCAGAATGAGAGCCCACCACAGAGGTCTCAAACCTGCCCCATCTGTGCGACAGCAAGGCTGGGGGCAGCGAGGAGGTCCCCATCCTGGAACCCAGTCCTGACTCAGGACCCCAGGAGGAAGGACCTCCTGGTGTTAATTCTAAGGCAGAAGGAGAAGAAGGTGTGAGGCTACGAGATGCAAATGTGCAGCCCTTGGGGCCCAGGGACATGTAACTCGGATAGCTACCTTGATTCAGGGGCTACAACAAGGAGCCGGAGGGTAAAACAAATACACTTCCCAAGAGTCTGCTCCAAAAAGGACACATGAGGAGGGGACTGAGTCATCCCAGGTCCTAGGGCTGGGCTGACCCACCCCAGGTCTGCCCTCCCTGGTTGCCTCTGGGTCTCACACACAAGCACTGCATCCTCTCAAGTTGACCATGGTCTTCAGGGAAATATGGACTGTTCCCCACCAGGCCTACTTCCCAGAGACCCTGACAACATAGGTGACAGGCTTCCTACCCAAGTCCACTTCCAGGAGCCAGCAATGTACTGAGCAGGCCACAGCCACAAGGAGAAGCACCTCAAGGCACCCCAGAGCATTTCAGGCCTGCAGACCAGGCAGCTCCCTGGGATTGTGCTACAGAGTTACCTGTCCTCCAAAATGCCTCCATCCCCTGCATTCTGTTATTCATTCAGAAGTCACTGGAGGGAGATGCAAGAGGGAGGAGATATGGGGATATATGTATACGTATAGCTGATTCACCTTGTTATACAGCAGAAACCAACACACCATTGTAAAGCAATTATACTCCGATAAAGATGTTTTAAAAAATTAAAAAAAAGAAGTCACTGGAGGGATTTCCCTGGCAGGCCGGTGGTTGGGACTCTGTGCTTCCACTGCATGGGGCACAGGTTCAATCCCTGGCCGGCGAACTAAGATCCCATGTGCAGAGCGGCACAGCTAAAAATAGATAAAATAAAATATTACACGTTTAAAAACAGAAAAAAAAGTGATAAAAAAGAGAAGTCTTTGGAGCACCAGGCCTCTATGCTGCTCCATTCCTTGGGAGACCACCTCCGTAGAATACAATACACTACCTCACTGCACCTCTGAGGTTACAAGCTCAGAGTTGGAGTCAGACCTGTATCACCTTGGCAAGTTACTTCTGTTTCTTTACCTGTACATGCAGAGAAAAACAGCAGCTATCCCACAGGCCCGTTGGGATTAATGGACCCCTTAGGACGGTACCCTAAATATGGCAGCTATCATTATTACTAGTAAGCTGTGGTTACACACAGGGCTGAGCCACAGCTCTGTCTGGGAGTAGCTGAAGGGGGCTTCAGTAGCTGAGGTGGGTCTGCGACAGGCAGGGTCATATGCTAGAGAGGGAAGTGGGGAGGACCATTCTGGGAGGAGGACAATTGTCTTGCCCAGTCCTTGGGGCTGCCTACCTGACTGGGCTGACCCCTGAGCCTCCCCCACTTTTCCCTTCCTAAGCCAATCAAGAGACACCACGAGGGGTAAGAGGGAGAGAGGGAGGAGGCGGCCATGATCTGTGTCCTGGTTTGGGGTGGATACAAAGCTGAGGGCTGGATAGCTCACCACCGCATCTTCACATCTCTGGCCATAGCGTGTCCCCATCCCTGGAAAAGTGCCATGAGGGGTCCAGGATTGTCCTCAATATAAGCTGCCTGGTTGTGGCCTCTAGAAAGAGAAGGCACAACTACCATCTTAGCACGGATTACCCTGTCTTGTCATAGGAAGTGACGAGCAGGTCTGGTTCTCAGAATGACCTCAGAAACTCACTGTCGGTCTTTTTATCCTAATAATGACAACGAAAATTGTAACAGTGGCAGTAATGTTTAAAACCTGCAGTTTTTCTGGTATCAGTTTCCTTATTGCTATGTTGATATCTCATTCATCCAGAATTCAGTATCTGGCAACCTCACTCATGTGCAAAACAAAGCACAGAAACAGAAATCAGGTGAAGGAGGAAAAGCCTGGAGAAACTGAAATAGATATTACATGATGACAGCACTAATGCTTCTGGACGCCATTTATCCCTTTTCTTAAGCACCATCTAATAACCCGGGTTAGTTGTCTGAGTCTAATCAGATTGTAGTCAATTTATAGAGTAGCCGCTGGAGATGGGCACCCTGACAGCAAGAGAAGTGGCAGCCGGTAATAAGGGAGGAGAGAGAGAAACTATGAAAAGCAGACCACAAACCATAAAGCACAGCAGTCTGGATCTGTTTCAGAGGGCGTGTTTGACAGCATCTCTGCAGTTCCTGCATAATTCCATGCTCTTACCAACAGGCTCAGAAGATACATCTCTAGAAGTCCAACGGGTGAGTGATGCAATGGTTAGCATTGTGTTCATATAGGGCCAACCCTCACCCATCCAGTCTCAAGCTCTCCCCAGCATTTCTGAGAGATGCAACGTTACCTACTTCTTGTTACCACTTTTTTTTCCCCACTGAGGAGACAATCCAGAAGGAAGATCCCTAACCTGGTGTCTGGAGACCCGAGTCACCCGTCCACCCAACCGTTATTCTTTGAGCTCCTGCTATGGGGCTCCATTTCCTCCCCTGTAAAGCGAAGGTTGGTCTACGTAAGCTCTCAGACTGATAGTTCATGTTTTCAGGACGAGGCTGTTTGGGGCTGGGCAATAATGATCACTAACGTTATCAAGGGTTTACCAGGCACAGGTGCTTTCTAAGTGCTTTACATAGCTAAGCTTTAATCCTCCAAACAACCCTATGAGGCTCAGGTTAAGTGGCAAAGGGCCCAGCAATTGTTTTAATACCTAGCTATCAATGTCTTGAAATTCTTAATTTTTGAACCATGAGCCCACCTTTTCATTCGGTATTGGGCCCTGCAAATTATGTTGCCGGTCTCCCCTCTAGAGTAGCTGAGTAACTGACAGTTGTGGTCCCTGACCAACGACAATAGCTAGCATCATCTGAGAGCTAGTCGGAAATGCAGAGTCCCAGGCCCGGCACAGCCCTCCGGAGTCAGATCTGCGCTTTTATCAAGATCAGATCCAGAGCCTGCAACCTCAATCGCTGTCGTCTGCCATTTCCTTCCACGTCCGCATTTACTGGAAACAGGAAAGACCTCAATTTCTGATCATCAAGTGAGGGGAGATTCACCTTGCTTCTGGGAAGTGGGCTTCTAAGGGCCCCAGATCCTAGAACAGCGTGGGCAGGCCCCCCGCACAGACTGTCAGCAGCGTCAGCTAATTCAGACGTTACACTGTCCCCAGGACCGGACTGGGGTGGGACTAGGACAACGGCGCCAAGGAGAGGAGGGCGCAGAATTTAAGGAGGCACGCGCTCCCAGGTACTGATTCCGCAGCCGCACGGCTCTGATATGCGTGCCTCAGGTGAGAAAAGTGAAAAGTGAAAGTGAGGGGAAAGTGAGAAGTCTCGGTTAGCTGGCGCTTCCCCCACCGGTTCGGTGCCCGTCCGTGCTGTTCCGCAGGCGCGCGTGGGGCGCTTAGAAGAGCCAGGCTCCAGTCCTGGGGGTTTCTGGTTACAGCAGCTCCGGTACAGGGTACGTCAAAAAAGAGCCTGATTGCTCAGAATCAGAATTCAATCCTTTCACCATCTCTTATCATTTTTAACCCTAGGAAGCTGGCAGCAACCCTCTACCCCTCTGGTACCTTTAAGCTCACAGCTCTGCGTTGGAGATGGTTGGGGCTGCCTTCACCCTGCATCAGAGAGCCCCTCCCGGGGCGGAGCTGGGTGCGTGGGGCCTGTGGCTTTTGTGCCCGCATGAGTGCAGGCGGGAGGCCAGGCTGGAGATGGCTCACCTGAATTCAGCTCGAGCCATTCACAGCACCCGGGAGAGGCCAGAGGCCCCCTGGGGCAGCGTCTGGTTGGGGCTGCATCAGCAAGGGCGCTGATCTGCAGCTGGTACCCATGGCTGCTGGAGTGCAGAGGGTCCTGCTGATGGGAGGGCTGAGAAACTTAGTGATTTTCCAGGGCCCAGGTTCCCAGAGCCAATTTACCTTCAGAGCTTTTCCTCACCTGCAGAGATTTCTAAAATTAGGATTCTCCAATCCACACACATCAGAATCTCCTGGAGATGGCCCCCGCTACTTTTGTATGAAGTAGAAAAAAGGTGCCCACTCTGAGCAGATGTGCCCTGCTGGGATGTGGCTTGGCAAGTGGATGGAGCCTTCAGGCGAAGAAACACCCTCCCCTTAGGAATGCAGCCCTGGGGGCTCGGAGATCTTGGACTGAGGGACACACATTGCCCTCGGCCCCATTTGCCCACTTTATGCAGAACAAAACCTGCACTGCTGTGAGCCATGGACCTGGGTGGGGTTGGTAAAAGCCTTGCAGGTATTTCTGATGACTTGCCAATGGGAGTCTCTGAGGCCTGGAGAGTGAATGTGATACATCTTGGCCAAACATGGCGCCATGGCCACTCACTTCCTGTGGGGTTCCTCAGACATTCCCAGGCCAAGGTTCTGCCCCTTTCTTTATTACCCACACAGAATAAACAAAAAGAAAGCCTAACCTCCAGGAATAACATTTAGGGAAGGGAGTGAAGGAGGGAAGAGGAAGGAAGGGGGAAGAGAAGGAGGGGAGGGCCCTTATCTACATTAAACAGGTCCAGCTCTGCCTGTGAGCACAGCTGAGTCATGCTAGGTGTCCTGCTCCACCCCCCACCTCCTGGAAGTGAGACAGCTGCCAATGGGCATTTCTCCTTCAGGACTGGGTTCTGGGGGCTACACAGGCTTGCTGGTACTGGTGGCAGGGAGTCTGGGCTCTCCTCCACCAAAGGCTGGCTGAGCACCCTGGAGGGAGTGACACCCCTCTCAAGGTGTTCCAGCCTTTCCAGTGGAAAAGGGAGGTGAGTTCCAGGGTGTTAATGAGAGGGCACTCCACCCCTTCATGTCTGGGAGAGGTTCCGAGTCATGTAGTTCTTTTGGCATTGCCCTATAGCATCCATTATGGTGAGAGTGGGCAGCTGGGATAGAGAGGTGGGTGTATCAGTTTTCACTAAGTTACACCATGGTAACAAACAACCCCTCCCTTCAAACCTCAGTAATTACAACAACAAAGGCTTACTTCTCACTCAGTTTGGCTGCAGCTCCCTTCCCAGGTTGTCTTCATTAATGGATCCAAGCTGTAGGAACAGCCCCTCTCTGGGTCATGCTGGGCTGTGGCACAGGGAAAGAGCAATGGTGGAACCAAGTGATGGTGCTTAAAGCGGCTGCTGGGATATCCAGCTGATGTTTCATTGGTCAAAGCAAGTCACGTGACCCATCCCAAGTCTCTTGCGTGTGACTCGGAGCAGGGACGTATGATTCTATCACAAGGATAGGGCAGTGAATAATCAGGAACAGTAATGCAATCTCCCACAGTGGGACCCTGACTTAGGACAAGGGGATTCCTTCTAAGGAAGAGAGAACATCCTTTGGCCAAAGGAGACAGTATGAAGTGGTGAAAAGAAAAAGGCTTGGAATCAGACAGGTCTAGATTATAACCTGGACTCAGCCACATACTAGCTGTGTGATCTTGTCCAAGTTATTTACCTTCTCTGAATCTTCTTTTCCATCTACAGAATGGGTATAATACTTAGTTCACAGGGAAATTTTGAGGCTTAAATGAGATAGTAAATATTGTCTTTGGCACATAGTAGGAATACCGTAAATAAAAACTCCCTACTCTACTCCCTGCCCATCTTTTGTATCTTATCCATAACTCTGGAGGTATTTATTACCAAGACTCCATCTACTAACCTCACAGGGTTGGGATCAAGTGGAACAGAGAGAATTTATTGTGTCCTTACTACGTACCAGGCACTGAACCACACAGTTTACCTTCATGATCTCACTTGTTTTGTCCAATAACCCTGTGAGGTAGGTACGATTATTACCCCATTTTATAGATGAGGAAAATAAGGCTCAGGGAAGATAAGTAACTTGCCAAATGTCATGCAGTGACAGAAATAGGATTTAAAGCCATGCTTTAGATTCCAGGACCCATGCTCTAGAGCCATGATTTTTGAGAGTGATTTGTTTGGTAGATAAGAAAAGAAACTGAGAGTAAGTTTGGAAACTTATGGCAGGTGGACACTGCCATGACATTCAAGCTAAAGCGAAATAGCCTTATTTCGCTGAACAGAATACAGACTAGTTTAGGTGATGTAGAAGTCTCTGGTAAGTTGCATGTGGTGGAGGCCATTCTAGTCATGCAAGTAGGACCACACAATTGTCTATGACTCAGAGGAAATGAAAATCACTGGTCGTCACCACAGATGGTGTGAGGGGCAGGGATCTGGAACACTGCATTCACTATGTGCTGGTGGGCCTGCCGGGTCAGCTGCGGCAGACCAGGGAAATATTTGTGGTTAATCAAAATGATACCTTGTTTACACTGATGGGTGAGGCCTGGGGGCAGGGTTTGTGTATTACCCATGGCAACTGGTTTGTGCCTTGTACACAGGATACACTCAATATGAGTCTCCTGCTCCAGTGAGTGAATGCATGAATTGATGGATGAATGAATGAATATGTTTCTCACTGTAAGAGGGCCATTTGATGGCCTTGGGCAAAGCCAAGGTTTGGGCAAAATTTCTCTTCCAACTTTTCCTGTTGCCCGCACTCTTATCTCCTCTCTCCTCCCCCTTTTTGTCTCTGCCTAAACTTTTACATTTCAGGACCCCACAAGCCCTCCTTTTCCTGTGAGTGGTGCCCTATTCTGGGCCTCTCACTGCCCCTTTCCCCAGCAGCTTCCCAGTTCTGAGTCTCTTCCAGGGGGACCCCCTCCAGCTGACTGCCTCTGGGGAGTAGGGGTCCACTCCCAACAGAGATAAAACAGAGATAATACAGAGCATAGGCAACTGGGGATGGTCTGTGTTGGGTCTGATAGACACAGGAGACCGGCATTAATATATGCTGCTGGTGAGGGCATCTAGAAATGTGGTACATTTCTAGAAAGCAGTTTGGCAACATGTGTCAAGAATTTTAAAAATTTATATGCTTTAACCTAAAATTAAGCCCTAGATATTTATCTGAAATAATCAGGGATGTAGCAAAATCTTTATGTATAGAGATATTTATCATAGCATCATTTACACAGTGAAACAGGAAATTCAACCTAAATGGAAATGATCAAATAAATACATTATGAAATAGGCATGATGAAATATTATGCAGCCATTAAAGTTATGTTTCTGAATTGTTTTTAATGATTTGATGAGATGCTTATTAGCTATGACAGATGGAAAAGGAAGGGTTTAAATTTTTAAAATAAAATTTAATAAAAATATACGTGCATGTAAAAATACTCATCACCTGTCTAGGTGATGGGATTTGAGTGGTTTTATCCTTTTGGGTATTTTCTAAACTTTCTATAATGAGCACAGATTATTTTTATGATCAGAAAAAATATAGAAAACATTGTTTAAAGTCTTTTCTGGTTTTGCAGACAGTCACTCTCTCACTGCAGTCCTGCTCTGATGCAGGACACTGTTGGGGGAAGTGCCCCTGCATTTGCCAGGAGCAAGCCTTACATGGTTAGCTTGTATTCTGGTCCTGGCTTTGCCACTAACTGGCTGTGGGACTGCAGACAAGTCATTTTATTTATCTGGGCTTTGGGGTCCTCATTTATAAAATGAGGTTACTGGATTAGATGATTTAAGAATTAAATTCTGATTCTGTGGTTCTAACAAACTCACTGGGTCAAGGTATTCATTGTGAATAAGGCTTCATGATTTATCCTTTTCTAGTGTTAGTAAATGGGATTCTTAGCTATAGCTAAAGAAGTGACTCTCCAATGGTAGAATTTCACATCAGACTGTGAATCACCAACACCCAAATACTGACCTTATAGCTCTCTACAGCTTACACATTCTAGACATCAGCTGGCCCTTTTGAGAGAGTCAGAGTCCCTTCCACATCAGCCTCTGGCCCTGAAAAGGAGACGGGAGGTGTCTCTCTGGAAGAACAAGTTCCTTGGTCCCGAGTTTCCTTCCCTTCCCTGCTTCCTTCCTCCAGTCTCAAGCTGTTTCCCACTGTCTCTCTGCTTCCTCTGTCTCCATCCTCTTCGCTGTGGTTGAGTCTGGTTTATGTTAGTGTAGTTCCCTGGTGGACTGGTGGCTCAGCCACCACAACCAGGGGAAGAGGGTGTGTGACTCATGCCCTGTGTCCAGTGAGTCAGACTTGGGGTGGGCTGGACCAGGGGCTTTCCTAGGACAGGAAGCAGGTTCTAAGTATGCAGAGGCCTTAGCTCCCTCCTAATATGGATGCTGCCAGGATAGAGGACCAATCTTTCTCCCTTTCCCATTTCTGTGAACTCATTCAGGAACTCCTCTTGCCAAAGAAAATGCCACCTCTTCTAAGCCTCAGAAGGTTGTGTCTGGGTAAGGCCAAAACTGCCTCTGTGCCAAATGACTGCCCCCCAGCATCCGAGAAGAAGAAAAACAGACCATAGTTAGAGCCAAAGAGGATAAGAATTTCCCATTCCAGTCTCTCATGTCCTGGGTTTGAGCCTAGCAAGTTTTCACAGCTCCGGTTATCCTTTCCTCCTCTTCCCAGCTCTTGACATGAGAAACAAGTGCATTCACACTGCCCTGGGGTTAAAATCCAAGTTTGTGTGACCTTGGGCAAGTTATTTAACTGCTTCAAGTTTCAGTTTCCTTGGCTGGAAAGAATGAGATAATAAACTCACCTCATGGCATGCTGTGCATTAAATAGAACCCAGCACCCAATACAGGCCTGGCTTTAGAAGGTGCTGAGTCGATGTTCAGTCTGCAATGGAGTGGAAGCCCCATTGCTTTTGGACTCCTCTGAGATCCAAAAGTTGCTTTGTGCAGAAGGCTGAAATGGGCCATTTCCAGGGCACAGGAGCCCGTTGTGCTTTGGGAGTGGGCTCCAGGCTGGGTCTGAAAGGCAGCCAGGGGCACCACCTCCCAATCTAGAGCTTTCTCTTCCCTTTTACGCATCTGGGGCCTTTCCCCTTCCTGGTGAACAGTCCTAACAGGGCCCTTCACACTGCGGGGCAAACAAGGAATAAACTGACCTTCTCCTAAGGACTACCAGACAGGATCAGTTTTACTGATGCTTCCTTTTGTTTCAGGCTCCAATATGGCTTGTTGTCCATCCATCCAGTCCTCACTTAAATTTGTGACATTTTGTTCATCATGGATTTTTGTTTGCATTAATTTTTACTAAAATTTTTAAAAATATTTAACATATTTTAAAACATTGCATTAAAATATTATTTATCTTGATTACTGAGCTCCTTGGCACTCCCTTAACTTTTGCCCCTAATGATGGAAACTTCAGCTCTAACTTTTTGAGGGGAGAGGTGTATTTTGGGGACCGACTGTGCCTGCTTCCTTAAACCTGTGACCTTGCTAATGGGAACTTTTCTCTGCCCCCACCAGAGGCCAGGATAAAGCTCCCAGCCTGGTTCCAACTCCTCCACTCTCCCACCCCCATTTCCATGGAGCTCAGGAATGACCCCAAATCTTTGAAATCCTTTCGGTTCAGCTTAATTCCGTTAAGTAATAGTCAACAGCAATATACTAAGTGCCAGGCAAGTACCTGGTTAAGGCTGGGAGTGGAGGAAGATGGGCAAAGACGGGAAGAGTCAGAGGCGCAGAGCGCGCTGGGGGAACCTGGATGAAGAGAGCCTGGGCGGGGGAGGCTCCGGGAGGCGACACGGGGGCGGCCCTCCCCTGAGGACTAACCACGGACCTTAGGGCACCTTCGGCGGGGAGACCACGTCAGAAATCCCGTCCGGGACTGACTTCCTGCCCGGGAGGCCCCGCGGCCTCGGGCTCTGGGCGCGGGCCAGCGGGGCGGCGCCGGCGCCGGATCGGAGGCGCTTCCTGGGCGCAGCGCGCGCCGAGCTGCGCGCGGAGGAGCGGGAGCGCGGGACGGCGCACCGGGGAGGGCGCGCTGGCGGCGACATGGAGGACGGCGTGCTCAAGGAGGGCTTCCTCGTCAAGAGGGTGAGCGCAACGGAGCCTCTCCGGACACGGCCCGGGGCGGGCCCGTGGCGGGCGCCGGCTCACCTGAGCCGCGGTCGGCCGGCCTGGGGCCACGCTGGGCGGAGTCGCGTGTAGTAGGGAAAGCCGGGTGGACGGTGGTTGGGGGTGAGCTTTAGATAGAAAAGAGGGGCCAGGGCACAGGCGAGGAGGAGAATCTCGCTTGGCTAGGGCGTGTGGGGTACAGGGGGCGGCTACTCGTAGTGGACAGCTTAATTAAAACAACTTACTAAAATACGAAGCGTATAGGATTTAAATATGATGTATTAAAACAACGAAAGTGTGTTCGGTAGTCCCCAGCGCCCGTCCAGTTAATGCATCATCTCCTATATTCTTCACAATAACCCGTGTGGGAGGAGGAAGCCTATGTTTCTTAAGCCCCTACTGTGCACCAGTCCTGGACGTTGTCTCCTTTAATCCTCCCAACAGTCCGACAGGTTGGTGGTACCACATTACCCCCCGCCCCGTTTCTTCAAGGGGAAAACAAAGCTCCAAGAGGTTAAGTAGCTCAGGATCTGGACTAGTGGGTGATGGAACAGGATCAAACCCACTCAGGCTGACTCCAAACCGTTTTCTGCCCACTGCAGGGTGGGTATTGTTATTCCTGTACTACAGATGAGGAAACAGGGGTAGAAAGATGAGAGCGCTTGCCCAGAGCCCCAGGGCTAATAACAGCCGGGACTGGAACCGCCATCCTCGTTTCTTCCACATCACCCCATGTGGCCTTTCCCACAGCAAGCAAGAGTCCAGACAAAAACTCAACATATCGGGAGGGCTTCCCTGGTGGCGCAGTGGTTGAGAGTCCGCCTGTCGATGCAGGGGACACGGGTTCGTGCCCCGGTCGGGGAAGATCCCACATGCCGTGGAGCGGCTGGGCCCGTGAGCCATGGCCGCTGAGCTTGCGCGTCCGGATCCTGTGCTCCGCAACGGGAGAGGCCACAACAGTGAGAGGCCCGCGTACCGCAAAAAAAAAAAAAAAAAAAAAAAGTAGAAAATGAATGAAAAAGCAGCTGCAAGAGGAAATTAGATTTTTAAAAGTTCTTTTAACATTGATATTCACACTAAACATTTATGCTAACCCTAAGAGCAGAGCATAAAATCTGGGGATGAGCCTTTTGGCTCTTCTGAGTTTATAGCTTTGGAAGGGGGATGGATGAAGAGGGATGAAGGGACTCGGCCTCCCCTGGCCACCAGATCAACCCTGAGGTCTCAAGTCACTTTCTGTTCAATAGGTAATGCAGCCATGTTATTTTACACACTATTTGACATAGGAGGGCGGGTGTGTTGTTTGCTCAAAACTGTAAGCAGGAGGTGTAGGAGGCTGTGCCGGATCAAGGGTCAGAGTGGATACAAGCAGGTACAAAATTCCACGCCTGTTCCATGCCACTGGGATTAAAGTGATAGGTTGGTCCCTCACAGTTTGTGGAGGCAGCTGCACCTCAGAGAGACCACCTATGGGGAGCTTTTCCTGCAGCTCATAAGGTGAGAGGGAGAGGGGTTTGGGCAGGGGTTTTGATGGGCATTGTTGATTGCCGGGATAGCCGAGCCCTGGTAGGGGCCTGTTGAGGACAAGCCCTCGCAGAGGGGCCCTTTGGGGCATCCCCTTGTTCCTGGGGGTTACTTTATATGATTCCCCACCAACACCACCACCACGCAGAGTCAGGGGAGGGCTGGAGGGAAGGAAGGATGTGAGTTCTCTTCCAGATGGGCCACCCAGTCCAGGGTGGCAGCTTAGGGAGTATAGGGTACAGGGAAGTGAGGACAGTCAACAGGTCTGGCCCCAAAAGCCCACCGAGGGCCTTGGCTGAAATACCTAAAGCACATTCCAGCCAAACCCAAAGACAAGAGTTTGGAGCTGGAGCCTGACCCTGAGGCAAGCGGAAGCCACACCCTTTCCTACAAGGCAGGGATGGGGCCCCTGCCCCTGCTAACTGTCCCTGCCCACTGATCAGGCGGACTTTTCCTCTCCCCCATTTCCCCCCTCCTCCTGGATGGCAACAGCAGCCCCCGTGGCCACTGGAGAAGGTGCAGGGCTACGACGGTGGGATTCCACAGATTCGGGGGGGGATTACTGTCCAGAAGTGGGGCAGGGCCTAAGCTGGAAACCCAGCGTACAGAACAGTCGTCACCAGTGAGGGCAAAGCAGGAGACGGGCAGGGACATGATGGATTTGGCTCTTAATCCAGCCCAGACAAGAAAGAAGCAAAGCTCCCGACAGAAATGCAGAGTGCTCACTTGGCCTGGCTTTAGAAGGAGCGTGAGGGGGAAGGAAGGCGGATCTGCACGGGTAGGACTGCTTGTGCTTTAAGAAGCAGCTGAAGCACTGAATCAGGCATTGCTGCCCGGCTCGTACCTCAGAAACAACACTCAGAAAATGACATGGCAGTGTCGACACGCTTTGGCCTAGAAATTTCATTTGTAGGACTCTATCCCCAGGAAATGCCATACAAGCTTAAGGAACAAAGTGTTATTTCTGTAGTGAAAAAACTGGAAACTACCTATATGTCCCCCCAAATAAACAAATGATTACAAGTGAATTTCAGTTATGCAGAGGTTAAAAATGTTTATAATATTATAATCCAAAGAGTAAAAATATAAATGGTATGAGTAAGGAAAAAATTTGCTTGGAAGAAAAAAGCAAGAAGGCTAGAAGAAGTTTCGAAAGCTAAAGTTCTCACATCGAGGTGTTCGCAGGGCCATACTCCCTCTGAAACCTGCAGGGGAGAATCCTTCTTTGTCGCTTTTGTTTCTTGTATTCGCAGGCTGTAAAGGAAACACGCAGGTTTTTCCTTCCTGTGTAGGAAAAACCTAGCTCTTCCCCACTGTGTGTTTCTCTATCCTGTGGGGTTCCTTTACTTTTACACAGAACACTTCACTTCTGACTCTTCTAGTCACCAAATGTGTGGAGGTTTTTCCCTACACCAAGCAATTCTCTGCAACACCCAGTGTGTGTCCTACAATTTAACTCAAGGCTGACGCTATCTACTCAGAGACGGCGTTAGATCCCACAGCATAAGAGCTCAGTCCTACAAGACTGCTTCCCCAGCCCTCCCCCATGCCCCAACACACACACACACACTTCAGACACCAGTCAAACGCCCAGGTTGTCACCTGTACTCTGACCAACTGCCTATAGATCAGAGGTTCCAGGGAAACACTTAATTTATGTTTACCAGCTTATTAAAGAATGTGATAAAGGAAAGAAATGAGCATCCAGATGGAAGAGATGTGTAGGGCAAGGTATGTGGGAAGGGGCCCAGAGCTTCTGTGCCCTCTCCGAGTGTACCACTCTCCCAGCACCCCCGTGTGTCCCCCAACCTGGAAACTCTCCAAATCCCATATTTCTGGGATCTTATGGAGGTGTCATCATGTAAGCATGATAGATTGTTAACTCCATTTCCAGCCCTTCTCTTTTCTCAAGAGAATGGGAAGGGGGGCTGAAAATTCCAAGCTTCTAATCATGGTGTGGTCTTTCCAGTGACCAGCCCTCACCCAGGAGCCCACCCAGAGTTGTCTCATTAGCACAAAAGATACTCCTGTCACCCAGGAAATTACAGGGGGTTCAGGAGCTGTGTACCAAGAACCGGGGGCAGAGAGCAATATATTGCATTTTCTGTTATCTCACACAGGCACTCCTTGCTGTTCCTTGAGTTGTAGATGCATCATTCTATCTCTGCCTCCATCGTCACATGACTGTCTTCTCCCTGTGTGTCTTTCAGTGTCCAAATTTTCCTCTTCATATAAGGACACCAATCATATTAGTGTTATTAGGGCCACCCTAGTGTAGTATGACCTCATCTTAACCTGATTACATCTGCCAAGACCCTATTTCCAAATAAGATCACATTCACAGTTCCCTGGGGTTAAGACTTCAATGTATCTTTTGGGGGGACATAATTCAACCCACAACAAATACCATCTCTGCTTCTTTGGGGTTGTAGGGTCTTGGGCAAGACCTTTCTGGGTCTCAGTTTCCTCATCATTAAAGTTAGGGAGTATAGTATAGGCTTTTTCAAAGGGTCCTCCAGCTGTAACATTCTGTGCTTTTTTTTTTTCAATTTTTATTTATTTAATTTTTATTTTTGGCTGCGTTGGGTCTTTGTTGCTGTGCACAGGCTTTCTCTAGTTGCAGAGAGAAGCTAGTGGGGGCTACTCTTCATTGCGGCGCGTGGGCTTCTTATTGTGGTGGCTTCTCTTTGTTGCGGAGCTCTAGGCGTATGGGCTACAGTAGCTGTGGCACGTGGGCTCAGTAGTTGTGGCTCGTGGGCTCTAGAGCACAGGCTCAGTAGTTGTGGCACATGGGCTTAGTTGCTCTGCGGCATGTGGGATCTTCCTGGACCAGGGCTCGAACTCGTGTCTCCTGCACTGGCAGGCGGATTCTTAACCATTGTGCCACCAGAGAAGTCCCATTCTGTGCTTCTTAAGCCCAGTCCTAGGGTCACATCCCAGCTTATGGAATCTCCTCCTTCCCCCTAAGGGGGCTCTAAGCCATTCATGGTCCAACTGGCCTCTGGTCCCAGTCAGCCACTTACAGACAAGGAGCCTGGAGAGGGAGGCAGATTCCCAGGTGAAGGGAAGCCTGGGTTCTTTTTCAGCTTATACCACTGTACTTTTGGTCTCTGACACCATTTGCCTGCTGATTTTGGACGAGTCCCTTACGCCCTCTGATTATGGCGAAGCTTATCTGAGAAGCAGGGATAATGGGGCTTTCCTTCTCATTTTGTGGATTATTACAGTAACCTCCAGCTGAGCTGGCTGCTCCAGTCTGGCCGACCTTACTCAGCTGTTCTGCTCAGGTGTGGTCGGTTGATCCTTTTAACATGAGAACCTACGCTTGTCATCCTTCTGCTTAAAAGTCTTCAGGGACTCCCCTCTGGCCACAGTGAAGTCACCAGCTGCTCCGAGTTTTCTACCTACGTAGTAGATTCTATCTCATCAGCCTTTCTTCGATTGCTCTCCTTTGCTGTCAGTCTGGATTCTTAGCTGCTCATAACACGGTCCACTCTAGCAAGTTTCAACGGAAGGGATTTCATAGAGAATAATAAATATCAAGTAACTCAGGAATATTTGGGAGGGCCGGGTGCCACACAGCCAGAGATGATGCCGCCAGACCAAAATATCCAACAGCACCACCAGACGTTTCTTGTGGAAACGTCACTGCCGCCACTGTTTGCCACTTGTCCCTGGTAACTCTGGGGATTGGGTGTCAGAAGAACCTGTCCTTCCACCACTATCCTGCCACCTTGGTGGCTGCCAAACATGCATCAATGCCCCATGCACAGGACTGGCAGCAACCTGGCCACCTCCCTGTTCCTTCCTGCCATCGATTCTGGGAAATGTAGCATTTTGTCCAGGAAACGTAGCCCTATCTCTATTGGTTTGTTCTGCTCAACATGTGTTGGTTACACTTTTCTCCCTAACATCTCCAGGCCCCTTTCTCCTTTCCGGTTGTTTTAGTTTATTAGGGCTGCTATAACAAAATACCACAGACAGGACCACCTAAACAACAGATTTATTGTCTTGCAGTTCTGGAGGTCGGAGTCTAAGGTCAAGTTGTTGGCAGGCTTGCTTTCCTCTGAGGCCTCTCTCCTCGGCTTGTACATGGCACGTCTTGCTGTGTGCTCACATGGCCTTTCCTCTGTGTGCATGCCTCCCTGACATCTGCGTGTCCAAATTTCCTCTCCTTGTGAAGACCCCAGTCAGATTGGATTAAGGCCCAACTAATGGCCTTATTTAACCTAATCACGCCTTTAAAGGCCCTGTCTCCAAATACAGTCACATTCTAAGGTAGTAGGGGGTTAGGGCTTCAACATATGAATGGGGAGGGGGGGATAATTCAGCTCAGAACACCTATGTTTTAAGGTTTAAGACTATTTTGCCCCCTCCCCTTCTCCGCCTCACACCGGCCGCCATGCCGGAGCCACACCTGTGTGCCAGCAACTGCCTTTACTGCTAATTGCTGCGCCAGGACCCCCTCAGCAGGGATTGTTGGGCGAGGGGACTTGAGTCTGGGCCATGTGGTCTGGTGTAGACCAGTGCTCACACAGTCGACTCCTTCGACAATTTTCAGTTCCCTAACACAGTCAGTACACGCACGCTGAGCGTGGAACAGAATTGCAGCACCACAGATATGAGAATTGAAGCGGCCTTTGAAATTAATAAATGCTGGGTCAGGAAACCATGAATCGGGGACAGTCTCTGAATCAGATAAAGTGCATCTCTCTTGGTTAGAATCCAGCCCTAATTGGGCTCTGCTCTGGGAAACATGCCAAGAAAGTCACTTTCATGAGCGTGTACAAAATCATTTCATTCTGATTCTTCAGCAGACATTTTCCCATCCACTGTTCTGTTCTAGAAACAGACTCTCTGCCTTCACCTGACTATCCTGTCCACTAGCTCCATGACCCACCTGAGAGCCCCCCCAACTCCCCTGCCTTTTAGGCCTGTCACAGCAGGCTAGGTAAAAATGTTAGGGTCCTTAACAATTTGTGGCTTCAACTTTACAAATTGCCCACATCCTTCAACTAATAATATTCTTTTTTCGGAATATATCCTAAGGAAAAAAAATTAAGAGATGCAGATCAAAATTTATGTGCAAGGATATTCATTGCAGAGTTGTTTATAACAGTGAAAAAAAACAACCTCAGTTACAACAGGAGATGGACAAGAAAATGATGCATCCACCTAGTGGTCATTAAAAGACATGTTTTAAAGAAATTTAATGGTGTGAGACGATGCTTGGCAAAGTCAGCAAAAGAAACACTAGAAAATAAAACTCATATATGTAATATCCTGATTTTTAAGAAAACCAGAAAGTAAAAACTAAAAGGGAAAAAGACTGGAAGGAAATACAAAATGTTAACAATGGCTGTGTCCCAGTAGCAGGATCTTTTCTTCTGTTGACTTTGCAGTTTCTTTCAAGGCTTATAACCAGAAAAAAAGAACAGATGGGAACTAGAAAGTCAATGCCAAAGGTGTTTGTTACATACTCAAAAGAGATGACAAAGAGATCCAAAGCTCATGCTTTCTTCATGAAAATGCAAATAAAACATGTGATTCTGAACTGGATCCTTTGGCAATTAAGGACATTATTGGGGTAATTGGTGAGACTTGAATGGAGTTTGTGGAACAGATGAAAATAATATATTCATGTAAATTTTCTAATGTCGTATTGTGGTTATGTTGGAAATACCCTTTTTATTTTTTGGTAGGAGTTACACAATAAAATACTGAGAAGTGATTGGAGCTTCATCATGTTAAAAACTAACTCTTAATTGCTTTTGTAAAAAAATTTATAATTTTCTTCAGCTTTTCTCTGAATTGAAACTATTTCAAAGTAAAAAAATAAAATTAAGCTAAAAAAGAGAGATAATTCTGTCCCCGTATTGGAGAGTTGATCCCATGGCACAGTCTGGTCACCTGTGCCATGGGCCACCTCTCCCTGGACACCACGTTGTCCCCTCGGCCACCTCACCTCAGGGTTCTCCTGTCTGTCCTCAGGGTCACATTGTCCACAACTGGAAGGTGCGATGGTTCATCCTTCGGCAGAACACGTTGCTGTACTACAAGCTCGAGGGGGGTCGGAAAGTGATCCCCCCCAAGGGCCGCATCCTTCTGGATGGCTGCACCATCACCTGCCCCTGCCTGGAGTATGAAAACCGACCAGTAAGTGAAGGCCCCCGCTTCCCAGCTCCTCCCTCCCACTCCCTGGACCCTCCCGTCTCTGGCCTCTTTGGTGAAGGTGGTGTGGGTCATGGGAAGAGCTGAGTTACTGAAAAACCTAGACTCAAATCCTGGCTGCATCACGTACCAGGCATGTGACCTTGGGCAAGTAATTGCATCTCTTCGAGCCTTAGTCCCTCATCTATAAAATGGGATAAAATAATGACACCTGACTCTCACGACTGTGATGAGAATCATGAAGGTAACGGTGGGTCAAAACACCTTGTAGGCTAGGAGCCACTACACAAACGTGAATAATTACTGCTACTTGGGGTTCAATAGGATGACTTTCATCACCCGAGGGGCACATGTTCCAAAAGTTCGGGGCAGCTTCAACTCTACCATCAGAAACGAATCTGAATTAATCATTTACTGAGGGCCCATTAAGTGCCAAGAAATTTGCTGGGCTTGGAGGTGTCAAGGAAGAAAATGGTAAGATTGCTTCTTTGAGTTAATGATCTTATTATGAAAGCAAGTGATTAACAGAAAAACATTCAGAGTTCCAAATGTTGGTACAAACATCGTTAGCCGTAGAGAACACTATTGCTGAAGGGGAGGAAAATGCCATCATAGGCTGTCTGCTCAGGTACAGCTTTGAGAGGGATAGAGGTTTGGGCAAAGATCTGAAAGAGGAAAGAGGCAGAGTTTCCAGGCAGGTAGAAGGTCTTGGGCAAAAGTGGAGGGACAGGTAGGGATAAATTTAGAGATCAGGATGGCCATTGTGGCCAAAGGGTATGTTCACTGAAGGAGTGGTGGGAGATTGGCTGGGGCCAGGTACAGGTAATAGGGAGCCATTGAAGGTCTTGACTGAGAGAAGGGGCTGGTGAAAACTCTCTTAGGAAGACCAAAATGAACACCTAAGCTCAGTTCCTAATAAGATAACTAGTTCCATAAAGAAGGGATCTTACCATTTTCTTCTTTCTTATCATGTTTTTCTTCTTTGACTCTTCTAGACAAATTGATGAATCTTCTAAGTATAAGAAAATATTAATGACAGTCAATTCTGGGTAATGGGTTTACTGGTGTTTGTTTTGTACTTCTTTATAGTTTAAAAGTTTTCTCAAATAGGAAACAAAAGGAGCTGTTAAAATAATCAGGCATGAAATGAGGCAGAAAGAAGGGATGAACCTGAGGAAACATTATGAAGGAGACATTGACAGGACATCGTTGACTGGATGTTGAGGGCAAGGGAGAGAGAGGCATTGAATATCATTCCAGCCTAAGAGGCTGCAAAAGTGAAATGTCATTCTGTAATTTCCACTGCAAACCTGGAAATGCCACTGATTAAGAGAGATGGTATAGCTCTCCGTGGGGGTGGGATGGGACTGCTGGGGAGTGCTGAGCCTGGTAAGAGACTTGGGTCTGCATCTTCTTCCTTGTAGCATCATCAGACCAGACACAATGTCTGGGCACATAGCAGATGCTCAGTAAATGTTTGTTGAATAAATGGTTAATAAAAAAGAAAGATTTACAGATAAGTGAGACAGTTCTAAGAAGACAACCTAGTTTTCTAGGTGCATTTAAGACTCTGGGTTTCAATAAATTAAACCTTGGAACTTGTAGGTTAACTTTTTCTTGGGGGTGGTAATTTTTAAAAATTGGAGTATAATTGCTTTACAATGTTGTGTTAGTTTCTGCTGTACGACAAAGTGAATCAGCTATATGTATACATGTGTCCCCTCCCTCTTGGACCTCTCTCCCACCCACCCCTCATCCCACCCATCTAGGTCATCACAGAGCACCAAGCTGAGCTTCCTGTGTTTTATAGCGTGTTCCCACTAGCTATCTATTTTACACATGGTGGTGTATATATGTCAGTCCTAATCTCCCAGTTCATCCCACTCTCCCCTTCCCGCCCCATGTCCACATGTCTGATCTCTATGTCTGTGTCTCTATTCTAGATTCCACGTATATGCATTAATATACAATATTTGTTTTTCTCTTTCTGACTTATTTCACTCTGTATGACAGACTCTAGGTCTATCCACATCTCTACAAATGACCCAATTTCATTCTTTTTTATGGCTGAGTAATGTTCCATTGTATATATGTGCCCCATCTTCTTTAACCATTCATCTGTTGATGGACATTTAGGTTGCTTGCATGTCCTGGCTATTGTAAATAGTGCTGCAATACACATTGGGGTACATGTGTCTTTTTGAATTATGGTTTTCTCGGGGCATAAGCCCAGCAGTGGGATTGCTGAGTCATATGGTAGTTCTATTTTTAGTTTTTTAAGGAACCTCCATACTGTTCTCCATAGTGGCTGTATCAATTTACATTCCCACCAACAGTGCAAGAGGGTTCCCTTTTCTCCACACCCTCTCCACTATCTACTGTTTGTAGATTTTCTGATGATGGCCATTCTGACCGGTGTGAGGTGATACCTCATTGCAGTTTTGATTTGCATTTCTCTAATAATTAGTGATGTTGAGCATTTTTCATGTGCCTCTTTGCCATCTGTATGACTTCTTTGGAGAAATGTCTATTTAGGTCTTCTGCCCATTTTTGGATTAGGTTGTTTGTTTTTCTGATATTGAGCTGCATGAGCTGTTTGTATATTTTGGAGATTAATCCTTTGTCAGTTGCTTCATTTGCAAATATTTTCTCCCATTCTGAGGGTTGTCTTTTCATCTTGTTTATGGTTTCCTTTGCTGTGCAAAAGCTTTTAAGTTTAATTAGGTCCCATTTGTTTATTTTTCTTTTAATTTTCATTACTCTAGGAACTGGATCAAAAAAGATCTTGCTGTGATTTATGTCAAAGAGTGTTTTTCCTATGTTTTCCTCTAAGAGTTTCATAGTGCCCAGCCTTACATTTAGGTCTTTAATCCATTTTGAGTTTATTTTTGTGTATGGTATTAGGTAGGGTTCTAGTTTCATTCTTTTACATATAGCTTTCCAGTTTTCCCAGCAAAGACACTGTCTTTTCTCTGTTATATATTCTTGCCTCCTTTTCATAGATTAGTTGACCTTAGGTGCGTGGGTTTATCTCTGGGCTTTCTATCCTGTACCATTGATCTATATTTCTGTTTTTGTGCCAGTACCACACTGTCTTGATTACTGTAGCTTTGTAGTATAGTCTGAAGTCAGGGAGCCTGATTCCTCCAGCTCCATTTTTCTTTCTCAAGATTGCTTTGGCTGTTCGAGGTCTTTTGTGTTTCCATACAAACTGTAAAATTTTTTGTTCTAATTCTGTGAAAAATGTCACTGGTAATTTGATAGGGATTGCACTGAATCTGTAGATTGCTTTGGGTAGTATTGTCATTTTCACAATATTGATTCTTCTAATCCAAGAACACGGTATATCTCTGCATCTGTTTGTGTCATCTTTGAGTTATTTCATCAGTGTTTTATAGTTTTCTGAGTACAGGTCTTTTGCGTTGTTAGGTAGGTTTATTCCTAAGTATTTTATTCTTTTTGTTGTGATGGTAAATGGGATTGTTTCCTTAATTTTTCTTTCTGATCTTTCATTGTTAGTGTTTAGGAATGCAAGAGATTTCTGTGCATTAATTTTGTATCCTACAACTCTACCAAATTCACTGATTAGCTCTAGTGGTTTTCTGGTGGCATCTTTAGGATTTGCTATGTATAATATCATATTATCTGCAAACAGTGACGGTTTTACTTCTTCTTTTCCAATTTGTATTCCTTTTATTTCTTTTTCTTCTCTGATTGCCATGGCTAGGACTTCCAAAACTATGTTGAATAAGAGTGGCGAGAGTGGACAGCCTTGTCTTGTTCCTGATCCTAGAGAAAATGCTTTCAGTTTTTCTCCATTGAGAATGATGTTTGCTGTGGGTTTGTCATATGTGGCCTTTATTATGTTGAGGTAGGTTCCCTCTATGCCCACTTTCTGGAGAGTTTATCATAAGTGGTTGTTGAATTTTGTCAAAAGCTTTTTCTGCATCTATTGAGATGATCCTATGGTTTTTATTCTTTAATTTGTTAATATGGTGTGTCACATTGATTGATTTGCATATATTGAAGAATCCTTGCATCCCTGGGATAAATCCCACTTGATCATGGTGTATGATCCTTTTAATGTGTTGTTGGTTTCTGTTTGCTAGAATTTTGTTGAGGATTTTTGTATCTATATTCATCGGTGATATTGGTCTGTAATTTTCTTTTTTGTGTGTGATATCTTTGTCTCGTTTTGGTATCAGGGTGATGGTGGCGTCGTAGAATGAGTTTGGGAGTGTTCCTCCCTCTGCAATTTTTTGGAAGAGTTTGAGAAGTATAGGTGTTAGCTCTTCTCTAAATGTTTGATAGAATTAGTCTGTGAAGCCATCTGGTCCTGGACTTTTATTTGCTGGGAGATTTTTAAATTACAGTTTCAATTTCATTACTTGTGATTGGTCTGTTTATATTTTCTAATTCTTCCTGGTTCAATCTTGGAAAGTTGTACCTTTCAAGAATTTCTCCATGTCTTCCAGGTTGTCCATATTATTGGCATATAGTTGCTTGTAGTAGTCTTTTATAATCCTTTGTATTTCTGTGGTGTCAGTTGTAATTTCTCCTTTTTCATTTCTAATTTTATTGATTTGAAACCTCTCCCTTTTTTTCCTTGGTGAGTCTGGCTAAAGGTTTATCAATTTTGTTTATCTTCTCAGAGAACCAACTTTTTTGATCTTTGCTATAGTTTTCTTCATTTCTATTTCATTTATTTCTGCTCTGATCTTTATGATTTCTTTCCTTCTACTAACTTTGGGGTTTTTTTGTTCTTCTCTCTCTGGTTGCTTTAGGTGTAAGGTTAGATTGTTTAGATTGTTAGATTGTTAAATTGTTAGATTGTTTATTTGAGATTTTTCTTATTTCCTGAGGTGAGATTGAATTACTATAAACTTCCCTCTTAGAACTGCTTTTGCTGCATCCCATAGGTTTTGGGTTGTTGTGCTTTCATTGTCATTTGTTTCTATGTATTTTTTTAGTTCGTCTTTGATTTCTTCAGTGATCTCTTGGTTATTTAGTAGTGTATTGTTTAGCCTCCATGTGTTTGTGTATTTTACAGTTTTTTTCCTGTAATTGACTTCTAATCTCATAGCGTTGTGGTCAGAAAAGATGCTTGATACGATTTCAGTTTTCTTAAATTTTCCGAGGCTTGATTTGTGACCCAGGATGTGATCTATCCTGGAGAATGTTCCATGTGTACTTGAGAAGAAAGTGTATTTTGCCGCTTTTGAGTGGAATGTCCTATAAATATCAATTAAATCTATCTGGTCTATTGTGTCATTTAAAGCTTGTGTTTCCTTATTATTTTCTGTCTGGATGATCTGTTCATTGGTGTAAGTGAAGTGTTAAAGTCCCCCACTATTATTGTGTTACTGTCGATTTCCCCTTTTATGGCTGTTAGCATTTGCCCTGTTTTGAGGTGCTCCTATGTTGGGTGCATAAATATTTACAATTGTAATATCTTCTTCTTGGATTGATCCCTTGTTAATTATGTAGTGTCCTTCCTTATCTCTTGTAACAGTCTTTATTTTAAAGTCTATTTTATCTGATATGAGTATTGCTACTCCAGCTTTCTTTTGATTTCCATTTGCATGGTATATCTTTTTCCATCCCCTCACTTTCAGTCTGTATGTGTCCCTAGGTCTGAAGTGGGTCTCTTGTAGACAGCCTATGTACGGGTCTTGTTTTTGTATCTATTCAGCCAGTCTGTGTCTTTTGGTTGGAGCATTTAATCCATTTACATTCAAGGTAATTATCCATACGTATGCTCCTATTACCATATTCTTAATTGCTTTGGGTTTGTTTTTGTGGGTCTTTTTCTTCTCTTGTGTTTCCCTCCTAGAGAAGTTCCTTTGCTGTAAAGCTGGTTTGGTGGTGCTGAATTCTCTTTGCTTTTGCTTGTCTGTAAAGCTTTTGATTTTTCTGTCCAATCTGAATAAGATCCTTGCTGGGTAGAGTAATCTTGGTTGTAGGTTTTTCTCTTTCATCACTTTAAGTATATCCTGCCACTCCCTTCTGGCCTGCAGAGCTTCTGCTGAAAAATCAGATGACAACCTTATGGGGATTCCCTTGTATGTTATTTGTTGCTTTTCCCTTGCTGCTTTTAATATTTTTTCTTTGAATTTAATTTTTGTTAGTGTGAGTAATATGTGTCTTGGTGTGTTTCTCTCTGGGTTTACCCTGTATGGGACTCTCTGCACTTCCTGGGCTGGGGTGGCTATTTCCTTTCCCATGTTAAGGAAGTTTTTGACTGTAATCTCTTCCAATATTGTCTCAGACCCTTTCTCTTTCTCTTCTTCTGAGATCCTTATAATATGTATGTTGGTGCGTTTGATGTTGTCCCAGAGGTCTCTGAGACTGTCCTCACTTCTTTTCATTCGTTTTTCTGTGCTCTGCCCCTCAGCAGTTTTTTCCACCATTTTATCTTCCAGGTCACTTATTCATTCTTCTGCTTCAGTTATTCTGCTATTGATTCCTTTTAGTGTATTTTTCATTTCAGTTATTGTGTTGTTCATCACTGTTTGTTTGGTCTTTAGTTCTTCTATGTCCTTGTTAAACATTTCTTGTATTTTCTCAATCTGTGGCTCCATTGGATTTCCGAGATTTCGGCCCATCTTTACTATCATTACTCTGAATTCTTTTTCAGGTAGGTTGCCTATTTCCTCTTCATTTATTTGGTCTTGTAGGTTTTTACCTTGCTTCTTCATCTGTAACATATTTTTTTGTTGTCTCATTTTTTTTTGATGGGTGGGGCTGTGTTCCTGTCTTACTGTTTGTTTGGCCTGAGGCGTCCATTACTGGAGTTTGCAGGCAGTTGGATAGAGCTAGGTCTTGGTGCCAAGATGAGGACCTCCAGGAGATCTCACAACGATTAATATTCCCTGGGGCCTGAGGTTCACTGTTAGTCCAGTGGTTTGGGCTTAGTGCTCCCACCACAGGAGCTCAGGTCCGAGCCCTGGCCTGGGAATCAAGCCATGCAGCGCAGCAAGAAAAAAAAAAAAAAAAGCAAAACAGTAACAAAGAATAAAAAATAAAATAAAATTAGAAAAATTAAAAATATATTAGGAAAAATAAAAATATAAATGAAACAACCACAAGGCAAAACAGAACCACGACAGCAAAAAAAAAAAAAAAAAGAAGCCTGGAAAAGGCCTTGGTGGTGGGCGGAGCTTAGGTGCAGCGTGGCTGGAGGGGGTCACGGAGGGCTGAGGTTTAGGCCCAGGGCCCCAGCAGGCTCTCTGGGGCTCAAGCAGGCAAGGGAGACGCTAGCCTCGTTCCCCTCCGATCCCCCAGTACCCCAAAGGTCTCTCCCCATCCCTGCTAATCCCTGCTCCATGGGCGGGCTCCTCCAATCATGGGAACCCCTCCCTTCCCCCAGCCGCCCCTCAGGGGTGCCAGTCCCATCCCGCCTCCTCTTTTCCTCCCCTCCCCCTCGCCCCCAACATCCTACCTGGTTGCTCGGGGATTCCTCCCGTCCCTTTAGATTTCCGAGGTCCCTGACCAGTGCCTGGTAGGGGCCCTAGTTGTGAGGAGACGCGAACTCCACCTCTTCCTACTCCGCCATCTTGGCTCTTCCTCCGCTGTAGGTTAACTTGTTGACCTGATACCGCTTCATAGTCTTTAAGGAACAGTGGAGAGCAGAAGTGCTGGTAGAACAGGCTGGCGATAGGAAAAGTTTGTTCTGTGTTTCGAAAAAGGAGACAAGTTGCTAACTGGAGCTGTGAACTTCTTGCTAATTCTACGTAAAATTCTCAAACAGAGAAAATTGGCATCTGCCAGTTCATGACTACTTGAGGGGGAAGAAGCCAAGAGGAGTCAGTAGGTTCACTAAGAACAAGTTATAAAGTGTATCGTGTGTGTGTGTGTTTATTTTTAATTAGGGAAGCTATAAAAAAATGTGTCTGGATTTCACGTGGAACTTTATAGTCTCTCCTGAGATCTTTTCATTAAAATGGCGAACTACAGACTGACAGGGTGCTGGTTGAACTCATCTTTCCACGATGTTGATGAGTGAATCCATGTTAACTTGGAGGAACAGCTTCATGGTACTCTTTGGGACGGTGAGCCCGCCTTGTCTTATCCACCATTTTTGCTGTTTAGGTGAAGGACTTGATGAAGTTTGCAAGCAAAGCGAGGTAGGAGCTAATACATTGGAAACCAGAATCAGAATGAGACAGAATCCTTCTGTTTTCCAACAGAAGTGGTGAGCCCCGTCTACTCGGATGACATTTAGTAGGATCAACATGCAAAATCTCACAATGTTTGAAAAAAAACCCTAAATGCCCATTTAAAAGATGGAGGAGATGTGGCCCACCTGAAAAAGACTCTCAGCTGACTGCACAGAGCATCAAGCCTTGAGGATGCCACTGCTAATGAGACCTCAGGCCCATGCTGTCTTGTACCCCCAGACCTTCCCTGGAGCAGTTTGTTCCATTCCAAGGGTCATATTTTATGAGAATGTTGAACCAACTGCAGAACATTTAGCAGGGCATAAACTGGTTGAGAAAGTTTAAACAGTATCATATGAGGAACGTGTGAAAGACTTGGGATGATTAGACCCGATTAGAAAGAGGATGAAAAGGAACAGAACTAACAGTTCCTTCAAGGTAGGCATTAATAGCCTCATATGACAGATGAAGGAACTGAGAGTCAGTGGGTCCTTTAATGTGCCCAAACGTCCATAGCTAAGTATCCACATCAGTGTGACCTGGAAGCCTGTGCATTTCCCACTTCAGCACAGGGGCTGTCATAGGAGGTGAGCTTAATCTATGTGGTTCTAGAAGGCAGAATCAGGAGCAGAGAGACCAAGTGCCCAGGAAGCAGACCCTATGCTAATGAGTCTGTCCAAAGGGGAAAGGTGGTGTGCTCCCCATCACTGGAGGTGTACAAGCAAATCTTTAAAGACCACAAGCTGGGGTGTGGTTGAGCGCTCAGGCACTCGGCAGTCACTGGACCACGTGGCCTCCTGGATTCCCCTCGGTTCTGTCATTTTAGCTGCTCAGCCAGCATTCTCTTGCCTGCTTGGTCTGACTGGCTGTCTTCCCACAGCTCCTCATTAAGCTGAAGACTCAAACATCCACGGAGTACTTCCTGGAGGCCTGTTCTCGAGAGGAGAGGGACGCCTGGGCCTTTGAGATAACAGGAGCTATTCACGCGGGGCAGCCGGGGAAGGTCCAACAGCTCCACATATTGAAGAATTCCTTCAAGCTGCCCCCTCACATCAGCCTGCAGTGAGTGCCTGGGCCCTGCCCTTGCCCTATCTGGCCTGGCTGCAGACTCTTCTGTGTGTGTGCAGCGGGGATGCAGGGTTGGGGTGGGGTTTGGCGGGGGGAGCGGCCTGTGGCTGTTACCCAGGCCTGACTGGTACCACCATTGTGCTTCAGGGCCTTTCGCTGTCACTGTCCTGCTTACATTGTTTTCTCTGCCTGGGAGTGGCCCTACCTACCTGCCCTGGGAACCTCTTGGGGCCTCTGCCTCTCCTGCCCCCCTCAGTGTCTTGACACCCTCTCTTCAGTTTCAGCCAGAGTGCTCAGGGCTATGTGACAGCTCCCCAGAAATCCCTGCTCACCCAAGTCATTAGTCTTGTTTGCAGCCTGGGGGCAAGAACGATGTGTTCCGGTAGCGGTTGCATTCTCGCTCTGTGGGATTCTTCATCCATTCATCCATTCATTCATTTATTCATTCATTCAAGAAACAGTTATTGAGTGCCTACGGCATGCCATACATTGCTCTAGGTGCTCAGGAGATGCAAATGAGAATAAACAAAGTCTCATCTCAGGGGCTTTCCAGCCCAAGTACATAAACAGAGAATGAGAAAAGATCTTCCATTTGTGGCAGGAATCACCCCACAGAACAGAAGGAAAACAGTAGTGGAGGCGATACTATAAAGTAGGGACGGATGAAAGGAGTTCCCATCATGGAATCTCTTACATCAGCCCATCTGCAGGAAATACCCCCTAACCTTCCAGGCAGCAAAACTACCAAAAAGCTTCATACCAGGCTCTGGGATCTTGATTGTGCATCTAGGGCGCGGCTGAACCGTGGTGAGTGCAAAGCAGGACCAGTGGCAGATGGGTGCGGGTTCAAGTGATGGGTGACTTTGAGAAGCAGCTGGAGGAGTTTGAACTTTATGCAGTAGATCATAGAGAATCATTACTGAACATTCTTTTGTTTCTAAATTAAAAGCCACAGCTCATTAGTTCTACTACAAAAGGAATACCTGTCTAGTCTAGAAATATTAGAACATTTAGATGAGCAAGAAGAAAAAGGAACGTCCCCAAATCCTGCCTCTCAAATTCTGATGCATAATGGAATACCCCCTTTTTTGCGATGTGTATCATCCCATGTGCCATGTGCTTTATACCCTTAGCAACGACTCTTGGACCCTCCCTCATACCTGTCAGTGTGACCAGGGTCCCTCTGCTTTGCCCTCCTTCTGTGTAGTCGCATCGTGGACAAGATGCATGACAGCAGCAGCGGAATCCGGCCAAGCCCCAACATGGAGCAGGGAAGCACCTACAAAAAGACCTTCATAGGTGAGCCTCCCCTCTCGGGGGCTGGGCCAGGCACTGGAAACCTGGGGCTGGGTGATCCGGGACTCAGTGTGCTTGAGCGGCTTGTGTTGAGGCCAGAGCTGCCTGCCAGCCAAGGGGCTGGCCTGAGATGGCCACGTGTGAGTGCGGCCACAGCTCTGAGCAGCAGGTGTGACCTTCGGTCTGCTCTAGGGCAGAGCCCCAAGGCTATGCAAGGCTGCCCAAGAGGTCAAGGTCAATGAGGTCACAGCCAAGCACCCCTGAGGAAGCTGGTCTGGAGCCTGTCGTCTGACGGGTGCTGCCCTTACCCTGATGCAGGCTCCTCCCTGGTGGACTGGCTCATCTCCAACAACTTTGCAGCCAGCCGTCTGGAGGCCATGACCCTGGCCTCCATGCTCATGGAGGAGAACTTCCTGAGGCCGGTAGGCACCCGAAGCACGGGAGCCATTCGCTCTGGGGATCTGGCTGAGCAGTTCCTGGATGACTCCATGGCCCTGTACACTTTTGTAAGTTAGGGAGTGGGTTCCTTTTGCCACAGGGGCAGAGAGAGGAAGAGGCAACAGAGTTGGGGGGCGGGTGGGGATCCACAGTCACGGGTGAGAGGCCAAGGCTGGGGGAACAGCTTCACCCCAGGTGGAGTGGGTTTTCTGTATGGAGGCTTTTCCTTTCCCCCGCGGTAGCCTCCACAGCCTAGAACTAGGACTTTTTGGTAACAGAGTCCTTGCTTTCTCCTTCCCGCTAGGCTGAGAGCCCCAAGAGGAGGATAAGCTCCAAGGAAGAAATCAGTCTCAGCACCGTGGAGTTAAGTGGCACAGTGGTAAAGCAAGGCTATCTGGCCAAGCAGGTATGGCCGCCTTGGAGCGGGGAGCAGATGGGCAGTTCGCAAGCTCGGGGGAGGCAGGAATCCCCGCAAAGGGCGGGAAGGGCTGAGACTGCCAGGGGCACTAATTATCAGCAGAATCTGCTAAAGTCAGGGTCCAGTGGCAGCCACCGGGAGCAAATCAAGGGGCATGCACGTGTCCACTCGCGCATACACGAGCCCCAGACAAGGGGGCGTTCCGGGAAAAGTGCACACAAGTAGTTATCACAGCATTAGAAAACAATGCCTGTGTCACTGCCCAGTTCACTTATTTGTCTGGAAGGGCATTGCCTACTGGTTGGCATTTTGCCTTTGCTGGCTTTCTGCTCCCTGAGGCTTCCTGGGGTCTCTGCCTGCTTTTGTGGTACTCTGCCTGCCCCCTTGAGAAGTATTTTCTCCACCTACTTCAGTAGGTTGAAGGTGAAATTCTGCAGTGTAATCTCTGTGTTTAAAAACTGACCGTGGCCACTGCTCCTACCACATTGGGAGAGCGGCCACGTTAAGCGGGGATAGCCAGGTCACAGTCACACCTGCGGCATGTCCACCTGCGCCTGCAAACCAAGCTGCCGCGTCCCGGCACGTGAGGTGTAAGCCAGTCTCCTACACACCTCTTGTGTCTATGCAGTCCTGACACGCCACGTGAATGTGTGCGTCTGTACAACACTGCTCAGCACCGTTCCCATCTTCTTGGAGCACTCGATGTCATTGTCACCTGCTTCTTGCGTATCAGGATCCCCTTCTGCTCTTAGATTGCTTACCGTCCATGTAACTGCCTGTTTATTCCAAGGGCTCTGCCTCTGCTGGGCCTGAAGGGAGTCTGGTGAGGGGAGGTAGTGAGGTCCTGGGAGAGGAGGAGGGTGTGGGAGGGACTCGGGGTGCTCCAGACTAGAGGGTTAAGGAAGCTTTGTGACCTAGGGGTGAAGCCACAGTCACACGCACGGCAGTATCTTCCACGCTTAGATTTAAACATATAATTGATTGTTTCTTACTCTTTTTTTTTTGCAGTAGAGTTGATTTACAAGGTCGTGTTAGTTTTTGGTGTCCAGCAAAGTGATTCAGTTATAAATATATATATACATATTCTTTTTCCTATTCTTTTCCATTATGGTTTATTACAGGATATTGAATATAGTTCCCTGTGCTATACAGTAGGACCTTGTTGTTTATCCGTTTTATATATAATAGTTGGTATCTGCTAATCCCCAACTCCTAATTTATCCCTCCCCCACCCCCTTTCCCCTTTGGTAACCATACGCCTTACTCTTTTTCTGATGCAGAATGCCAAAGTGGTTTTCACTGTATATAAGTGCACATATATACCTGTAGGTGTAGGTTTGTTTTCGGACTAAGTTGACGCTTAAAATTTGGTGCCCTTGGGTTCAAGTTTGCCTGTGAGTTCTTGGTCCAGTTGAAACCTGTGACCTCCCTGTCCTCCGTGTGCCCTGAGTGGTGTCCAGGCAGTGCTCCCCCTTTCTTTCAGTGCTGACCCTCTTTGGCTGTGTCAACTCGGCTAAAGGTGACTGCTGTTGGTGAAGTGTCACTGAGCCGTGAAGTCCATGACACGTCACTGCAATCCCCAGGTCTCCAGGCTCTTTTGAGAAAGTCATTCGTTGGAGCAGGCTGGCTGGGAGGTTCGAGGTTCCACACTGGAGGCACAGAGGTGGGAGGAAGTGACTGAGAGCTGTCACTGATGAGCCTTGCACCCTCTCTTTGCCTCAGGGGCACAAGAGGAAAAACTGGAAGGTGCGGCGCTTTGTTCTGAGGAAGGACCCGGCTTTTCTGCATTACTACGACCCTTCCAAAGTGAGTGCCTTGTCATGCTCCCAGACATCTCTCCAGAGCAGAGCAGGCAGCTGGCTTCACCTCCGCCCTTCCTCCCAGCATCCCTACCATAACTCCCACCCACTATGCCTTTCCTTCCACGGTGCAAGCTACCCCTCACAGTCTGATCACTCCTTTCTTTCATCACATTGTTGCCTGCTCAGTGGATCTACATTGTTTTGAGAGGAAAAGCGTCTTTCAGTTTCTCCAAAGCTGGCTGTGTGCCTAGGGAAGGTGAGGTGGGCTGATCAAGAGACTCCTAACTGGTGCTTTCTAGTCTCTTTTCACCCCTTTCCACCCAAAGAGTCCAGGAATTCTGCCCCCTCAACCTCATGTCCCCACCAACGTTTTGAAAGGTTTCTTTTACCATGTAATATTTAAGCCATAATTCTGAGTTTCAGATAATAAGTATTCCTGCATGCTGAGTTTGATCTAATTCCAATCAGAAGAAAAGAAAAATGTCCTTTCAGTCAGCCTGTTCAGCCTTGTCTTGGTAGACGTATTCATTTGTTTTTTGAAATAAGAATGGACGTTCCTCCCTTGCTGAGCTTCAGTCAGGAACCCCACCCTAAGCTGAGAAACTGAAGGAGCTTGAAAGAGCCCCCCACCCCGGGACCCTGCTAGACCACAGGGAGGGCCGAGGGACAGGGAGGGGGGTGGCACTGCTGCAGCTGGCTGTGGAATGAAGAAGCCCGGACTTCCTCGCTGGTGCAGACGACTTGCCATGTGATGTCCAAGTTCAGCCTCAACTGCAGTTACAAATGACTCTCACAGACTACTTTAGCAGGCTGACTGCGGGTGGTTATAGATGAGAGGGTGACTCTTCTTTTTTGTGCCTTCACACAGTTCCTAATCAGGTCTCCTTTCCTTTGCAGGAAGAGAACCGGCCAGTGGGTGGGTTTTCTCTTCGTGGTTCACTCGTATCTGCTCTGGAGGATAATGGCGTTCCCACTGGTAAGGGGCAACTTTCGCCCTGGCCTGATCTCGGGGGCCTCCCTCCTGTGCTCTCAGTTAACACTCTGCTGTTGAAGGGCTAAGCTGTGAGGGCTGATGGGCTTTCTCAGCGAGACGATGAATGGTGTGAGCTTTGAAGCCCATTAGAGAAAGGGCAAGTGGGGTGTTCTTAGTGTGTTAACAACACAACTAAATGACCCTTGTCTTTCATATTCTTTCCCATCCTTTTCTGTGCTTACTGGCCCATAGGCTTCCGCCTAAGAACAGTAGCTTACAATAGTGCTTAAGGACTGACAACACACTGTTAGCACACTAATTTCACAATAGACAGTTGAGGTAGGAGGATAGTATTATTCTTAACTTATGGATGTAGAGATTGAGGTTCAAAGAAGTTACAACAATTCAAGTCAAATCCCACATCTGTGTCTGGTTTTAACATAAACATACTGGACTCTTTGATGTGAGTTAGACTGTAGACCTGTGGTTTGCATAGCGGGCGGGCCAAGAGGGCTTCCAAGAATGTCCAGACATAGCACTGGCAGGCCTTAAGGCACAGGTGAGGGAGAGGGGATGGACAGGAGGAATACAGGAAAGCGCACATCTGGTGGGATTTCCTAACCATACACATTTGTACTAAGAAATACTTCATGGTATGTGTTTTTGTCTGTGTCTCAGTTGACTTTCAGCTACTCCCAGCTGAAAGCAGACATGGATGTTCACTCGCTGATTTTTTTTTTTTCTTCTTCCTGCCTAGGGGTTAAAGGGAATGTCCAGGGAAATCTCTTCAAAGTGATTACTAAGGATGACACACACTATTATATCCAGGCCAGCAGCAAGGCTGAGCGTTCAGAGTGGATTGAAGCTATCAAAAAGCTAACGTGACAAGGACCTGAGGGAATGGGATCAGGATTCCTCCCTCTTAACAGATGACAGGATTTCCTGGAAAAAGGGAATGTGTTAAGACTTTTAGCTTTTTCTATTTTGTACTGCTTTGGAGTGAGATTGGTGAAGAGTTCCTTAGATTACAGTGGGCAGTGGTGCTATTTCCTTCCCCACCTTCAAAGTTAACATGGAAATGCTAGAGTAGCCATTAGGCATCAGCATCTTGACTTTCGCTCATCATCACAACCAGCCATTCCTTGGGTACCAAAGTAGGTTTCCCTTGTCACACTAACTGGCCACGTTGTAATACTAAATAAAACACTATAGTCTCATGGTGGCGCTCTCTGAAATGCTGTCAGCAACTCATTCTTTGGAATGAATAAAAATTGTTATTTGTTCCTGGCTATTAGAATTCCTATACCAAGTTTTAGTTTTCAAAGGTTTTTCATGCTTAAGGCTATACGAATTATTAGGCAAGCTGATTATAAAAACATCTCAAGTGATCTGTCACTAAAACATGCCTCATCTTAAAGTGGGGATGGGGGGCAAAATTTTGAAAATATCGTTTTGCTTTGAAAAATAAGCTTTCGTAAGTATTATACGTTGCAGAAAAGAAATCACGGACTCAGATTAGTCACACATACAAAAAAAAGTAAAATTACAGTTTCTCTGTGGAAAAAAATGTCATTTAGATAGACAGAGCAGGAGTTTGTTGAAGGACAGGAACAGGAGCTCTCTAAAGGACACAGAAAGATGTCAATGGGAAAAGAATTAAATCAAGGCATGAAATTTTGGGTTTTAGAATGAAGATTAATGGAGACAAATAGGTACCAAGAAGCTTCACCAGTTAGGAGGTTAATCTGAAGTAGTGAAAAGTCTGCATCATACAGTATCTTTAAAAACATTTTTATTACTTTCAAGTTTAATACAGTAATCTGCCAAGTACAAGTGCTTCGGCTTCCTTTAATGAATAGATACGTAACTTACATTTAAGGGGAGTGGATACTTCCAAAGTGCTTAAGTAAAAATTCATTCTCTTCAATAGTTTGAACTGTCTCCTCTTAATCTTGTCTAGAATAACTGATCTGAGGTTTTACTTTATTCCTCACATTCTAAGAGACTGCCTTTTAAAGCACCATTTCCCATTTGGCATTTCACCAAGGTCTATGTCCTTGGAATTAGTTTCTTTATTGCTTCTTGTTATCAACAGGTGTTTACCTGAATTAAACTGCATTTGGTTTGATGGCTTCTTGACTCTAAATTAGCACAATTACACCCCACTCTGTATGGTATCAGTATCGTGTGTTGAAAAGTAGTTGACTATCACCTTGAGGCAAATCAGGGGTCAACTCTCGCCAAGAGTAACTAGCACTTGAATTTTTAAAAATCCGGAACCATTTACACCGTTCTCGATGTAAAAGCAGCGAGGTCAAGTACGGCAGCTGAGTAGTAACTGTACAGCTTCGCACGTCTCTGTAGGTTTCCACTAAGTGTCTGAGCATTATCCATGTAAGTAATGGCTTGTCTTGTTTTACTAGAAAACGTGAAAAATGGTTTGCGTTCATATTTTTCCAGGCCATTTAAGATTTTCAACTAATTATGCCTAATGGAGACTCAAACTATTTTCAGTTATGAGTCGATAACCACTTGACCTCAAAGGCAGCATGGGGAGTAGATGAAATTGTCAATTTTTAATGAAGAGTCTTTGTGGGGAGAGATCCATTTGGATAAACTGGTCAATTGTCTTTGTCAATCTGTTCAAGTTATTTGGAGCTGGGTGTGATCTTGTTCTCATATTTGAAAGTGATACTTTTAGGTCACCAGGGTAAGTTTAGTTAGTTCTCTCCTTCATGATCAGTGAGGTATTGATCTTTTTTCTCATAAGGGTCATAAATTTGCAAAATTGTTGCGTAACTGAGCAAAAGACCTGCATGGGATAAAATCACTCACCACTGATGCCACCGGTATTTCTCGACAGTTATGGCTTTTGAAGTATTAAAAAAAATTCAGTAAACAAAGTGAAAATTCAATTCCTCTGCTTACAGCAAACATTTAAGGAGCACCTGTTACAGTTTGATAACATTCTTGATGCTGTGAGCTTTATAGACTTTTTTTTGACTCCTCAGAAAGACTGAAGTGAAAATTATGTGCCAGATTCTCCTCTAAATATTCCCAGTATGCAAGCCAGCAATCATGGCTCCCTCGTGGAAACCGTTATATGAAATTAGACTTCTGGATTTAAAGAGCTAGTAGAGGCTGCTAAATTAAACAAAGGGACAAACCTTCAAAAATGGCTCAAATGGCCCACCAACACACTCTTCTATTTTCCATTCCCTTTAACACTGAGGTAAGTCTAGTCCTGGATTGACTAAGGTGGGTTAGGTTTAATCTTCTAAGAAGTATTTCTTGGGAATGATTAGTAAAATTAATTTATATAGTACCTCAAGTACCCTAAGAGATTAAATTTATGAAGCAGACCAAAGTTAACTTAAGACTTTCTACACCCTGGCTACTGTAGCTGTAACTGCAAACCATACGTTATCTATGAAATTTATTTACCTTTGTATATATTATTTATTTACCTTTAGAACAATCAGCTCTTAAAGAAAAAAATGATGGAAACACAGAAAAACCATTGTAATTGTGTTCAAACAGATCCCCACTCTATTATGAAGAGAACTGAAGCTTCTAGGTGGCACCTAGCAGATATTTTACTGGAAAAAAAAATCGAAAGTTGGGCAATGAGACTCAAATAACTTAATTTAAAAAGCAGCATCTTTTTCTTAAAAAACAGAAGAAACACCCCTAAAACCTTTACCACCCTGAATTACAAACTCAAGGCAAGCAGCTTAGTACGCCAACAAGGACCAGTGTGACAAATTCTCCCTCATCCCACATGTTGTCATCAGTCTCAAATAGGTAAAAGGCACACAACCAATGTAATTCTTTAGTTGCATTTTAAGGCTTTTTCCCCCTAGGAGTAAACTTTCACTAATTAAAATTATGTTCTCTAAACCCTCCCTTTGAAAGGATCTGCTATATTGATCCTTTAGGTCACCTGCCTTTATATTACTACATTTCAAATAAAATGAAGATAATAGAATTAGGGTCTTAGTAATCATAATGCTTTTAACTGGTGACAATAAGGAAGAAACCTATGGTTAAATATCCCAGAAATTTATTTAATGTTTGCTTGATACATTTTATATAGAAAGGTTAGGACTATTTGCTTTGGGTGCCCCTGGTAAATCTCATGGAGGCACTGAACTACAAAGGGGTGCCAATCTGGAGACATCAGAAATGGAAATCACACGCCCCATTTTATGACTGTTCTTAAAGATTTGTCTCTAGTGAAATCAGGCCACTCCCTTAAAAAATGCTCAAGGTGTCAGAGCTACTGTGTGAAAACAGCTGACATTTAGGAGGGCATTTCACGTTTTGGTCTGTTGGAACATTTAAATACTTCGAAATAAAAAATATTCAGCTTTGAAGTTTTCAATACTGGAAAACTTTCAAGTCTAGGGTTAACAGCCAGGAAGGCTGCTTTGTGTTCCTTAAACTGGACTCTGTTGCCCACAAAGTTAATCTTCGGCTTTGGCTTCCATTTCTTCCGCATCGTCATCTCCATCCACTTCGGCATTTTCTCTCTCAAGCCTCTCCAGCTGCCTTGCAAGTTCAGTCTCATCTGTATCTGTGACCACTTTGGGCTGTGGAAGCAGAGGCACAATTTCAAAGTGAAGTAGTCAAACAGTACACAAATTCAATTTCAATAGTATTACTGCCTGGTATTTTAACTCTTAAAAAACACTTTGCTAACAACTCTGCCCTATCTGTTCACTTTTGAGTGCTGAAATATCACCAATAAATTCCATGAGATAAATAATAAAAGAAATTTATGAGAGTAAGACAATACAGGAAAAGAAAACATAAATATTAAAACCTAATACATTTTCTGCAATTTCTAACAAGCTAGAACAGAAAATATATGAAAATAATTGCAGTGGCTGTATCTTTCAAATACACAAAAAGATGTCCTGTAAAAATGCATCTTCTGGCTTCAAAATAAATTACTTACTATTCTTTTCCACAGAAGAAACTGTTTTGAAAATTATATATGAAAATTAGTTTTTGTTCTTGTTGAGATGAGGAAAGTATGAGACTATTCTTGTTTTTAATTCTGAAATCAAATTTTAAGCATTCTACATTAAATTCTGGCAATAACCAATCACTTATTTTCATTGTCTATATTTTTTTCCTTTTGGGGGATCAGTGACCACAGTCCTGAATAACCATCCCATGAGAGTTCTTATTTACTTATAAACACCCTTTTAGGAACTCTCTGAGTCAATGATTATTTTATGCTTAGGGGAGTTGTAATCTTAAACGTATCTCATGTTTTAAAATGACTCCGATTAGATATTTTAGAATGCAAATCACTTAGATCCTTTAAATTTCTTAAGAACTTTAAGAACAAGGCAAAACACCCCAGTATTGACCTCACCTCCATTTGAACATTGAAGACGCCCCTCTTTTCCTCAATCTTTTCTTTTATAACAGCCATAGCTTGGTTGAGGACAGAGAGGCCTTCTGTTCTCTCCAGGGTGGTTGTAGTCATTACATACCGAGGAGGAGCTATTAGATTAATCTAAGGAAGACAAAATTCAATTATGAATGTACCTATACAACACACAACAATGAGGATGTTCGAGAATCGTTTTGCTTATCTGCTGCTTTAACAACAAATCACCCCAAAACTTACTCCCAATTCTGCAGCACAGCAATTTGGAGTAGTTTGTTAAAGTAGCCAAAGCTAACTGATACTATGATCTAATCCAGTAGTATAAACAGGCTACTGCAATACCAAATATGAAGGATTATGACTTCTGGGTCTTTGGTGGCTAAACTAACTATAGCTATCATTGGCACAATGGATAATTTGTCTCTAAAATTCCTGTTTGGTTCCAAACTAAACTGATAGAAGAAATTCTTCTATGAGATTCTGAATAACAACCATCCAGTTAATTTTACTGCTAATGAAAGATTCAAGGCAAACATCTTGAAAGCTCTGTGTGAATATGAGAGAATAAGTTGCTCTTTTCAAGATTCTATGAGCATTATGGGCACAGTGACTCTTTACTGTAAAGTAGGCTTAGCACAGCTGGCCCCTTGGCACTAAATACCAACAGGAATCTCCATCCACTGTGACAGTAGCAGTAGCTACAACAAAAAGCCTACACATAATTGTAAACATCTCCTAGAAATATCATATCAAGAACCACTTTTCATAACATTTGTTATGAGACATGATCATTAAAAAAATCTGGTTTGATTTGGTTTAGGTGATTTTGGTTTATCAGGGAGGGAAAAAACTGACTACTCACCTTGATGGGCATGGTTTCTGTAGAACAATTCAAACCTGCTCTCAGGGCTTCTTTTACAGCATCGATGCCTTCATAACCATAACAAGCCACTTCAATATCTAAAATTATAAAAATTCAAAAGCTTATACCAAAAAAATGCAAAAATTTTTTTTAGAGGTTTAAAAGAAATCAGAGACATGACAAATACACTAGTATTCAAATATGTATGAAAGCTTTCATCATCCTTTCAATTATCAATCAATCCCAGCCATTAATTTTCATAATTAAAAATATCTGAATATGCACTGAAATTGTATCTTCTCATTCACATCAAGCCCCTGAATGATGAAACTATAAAAAAAAAGAGAAATTTAACGAACACCTTGAATTCTGGCTATGTCTGGGTTAAAAGTCATGATTTCAACCCCTCTGTGCTTCAGTTCCTTATTTGTAAAATGGAGATAAGGAGGAGTGTGATGAAGACTGAATGAAATAATAACCACAAATTGTTTACAACAGTTTAAAAACTGCATACCCTCTGACCCAGCAATTCTACTTTTAAGAATCTGCCTTACCGAACGCTTGTATAAATGGGTTAAGTGTATGTGTATAAGGGTGTTAATTTGCAGTGTTTTTTGTAATACAGTTGACCCTTGAACAATACAGACTTGAACTGCATTGTCTGCTTACAAGTAGAATTTTTCAACAGTAAACACTACAACACTACACGAACCATGGTAGTTGAATCTTGGACTCAAAACCACATATACGGAGGGCTAAGTTATATGTGGATTTTAGACTGTACAGAGGATGGGCGACCCTAACTCCCCCACGTTGCTCAAGGGTCAACTGCTGTAAAAAGACTGGCACCATCTAAACACTCATCAAGAGGAAACTGGCTTATATCAAGGTTTATCATTCTATGGAATATTACTTAGCTATTCAAAATGAGAAAGATTCCCGTGTTCTACATGAAAGGGCAGCCATGATACACCAAGTGGAAAAAGCTAGTTGAAGAAAATTCTGCATAGTATCCATCCTTATAAAAACATAAAAATTTACATCTGAATATAAACAGCATACATTCCTATACACCATATGTGGATAGGAAAAATCTCTGCTGAAAGAGTATGTTGCAAACTAACATAACAGTGGTTAATCCAGAGGCCTGGGAGGATATTACTGGACTGCTGGAATTTTAAAGCATGCACTAAAACAAAATAATCGCCACCCCCCATGCCCCAGAAAGCGGGCTAACAAGGTTAGCTGAACTCATTTACTTGCGTCAATATATATGTATTTTATAATTCTGTAAAAGCAAAGATAATTTCTTTAACTTTTCTTGTTATGAAAAACATTTAGAAAAAGGTAGATGTTGATGTAGCAACATATTCTTTGGTGAGGCTCATTATGTAACCGCTTTTTTGGTACATGCAAAATATTTTAAACATCATTTAAAAAATCATTTACCTGCTCGAATTTTGACAGCCTGTGGAGTCAAACGCCTATTAATATTGTTAATGAGTACTTCCCGTTCATCTTCATTCAAATCTAAGCCATCCAAAATAGATGGGTCTCTGATAATTAAAAAAAAAACAACACACACATACACAAAACAAAATGTCAAGGTTACTTTACTGATAATTAGGACACCAAACATAATACCACAGAATAATGGTTAAGAGCACAGCCTTCAGTGTCAGAATTAGAGTTCAAATCCTAGCTTCACAATTTAATCACTATGTGTTTTTGGGCCTTTCTAGACCTCAATTTCCAAATATGTACAATTTGAATGAAAACAGTGTGTCTCACTGGATTGTAGTATTAAATGAGATAATGCAAGTAAAGCGTTTAGGCCTGTATGACAAACAGAAAACATCCAATTGATTATTATTAAAAGAAAAATTTTAGAGATCTGGCTAAAGCAAGCAATTTAAAATGTCACCTATACAGGCATACTTCGAAGATACTGCGGGTTCAGTTCCAGACTGCCATAATAAAGCATGTATAGCAATAAAGTGAGTCACACATCTGGTTTCTCAGTGCATACACAAGTTATGTTTACACTATACTGTAGTCTATTAAGTGTTCAATAGCATTATGTCTAAAAATATGTATATAACTTAATTTAAAAATACTTTATTGCTAAAAAATGGTAACCATCATCTGAGTGTTCAGAGAGATGTGATCTTTTTGCAATAGTAACATCAAAGATCACGGTAACAAAATAAGGAAAAATTTTGAAATATTGCAAGAACTACCAAAGTGTAACACAGAGACATGAAGTGAGCAAACGCTGTTGGAAAGCTGGTGCCAACAGACCTGCTTGATGAAGCGTTGCCACAAACCTTCAATTTGTAAAAAAAAAACACAGTATATGCGAAGTGCAATAAAATGAGTTATGCTTATACGTCTCACATCCCACTATAATTAAGCATTTCCATGTAATTAGCAGTCCCTGCTTCAAGGAGCTTAAAAAGAAAAAAAACATGGAAAAAATTTTTTAAAAAACAAACAGAAGTGCATCCCTGGGGGTGAGGAGAGGAAGATATTAGTGGGGTCAGGAAGGGCTTCATGGGTGAAGTGGCATTTCATCTGACCCTTGTAAGTGCCACAAACAGGGACCACAGTCTTAGTCACTGGCATGTTTGCTGAACGAATGAACAAATGGAAAAAATGAAATGACGACTAAAAGAATGGTAGGATTTTAACGAGCTAAGGTAGAACTTAAAGTTTTAAGAAAGTTATGATATAACTGAAAGACAAACCAACAGAAAATGAGGAAATGAGATAAACAGATGTTTCACAGAAGAAATACAAATGGTCAATAAACATATGAAATGCTGTTAACTTTACCAACATCCAGCAAAATGCAAATCAAAACAAGACACGATTGTACGTCAATCAGTTTGGCAAAAAAAATCTGAGATATATACCAAATGTTGATGAAGAGGGAATATAAATTGTAGAACCAATTTGGAGAGTACTTTGGCAAAACTAAGTAAATTTAAAGGTGCATATAATCAATCCTATGACCCAACAATTCTATTCCTAGGTATCTTAGCAATTCCCAAACATTGTACAGAGAGACATGTACATGGACATTCGTCATAGCAGTTTTGAAAAGTAGGGGGATAAAAGGGCGGAGGGGATTATGTAAAAATCTCTTTATAGAGGAACAAATAAAGCATATTCTCACAACGAAATACTATATAGAAATTAATATGCAGTAGGCATACATCTATCAATTTGGACAAATTCTGGTCAATAATAGCATTGAGTAAAAATGTAAAGTACAGAAAATCTTGTTACAATGATAAAATAAATTTTTTTTTGTTTAAACAAATTATTTAAACATAAAAAAGATTCTATACATACTTTTCATAACCTACCCACACATGTATATGTATATAAATGATAATGATACATACTAATTTCAGAATAGTGGTTACCACTGATAAGTGACCGGAATTCCGGCTTGGGAGGAATAAAATATCGTTTCCAACAATCTCAGAAATTATATTTAATTATTTAATTAAGAGAAAAAAAAATGAAGCACATGTGGCACAGAATTATCATGAGTTAAATCTGGACAGCTGCAACATGTCTGATGAAGCAAGAAAAGAATGTGAACGGTGATGAGTGAATGTTAATTCGTTAAGATGAATGTTAATTTGTTAAGAATGTAACCTGTTATTTGTTAAGAATGCAGAGTGGTAACGGAGACGGGGTGGAGGCAGAAGCTAGAGAGGTAAGCGGGGCTGACAATGACAGCAAACCAAGGTAAGACATGTACTGACTGAGGGATCCAGGACTGAAGTCAGGGAGGACAGAAATACAAAGCAGTGCTTGATGGTTAATAGCATAAGCTCTGTAGCATAACTACAATGCCTGTGTTTGAGGCTCTACCATTTGGTAGCTGTGTGAACTTGGACAATTTAATCTCGTCTCAATTTCCTCATCTATAAGATAGGAATAATAATGACACTTATACCATAGGTTGTCGTGAGAATTATATAAATGTTAGCTGTTATTATTCTCACCTTTCCCACAAGGTGATATTTAAAAAAAAAATAAGTCACATGAGGGGAGGGGGTAAACTAGAAGGTATTTGGAGCCTCTGAGGAGTAGGCCTGATGGAGGTTCTAACAGTTCTAAGCCCCACTTGGCCATTCTGAGGGCTGAGGAGACCAACAACCCTTGGCAGCACAAGGGCTGGGAAAGTAACAATGCAGTGGTGAGGCTGCTTGTGAGGTATTAACATCTAGGAAGGACTGGGAGGTGCAGAAGTAGAGCAGTAAGTGCAGAGAACTTAAGAAATCTGGCTGTTAAAAAGAGAGGACACAGTGCTTGTGACAGGAGAAAGTAGAGGGGAGGTTGAAAAGTTCGTTTTTAGTATAAATAGGAGAAATCTGAGCATATTTTTATGCTGATGGAGCAAAACCAATAAAGAAAAAGGCTGAAGACCCAAGAGAGGGAATAGTAGATGGAAAGACATCCCTTAGGAATAGCTGGGCACAGGTGGTAAGATTACTTTGAGAGCAGGAAGGATCCGAATTCCAGTATGACAGGAGCACAGGAGGTAGTGACAGGTGGGATGGAGATAAGTTGGCTGAGAAAGTGGAAGTAGAGGTGATCCTGTGCAATGGCCTCTACTTTCTTTTTTAGGTAGTGAGCGCACCAGGTGAGAGTGAGAGGAGAGGGACAGAGTGGGTATCTGAGGAAGAGTGTGGAGAAGTTCTAAAATAGCCAATCTAAGAATGAGAGGAAGAAGTGACCAGGAGTAAAGAGAATGTGGGGCAGCAGTTAAGGCCCAGCTGAGGTTGGAGACCATGAATATGCAGTGGCACCAACCTGCAAGACTGTGGTTTTTCCTAGCAGCACCCAGCAGTCTACAAGTGCAGAGAAGGCAGGAACATCGCTCCAAGGCTGGATGTAACAGAAGGAAAAACAGGGCAAAACTCATGACACTGGCAAGAAAGTTGTTGAAATGATGGACCATGGTGTGTCTATGCTGAATAAGAAAGAGAAGGCAGGAAAGGGTGAAAAAGGGAGAAAAAAAAAAGGTTTGGAATCAGAGCCTGATAATAATAAGAATTAAAACGACACAGAGTAGGACTAACTGTGGGAGCTGGAAGGACAGGAGGCTGTGGTGAAAGAACAGAATGTGTGAATTAAAGGTTTCGGAGACAGAGCAAATCCTGGTGACAGTAAGACCCAGGGTAAGGCTATATGGAAGACTAGCTAATGTGGCATGGGCTGAAGGTCTAAGGAACTGAGGTAAAGAAAACAAGTTTTAAACAAAACATCTATGTTGGCCCTGAAGTCACCTAGGACAATAACAAAACTAGGAGAGGAGAGTATGTAAGACAGTAGTGTGAGATGAAACCATATGGTTTACAAAACTACATAACTATGGTATACCAAATCATATAGGCTCGGCTTTATAGGACTGGCCCATATCATGGGCCTATTATACTAAAATATTTTAATCTAAATTTGGCAAGGACTTAATACATGAATGTTGTGCTATTAAATGTCAGGCTCTCAACTTGTGTGCTAGACCCAGCAGCTGTAGTATCAATGGAGAAGCAGAGCTAAGAAGGTGTTCTTACGAGACTGCGTGCTTAAATGCATCATAGGCACCGTATCCGGGTCTCTTGTACTTGTCATCAAAGACCCAAGCGGTCCTCTGGAACAGGCTTTCCAGCTGCTCGTCCTTGGTATATTCTAAGACCTCAGCAACATGACGAAGAATGCTGTAAACCTAGAAACAAAATGAAGAGCTCAACAATTCAAAGGTAAGAGATCTATATTAAAAAAAAAAAAGGTATTTTTACATTTTAGTAGATAGCATATAAAAACAAACGTTTGGTTAATTTGACTACACTAATTCCTTAACAACAAAAGATCGCCACACACAAATTCTTTCTCCATAGAGAAATATTCGCTTTTCCATAATAACCAACTCAAGTGGGTATAACAAGTACAAGTAGTATAGCATTTACAACCTAAGACCCAGATCAAGTCAATTCTGGGACAAACAAACCTCTCTGAATATATTTCCTCAACTGGAAAGGGAGATACTAGTATCTTTCCTTTTTACTGTAGTGAGGTCTTACGGATCAAAATGTAAGATAGTATTATTACTACTCCATGAGAGCATGGAACCTGGATGGAGATTTTATTATTTCTTTTGCTCTGTTATCATTTAACAGTTATCCTTCAATCCTACCCACCTGCTGCCAAACTCTTTTCCTAATCTCCTAAACATAAAAGGGCTTAAAGAAGAGAAAGAGTATAAAAAGGCCTTCATGTTAATTACACACAAAATCTGAGTGAGGAAAAGTACTAACATTGGCTATTTCATTCTATCGTCTTATTATCCTAATAAGATCTATTATGCTCATTTTACAATATCCTAGGGGAACAAAACAAAAAGGAAGTTTCCTAGAGCAGTGCTTCTCAGATCTGGACTTGGTGGGACTTGAAAGATTTGGGTAATGGTCTGATGGCTTTTAGATTTGTACTCTCTTTTACTGGGGCTAAGCAAGATTTTAAAAATCTTTTCTTCATGTAAACACTTTTCTTGGCATTTTATCTTGAGGACACATGGCAGAGGAACAAAAGACACAAGAGAAGGGTAGAGAAAACAGAACCAGTGGAAACTGCCAATAAGCACTGAGGATCTAGGGAATAAAGGAAAATCTAAATAGGACCAGAGAACAGAAAAATACAGAAAGATGAGAATGAAGAAATGACTGTCCTTGCTTTATTAGTGCTTACTGAGGAAATTACAGCAAAACTAATAAGAAAAGGAAAAAAACCAAGGTGGGTGAGGGGTGGGGTGGAGAACCACACTAAGTAACAGGCCCTGCCTTGCTTTCCTGGATTCAAAGACATTTTACAAACCTTTGCTCATTCTTTTTTTTTTTTTTTTTTTTTTTGTGGTACGCGGGCCTCTCACTGTTGTGGCCTCTCCCGTTGCGGAGCACAGGCTCTAGACACGCAGGCTCAGCGGCCATGGCTCGTGGGCCTAGCTGCTCCGCGGCATGTGGGATCTTCCCGGACTGGGGCACGAACCCGTGTCCCCTGCATCAGCAGGCAGACTCTCAACCACTGCGCCACCAGGGAAGCTTGACCTTTGCTCATTCTTAACAAACAACAGCTGGTTGTCTCTGTGATCCTTATCCCAGAACAGAGCTGAAAATCAAAAACTACATGCTGCGACAAGCCCAATCAGCTGAAATCACCCATAGTTAATTTAACCTAAAATACCTTAAAAACACTAATGGTCCAGTACTGATTTGAGAATATTACACATCAAGCAATGCTTTAAGGTAGTAACATCATGAGACAAGAACACTGAAGTCATACTCTTTTGAAATAAAGTCTTCAAATTGTTTTTCTATGTAACACAGAATGAGAAATGGTAATACTGTTACAGAAAATGTAGGTTTTGTTTCTGCCAGGAACACACCATGCAGATTATTTATTAAACACATCAAATAGTGGACTAATTTGATTAAAAAATCAACTTACAGTTTTGGATTTGGTAAATTTATCTTCACATTTGATTGCTTCCTCTGGAGAAACTCTTCTTTTTGACAAATCAATATATCCTATATGAGAAAAATTTGAAAAAATTATCTCTGTCTAAGTGCCAAAGAATCACTGTGACAATTTTCACCACCAGATTGTTGGGTTGGCATACCTACACTTATTCCCCACTAAAATCGTATCAACAAAATACTGCATAAAAAGTACAAGGTAAGAGATTTTTGTTTTCAGAAATGAATTTTTATCATCATGTAACTGCATATTCTATTACCTTAGTGGAGGGGATAATTTTCAATTATCCAAATGAGAGATAAAGCCAAAAGACACTGTATTTGTCTATTTGGCATCCATTCATCACAGGGTCAACTGCATTAACTATATTTTCTGTATTCTTGATGCTCTGACATTTGTGGCCTGGCTGACTGGGGAAGAGACTTCCCTGCCTGGCACTAGACAATTCTTAGAGTTGGCAAAGGCCTCAGTGGGAGCAGCCTTTTACATGCAAATCAACCAATCTAGAGCCCATACCCCCAATCATCTCATCAAAGTTCCACACAGCAGGCCAATATTATCCCATGCCCTAAACCAGCATAGAGCCAGGTACCAAACAACTAGGGACAGCCCCAATGCACCAAGCCCTGCCCAAACTATTCAAATGAGCCAACCCTAAACTGTTTACGCCGACCTGCCTTGCCTTTGTCATGGAAACCTCAATAAAAGCTCTGGCCTAGGCTTTCCCCTTGCTCCTTCTATCTCCTGATCAAAACCGGTGCTTCCTCATGTGGCTTTGCATGGCATGCTGGGTTCCCATCTCTTGGGAAACTTTAATAATAAAAATGTTCTTTCAATGGCATTGGCCTCTCCATGTCACCAGTCACCTCCATAAATAAAAGTCCCATGGGTACACAATGAGACAAGTAGTTAAATGTATTTTAAAGAATTATGAGGGAGCTCCCCAATGCTCACTGCAGCACTATTTACAATAGCCAGGATATGGAAGCAACCTAAATGTCCATCAACAGAGGAACAGATTAAGAAGATGTGGTACATACATACAATGGAATATTACTCAGCCATAAAAAAGAACAAAATAACGCCATTTGCAGCAATGTGAATGGATGGAGAGATTGTCATACTGAGTGATGTAAGTCAGACAGAGAAAGACAAATATCGTAACATCACTTATATGTAGAATCTAAAAAAAGGGTACAAACTAACTTATCTACAAAACAGAAACAGAGTTACGGATGTAGAAACAAACTTATGTTTACCAGGGGATGGTGGGGGGAGGGATAAATTGGAAGATTGGGATTGACATATACACACTACTATATATATAAAATGGATCACTAATAAGGACCTACTGTATAGCACAGGGAACTCTACTCAATACTCTGTAATGGCCTACATGGGAAAAGAATCTAAAAAAAGAGTGGATATATGTATATAACTGATTCACTTTGCTGTACACTGGAAACTAACATGACATTGTAAATCAACTACACCCCCATTAAAAAAAAAATAAAGAGGGAGAAAATGGTTTTTTACGTTTACCCACATATTTTCCATTTCAGCCATCACAGTTCTTCAGCCTGAACAACTTCCTTTACCATCTCTTATAATGTAGGTCTTACCTGGTAATAAATCCCCCTAGTTTCTATTTACCTGAAAATGTTTTCATTTGATTTTTGTTGTTGAATATTTTCTTCAAATACAGAATTCTGGTTTGACAGTGTTCTTTCAGTGTTTTACAGATATCATTCAATGCTCTGACCTTCATTATTTCCAATAAGAATGCCACAGTAATTTGTATTACTGTTCCCCTACAAATAACATCATTTTCCTCTGGCTACATTGAAGATTTTCTCTGTTTTTCAATAGTTTGGTATGCCTAAATGTGGTCTTAGTATTTATCCTGCTTCAGGTTTGCTGAGCTTCTCTAATATATAAACATTTTTCTTCCCCAGCAAATATGGGAAACTTTTGGCCATGGTTTCTTCAAATATATTTTCTGTTCTTTCTTTTTCTCCCCTTCTTTTGGAATAGAGCTTTTGATAGTTGACAGGTTTTTTTTTTTCTCAGTTCTTCAGATTGGTTCTTTTTAAATGAACTACCTTCAAATTTCAAGAAGCCTTCTGTCATCTTTTATCTGCTGTTAGCCCATCCAGTGAATTTTTTAGATATTATATTTTTCATTTTAGTTCTTTATGAGAGTTTCTAATTTCTCTACTGAGATTTCATTTTGTTCATTCACTATTAAGCATATTTTCCTAATATCTTTGAGTAGTTATAACATTTACTTTAAAATGCTTATCTGCTAATTCCAACATTAGGGTGATCTCTAGGTCAGTCTCCATTGATTACCTTTTTTGTATGGGTCATATTTTCCTGTTTCTTCAACTATTTAGCAATTTGAGTTGTATCCTTGACATTAGGAAATATACGTGGCACATTGTGAATTCCTTTAGGTTCCTCTTAGGGACACTGAATTTTTTCTTTTTTTTTTTTTTCTGGCTAATCCGCACGGCTTGCATTTCCCAACCAGGGATTGAACCCACGCCCTCAGCAGTGAAAGTGAGGCATCCCAACCACTGGGCTGCCAGGGAATTCCCAAGGATACTGAATTTTTGTTTTAGCAGTTAGCTTGTTTGAATTCAAAACTATAAGCTCTGTCTCCCCAGATGGAAAGCAAACAAAATTTGTTTAGATTTTTACCCTATTGGGCTGCAGTCTACCCTGTGTATTACTAGTTTCACGGGCTGGCCAGAGATTTCAGCATAATTTATATATAAACTTGGGGGCTCTCCCTCTGTGTCTCTCCTTTCTCTAATCCCTATCACTACTTTCCAACTGTTGTGGTTGTCCAGAACTCTCATCTCTGGCTCTCAAGCCATTAAGACTGTATGTTTTCCCCTAGAATTGTCAATGCCCTGCTTGGAAGTTGTCTGTAACATGCACTCAGTCAAAAAACTGTAAAATTTATCCAGTGCAGTTCCTTTCTTCCAAGTGTCAACCTGCCTTCAGTTTCAGCCTGCTTTTGGTTGCTCTCACTCTCCTTGAGTAATTTTTATCACCCATTCAGATACTTGTTTAGGGTTTATAGCAGTTATGATGAATGGTTTATCCAATAGGACTTAATCTTCTAGTAACAGAAAGGATCCCTTCTGTAGATCTTCTGCACTTTGCTTTTTTTCTTATCTTACCCTGGAGATCTTTTCATATCAGAATATTCAGATCCCATTCTGTATAAAATTGCCTTGATTGGTTGTGTCATGATTTATATAACCACAATTTAGATTGTTGTTTCTTGTTTTTAATTAACACTATGAAAACAATGCTATTATGAAAATAAATTTTTACATGTAAATACTGTACTTATACAAGTTTACCCTTTCACTTTTTCTGACGGCAGTTGAAAATGTATTTGATTCCTTTTTGTGTATATATTTCATATAATAGGAAAGCAATATAAGATAAGACACCATTCAAAGTCCTACTGGAGCAACAACGAAACACAAGTTTAAGGAATAATCTCAGTCTTCAAGCAGTTTAATAAATGGAAGCTGGGGAGGGTGCCACAAGTCAGTCATATCAAAGCATTTAGAATAATCAATGTACTAAGTGGTAGCACCACCTAAGGGGTAATATAAGCTGCCTCGAAAGTTTATTGTCTAAGATTATAATCAGAAAAGAAGTCAGTTATGTATAAAATTATTCATTTGCAGAAGTATCAATTAACTAGGTGGCTGAGGAGATTCAGAAAGCCAAGCTCAGTCAGGGTGACTGATTGGTCTTTTAAGCATGACAGTAACCACTTGCCTGAAACTAAAATCTAACAAACTATAGTAAGATGACTAAAACAAATTATCTTAACTATATTAAGCCAGTTGAAGACAAAACCTACTCAATGGTATTATACAATATATTTAGAAAAATTGTGTTCACTAAGGTGAAGATTTACATGGGGTCCAAAGAAGGGATACCCAAAGAGTAAATAAATGAATACCTATTCATCTCTGCCGGAAAGATCCCATAGGATCTGGGGGTCACAAACATTCTGATTATCAGAGACATACAATATTGGGTTTTGGGTGTGTGTCTGCAGTATATTGCTTTTTTAAAGACATAAAAAATATTCCTAAAATCCACTTACCTTTGCCCAATTTCCATCACTTATTCAATAACCTGATTACTAATCTAACTCTAAATCAATAAAAAGGCACCTGACAAATATGAATGAACTAGCACTCTGGTTTGCTTATTTGTCTCTCTGAGTTTGGTGAGTTTGGCAATGAGTCAATTATCAAGATCCTGATAACCTCTGGGAATAAAATTCAGGTTACTTGGCTCACAAAAACTAGTCCTGGGATGTACTAATTAAACCACTACTGGGCTTCCCTGGTGGCGTGGTGGTTAAGAATCTGCCTGCCAATGCAGGGGACACAGGTTCAAGCCATGGTCCGGGAAGATCCCACATGCTGCGGAGCAACTAAGCCCATGCACCACAACTGAGCCTGCGCTCTAGAGCCCACGAGCCACAACTACTGAAGCCCGCATGCCTAGAGCCCATGCTCTGCAACAAGAAAAGCCACCGCAATGAGAAGCCCATGCACTGCAACGAAGAGTAGCCCCCGCTCGCCGCAACTAGAGAAAGCCCGTGCACAGCAACAAAGACCCAACTTAGCCGAAATAAATAAATAAATAAAATTAAAAAAAAAAAAACCCACTACTAACTTAAAAGGTCTTGTTTAGATGGTTAACTAGCACCCTTCTCTAACAACTCTGTATGTAAAAGAGTTTAAAGACAAAAGGAGGTGTTTTTTTCTTTTTTTTTACTTCAGTAGGCAATTTACAAAAAATATATTTTAAAATAAATCATTTTAAATAAAAATTTCCAGATATAAATTATTTAATATATGAATACTTATATATTAAATATAAACTTATATTTAATAAGTAAATATAAATTTTTAAAATATAAATTATTTTAAATCTTTTTCTCATTTACCTTTTTCTTTGTCCACTCTGATAACAACCACACATTCATTCCTGCCAATTCGGATGAGTTTGTTTATAGAACGGATACGCCTTCTGGACAACTCACTCAGAAGAATCATGCCTTCGATGTTGTTGTATTCCAGCAAGCTGACATAAGCTCCCATTTCAGCAATGGACCTTACATTCACCATCACTACGTCATCCACCTCAGGAAATTTGTGCTGATAAAATCTACAACTTAGACCCGGCATTCTGCAATCTGAACAAAACAATCAAGTAAGTGTTCAGTTAAGGTCAAAATTTTAAAATGTCAATTTTCCACATCTTGCCACTGGAAGAAGTTATCGGTTTTCTCCCCTCTTTAAACTTCTTAAAGACATAAAGAAAACAGAGGTACCAGAAAACAGAGGAATGTTCTGGAACCAAGCTTTAATTTTTATTTTGCTCCACATTTTTGTAAGGCTTGCGTGATTCTCTACCATCAGTTTCAGAGGAATCATAAAAAATAATGACCATTTACAAAGTCCTGACACTGAACGATTAAAGGTATACCTTAAGAGTAAAATATTATTTTAATACTTTAAGAAATAACAAATGATAGGAAGCATCACTACTATTATAAACCTGTCAGAAAAACTAAAGCTACTCTTCCTCCAAGTCAGCTAAGACTGGATATGTTACCGCCTGCTATATGAAGGGAAGACTCTTCCAACAAATTAAATCCTAACCCTAACCATATATCAAATGATATACTCCATTATTTATTATAGCCAAAATTACAGTATCACATGTCAAGACAAAAACAAAAAATTTATTAATCACAAAACACACTAATCTGAATTTTTTTCCTCTTAAAACAAACTTGAATTTAATTCACAACTACCAAAATTTTTAGCTTCCACTTTTCCCATTACTCCCAAATATTCTTCTCTTTTGTTGAATAGTTATACCCAAGCTCGAGAACAGCTTTATAGGTTCCCACTACTATAAAGTTCAAGTTTCTCTTAACCTCCACACATTAAATATATTTAAAATTACTCCCTTTGATCCACCCAACCTATTTTCAACACCACTCCTATTATGACCCACAGGCCTAAAATCATACCATATGTAGAAACACATTTTTAAAAGGAAGCTCCCAAATTAATCATAGTTGATAATTTTCATGTTTTTCTGCTAACCTTAACTAATTTACTATTGTCAAAGCTCAGAAGACAGGCAATAATAAGACCTAAGGTCCTATGAAAAATTTGTGAAACTTCACCTATTTTTTTTTTCTTATTAATTGGGAAATAAGACTGTCATTACTTATCTTAAAGACAGAACACCTACATCCAGCTCATAGAACACCAGAGTTCTGCTTCAGAGCAGTTTGAGAACTTGCTACCTGTACCCACATGTTTCTTCCTAGTGGCTTACCCACTGATTTATACATTTTTCCACTACCTACAGGGTCCTATTTATCTGGCCACTGCCCATCTCCCTGAGGTATCACTTTCCTCCTAGTCTTCCCCATTTTATAGATGAAAAACATGAAGCATGGGTTAAGCATCTTGTTTTGTCATATACTGCTAACAAGTGACAGTCAAAATCTGAACCTATGAAGTTTGAATCCATAGTTTGTGTCTTATACAACAGGCTATATTTTCTCTCAATATCACTGATAAATACATGACAATCAGTAAAACATCTTAAACAAAAAGCACTATCAATGTACATATTCAGTGCTGGAACATAAACTATAAATTAGTGCAAACTTCTAGTATTAACCTATCCCGTATAACAAAAAATAAAGCTGCATATTAATAACAGTGGCAGAGATATATTTCTCTTTGAAGCCTGACAAAACAGGGATTTAGCAAATAAAGGGAAGCAGACATTCAATTACCCACCAAGAAACAGCTGAGCTGGTTGTTTCATTTCTAAACAGGGCTTTTTTTTTTCTTGGACAACTGTTGTCAATTATCTGCATGTAAGGTACTAAAATTTGAGAGCTGAAAAAGTTTCAAACTGGATATAAAAATAAACGTTATGGAAATGTATGAAACAGTTTTAAGAGATTTAACAGGTGCTAACCACTTTTACTCACCAAGTTTCTTCAAATAGTAAAGCCAATAATTTTGGAGAAGCAAGACTTAATTCAATTGTAAAAGAACATAGGCAATCGTGTAAAAGAATCCTGAAGGGAGATATGGATGCTAATGCTTCAGGAGGTACAAGTCTCTTTGCAATAGACAGTGTAAATAAAGGAATACTGCTAATGGTATGTCATTCCCAGTAAAAGACAAGTAATGGAGTATAAAAAAAATCTACTTTGCAAAAGAACCTGCATAATGGTTAACAGATTTTGAACCTATCTCCTTATTTATGGAAATATTATGCTAATAACAGTAACTTTGAAAAAAATCAGTCAGGAAAATAGGAGTCACACATCAAGTATCTATCAGCCCTTTTACATAATTTTTAAAGCACTTCGACTTATTTTATTTCACCCTCAATAGGGTCTTCAAGTCAGGCAAGTAGCATAGCCTGACTTTGGGAATAGCTCTAGACATGGGTTCCAGACTTCGCTCTCCTACTTACTAGCTGTGGCTGCTTGGGAAATGCATTCCCATTAACTGTAGTTTCTAGTGTGTGCCATGTACTTCACCGGTTTGTGGCGGGTATCAAATGAAATAATATACATGTGATAAAATTTGGAAAGTGTAATGTGCTATACAAATATAAGCTATTAAAAGGCAAAGGAGGTATCATTTCCATTTTGTAACTTAATTCATTAAACAATTATTTTATTATTAAAATAAAGTATTAAATGTCTTCCTCAAAGACAAATGCTTACTAAGTACAACAGGAGCTAAATCCAGGTCATCTGACATTGGCTCCAGAGTTTAACCCACAAAGCCTCAAAATGTCAGAGTACTACAATACTGTGTGTGTTCTCCAGTAAAGAACACCCATCTTTCAAAATACATGAACTGAATTCCAAGATAATTTCAAATACCCTGCAATGTCAGTAATTTTGCCTGGTCAAACAGTAGGCAGGACTTCTGAAACCACTGCATGCTCAAGTCGCCATAATGGATACAGAAGTCCACATTCTTTTCCAAAGTAAAGTATAATGTGATAGAGGCAACTCCCGTGATCATTCTGATTCGGGCCTGACACTTAGTTATGTTCTGAATGCTCGTTCTGACTACATAAGTGCTACACAAACAAAGCTTTTAAACTAGTTCACTGTCGTTGAAATAGGAAGCACCCATCTCTAAAAACATTACTGTGCATCTTTTTGAGATGTTTTGAGAATCGCTGTCATTTGGCATACAATGAACTGAGAAGAGGCAGTAAAGCTCTATGTAAATAATTCCAAACTGTTGAAAGACACAGAGTTACAAGGTTTTTTCCCCGTGGATAACAGCTTAAATCGGTAGAAAAAACAAGACTTCTTTGCTACACCTTTTCCCCAAGAAACAATGTTTCTTGTTAATGAACGTTAAAGTAGCCTAAGTTTGGGGCGCTGACAAAAAGGACCTAAAATTCCCGTATCTTATGTGTTTTAGTTCTGCTTAACCGTAAGATCACAGCGCGTATTTCTACAAGTCTATTCTCATCGGTGCTGAAACACGGCAAACCGATACGAAGAGTAATAAACTCTTCAGTAGGATCTTTTAGTGCCATCTTAAGGAGCGACTCTCTCTCCAGAAACGCACCACGCCAGCAACACAGGGCGAAAGCAGCTTCGATTTTTTTAATATCACTTATCAGATGAACAAACTTGGATCTTTTTTTTAACCCAACTCTTGTCAATATTGTGGCCCAATCAATGGGTTCCTTGAAGTGCCAGGTCTGGTTACAATTGAGAGTATTTGCTGGGGCGGAAGAAAAAAAAAAACGAAAAAAGGATGGAACTCTCAGGCCCGGAGAGGGCAAAGTGTTCCGCGTCCCGGGGCGGGGGCGTCACGGCATTCTCCCAAGGCCGCCCCACCTCACGGCGTCCCCACTTGAAGCACACTTAAAGAGCTGTTCAGTCACTCGGCCCGCCTCCCTTCACGAGAGACCTCCGTTCGCACCATGACACCTCTGCTACACGGGGAGACCGACACGGAGCCGGCGGGCGGTGGCAGCTGTGTGCAGACACTTCCCGCGCAGGGACGGGAGAAGGAGGGGGTGTTAGCCCGGGGCCTACCCTCTATCGACCACCCATGTCACTGGACACAACCAAAGTGAATTCCTGGAGAAACCGATCGGGGCGCCTAGTCACCTGAGGTATGTGTGTGAATCCCGCACTGGTGTCCGGCGCCACGCTCTTCAATCGGAGAGACCAGACTTGATCCACCCGTAGCAGCCGCCGACTCTAAGCGTGCGCTTCGCTCGACCCCACCGCGCATGCGCAACCACCAGCACGCAAGCGCCAACAGGATGGAGGCCCCTCTTCGTCACTGACCATAGAGTCCAGGTCCTCCGAGAACAAAGAAGAATGTGGACCTTAGGAGGACCTGAAAAGTACGTTTTCTCGCTGTCTTTAGCTTTCGCTAAGTAACCTTCAAGGCGCAGGTAAGAGGGAGGACTCTGATTCCTTGTCCCTGAAAAATAAATCCTCTCTGAAAGCTTTAGTCAACCATGAGGTGGCGCTGTGACCAAAGATGAAAAGTAGAGGAAGAGACGGAGTGTACTCTTCCCTGTTCTTTCGCCTCGCCCTGCGCAGCCGCCAGGGAGCTGGAGACTAGGGGGGGCGGGGGTGGGGGCTAGAAGACGAACCGGAAATGAGAGGCGGTTCCGGGGTGCGCGCGCTTCAACATCCGGGCATCGCCTTCTTCCTGTCGCCTTCCCCACACCCCTACCCCCTACCCCTACCGACAGGAAGCGGAAGTTAAGAAGGCGTATCCTGGCTGCCTCTTAGCAACGCCGGAGGGGGTCACGGGACACAACCAGCTGACTCAGGTAGAGCAAGACTCAGTGGGTGGGCTTGTTGCAGCCACGATTGCCTGGCCAGGGACCCGGGCCGAACAGACATCGTCAGAATGTCGGCCAAAGACCGAATTGAAATCTTTCCCTCGAGAATGTAAGTAAAAGAATGGAACGAACAGGTGTTCAGGAAGACCTGCCCGAGCCGCTGTCCCTCCATACCCTGGACCAGCAGCGGGGCTCCTTGTTTCCTGGGCTGACCTGAGCTCTCTCCAGTCTCTTCTCGTGAGTCCAGGGCGAGGCTCCCTGAGGGGCCCCTTACACATTCCTCTGAGTGAACCAGACTGAACAGAGGAAGTCCAGCGCGTGAGAACAGGCGCCCGGCCTGCTGGCTTTTGTAGAGATCAGCTTACTTTAGTCATTAATCGAGCCATTCATTCCATATTCCCTTATTGATCCGGACACTGGATTTATATAACTATGAATCGTCGCCACTCTTGCCCTAACAGAGCTCACAGTTTAGTGGAGGGATAGACAAGCGGACGAAGTTTGATAAATGCTTTTTTTTTTTTGCGGTACTAGGGACTCTCACTGTTGTGGCCTCTCCCGTTGCGGAGCACAGGCTCCGGACGCGCAGGTTCAGCGGCCCATGGCTCACGGGCCCAGCCGCTCCGCGGCATGTGGGGCCTTCCCGGACCGGGGCACGAACCCGTGTCCCCTGCATCGGCAGGCGGACTCTCAACCACTGCGCCACCAGGGAAGCCCTGATAAGTGCTTTGAGAAGAGAAGTCTACTGCGGTGGGAAGCAGGCTTCTAAACCAATTTGGGGGTTTAATCGAATCGCCCTAAAGTGGGCATCAGGTTTGATCTTGGATACCCATACTCATTTTCCAAGATCCCCTGAAATGTCACATGCGGTGGGAAGCTAGACCTGAATTTCCGAGGCACTCCTTTTGTCTGTCACCATTGCATGTCATTCAGACTTCTGTTAATAATCACCCATCACATTGTAAAGTGCATATTTGTTTATGTATATTTACCACTGAACTGTGAGCTCTCTCCAGGATGAGAAGTGTCTTGATTATTAATCCACAGAAGGTCCATAAAAAATGTTACTTAAATGAACCCATGCCATGGAATCCGTTCAGTTGTGGCCTCCTTTTCTCTTTGGGCCTGAATTCTTTGTCAGGAGAAAAAATTTGAGTTTTCTCAAATGTGCCTAACGACGTGTGGAAGGTAAAGATTGTTCTTATTTGCCCTCTCCCCCTCCCCCTCTTCCTTTTCCTCTTTTTTTCACTGAGGAGCAGAAAATCAGTTTTGGCTTTGACACTTAGATCTTTTGATTGTGGTCCTATCTCTTTGGGGGTGTTCTGCTGTTTTTCTTTATTTTGACTTTTTCTCAGAGAATCTGAGGATGCTTTAAAATAAGAGTTATATTTTAACCCCCAAAGCTAGATTTCTGTACCTACCTGGGTGGCTACAGCTTTTAATGAAATGAAGGGGTTTTTGTTTGGTTGGTTTCTACCTTTGCCTGTTGACTTTCTAATAGCTTAGTCCTAGGTGGGAAGTAAGTCAGGTGTGGAGAAAGGCAGTGCCTGTGAAATAGGTAAGGCTCAGGACTACCCTGGGGTAGTGAGGACTGTAGAACTCCCAGCACTTAAAGACTGACTCCATCCAAACCTCTGCCCTAAGAGACACCAGACTCTAGCATGGCTTCTAGTAGCCTAAGGCTATGTTCCTAGAATGACTCCAGCCCCTAGTAAAATGCCTGCTTGAGAAAACTCATCCAGCCAGAATTTACTCTTTGTTCTATGCAACACCTGAGACTATGCCCCTGACCTCCTTTCTTTAATTGCCTGCTAGCAGACACAGCTGGCCTGATGGCATTTCCAATGCCCAACCTTTTGGAATTTTTCTCTGACTCGCGTCCACTCTCACTCTCCTCACTCATTTTAAAATGCCTAATCACCTGTGCACAATCAGAAAGGAGCTCAGCTCTTTCCCCTGCTGTCAGTGGTTACTGAATAATATCTGTTTTCACAGCTTTAACTAATGTCTGGCTGTGTTTATCTTTGATAGTAGTCAGAATGTTAACATTTTGTTTTGTTTTGTTTTTACTTTGAGACTAAGAGGTGAAAATACACTCTTTGGGCTTAGACAAGAATGATAGGTTTGTGAAGGTGAAAATTGCTATTTGAGAGCACTCAGCTTGCCGATTAAGAGGAAAATCAGGTGCAGGAAATAACTGCTTCTCTAAATATTTTCCCCAAGGCTTATCAGCAGGTACTTTGTCATGTAGTCAGATGTTTTTGATTCAGCTGGAAGCAAAGTCATCATCCTAGCTGAAGGTCAAACATTTTTTGTAGGGCCAAGCAGCTCTGTGACTTGTAAAAGAACAAGTGTTTAAAGAGCGAGGCTAGAAAACACACTAGTGACTTCTGTTTCAGACACTGCTACCTTACAGTGTTATCCTGTGAAATGGGGCTGTCACCCACTTAGGCACCAGAGAGAGCAAAACAAGTTTAGAGTGGAAGCAAAAGAGGCATGAAGGATTTGGAGTCAACAGAAGTCAGTCACATCCAGGTTCTCCTACATACTGGCTATAAGCCTTTGGGCAAGTCACTCTTTGAGTCTCAAGAATTAAAATTTGTCTATTTCATGAGAAAAGAAATTAAATATAGGAGGAAATTAAAATTAGCGTGGTGAATTCAGTTTTATGAACCAGTTCACCTTTTTACTGTAAACTTGCTGCCATTTGCAGTACTAGGACTTGACTTAAATTTGGTTCAACTCTTTGAGCCCAAAGTCTGGTGGTTAGTGTCAACAACACGGTATGTTAAATGTACACATTGGGGTGCATAGCTCTTGCTCAGGCTGGAAGCTGAACCAGCTTCACTTGGTTAGACCTCCAGTGAAGCTAGTCAGTGCAAATTCAGCCACTGATAGCTAGTTTTTCAAAGACAGAACTGTTCACCTGAATTATGTCCCCTTAATCTATAGGTGAGGTAGTATGGCATATGGTTGGGGTACAGTGGACCTAGGTTTGAACCTTGGTTAAATCCCTGGAGTCAGAAATCTGTTTCAGGTCTTGCTCTGCATTTTCTTCACCGAGTGACTGTGGGAAAGTCGTTTCACTTTTCTGAGCTTCGTTTTCCTATCTTTCAAGATAATGTCTAAAGCCCCTTCCAGCTATAGAATTATTTTAGTAATCTTTGGCCTATGGTAGAAGATTCAGTATAATCTAAGAATTTAGTCAGAAGTTTAGCAAAAACTATTTTGCAGTTGGTAATAACACCAGTCATATGAAATTATGTCCCCTTAAATCACTTTAGGTATGTTATACAATTGATTATTGAATCTTATTATCCACTTTTTTTTCTCATTATTAAATTTTATCTGGCATATGGTAGCAAGAATGGAAATGTCAATTTCTGCTGTTGCTTTCTTGACTTTGGTTTTGGGGTTTCTGATGAGAAAAGATTGAAATAGGGAGGTAAGGAGATTTAAGTGGCTTGTCACTTCTCAGAAGTGTTTACTTATATGTGTCATTTGTTACCTGGAGTCATTTACAAATTAGTAAAGTGATTGGTAGTAGAGTCTTAATTGATGATATCAAAACACTTCAATGCCACACTTTTTTTTTTTTCGATGCCACACTTTTAATGGAAAAAGTGATAAATGATTGTGGTATGAAATACAGAAGGTAAAACAGAATATAGTAGTAAAAAGTAAATCCATCTTTTTCACTCAACCTCACTTTCCAAAGGAAACTGTTACCACTTTCTGTGAACCTCTCTAGAACAATTCTCTTTATCTATATAAGCACATTCATCCCTTACTGTGCATAACTGAGACAATGTAATATGAGGAGCACATGCAGATCTAGCTTCCTCTTTTTTTTTAATGGCTTCATATCATTCTGTTGTATGATGAACCATGATTTGTGGAACATTTAACTTGTTCCCACCCTTTTGCTATTATAAATAAGGCTGGACTACTCGTCCTTGACCTTGTACATGTTTTTGTGTACATGTGGGAGTAAATCAGGGGGATAAATCCCTTAAAGTAGAATTGTTGGTCCTGAAGGTAAATGCATTTCAAATTTTGATACATATCATTGGACAGATTTTTTTTTAAATTCTTAGTGCATCCCTAATGGAAACATATACTGTTTTAACTCACAAATCAAGTAATTATTTAAACTATGCTGGCATCATAAAATAGTTCTAACAAATATTTATTAAATCATAATAAAATTTATTAAATTATTAACCAATTAAGTAATATTTATTATTATAATTTATTAAATTATTAATGTTATTTATTAACATTTATCAAATTATTAAGTTCTTATTTATTAAAGGATTGTTTCTGTTTTAAATAAAAAAGACTTCTTATTTATGGAACACTGAGGGTGGAAATCTACAGTATTGAGAAACCAATTAAGCCTGTCAGTTACAAATGGTATATATTCTTGCTCTCATGACATCAAGGAATTCGCATAATTTTAACACCATATTGGGGAAGTATTTTTATTTTAAATGTCTTTAACTTTATTTACATAGGGCACAGACCATCATGAGGGCTCGGTTAAAAGGAGCACAGACAGGTCGAAACCTCCTAAAGAAAAAATCTGACGCCTTAACTCTTCGATTTCGACAGATCCTTAAGAAGATAATAGAGGTAGAGTGAAGTTTGCTTAGAATTGTATTTATTTTAGAAGTATCTATGGAAAATCCAGCACGACCGTTGGCGTTTTAATTAAACATTTTTCTTTCAAAAGTAAAAATGCCATTGTAAATGTAACAAGTTTCAGAAAGTATATTTAATAAGATTCAAACTCTTTACTCTTGCCCCCAAACCCCACTTGATCTACTCTGGCCCCTGCCTGCCCCTCTGATCTCATTTGGAGCTTTTTTTCTAACATCCTCCTCTAGGACCTTTGCATTAGCTGTTTCTAATGCCCGAAATGCTCTTTCCCCAGAATTTATGATGACTGTCCTCTGGCCTGTCTGGTAACTTTCTACCCACCTGTCCCAGTTTTTCTTCTCTTTCAAAAAAAATTACTGTGTATTCTCAAACATTAAATATTCCAGATTTTAGAATCACTGTGCCATTAGGATTTTGAGAGCAGTATAGTGAATTTAAAAGATTAATTTGAGCAAAACAGCATGGACTCATTCAGGAATAAGGTCGGCCCTTCAGTAAAGATTCAGTTTTCTATTTCTTAGTGCCTTTGTTCCAGTATTTTAATTATAAAACTCATGGTTTTGCAACATTGTTAGTAACCATAACCAAAACTGTTCAAGCAAAATTGGATATATTTATTTTATTGTTACCAAATCAATATTTACATGTACACCTAGTGTAAAATACTGATGGTTGTTAAAGGAACATGGTTATGATATGATTTTTCCCTGTAAAAAACTTGGTTTTATTAGCTGTTGGTTTTTGCTTTTCCAGACTAAAATGTTGATGGGTGAAGTGATGAGAGAAGCTGCCTTTTCACTTGCTGAGGCCAAGTTCACAGCAGGGGACTTCAGGTAAGAACACTTAAGTGGGGTGTTTTGAAAAACAAAGTGCTATCATGTTCATAATTTCATGTAAAAGCCTCTTTTAATTTAAAAAAATACATAAGCATTAAAGACAAATGATATAGTAATAATAAGAACACTTTTAACCCCATCACCTTAACACTTTTGTGTTTATTACCACCCACGTGTATCTGTTACATAGTTGCAGGCACAGAATACTTAATATTTTACAGTCCATTTTCATTTAGTATTGTATCATAAACATTTTTCCCTATTTTCACATAGCTGCATAATCTTTAGATGTATGATAATGTATTAACGTTTTCCTGTAATGGTGGGCCTTTGGGTTGATTTTCAGATATTTGGATTATTAGAAAAGGTGCCATGAACATCTTTATGTATATATTTTTAAATTTCTTTTGAATTATTTCCTTAGGAAAATTTTTGAGAATGGAATTGGTTGTTTAAAGGGCATGGACTTTATGGCATATGTCAATGTGTGCTTTACAAAGTGTACAAAATGGCTTAGTTATTGCTTTACATATGTTATGTTTGGTTATGTGATTTGATTCTCCAAATAAGCCTGTGAGGTGGACCAGGCGAGCATTGTTGTTCTCAGTTTAAGTTTAGTGCCTTCCTAAAGTCAAATGACTACTCAGGGGCAGAAGTGGAAGTTTTCAGGGTTTTTGATTTTAGTCTTCTTTACCAATAACACAATGCCTCCATTCTTAGTTTGTGTTATCTGGGAACATTACCTGTGGACAGTCTTACAGCTTGAGGGGCATAAGACCTTTGTTTTTTTTTTTTTTTTTTTGCAGTACGCGGGCCTCTCACTGTTGTGGCCTCTCCCATTGCGGAGCACAGGCTCTGGACGAGTAGGCGTAGCAGCCATGGCTCACGGGCCCAGCTGCTCCGCGGCATGTGGGATCTTCCCGGACCGGGGCACGAACCCATGTCTCCTGCATTGGCAGGCAGACTCTCAACCACTGCGCCACCAGGGAAGCCCGACCTTTCTTTTTTTCATAAGACATTTTGAAGTAGTAGACTTTTAATTTTTGCCAGTGTTGGTAGGATAACAATTTGCATTGACTTTTCCATGAGAGGGTGGGAATAAATAGTGTGTATGTGGTATGTGAAAGTGTTTTAGGGTGGTTATGGGGAAGACACTTTATTTTGTGATAGTAACAGGTGGGGAGTCAGACAAAGCCAGATGGAAATTAGATAGATTCCAAGGTAAAGGAATTGAACTCCTGCTTAGGCACACCTACAGATTTGAACAGCAAACCCAGAAGGAACGTTTTCTCCAAATTACATTAGTGGAATGAAAATCCCTAAAGTCACATCTATGCACCACATGTCTGATTGAAAACTTAAGCAGCCCATGTACATTAAAATCATTCTTTGTATTCTTATGGCTAATGTTTGAATATTGTTCATACTTTGCTCTCTGAGGCCCTCCTCTGGTAGCAGTGATTGTTCTTTTCTGAAAGAAGACAATCATCAAAGCATAATCATGACATCTTACTTTCGTTGAAGTCACCTGATGGGTCCCTGCTGGTTTATTTCTCACTCTAAAAACTCAACTAAATCAAGGCCTTTTCTTTTTCTGCAGCACCACAGTAATCCAAAATGTAAATAAAGCCCAAGTGAAGATTAGAGCAAAGAAAGATAATGTAGCAGGTAACTTTTCAACCCTTTGGAACTCTTGGCGGAGAAAAGATAACATTTTAAAATTAACCCGTTTATACAGCAAGATCTTGATGGCCCAATTAATCTTTTCTCCTTAGACAAAGTTGTTTGGCTTTACATGTTAAAACTTGTTTACTGGTGGTTGCCAGGGGATGGGGGTGGGGAAAGCTGTTGTTCAGTGGATGTGAAGTTACAGTTATACAAGATAAATACATTTTAGAGACCTGCTGTACAGTAGTATAGTTACAGTTAATAGGGTGTTGTGCACTTAAAAACTTAAGAAAGTAGATCTCATGTTGAGTGTTAACACATACACACAGGAAAAGGGACACAGATCTTTTGGAGGTGATGGATATGTTTATTACCTTAATTGTGATGATGGTATCATGGGTGTATGCATATTTCTATACTCATCAAAATGTATACATTAAATATGTGCAATTATTTGTATATTATGTATACCTCAAAGATGAAAGAAAAAAAACAAACATTGTAACAGCCAGATCCCTTACTAAGGATAATTTGACTTTTGAATAGGAATGAACACTTAAGGAAGGTTCCTAAATTCATTCATTGAAACCAGTTACAGTTCCAGGCAATCTCTTAACTTTTGAGTATTTGCTGAAAAAGAAACACAGGAAACAGTGGTTAAGAAACAGTACTTCAAGGACATGTTTGTGAATCCATATATGTTTTTGTGTTTAACAGGTGTTACTTTGCCAGTATTTGAACATTACCATGAAGGAACTGACAGTAAGTGTGAAACTTTTTATGTGTGTGTCTCTGGGTTCTTCCAGTTCCTCTTTAAATGAACCTTATTCTGGAAAATGATGATAAATAGACCTGCTTAGAGTTCAGTGGTTCCAGTGTTGGATACCTTCTTCTTTTTTTTACTTTTTTTTTGGCCTCGCCGGGCAGCATGTGGGATCTTAGTTCCCCGACCAGGGATCAAACCCATGCCCCCTGCATTGGGAGTGTGGAGTCTTAATCACTGGACCGCCAGGGAAGTCCAGAAGCCTTCTTATCAGATATATTTGGGACAATAGTTTATCAGTTAATCAAAAAAGTGTTATTGCAGGGAGTCACAAAACATTATACATTGCTTAAAATATTTTATTTCAACCTAGAAATTTATAGAGTCATTTGCAATTTTAAAAATATAAGGCCATGGCCTTTCTTTGAGTATGAATCCACTGATTAGACTTCCATGTTGTCTTTCTGCATAAACCACACCCACAATGTATTGTTTATAATTTCCAGTTTGGGTCTTTTTAAAGTACAGTTAAGATCTTAGGCACTGTGATACAATCTGAATGCTGAATCTTCCTAGACTTTTATAGCCAGCCTGCCCACTTTTTTAATAATTGTCTCACCTTTTCCTAATTTGACAGCATGTTTCAGGTGGTAATGCATCTTTGTTGAGTCTTTGCAAAGTAATCAACTTTCTTTCATAGAAACAACAATATTCTTTCTTTGGCCCTCATATTAAATTGGTTCACATCAAATATTTAGTACTGCTTGAATAAAGAAGTAGAATATTCTAGAGAGTCACCTGTTAACAGAGTGTCAACCGTACTGGGGCATCAGGCAGTATAATCTACAAAGGGAAGGGGTGCATTCGTTAATCCAGCAAGGTAACTTCTCCTATAGTTAGATTTAGAATAGTATCCTTGTGCAAAACTATTCAGCAACATGTCCTACAGTTTTGGGGGAGTGAAATGGGCACTTAATGTTTGGGTTAGTGAATTTGTTTTTCCATGTTTGGTATTATTCTGACTTATCTTCTTTTGGGAAGTTTATGGGGAAGATTACACCCTAAATACAAATGTTGTCTGACTGGTTCTTTCAGGTTATGAACTGACTGGTTTAGCCAGAGGAGGTGAACAGTTGGCTAAACTGAAGAGGAATTATGCCAAAGCAGTGGAACTACTGGTGGAACTAGCTTCGCTGCAGGTAAGTTTCTGAAATGGTGGCTTCTGCACCATCGTCCCTACTTTTTACTACTAACAAAATGTTTGTGCAATGGTATAGTTTCACTCTTGGCTAGGTGAGAACAGCAATAGTCAATATAGATTTAAATGCAAATATAATATGGTTTATGCATGAAAGCCTTTTTTTCCCCCCCTCTTTGTGGCCAGTTAATATATATCTAGGTCATTAGTGTATGATTCTCTTCTCTTGCCATCTTTATAACTTCAGGTGAGTCTGAAGTAAACAAATTCTAATAGAATGGAAATCATGTTAGCTCTATGGAAATCTCATAAGAATTTTCTGTTCTTTAAGTATGTTGAAGTAGTCTTGGTTTCCAAGTGTTTTTACAAGTGCTGAGTGAAGGCGAGTGGTGGACAGGGCATGAGTAGGAAGACTTTGTGCTTACATTATTAATTTATCCTCTTATTTTAGACTTCCTTTGTTACTTTGGATGAAGCTATTAAGATAACCAACAGGCGTGTAAATGCCATTGAACATGGTGAGTGTAAGCTGCTGTGGGGCTCTTTGTCCATCCTCTTGTCCGCACCTCCACATTTGTCACGGACCTACTAGGAATCAGGCACTGATCACCTACTGAATAAGATGTTGCCCCTGCCCACAGTGGGAAGGGCAGTGAGTCAGTAATACAAATAACTGTTAGTAAATTCTTTGATAGAAGTGTGTGTATGATTTAGGGGGTAGTTAGAGGAGAGTGGTGAGTTAAAAAGTACGGAATGTTTTACTCATTTCTGATTATTCATGAATAAAAGGTGAAACTATTTCTCAAGAGCCCTAATGTTTTTGTAAGTTCTTTCCAATGACTGAGTGATAAATGTTTTTGAACACATGAAGTATTAAACTTTAAAGCTCTCTTTCTTAGGCCTTATGTCCTGTTCTCTTGCTGTTCTCCTTGATTTCTAAAAATAAATTTTCCCATTGGATGCATTTATTTTCCATCTCTCATTTCATTATTTTAAAACTATGACTGCTGAATGTTGCCGCAGTACTTTTTGCTTAAGAAACTCAGTTTTCATTAAAGCAACACTTATTCAATTTTAAAGTAAGAAAGGAGCAAAATTTGAGCAGCAAGGAAATTATTTTGCTTGGGCTCTATTAGTGTTAAAGATTTCCTGACTGCTTGCTTGTGCCAGCCTCTTGCATGGAATTGCAAGCAAAACAAAATGGATAAGGTAACAGTTCCAATTCACAAGGAGTTCACATTCTAGAAGCAGAATAGGCAAATTCTGTGTAAAGTAGAACCTTATGATTGACAGAAAATCCAACTTCCTGTATTCTCTCTGCTCAGTGCTCCAGTTTTTAACAATGGATTGCTGTTGTATTTAAAATAACATCTATGGTTCAATGTTACATATTCATATAAATTCAGTATATTCAGTGTTGTATATATATCACGGTCCAGTGTTACCTGTCCATAGAAAAGACAGTATGAGGGCATATTCCAAAATATTTATAATTAGTTAACTATAGAGTGGTTGGATTATACTTCATTTTATTTCTGTGTTTTTGGTTTTTGCATTAAATGTACATTTATTTTACAGTTAGAAAAAATAAGTTACTGTTATACAAATGAGCACTGGCAATTTGAAAAAAGATTTGAAGTTCTCACTATATATATATTTTTTAAACCCTAGTCATCATTCCCCGGATTGAACGTACCCTTGCTTATATCATCACAGAGCTGGATGAGAGAGAGAGAGAAGAGTTCTATAGGTTTGTTGGAATTTGCAGTTATTGATCATTTTTTGTTTTTCCATATTCCAAAAGCTCGATTTGCTGAGACATGTTGGCTTATGTTCTTTAGAATTAGCACAGCTTGGGACTTCCCTGGCAGTGGTTAAGACTCCACGCTTCCATTGCAAGGGCCATGGGTTTGATCCCTGGTCGGGGAACTAAGATCCCACATGCAGTGCAGCGCGGGCAAAAAAAAAAAAAAGAATTAGTACAACTTGTATTTTATTCTGATAAGAAACAAGGAATAATATTGCCAAAGGCTGTGGAGATAGATCTGTGCCAAGTTTTGCACACACCTAAAATATGGCATCTCTGAAAACTCAGGCCCTTCAGAGAAACTATAAATAGCCTCGATAATTCTTTAAAATGAAACAATGATTTAGATGGGGTGTCTCCTACATAAAAAGAAACTGGAATTAATCAGTCAATCAACAAATACGTATTGCATGTTGGAAATGTTCCAGGAGAAGGTATAAAGTACTTGGGGACATTACATAATAATATAAATCATACCATTAGAAAGTCAGAGTACTTGGAGAGAAATGATACCTGTACAGGAATTAGCTCTGAACATTTAGAGCTAGTAGGGACAATAAATACTAAATAGGTGGTGTGCAGGGGTCAGTGTGTCAGTTTCAGAGAAGTGGGAGATAGGTGAAGGCAGGCGTATTCAGGAAAGACATAGCTGTCTTGGACCTTGAGTAGCTTCTGAGTATGATTTATAATCGTAATTAGCAAAATTTAGTTTGTCCTTCAGTTGATGTGCAGGGTTGTGGTAATCCAGATTGAATGATCCAAAATTTTAGTGTCTGAATGCTGAAAACCTGTTCCATTATCAGGGAATGGACATCAAAGTTTATTCACCCTGAGACAGGAGCTTTTGAAATCAGTTATTAGCTTAAAATGTGTGTGTATTCTACCTCAAATCTTTTTTTTTTTAATGGGTTATAAATATGTTACTGAAATTGAAATTAATAAGGGTACAATTTTGTCCTACTTTGTAGGTGTTTATTATCCTTGTTACAAAACTAGAAGAAATCAATTCTACTTAGTACCAAAACAGCATTCAGAAAATTCCCTCCTTTATTTTATAGGTTAAAGAAAATACAGGAGAAAAAAAAGATTCTCAAGGAAAAGTCTGATAAGGACTTGGAACAACGGAAGGCAGCTGGAGAGGTGATGGAACCTGCTAATCTTCTGGCTGAAGAGAAGGATGAGGATCTTCTCTTTGAATAATCTTTCCTGCTCTGATTCCTTCAGAAGGCCTAACATGGCATCATTTTAATTCACGGTGTGTAGGTTTGGTATGTGTGGCTATTTAATTTTTGGCCTAAGAATTTCACCAGTTGTAAAATTCCCTGTTGTCTGTTTATGGGGTTACCTTTGCAGAATCATAATTCAGCAACCATTTATCACCAATGAGATTTGGAGAACCTGCCCAGAAACTTACAGAATTTATTCTGCGAAGTGTCACCCTACTCCACTTACATGTCTGTTGCAAGTGACCTGCTTACCAACATATTAAGAAATTCCCCTTAGGAAACAGCAGTGGTCTCAGGCCAACACACGTAGGCCAGCTACTGCTGGAACACCCTTTGTTCCTACCTACTTGCACACCGTTGTCTGAGATTGCTGCAGCCATCCTTGTGTTAGTTACTGTGGGACTTCTCTCCTCAAACATTATGAAAACCTTCACTTATTCTTCCTTGAATGACAGGTCTGTCTTGTCTGTCATGGGAACAGTTCTGCCAGTTCAAATGTGACTATGGTAATATACAGTAAAATGATTTAAAAATGAGTTGTTCCTTTTTTAATGAATTTACTGCTAAGTTGTGTTCTTATGCTCAGATCACCACGTGGGATTGGCATCCAAAAAGAGCTTTCTCTGCAGACATGTATGAAGTGGGTAGCTTCCCTTTTCCCCCCTTCATAAACTTACTGAGGTGAGTGAGTGATTGTTGAATTTTGGGATACTAATAAATATGATTGCCAATGAGTTAAGAGGGCTTATTATTACTGCCGTTTTTTCTAAGAAAAAATAATTAATTCCCATTTGAGAGTAATAAGGTAACTGTAGTATTTTATAATCAGTAACAACTTGAGGCATTTGAATGACCATATCGGGTGACTGAGGTTTTTAGTAGTTTGATCTGGTGTGAGCCATCCATGATTATTCAGGCTTTCCTGCACTCAGTTATAGGCATTGTTTGACATGATTGGCCATGGAACAGTTTTTAATTCGTGAAATTGTGACACTAGCGTTAACCGTATTGTGTTTAAATCAACTGATATCACAGCCTAGACTAATTTTAAAGTAGGTAATTTTAAAGTAATTTTGCATACATTTAACAAAGACCTACTATAAAATAGCTTAGTGGTATTAGACATTTGTGTTTTATCTATTATTATCTCATCACAACAACCATTAAGAGGTACGTATTGTTTTAATCCTGCATTTCACAGAAGAAAATTTTGAGGCACAATGAGCTTGAAGTGGTGAATCCCAGATTTAAATCCAGGCAGTCTACCTTCAGAATTTTTACATCCTTAACTTCTATCCTTTTTGCCTCCCCTATGTTAAAAACTTTGGGTAAAGGTAAAGACATAAGGCCTGTCCTGGAGGAGCTGATTTTTAGGAAATCCTGTTGCTGCTCACAATAAAATCTCAGATTCAATGTAAATTCAGTAGTGATTGGAAAACCAACAACTGAGTTCATAAGTCTTGAAAATAAATAGGTAACAATGAACTGCTTAATATTTAATCCTCCCAACACTCTAGTGAGTTATAAATACCATCATCTCCATTTTGCAGGTGGAAGGCAGGCCAAATGTATCTTGATTTCAGAGCCTTGGTTCTTAAGTGGTATGTATGTATGTACGGCTCTGTAGGAGGCAAAAATTAGCTGGAAAGTAGATGCAGAGAGCCAGGTTTCGTGGGTTTTCGTTTAGATAAATTTATGTTCAACTTAAGGAATTAAGCCAGAGAAGTACCCTAGAGTTTTTCCTGTGGCACCATAAACCTCTGGTACTTACTGGCTTTGGCTACCCTCCCTACATAAGTAAGTGCAGAAGATTTTACAGTTTAGCATATTGTTAAAAAGAAAGAGACAAGAGTGGACAGAAAATTTGTTGTGTAGGGTTGGGGTGATTGGAGCTGTATGGGAAGGGAGTAGATCAGGAATAGGAATAGAAAGCTCGACTGGGGTAGCGTGTGTGTGTATGTGTAACAAACACTTTCTGGTACCTGATTGGCCTCCTTTGGGAGATACAGAGTAGGTATTATAGAAAAAGGGAAGGGATGAAGAATGGAGAATGAAAATATGTTATATATTTGTCAACAAGTCATCCTATCCTCAGTGTTCTCAAATTGGTGGTTGCATGTAGTGGAATTCGCCTGAGTATTACATACCTTCTTCCCCAGAAAACTAGTTCCAGAGTTCACAGCTTTAAGTTGTCTATCTGTCATCTTTAATACAGTTTAAACAAACAATTAAGGAAACACAACCTACATTTGTGCCAGTAGGGGGCACTTCCCCACTGTGAAGAATAAATTAAAACGTATTTGTGTTTCACCCAGAGGTTCCAATGGACTTGATTCTGGCAAAACTTGAAGACAAGGGTGGGTCATTTTAGATGTGTTGAAACCTTGAATGGCAGAGGATATAAACACAGCAAGAGAAAGTATTCAGTGACTTTTTAAATTTGAAATATAATTTTACTTTTTATTTTTACATTACAATGTGCAGTGTTACATCTCAAAACAACAGAGTGCAGATACAGGCAGGATAAGAGTACAAAGGAGAATTAACAATAGATGTCAGAAAGGTTACCTTTATTAAGGCTAAATCCCTGGTTTAAATTTTCCACACACATTCACAGAATTACATTCAAATTATTCCTTAGGCCATGAGAAAAGGAAAAAAAAAATCCAGACATTAGATTTTCATAGAAAGCAAATCTGGATTAATCTAAACAAACACTATTCTCCTTTCTGTTTGTTCTGACTTAAGGAAATTTAGTAAAGGAAGATTATTTCCTTACTTGAACTAATGTACATTTCATTAGCGATTGGTATCATTCCTATAAGTGGTTAAGGCCTCCCTCCACACTGGGGTCTCCAATCAGAACCACAGAGGGACAGGAAATGGAATTGGCCAGAGCGGTGTAGGGCACAACTAGGTGGAGAGCAAGGCTTTTTTCCATTTTCTTTCAAGGAAGTCAGCAACAACTCAGTTTTCACTTTGTAGGGACTATGTCGAATATGAGCACATCCATATCACCAGGACTGAGGAAAGTTGGGATATAAACATTTCTATCCCTCTACCACTGCTGATGAGGAAGAAAAATATACAGGACTTAAATGATCCCCAAAGACCTCATCAGCTTAGATTTTTAAGAAGTATACTACGGCAGAGCATGTGCCTCGGTAGGGGACTTGGACTTGCTTGTTAAAGCCATGCCTGAGTCTGCATAGCACATGGCCCTAGTGTTGGCCCTGTGGTCTACAGGTAACTCACTCAGGGACTAGCACAGCAGCCACTTACTGACACCGCCTGAAATCTCATTCTAACTTGACTCAAACTGCAAACGTTTTAGATCGTAGGGTTGAAAATAGTTGTCAGTTATGATAAGCAGCTCACAAAACTCCACTGTCTACCACAGACTACCTTTCGTTCCTAAAGAGAAAGTATACTGGAAAACTGAAAAGATTAAGTACTTACGGTGCCTTGTTTTCAGTGCTGAAAATCACTGTGACCTTTGCATTTTCCTGCCATAAACTGGAGTGTTTCAGACCTGAAGAGACAGTATGTATGGCATTCCTTACCTCAACCTAGGAATGTTACTTTCTTCCTAAGGAACATTATCTTGAAAGTATTTCCACACAAGATATATTCCACAGCCAACTTTGAGGCCACGTGAATTTCAACAAAAAAAGGCAGCATATAAACTGTCTACAATTTGTTCAAATAATATTATGCAAAGGAGAAAAACTCAAGTATGTACATGACACTGAGACAAACTACTCATTAAAAACAGTTGCTTATGTTAAATTAAGTGACAATTCAGTATCATTCCAGTGTTTAGCTTTGGGAACAGGAATTGTAGCTAAAGTCACCATATAAATAAAATCAAGACATTCACATTTGAGGTTGTCTGTCACACATCACACCATCCCTTAAGCCTTGAAAATACTACAAATTAACTTTCCATGCCAATTACAGAAGTTGAATTTTAAAGCTACAAGCTATAGAGACAGTATGAAAGTTTCATTAGCTTAAATGTTTTATGATTTAGCTTGTTGCATTCTGATCGTAAGAGGCAGACCTTATCAGGATAAAAACCTATTTCTATATGCTTAACTTTTCCCCTGCAATGTTCTTTTCCTAAAATGTTCAAATGACTTTCAGGTCATCTTTTCCTTCTGATCTCAAAGTCAATTGTCATATCATTTCCCTCATATAATTTTATTCCAATGCTGAACAAGTGTAATCAATGACCATTTGTCAATCTATTAAATATTAGTATACAGTACAGCAACTATATTGATCACAGAATTCCAGTTTATTACCTACATATATGGCACAGTCATCAAATTATACTGTGCTCATATATAAAAATGAAAAAACTGTCAAATGTGCTATGTCCTTTTATGCATGTAAAAACTATTTGCATCATGAGGAAGAAGCTTAACAGAGTTTATATCAGTATCTGCCATTCATAAAAATGTAACTTATACATTCTATTGTACTATGCAGATCAGGAAAAGGAAGTAAAAGTTACCCAATCAGTTGCAACAATTAAAGAAAAAAATTCAGAAAATCATTATACCTTTAAAAAGATCAGCATATGTTGTACATATTTTAGATCAGAGTCTAAAACAGGTGTGACCTTTGCATAAACCTTTCACGTGTGCAGTGAAGTCTGATCCACAAGTTTGAGCTAAAAAAAATTGGTGCTTCTAACGGAATGTTTTTATGAATTAAAAGACATACAAATGAATTCAAGCCTAACAGAGTAGCTCCAGACCAAAGTGGCACCATTTTTTTTTAAAGTAGTTCTGGTGACTAACCAAATACTGTTGTCTTGCCCAGTGCACAGAAGCAGTTTCCCTTCACCCACAAATTCCCATGAAGTCATTTAAGTTAACTGTTAAATAACATCAATATTTATTACTATGTGAGACATGGACCATTGTGTATACACACAAAAGTTTTTCATGGAAATATGACTAGGCAGAAAAGACTTGGTTAGGTGAAAACAGAATTAAAAGGTTTTTATGTGGATAAAATGGAACTGCTCTGTTGAAAACTTCCATTTAAAATCCCCAAATGAGGCAAGAACCTCTAAAGCCCATGTACAGAGAATAAAGAATGCTGTTAATGAATTGCCTAAGGGGATTTTCTTCTCACTAGTTCAAGATCTAAGAACAGGTCTACAATTTATACTGCCTGCCACCTTCTCAGAGACTTGCTCAAGTATGAGGGCTATCTTCCTATTGGCAGTTTGCCAGATCAAGTCCAATCATGCCACAGAATGGATGTTTCCTTCACCTCAGCCAAGTGGATGGCACCCACTGAGGTTCAGTATCAAGTTTGTTAATCAACCTAAGCAATTCCTGATAGGCTTTATCAAGATCCGAGTTCACAATTGCTGTGTCAAAGTAGTGGCCATTGTTCTGCTCCATCTCTCTAGTCTTCTCAATGATTTCTCTCAACTCTTCAGGCTGCAAAGAGAAGATAAAAATTATGAGGTAGGGGCTTCCCTGGTGGCGCAGTGGTTGAGAGTTCGCCTGCCGATGCAGGGGATACGGGTTCGTGCCCCGGTCCGGGAAGATCCCACATGCCGCGGAGCGGCTGGGCCCGTGAGCCATGGCCGCTGAGCCTGCGCATCCGGAGCCTGTGCTCCGTCCGCAACAGGAGAGGCCACAACAGTAAGAGGCCCGCGTACTGCAAAAAAAAAAAAAAAAAAAAAAAAAAAATTATGAGGTAATCCATTCCTTACCAAAATATACAATGAGTCAGAGATGGCTGTAGAACAAGAAATGGCCTTAACACTGCTTTCCTTCTGTCTCTCAAGATACTCAGCCTCCAGTGTTCAACCCAACCCTGTCATGGCCACAGGGATTTCCTTTGCTCTGGTATCTTCAGCACTCACACTGCAAACCATTTGCAACTCAATATAACCTGTTTATACTGCTATTTAGGTTTTTATATATTTCTGTTTTATCCACAAGACTAGAGGCTTCAAGAGCACAGACTGTTACTTTGAATTCCCTATAGACGTTCGTTTTCAAACATTTCAGGGCACCATAACCTCTTCCTAAAAATAACATCTTCTGTAACAGTGAACCTTTCTGGCAGGACCTCAAGTGCCACCTGCTCTTGGCTCTTATAAAGAACCCCTGCCCTCTATATCTGTTGCAGAGTTAAAAAGAGTAAACATCATGAGAAAAGGCTCAACAGAATGGGTACCTTTTTCTATGAAAACACTGCTGGAAATCCAAGATTTTAATAATCTAATATATTTTTGGGGGGAAATACCTTTTAAAATTGCTTCTCTGCTTTCAATACACAAAGGAGGTCTTCAAGATGCAAAAACAAGTATCCTAAGAAGAGTCTGGGAAGCCATATAGAGCAGGCTACTTTAATGCATAAAGGAAACAGCTGTTTCACAGATAAGCAGATGGCAAGGTTATATGCAATACTTATCGAGAACCTTCTGATAATCAGGCACATGTGTCCAAGAAAGTGAAACTGCCCCCAAATCACCCCTGTCGATGAAGAGAACTAATTAAATGTCCATATGTCTCAGACATAAAGGCCACACATCAATACTATATTGGACCCACAATACCAATTTGTATCTTTCAACTGGTTGAACTTTTTTAACAGAAGGAAAACATTAAAAATATGACAGTGTATATAAGTCCATGCCACTCTCTCACTTTGTCACAGCTTACCCTTCCCCCTCCCCATATCCTCAAGTCCATTCTCTAGTAGGTCTGTGTCTTTATTCCGTCTTACCCCTAGGTTCTTCATGACCTTTTTTTTCTTAGATTCCATATATATGTGTTAGCATACGGTATTTGTTTTTCTCTTTCTGACTTACTTCACTCTGTATGACAGACTCTAGGTCCATCCAACTCACTAGAGCCGCATAGCACAGGGAGATCAGCTCGGTGGTTTGTGACCACCTAGAGGGGTGGGATAGGGAGGGTGGGAGGGAGGGAGATGCAAGAGGGAAGAGATATGGGAACATATGTATAACTGATTCACTTTGTTATATAGCAGAAACACACCATTGTAAAGCAATTATACTGCAATAAAGATGTTTAAAAAAAAAAACCGTAGTAGAAGAAAGTAGTTACAAATACCACCTATGACCATGTGACCAGTTAAAGAAATAAGGACTGTAGTTGTCATAAGTATTTCTTCATTATTTACTTCAGAATACATTTTTATTAAAATATCTTTGTTTTCTTCCCTCTCTTATTTCCTTATCATGTAACATAAGATCATATATCATAGTGTTAAGTATTATTAATTTTATATCATTGTCTTTAAGTTATGGGATATTAAAGATAAAAACAAACATAAGTCAAGGAAAAAAAAAAAAAGACAGCTCTGGCTTGTCCTGAATTAGTTTCTTGTGTGGCCCTCTAATTTTCATTCTGGAATGTTGTGCATCTGGCTCTGGTACACAGAATCCTTTGTTTCCCAGCAGGGACTCTACTACACCACTGTAACTGAACATACTGTGACATTCTGGTTAAAACTTATGTCTACTCAAAGCTCAAGATTATTGAAAGAACATTCTAGAATTCAAGGTAGAATCTAAACCTTGTGTTACTAGATTTGAAAAATAAATGTTAAGCCCCACATCTTACATAGATTCACTTGAATATCTAATCCACCTAGTTTTTCATCAAATTTAAGCATTCATCTTTTGCCAAAATGACTTATTTACTTGGTAGTTTATGTTTTAATTTTTCAAATTACAATTCATGACGAAATTGAAACAAAATGTTTTTGCTCAAATATCTTTGGCCTGAAAAAATTATCTATAGGCAAAATTGACCATAATAGTTCATACTATTAGTTTACCACTCTCAAGCCCCCATTACAGCAGAACAGATTCACAGTACAATGAAATAACTGATTATTTAAATTTTGCATTTGGTGAGGAACACCATCACTTTCTTAGTTAGCACTATCTCACAGAGTTAAAATTGAGAATTTGTTTTTACTCAACACTTCTACTGTGTGATAAAACACTATTAAATACCAAAGGAGATAAAACATAAAAGGCAATCAGATACACCACCCTTTACCCAACAGCTGCAAAATATACATTCTTACTGGTGTGCCGGAACATGCACCAAGATAGAACAGAACTGGGTCATAAAATAAGACTCACCAAGATTTGAAAGACTGACATCTTACAGAGTATGTTCTCTTACCACAATGGAATTGTAAATCAATAAAATATTTTATAAATCTCCAACAGATGGAAATTAGATACTTCTAAATAACCCATGGGTTAAAGAAAATGACAGAGGAAACTAGAAAATATTTCTAACAAAATGGTAATGAAAAATATAACCTTAATTTGTAGGACGCAACTAAAGAACTACTTAGAAGGAAATTTATAACTTTATATTAGAAAAGAAGAAAGGTTTAAAAATCATCTAATTTTCTTCAGAAACTAGAGCAAGTGCAAATTAAAGCCAAAGTAAGTATAAGAATAAAAATAAGTCAATTAAATGGAAAATAGTCAAACAATAAAGAAAATTAACAAAAATGTCTCCCAACTTATTTCTTTTTCTAAAGTGTTTGGTTATTCTTTAAAATTTCCATACAATTTTAAAATAATCTTTTCAATTTCCAGAGAAAAGCCCACTGGGATTTATTTTGCCCAGATAACAGGTTTCTTGAGATATAATTCATTTACAATTCACCCATTTAATGGTGAACTAGAAGCAATTCAATGGGGGATTCATACAATTTACCCACTTAAAATGTACAATTCAATAGTTTTTAGTATAGTCACAGAGGAGTTGTGCAATCAACACCACAATCAATTTCAAAACATTTTCATCACCCTCCATCCCCCCTCACCCCCCTCCCTCCAAAACCCCATAGTCATTAGCAGCCACTCCCCATTTTCTCCCAACCCCCAGCCCTAGGAAACCACTAATCTACTTCAGGTCTCTATAGATTTGCTTATTCTGGACATTCCAAATAATGGAATCATACAAAATATGGTCTTTTGTGACTGGGTTCTTTTACTTATGTTTTCAAGGTTCATCCATGTTGTACCATGTATCAGTACTTCATTCCTTTTAATGACCATTTTTCGAGAAAAGATAAAGCTACAGTAATCAAGACAATGTGATTTAGCATAAATACAGAATAGAGTCCAGAAATAATCCCTCCCCGCTACGTATTTGGTCAAGTCATTTTTGACAAAGATGCCAATGTAATTCAATGGGAAAAAAAGGATAGCCTTTTTCAAGAAATGACACTAAAGCAATTGGATAGCCATGTGTGATTAAAAAAAAACCAAACCCTTACATCACACTAAAATAAAGATTAATTTGAGATAGATTATAGACCTTAAAGGGAAAGCTAATACAAGAAAGCTTTTAGAAGAAAATACAGAATCAATCTTTATAATCTTGGAGTAGGCAAATTTTTTTAGACAATACACAAAAATCATTAACCATAAGAAAAATGAAAAAAATTATGCAGTTGACCCTTGAACAACACAGGTTTGAACTGTGTATACAGAGATATTTTTCAATAAATACATTTCTACATGATCCATGGTTGGTTGAATCTGAAGACATGAAACTGTGGATATGGAAGGCCAAGTATGGGACTTAAGCATCCTCCATTTTGGTATCGCAGCAGGTGCTGAAACCAATCTCCCATGCATACCAAGGGACAGAGGTACTTCATTAAAAACAATTCTGATCTTCAAAAAATATGTTTTTAAATTACAAAGAGTTTGAAAAAATATTTATATCCAGAATATATAAAGAATTTTTACAATTCAACAAGAAAGCAACTCAATTAAAAAAAATAAAACTTGAGACATTTCACAAAAGAATTTGTCCAAATGACTACATGAAAAGATGCTATCATTAGTTATCAGGAAAATGCAAATGAAAACCACAATGGTAACACTTCACACCTATTAGAATGACTAAAAAGTTGTTACAAAACAACAACAGCAAAAGTTGGTAAGGATGTAGAGCAAATGGAACCAAAGTGAGAGTGTAGAAAGGAAAACTTTATAAAATAGTTCTGTACTTTTTATACACTTAAAACATACACTTATCATTTGATCCAGCAATTCAAGAAAAATGAAAACATATGTCCACCAAAAAACTATGAATGTTTAGAGCTGCTTTAGTCACCAGCTCAAAATTGGAAACAACCCTAATGTTTTTTAACTGGTGAATGGACAAATTGTGATATATTTAGATCATGGTACACAACTCAGCAATAAGATATGAACTACTGTTAGATGCAACATAGATGAATCTTAAAAACATTATACTTATCAAAAGCTAGATACAGGACTTCCTTGGTGGCGCAGTGGTTAAGAACCCGCCTGCCAATGCAGGGGACACGGGTTCGAGCCCTGGTCCAGGAAGATCCCACATGCCACAGAGCAACTAAGCCCGTGTGCCACAACTGCTGAGCCTGCACTCTAGAGCAAGCGAGCCACAGCTACTGAGCCCACGTGCCACAGGTGCTGAAGCCCTAGCGCCTAGAGCCCATGCTCCGCAACAAGAGAAGCCACCGCAATGAGAAGCCCACACACCTCAACGAAGAGTGGCCCCCACTCACTGCAACTAGAGAAAGCCCGCGTGCAGCAATGAAGACCCAACACAGCCAAAAATAATTAATAAATTTATTTTAATAAAAGCTAGATACAAATTTAAACTTACTTATAAATGGTTATAAACTTAAACTTATAAATGGTTTCCATTTATATGAACTTCCAGAACAGACAAATCTATAGTGACAGAAAGTAGGTAAGTGGTTACCTAGGAAAGAGTGGAGGGGTATTAACTTTAAAGGGGCATGAGAGAACTTTTCTAGAGTGATGCAAATGTTCTAAATGTTGACTGGCATGGTGGTTTCACAGGTACACATTTTGCCAAAACTCACTAAATCATACAATTAAAATGCACGCATGTAAAGTAATCTCAATAAAGTTAATTTTTTAAAATTAGAAAACTATAATTAGAAAATCAAGCACATTGTATACTGCTAAAACATTGTGGTAACTGATTAAGTTCCTGCTTTAAAAACATGTATATAGTTGACCCTTGAACAACACAGGCTTGGAATGCACAGTTCACTTGTACACAGATTTTTTTCAATAGTTAATACTACAGTACTACACTGTCTGCAGTTGGTTGAATCTGAGGGTGTGGAACTGCAGATATGGAGGGCCAACTATAAGTTACACACAGATTTTCAACTGTGTGGAGGTTTTGGTGCCCAAACCCCACATTGTTCAAGGGTCAACTGTTAATAGGTATTCTTTCTAGAACTCACTCAATCTGAATTAAAATTAAAGTAGGTAAAATATTTAAAATATTAAATATTACAATTAAATATTAAAATATCAAAAATAAAATAGGTTAAAAAATTCCATGAGAGCCCTGGCAGAGACCACCAACCAAAAGAAAGTTGCTTAACATGTTTTGGAACGGCATGTGGCCCTTGGCATGGTATCAAATTCTTGCTGGAGAAGAATAACCTAACAAAAAATAAGTGTGCATGTCAGAAAATAGAAAATTAGGTTGAACAAGTAAAATGGAGTCCATTTTGGTCCTTTATGTGCATTCCTCTCCTAGAACCACGACAGTATTTCTGGTCTACCAAAGTAGTTAACTGGGCACCAAGTTTCATAGACTATCGATCTAGTTTTCCTTATTATATGTGATCCTCCTCAAGAACAGCCAGCAAACATGTCTCATACTTTTTTTTGAATTTTATTTTAGTTTTTTAATACAGCAGGTTCTTATTAGTTATCTATTTTATACATATTAGTGTCTATATGTCAATCCCAATCTCCCAGTTCATCCCACCACCACCACCTCCCCCACTTTATGTCTCAGATTTCTTTTGTATCATCTCAAGTGCTTAGGACAGCAGATACTCTGACCCTACTTATTTATGAACTTGCACTTGTGTTGCAAAAATAAAAAAGGAGTGAAACACTACTTTAAACAGCTGGCCTACTTAGCCTAAATAAAGCAACCAGAATTATGCTCAACACAAAGGATGGGAAAGTCCCTGATGTCGAAGACACTGAAAAATACCACCTTCACATACAGACTGAATAACAACTGTAAGTAGACCCAGAGTAGAAAAAGATACCTTGGGGAGGAAGAAAGAGGGCTGGTGGGTGTGGTGAATAGTCAAGAATCAAAGACTTTTGAGGAGATTTTAGGGAGGAATATTATTATGTGTTTTTATGGCTTTTAAGGAGATTTAAAGGCATAGCAAATGAAATGAGATCTAAGTGATTCCTTTGTAAAATAGAAATTTTTAGGAAATTGGCAAAAAACAAGGAAGAGTATTTGTTACTTTGATATAGCATGTCACTTGACGGTTTTCATTTCATACATTTAAATAAAATGTCAATGCTTTCTGATTAATATATCAATATATTATCATTTAATTTTTAGTACTGTTTGGTATAATATGGACTACCTCAACCACATCCAGCATCTAAAATAATTAGCTGCCTGGGGCCTAGAGTCCTGGGCGGCTGCTGAGAGGGCCTTCCTGGCCTGTTGGTGCCTGTGGGATGCTGCAGGCTTCTCCTGGGCGTCCAGTCCTGGCTGGCTCCGTGTAATGGCCTGCAGGACTCTGAGTGGGCAGTGCCCTACACCAGCGATAGCCTTAAAGGGAGGAGAACTCGTCAGGGACGACACTGTGCGGGTTAATTTGGGAAGTGATGGTTAAAGTTTCTGGCTTTAGACTCCTTATTTATGTTGTTAATTTTGATGGGGGTAGAGATGGAAGCTGGTCCCGTTAACAATGAGTTCTCAGTCTGGAGAGGAAAACAAATCAAGGTGAACTAAAGAAAATGAGTCTTTCCCTAAAAGAAATAGAAGATGGGGAAGATGAGATGTCAGGAGATAATGACAATGGCAGCAGAGATGAGGCTGTCGTCCCTAAGAATGGTAGGAAGGTTGCTACTGCTCCCGGAAATAAAATCGAAAAAAAACGTTTCTGGCTCCCATGTTTGCTGAGAAATTAATATCACCACACAGGAGGGGAGCCACAGGGGCCAATTTGCCAAAAGATAGGAGGAGTGCCAAGCTCAAGGACCATGAGAAGAGACATGAGACCTCGGAGGAGGATGAAGAGCCTACGAAGAAAGCACCTGATAAACAGAAGGAAATGACCAAACAGAAGGCTTCCACTGAAACCAAAAAACAGAAATTAGAAGGAGATTTGGTTAGTGAATTTTAAATCTGCTGATGACCAGGAAAAAGCCCTGGAACTCAGTGAAACAAAGGTCCCTGGATATGAAACTACATTGAAGAAACCAAAGGGAAAGGAAACAAAGATCGAAATGCCAAAACACTTTTGATCAAGAACCTGCCTGACAAAGTCACTCAGCATGAATTAATAAAAGTGTTTTAGGATGCTTTTCAAATCAGATTGGTGGGCAAGGATAGGATGAGTGAAAGGATCGCCTATATTGACTTCAAGTCACAGGCCGATGCACAGCGAGCCTTGGAAGAGAAGCAAGGAACAGAGATCAGTGGGCTTGCTGTAGTTCTGGACCTTGTTGGAGAAAAAAGCCAAGGCCAAGATGAAAGAGACGGAAAAAAGGGCACTTGGAGAATGGGAAAACGAAAGAATAAGAAAGCCATGCATTTCAAGAAAAATGTGAGAGAGCGTATTTCTTTGTGGAGGTAAAGAATGTTCCTACATGTTTAATATGCAAACAAAGCCTGTCTGTGTCGAGAGAATGTAACCTAAAACACCATTATGAAAGCAATCATCATAGGAACCACGATGGATTTACAGAAAAGACGTGTGATAGAAAATTCAACAAACTGAAAAAAAAGACTGAAATTTCCACATGATTTGCTTTTGAACGTGGATAAAATAAGTGATGCTGCCATGAAATGTAGTTATGTATTAAGTGAGAAAATTGCCTGGTCAGCAAAACCTCTTGCAGATGGTGAGTTTATCAAAGACTGTCTGTTGAGCGCAGCAGAAATCATGTGCCCTGAACAGACACGCATTTGCCAACATAAGACTAGCTGGTAATGTTGTTGCCCAGCATGTTAACAATACGACTGAGAACTTGCAGGACAAGTTGCAAGAAAAAGCTGAATCATTTGTGGCTTTTTTCCATTGTAGCTCAGGAAGGTGTGGATGGAAATAACACCCCCCCACGTAGCTGTATTTATTCATGGTGTCAATGAAACTTTTGATGTGATCAAAGAACTTCTGGACATGGTTCCCATAACAGGCACAACATCAGGAAATAGTTTTACGTGATGAGGAAAGTCTTAAAAAAATTTAACGTGGACTGGTCAAAGTTGGTAAGTATTAGCACAGATGGTGACTCTGTGATGGTTAGTGTTAAAGAACTAGTTACAAAACTGAAATCTAAAGTGTCAGGGCTTTGCCAAGACAAGGAACTTAAGTCTCTGCACGGTCTCATTCTCCAGGAGACACTTTGTGCTAAAAGATTAAAAATGGATCACGTCATGGACATAGTTTATACCATAACCCGGATACACTCCCATGGCTCGGACCACAGAAATCGGTGCTGTGTTTAATCAGTTAGATGCACAATATGGAAACATGTTCTGCTCTATGGAACTTAAGTGGCTGAATTGTGGTGTGGTCCTAAGGCAGCTTTTTGAACAGTTGGAGGAAACTGACTTTTTCATGTCTTCTAGAGGAAAATCTGAGCCTCAGCTTACGAGCAAAGATTGGGTCAGAGACTTAACCTTTTTGGTTGACATTATTATAACATATCTAAACATGCTGGATATTTCTCTGCAAAGGCGTTCACAAGTGGTGACACAAATGTATGATTCAGTTGGCTCCTTCCTAGTGAAATTTTGTCTTTGGTAGACTCATTTGGGAAGGAACAACTTGGCCCACTTTCCTACGATGAAATTAGTTTTTGAAAATGAAAATGACAGCCTGAACTACATTCCCCAAATTAAAGAGTTGAAGACTCAATTCCAAAAAACGTTCTCTGACTTTTCCAACTTTATGAGAATGAACTAATCTTGTTTAGTTCCCCTTTCTCAATTAGTATTAATAATGTGAATAAAGAGCTACAAATGGAAGTTACTGAATTGCAGGTCAGCACTATACTGAAAGCCAAATATGATAAGGTCGGAATCCCAGAATTCTACAGATATCTTGGGAGGTTACCCTAAATATAAAAACCATTATGCAAAGATTCTGTCCATGTTTGGAAGTGCTTATGTTTGTGAGCAGCTATTTTCTGCTATGAAACTAAAGAAAACTAAGTGTTGCTCAAAGTTAAAGGATTCAAAGATGAATTCTCTGCTGCATGCTGCAACACAAGATTCGCAGCCTCATGCTGACTGATACCTTGGGGCATAGGAAAGGACGGCCAGATTTTGAATTTCAAATCTGAGGAGTAAATACATTATGGAACTTTGAATAATTATTTATATTTCCAAATTATATTTTTTCAATGCCAAATTTAAAGTACAATCTCTGGCATCATAGGTCTGTACCTTATAACATATAAAATAAAATTTGACTATATTCTGGCAAAAAAAAAATAACTAAAAACATTTTTCCATTTCAGATCATACGAAAAGATCAAAGGCAGAAGACAAACAGAACATAAAATTTCAATGAGAAAAAAGAAGAGAAAAGCAAGAGGACTCAAGTTTGGCTCCTTGCATATGTGGACTACCTGCAGATAAAAGTGGGTAATCCCTAAGAATCTGCTGAGAATATTTGGTGTGGGGGGAGGGTGTTACCTAATCCTTGTTAGAAAAAAACATAGATCTGTGTGAAGAAGTGTAAGGAAGTTTTAAGAAATGCCAAAGGTGTATGTATTACTGTATGTATATATGGTAGGAATACATAAAACTGTATGTATTACTACCATACATTTGGGGTGATAATAGGGAATGTATGCGGAACAACAAGAGAAGCCCCCTGCTTTGGAGAGCTGCTGAAGTCCAACCAGAGGCAACTGTGGCAGTTTTGGGGAAAGTGATATGGCAGAAAGAATAATCCGTTTGAAAGCCTAAGCTGATGTAGTTTTTAAGCACTGTGACATATTAAGCCATGACTGTTTCATGTTACTTTCAATGGAATAGTATGACAGTATAATAACTTTACCTTTGGATTCTTGCCCTCTTTGGCCAATAATGCCCGAAGTCTTTCTTGTGAAGGGGGTGCAATGAAGATAATATATGGTTTCAAGTCTGAGTTCCGGAGAGTCTTCAATGACTGTAAAGAAAAGATAGATCTTAACCATTCAATATAAGAATATATTGTGTACCTATAACACACACAGAATATTGGCTTACTCTTTATATGTAATGAAATAAAATTAATGAAGAATTACAACTATGTGATGATAAAATACCCTGCTAATAAGATCACACACAGATTAAAATAACCGTATTAAAAATCCGTTTTGAAGGAATTACAAATGAGCAGTCACCTTACCATGTGCCAGGGTCTAAATGCAAAAAGAACCAGAGAAAAACTTCACATACACATACAAAAGAAAATTCTGGAAAAGCACATCCAAGAAGAAAAAGCATACTGTCTGAATTAAGAGACTGTGGTTTTCACCTTGCCTTTGCATGAATGTGTGTCCCTAAATTGAAGCACTCTACAAAAATGGGGATTATTAGGGACATGTCCTTTTCTATCTTAAAAACAGTAATTAAGACAATATGCTTAACTACTCTAAGCTCTTTGGTAAATCTGTTAGCCAAAATAATATAAAGAATTCTGAAGGAATTTAGTAAAAACATCAATCCTTCTCTTAAGTCTGATATTTATAATTGAAACAGCAGAGACTAATAAGCTCTTTTGTTCACTAAAAAATAAAGAAAACCTAATTACTATTTCAGGAAAGCCATTTTGGAATCAATTCTCTCTCTCTTCTTTTTTTAAATAAATTTATTTATCTTTGGCTGCGTTGGGTCTTTGTTGCTGTGCGCGGGCTTTCTCTAGTTGTGGTGAGCGGGGTGCACTACTCCTCGTTGTGGCGTGTGGGCTTCTCATTGCGGTGGCTTTTCTTGTTGCGGAGCACGGGCTCTAGGCACATGGGCTTCAGTAGTTGTGGCACACGGGCTCAGCAGTTGTGGTTCATAGGCTCTAGAGCGCAGGCTCGGTAGTTGTGGTGCACGGGCTTAGTTGCTCCGCGGCATGTGGGATCTTCCCAAACCAGGGCTTGAACCCGTGTCCCCTGCACTGGCAGGCGGATTCTTAACCCCTGAGCCACCAGGGAAGTCCCTCAATTCTCTTTCATATACATCTCTTTAATTACCACTGCCTATGTCTCGTGAGTTGACATACACAGTAGGTTCCACCACATTAAGGAAAGTTTTACGCTAAAGCTGTACAATGTAGAAAAAGAAAAAAAATTCACAACAAACACAATCTTAAAAATCCCAAATTTCTAAAATTATTTTATTTTTAATGGAAATCTGAAAAGAAACTGTTAGTAATTTTTGAAGGTTTTCTTTTGTATGACAGATAATAGAACAGTGGACATTTCGTTAGATACAACCCAGCACTCATAATGATACTTACTAATATTTGAACTATGTCATTTAAAACCATAAAAATGACCTCTAATTATTCTAATTTTTCTCATATAAGAATCAGGAAAGGGAAATTCTTTTATAACCTTTAAAATACCAAAGTATTTTATAACCTTTTATAACCTTTAAAATACTAAAGTATATACACATTTACCAGCACTACAGCTACTGTATTTTAAGTTTCAGAAAACATGTACATGTGTATATATGTAAGTATGGAATATATGTATTTTCCCCTCAGAGGAAACTGAAAGAGATTTAGCAACCTAAATTCGTAGGGAATCGGTGTGAAAAAACTGTATGAGAACTTAATTAGGTCCTGTGGTTCTTGGACCAAAATACAGTTCCCACTAAAAATTACTCTGTGAAAAATGTCCTCAAGTTCAACACCCTAAACCAAAATAGTTTTACCTGTGTACGAAGACTTAAAAGACATATTTTGCCCGAGTTGATCACTTGCCGTACAGAATCTATGCTGGTTCCATACAAATTTTTCTCAAATTCACCATGCTCAATGAACTTTCCAGCTGCTACGTCTGCCTCAAATGCCTGCCGTGAAACAAAGTGGTAATCTCTACCGGCTACTTCATGGTCTCGCCGACTCCGAGTTGTATCTAGGCAAACAAAATGAGGTAAAAATAATGGACGTGGATCAGAGTAAGGATGAGGGATAATTCTGTTAGTCAGAAAAAATGTTTATTTTGTAATACAAATTTAAAAATAATGAATTAAGGAAATGTTAGACCCCCATGTGTTTAATTTAACATTGACTGGTTTTATTTCTAGATTGAGAAATGAACAAAACTGTGTTTTTACTATCTTAATAACCATTACCTTTAATATGTTTTATGCTTACACTCCAAATTACTTCATCTTGCATTTCATTTAAAATACTATCACTCTGGGGACCTCCCTGGTGGCACAGTGGTTAAGAATCTGCTTGCCAATCCAGGGGACACGGATTTGAGCCCTGGTCTGGGAAGATCCCACATGCCATGGAGCAACTAAACTCATGCGCCACAACCTACTGAGCCTGCACTCTAGAGCCCACAAGCCACAACTACTGAGCCCGCGTGCCACAACTACTGAAGCCCACGTGCCTAGAGCCCTTGCTCTGCAACAAGAGAAGCCACCGCAATGAGAAGCCCACGCACTGCAACAAAGAGTAGCCCCTACTTGCTGCAACTAGAGAAAGCCCACACGCAGCAACGAAGACCCAACGCAGCCAAAAATAAATATAAATAAATAAATTTTAAAAGTAAAATAAAATACTATCACTCAGTTTTTCCATAAGATTAGGTACTATACAATCTTTAAACAGAACTTCTGTATTCAGAAATTAGGTCTAAATTTCTATCTTCTGCATCAGTTAAAAAAAACAGGAGCTGATTCCATACTGAGCAGGGCATTGTGAGAGGCCCAAATTGAAATTCATTTAGAACGTAATTAGTACCATACTCTTAGAGAAAATGTATATTTATCAAGAGTGACTATCTTTAATAGCAAATTCTCAAAAGATTTGGTTAAAACAAAGTTCCTCTTTCTTGGACAACACTCTTTTGATGAAATGGGTGAAAAACTTCCCTACACAGTTAGGTTCTAAGGTGGTAAGCTGAAAAGCACAGGAAAATGGGAATGCATCCAAACTTACGAGGAACTGCAGATGCAAAGCGGTCTTTCTCTTTGTTCATGAGCCTCTGACGCAATTCATTCTGGCCACAGTTCTGTGGACCAATCAAAATGATAGGTCTTTTCCTATTTGCTGGCTGATGATAAAGTGACATTTCCTCATAAGTTAAGATCTCTTCATTGTCATAATCTTTGAAAAAGAAAAAGTTAAGCCCTTCAGACAGAATTATTGCCATGTAATAAATATATACTCATAGATCTTTCAAAAAGTTGAGAAAAAGCACAAGTTATTATCATTAAAAATGCTTAACTTTTGGGATCAAGACAGTAATATGGAAAATCATGAGTATTTTCCCATGTCATTATATCCTTGCCAGGATTACGAAAATAAATCAAATAATATATTAATCCTTCTAGAAATGTTTATTGCTTCTTGTTTCATACTGTGTTTGAATGTTTAATACAATATAACTATACTGATTCATATCAAATAGCTAGTTTGCAGCCAATACTTTGACAGAGGGTGAGGCACCAAGGCATAAACTAATGAGAATAATATCTGTCATTTTTGTAAAATGGGGATACTAATACTTTAATTAGAGGGTTGGTTTAAGGAGAAGACAATGTATATGCTGCAAACAATACCTGGCATAGACAAACATTTACAAATAGTGCTGCAACTAGTGTTATCAGAGAAAGCTGGAATACTTTTCTGTGATCATATAACTTGAAAACACAGCATATCTATGCTATCCAACTTTCTACACTTATGTTTACTTTATCCTGGAATACTAATACTAACCTGAGATCATGATTCAAGAAGAGGTATAAATTATAACAGGTGGGGTAACATTCCTAAAGCCCATAATCCAAATGAAATCAGAGCTGTCAAGTGGTAAGAACAAAGGCATACAACTAGTGACCTGCTATCTTCTCAATCATATTACTTCACCTAACTGGGTAAGAGCATCAGATGTGTAGTCAGACCGTCAGCTATAAGTTCCATGGGGGCAGGGGACCATCTTAATCTTGTCAGTGCTTAGCACAGAGCACAGAGCAGGAACTCAAACTCTAGTTGTTTAAACTCCAACTCAACCATGTATTAGCTGTAAGAACTTAAGCAGGCCACTTTCACATCTGAACTTGAATTCATTAATCTGTAGTCTCAAGGAATTTATTGTGAGAACTAAATGGATGAAGGTTACTGCCCCTGGCATAGAAGTTATTATAAATGATAGTTATTAATAAAAATGTTAATTATGATAACAGCACCATGAACAGAAATGTAATTCCTTCCCTTCTCAAAACGCTTTTCCCTCTGAAAAATCTAAGTTCCTTCTTCTAACATGTACAGACTGTGGAAGCATTTTGACTCACAGATGTAGATATATCATACTATAACAGCTATTAGAGCTGAACCAGTTAATTTTAGTGTATTTCAAAAGATAAACAGATATTAATCACTTACCCAAGTATAGAGGAAAAGATTAAAATTCCAATAAATCTTCTTAGCTACATAATCTATCAATTAGCATTAAGGATGTTTATTTTGGGAAAAAAAATTTATTATAGTAGATGGAATCTCAGGTTTAGTTTTGTATCAAATTTTCCAATAATCTATAACATTTTATTTTCACTAGTTCAATTTATGCCACTTAAGAAATTTTCAAGGTATTGAGAGAATAAAAATAAGCCTTATAAATTGTGTAAGAAGTTAAAGACTCCCTTTGCTTTATTATTTGGCTTGTTTCTAATGTGAATTAAAGAAGGGGTAGCAAATTCTAAAGCCCATAAGGACCAACCAAGAAGGTAATGAAAGCACTAAATCAGGCTGGGTTTATAAAACATTGGATGTGGCGGAGACTGCTGAACTAAGTAGGTGCCCAGTATAAAGGCAAAAGCATATCATTCAGGTCCAGCAGACCAGTGTCATGTGGGAATATGAGCCCACTGTTATTAGAGCTTTTGATTTTAAGAGAAGCTACAACTTAAAAATTTTTTAATCTTAACAATAAATTAAAATAGAACAGAAAACTCTCCTGTGTGCCTGACTCAGTCAGCAGGCTCTATGCAATGGCTTGCCTTGGTGACATGAGTTACTATAGACAAAATGTTCATTTTTTACTTAAAATACAACTATATTGTTAGAATTTGTTAGAAACATGTATTAATTTTGCAAATAAGGAGTTTAAGTAGGAAAAAATTTATGAGGAAACTATCAATATAACACTGTACATGGTAAATTGTACTATAATTTTTATACCAGTTTTTCTCAGAATTTAAAACTGTGCATTCCTCATAGGATTCCAAAAGAAAATAATTTCTGCTAAATGGCTTTATTAAGCACACATGTTACATTAAGAGGCCAAGACCAGAAATAAAATTCCCTGAAAATATCAATTTAATTTCTTTCAAGTGTTAGATATGGACCTCTTTGGGATATAAATACAACTATATCTGAGAGTGGAACTTACCATCATTTTTATTGGCATTATATAAAACCTTTTTCCTCTTCTTTTTATTCTTCTTTGCACACCATAGTTTTCCTGTTGAGAATAAAAAACGTAAGTGTAAATGTGGTATTTGTTTCCTTGAATAAAGCTACATATTTCAAATAGAAGAACTCAAATAGTTTTAAATTTATAGACACATGTTACATTGTTCATAGAAGAACTATTTTTCAGAGAAGTAGTTATAATTTTCCATTAATCTCACATCACAGATAGATAATCTTTAATACTTAAATCCTCTCCTTCCTTTACAGTCCTAAGGTAATCAGTTTTGCTTCTTACATCACTCTTGCCATGAATACATCTTTCTTGACAGTTATGATATGTAAATCTAAACCTGATTCCAGATGAAGACCCAAGAAACCTCAATGTCAAATATAAGCGTCCAACCTGATTTTTCTGGCTCCTTATCTTCTTCTATGGTTTGCTTCATGGCTTCCCTTTGCTGCTGAAAGCTTTTCCCTAATAAGCAGAAAGGAAAGAGAGTAAAATAGTTAAGTCAAAAGTATAGAAGTATTTTTTTTTAAATCAAGGGACACCACCAGAAGTAACTCTTCATTTATATTCCCTTCTAAATCCTCCTGCCACCACATCAGAGTATGTCAACTATGATTATACGCTCCAAACAGTTAAAGTATTAAGTCTCCACCTTGCTCTCAATCAATCCTAGAACATGTATTACTGGACTATATATCATCTATTAAAAAAGATAAATAACAAACCAGTGCTAGAAAACTTAATAGTTCAATTTTTACAAAGTTTTCATTTAGCATCTACTATGTGGAAAGCACTGTGCTGGATGTTACAATGGTTCTGATCATTTGAATTACTGCAAATCAAGCAAATTAATTCTAGGAGTTAACTTTCCAAAATAATATGTAAACAGTCACCAGTTTTTGATTCCAAGACAGCATTCAACATATTCCCTTGCATTTATCATTTTCAATCCCTCTTTTTCTTTGTATGTATGTATATGCTTTAAAGATTTTTCATTTCTACCTTAAGCTACCCATGATACAAATAAATGAAAAACCTATTACATTTTTCCTCTCAGGATTAAGATTTTAATATAGGAGGCTTTCAAGGTTTCTGATTTTCATGTTCTTTTCAGACATCTACCTTAGAATCAAATATATTTTTTTCCTGAAGGATAAAAGTGGCTTTAGTTAGAAAATTCTGAATTAGAGTTCTACTTTTATATTTAATTTTTATATTTAATTCTTTCCATTTCAGGCCAGAGATTCTTAAAAATCAATAAGCAAATTCCATCTATGATGTTGGGATAATCTGTTGAACTTAGTGCATTTTATAAGAGCACAAGCAAAAACAGTATTGAGTTTGATATACATAAAAAGCATTAAAAGAAATCAGGTTATCTCCAGAAGCTGTACAGATTGTGTTTCTAGATAAAACAAGTAGCTATAACTATAGGGAAATTTTTAAGAGCACTAAATTTTTTAAAAAAGTATTTGACTTCAACAGATTTAGAAGAAAAAGAACAAAATAATTTAAATAATTTACATATTAAAATGTTTTAAAACATTACAGTAATGTACTGCTATGGCACATTTTTATAGTACACACATATGTAGACTGTTTTTGAAATGGAAGCAGACATTAGTGGGAGATGGACATTATAACCTCTTAGAAATCCTTCTGACAGAAAACCGTCAAACTCAAACTAACGTGGGTCCATTTATTTGTCCTATAAAAAGACTTACAAATGGTATCATTAAAACTTCCTTGATTTATCTATATATTTTCAGAAACTCAATGTAATCAATCAGTCAATAGATATTAGTTCTAAGTATTTATGGGCTAAAGCTGACATGGTGAAAGATATCAAATTGATATCTGGCACAAGCACTACGAACCATAATGGCTGCCCAGTACCCCAGGATTCTAGAGGAATGTTCCTGTAACCGTTACTGTGAAGAATCAAGGGTATAGTACCATCCTCTGAACTTAATATACGAAGCCCATTCCTCCTTCCTTGATATACGGGTCAGTGTACACAGAATCCCCGGCTTTGGGGTTTTAAAGCAGATGATTTGTGGCTGTGACTTCATTATACACATAATGTATTACTTGTAGTCACTGTAAGCCAAATTCTATAGCCAGATCTGTTATGCTCAAAATCTTAAGGTTTAATAGGAGGTATAATCCCGAAAAAATGTTATAGGCAAAAGTCAAGGCTTGGAAGAGTTTAAAAAAAAAAAAAACAGCCGTAGAAGGTCTAATTCAGAAGCATCAGTTCTGGCAGAATTATTTTTAAAAACCACCTATTTATTAATTTAGCAGATACTGCCCTAAATTTAAAAGAATAAGTAAGATGTAGTCAGTGGCCTAGAAGTTTACAAACTGAGAATATCCAGTACAAAGTACTGTAACAGACAATTCCATGTAAGTATTATAAAGTAGGGCACACAAAAAAAGAAAAAAAAAACCTATTGTTTTACATTAATGTATAATTAAAGTATTAATGGATATGCTTTAAAGTCAAATATGGAAGAGAAGCTTATCTCAGTGCCTTATACAGTGCTGATATAACAGTATTTTTTGAGTGAATAAGCCGATGAATTATCACTTTATTCCCATTTCATCATTCTGTAAGTATTCCTTTGCCTTCACTAGTATCTTATACTTTCCTTGGTTCTGTTTCCCTCATTCCACCATACCCACATCCTGGGAACTGCAGGAACAATTTGTAGGAAAAATTACATCTATACACTTCATTCCATTAAGCATCATCTTCACTCTTCAGAAGAAATATGTTCCCTTAATAATCTTTATGTCCAATGTGAGCTAAAGTTTTATTTTAGTATAGTCTAAATTAGAGAGTCTTCTTCAATGAAAAGTTGGGGGCATCCTATTTCCACCCTAAGATATCTTAGGAGAGATAAATTCAGTAGTCTTACTCTCCTGATTCCTTATAAAGTGATGCATCTTCACAAATTCCTCTTTAGATATCAAGTTTGATGCTCCAGTTGATGATAATCTCCTGTTATAGTATAAGTTTTGTTGCCTTGATGCTTTTGTTGTTCAATACAAGTTTTGTTGCCTTGAAAACAGGGTAGTCTCAATGTACCTACAGTGAATGTAGTACAACATGGGATTGGCTGACGAGATTATATCGTAATTCCATTCTAAAGCCCAACAAATTGGTTAATTTATATTCAAGATACTTATGTTACAGATACAACATAAAAATCAACGACGTGAAAAAGTATTTACATCATTTTTTAAAAGGCATGAAAAAGTGAGTTTCTCTCTTTGAAGATTTGTATTTTAAATGTTTTTTTAAACTTTGTACTTTCTACTATACTGTCTCTTACCTGGAACAAGCCCAGCTAGAGGCTGATTATCTTCATCCCCTTCCCTGTAGGCCTGCCACCAATTTGGATCTTCTTGACTGATTACATGAAGTATATCCCCTTTTTGAAAAGACAGACCTAACTCTCGACATGGAACATAAGGGTCATCTGAGGGGTCATAGTCAAAATGAGCCTTTACATGGATCTAAAAGATAAAAAGGGTAAAAGTAAGAACAACAATAATGAAATGGCAACACAAAATCTTCAGCATAAATATAATTAAAATGTTACATTTTTCATTAGTGCAAAGATATTATGAATTGAAAGAAGGGAGGTTAGTTTAGTAACTGTATTTTGGGAGCAGAATTTTCCCAGACTCATCTGTTTTCTTCAGTTAAGACAGTCCTGTTGATTGCAAACATGTACAAGAGTATGCAAAACACTGCACTGTTAGCTGCTAACAAGCTGAGGTGCTAAGGGGCCTCAAAGGTTTGATAGAAGCAGAAGGAATGTAATAGAGACTCCTTCCCCTTCCATTCCTGACCTGTGAAAACAATGACTCTGCAGTAAGGTATGTAATTTCTAAACCACTACTACCAGGAAAGGTAGACTGTAAACCTCACCACATCTGTCATCTAAGCAGGTGAGTGTCAGTTTCCCTGGTGCCACCATCCAGGGAAACTGTTCTTGACCACACTGTCAGTGCGACTGTGCCTTAATCTCTTTCAGAGTTTCTTCTAAAGGGATATGTTTAGGGTTCATAAATAATGACACCCTAAACTGCTAAAATTATCTAAATCAAGTGTATAATCATTCCTATCGTGTTCTATACATAGGCTTTATTACTAGTGGTATAAGTTAAAATTTTTGTTAACTGTGTTTTTGCATATCTAAAACCTGTTAACGCTCTTAGCACTAAAGGTAAGAATTCACATGAACCTTACTGAAAGCTAAGTTATTTCCGATGCTATTTTCTTCAATATATTCTATAAGATAAAGAAAGTATTCTTACTTCTTAGGAGGTATAAAGGAATTAATATTCTCTTTAACTCCCCTATCTGTACTTTTTATCCAAGCTGGTCAAATGGCATGTAGCATTTTCCAAAATCTGGAAGAAGCCCATTTTCATCTAACAAAATCCTACACCTATTTTCAATGAGTTTTTCTGCCCCACATAGGTTATATTTCAGGTTTGGGCTCAGTGAGCCAGGCACCTGATTGACAGCCTAAGAATTTTATAATTCTGAGTTCTTTTCTATCCAACTGTTGTTTGACTTTCCTTAAGCCTTTTACCCTAACCATGACTGAGGCCACCAATCATAAAAATAATACTGGTCTGCTTCAAAAACTATTTTATGAGAAAACACTATCTTTTTTCAGCTCCTGAAACACTTAAAAAATTGACTATTCTCAATCAATAATGAGAATATATGAAATCTGATAAAATACTTTTAAAGCGCTATATATATAATACATATCCCTCCATTATAATAACCAAGAATCCTCATGAAAGCAACAGCCTCTTTCAGAAATTTTGAAGGTATCTTTAGATAAAGAATACTGTATTTTTTAATTTCAGAAAAATATTTTACTGCTATAAATATGAAATGAGGAAATCTAAGTCTCAATATACAAACAGCAACACTGAAGTAAAGCAAGTGATTCAGTTAAAAATACAGAACTTAAATGCTAGTCTGCTTTTTGGGGGGTAGCTTTTCATTGATGTACTACATAAATTCAAATAGTACACAAAATCCTAAATGTATAGCTCAATTAATTTTCATAAACAAAACAAACCTGTGTAACCAGCACCCAAATCAAGAACCAGAATATCACCAGCACCTCAGAAGCCCCGCCTCACGTTCCTTTCAGTCACTAGCCATGCTATGTCCTCCAAGGATAAACATCATCCTGATTTCTAGAATAGATTAGTTTTGTCCTCCAACGGTAAACATCACCCTGATTTCTAGCATAGATTAATTTCCCTGTATTTTACTTCATATAAATGGAATCACATAGTACACACTCTTGGATTAAATATGTTTAAGATACCTCACTCAATTTAACAGTGTTCTGCTGCATTACAACTGGAGTGTGCCCGAAACAGCCTTATTCTTGATATGAAAAACAGACTTTTTAATAAAATCTTGAAAACTTTGTCAGTTAAAACCAAAAATGAATTTTAGAGAGTTATACAGGGTAGTAGTGAGTCAAAACAGTTGAGAGACTGGGTAAAAAGACTATACATACAATTCTGTAACCCTGGCATGAGGTCTCTAATCTATAGGATGATTAAAAAAAAAAATCTCTGCTTGAGTACCATCCCTGTTAATCAATAATGCTTCTACATCTGTTTAAATTGTTGCTTTGTAGTCAAACAATCTTAGCAATCTGAACATGAAATTATAGGCATCATTTATGGTGGTGGAGAGATCATTTTATTATCAGGCTTTTCAAAGATGCATGAAATCAGACTACTTGTCAGCCTGATGGATGATTTTATCAAATCACTTTCTGAAATCGATACCCAGCATGTTGTTTTCAAACTGTTTTTCTCAGAACACCTGCTAGGATGTTTATTAAAATACTGACTTCTTATGCCACGTCTCAAACTTTCAGACTCTGTATTTTAATTATGTTCCTTGGATAATTGTTACATACATGCTGTTTAAGATGTACCCTAAAATCTCAGGGAACTACTACCCTGAGGGAAACTAAATAGACCAGTGAGGACGCTGTATCTAAGTCTATGACCTTTGCCAGAGGCCAAACAAAATCACCCAGAGATGCTTTTCTCCCTACTCTGCTTAGGTCTTACCTCTTCACTATTCAGATTTAGTTGGTTTGGAATGAGGCCCCTCTTTGTGCAGGCTGGGAAGAGGAGTAAAATTGAGAGCAAAGTTTATTTCATATCAGGGAAATTAACCATATGACTGAGTAAAAGTCTGAGTATTGACTTGACATGTACTATGTGACTTCTATCTATATATAGGCATACCTTGTTTTATTGTGTTTCACTTTACTGCATTTTGCAGATACAGTGTGACTCACTTTATTGCAGTGGTCTGGAATCTAACCTGCAATATCTCTGAAGTATGCCTGTATTCCACTGCAATTCTTATCAGCTCTAGAAGTTATCTTCAGCAATCTTTCCTCTTCAGCTCTGTAAGTGGCTAACTTATTTCCTTTCCCATACAAAAGAAAACAGAGTCCTTTTCAAATGAAGGAGAGATGCCGACCCCTATAGGAAAGCTCCAGGGTTTAACAATGCTGTAGTATCACTACAATGTATCTGACCAAAACAATGTCTGATTTCTAATCCAAACAAAACCATCTGTTTAAATTTTAAATTACAGGGCTGTTTAGACACAACTATCTTCCAGTCCAACATTTTTCTCCTTGCCCCTTTTTTTTAAGCACATTTGAAATCCTAATGATGGGAGCACAGTAAAGGAATAATAATTCATTAATTTATTTACATCTTTCCTAAGGGATTCAATGCTCAAAAATAATTTTTCCTTGTAATTTTTATTTCTGTATTTCTTATTATACTAGACTTATCTCTAACTTTTAAAATTACTTATAGAAGAGAAAATAGTGAAAGTGTGTCTTCTTTTGTCTTTGGCCTAAACTTTACCATAAGGCAGATTATAAAACTAAGGGCAGCATCAAGAAAAGCCTTTGAGTGTCAAGCAACAGTTTTCAAATTCCTTCTCCTCATCCTGAGATTCCTCCTCTCCGATGCCCATTCAAGAAGGCATATCTTTATTATTTGTTCTCTTCCATTTTTAACAGGAGAAATTTGGGATATCTGTGGGGCATCCAGTTAATGGTTAGTAGTAGTAGGCTGACAAAAATATGAACCTTAGGGTAACAGCAAACTTAATAGAGCAACTGCCCTAACCTGAAAAGGGATGTCCATCTAATACACTGTACACTGAAATTTTCAATATTTTTTCATCTTCTGATAAAATATTTATAAAAATTTTATTGCATTATAAAATTGCAGATCTTCTTCCAAATGAGAAAAAATTAAGATGAAAATTATATTATACATTTTATACCTCTAAGAGAAAAGTAAGTATACTGGATGGCAGTGGTTCTCAACCTTTCCTTTCAACCCAGTTATCTTCATAGGCTACGAACAATTCTTAACCTATCATCTTTTAAAATCTGTAGAAGTTTTTGCAAACACATAAAGTACATATAAACAGACTGTTCCCCTGACCTGATTTCCCCACAATAAATACAACTATGGCCCAGATCTCTCCTTAGAATTCCAAAATGATATATTCTATTCTATGCATTCGATATCTCTACCTGAATGCCTCTCAGGTATCTCAAATCTATAAAATAAACCTTTGGATTTTTCTCCCCAAACCAGTTTTTCCTCCACATTTCCTGTTAGTAAGCACCACCACTATCCACCCAGTTGTTCGAGCATCCTTGCTTCTTCCCTATCCTTTACTCTCCACATTCATTACAAGGTCCTGTCATTTCTACTTCAGAACATATAGCCTGATTCATATTCTCCACTGCCACTGCTATCATCGAAATTTGTAAGTCAACATCATACTTTATAATGGCTTCGGCAACAGTTTCCTAAATCTCCTTGCTTCCATTATTGGCTCTACTAATCCAATTTCCACCCAGCAGCCAGATGTGTTTTGTTTTTAAATACAAATCACACCATGTTACTGTATTTGAAATGCAAACTCCCTGCCACGGCCAAGAAGACTTACTTGACCTGGCCCTATCTACCTCTCAAGCCTCATCTCTTAGAATTCCCTCCTCACCGTTCTACTCTCCTACTTGCTCCATTCCTACAGGCTTTCCAAACACAAAGTTCTTTAGAAATTATACCTGGAAGCCCTTCTGGTAATTAACAGGCCTGGCTTCATCTCATTCTATAGGTCTCAGCTTCATGTTGTCTCCTCCAGGAGGCCTTTCCTGCCAACCTTATATAATCAATCCCACCTCCTTTTATTCTCAGTGTTCAAATTCTATTGATTTCCATCTTATCACTTACTGCAAACTATAATTAATGTCATGTTCATTATTATAAAGCTAGCACTTATTAGCACAGTGTCCTAGTACACAAAAGGGATCAAGTAGATAATCACTGTGAGGAAAAAAACTATTTGGGGCCCATAATATTTCAATTATTAATACCACTGGCCTAGTGGCTAATTCTATGGTTTGTATCCCTGAACTGTGATTTTAGTATCCTCCTAAGTCTTTAAATTCCCCTAAAACTACATCTTTCTCCCATACTCCCAGCCCAGACCCCCAAAATCAAGAGACTTCAGTCATGCTCCCAGCATTATTAGAGTTATCAAGTCTCCTACAGATAGAAGAGATCCTACCTCAATTTCAAATACTGAAGTCTCATAATATGCTTTTATTATACTCAAAATCCAGACTCACTATCATATCATATAGCTACTAACAGGTTAATTCATCCACAGTTACAATTTTCTATCACGGTATTGTAATTATTTTCTTTGGACTGATAATAAACAGTAATACAGAAACCTTCTAACATTTAGTAGCTTTGTGGGACAGTACCTGTTATATTACACAGCAGTTAAGAGCAAAAGTTCTGGAATAGGCATGGGTTCTAGTCCTGGCTCAGTCACTCACCAATAGTGGGCTTGGGCAATTAACTTGACCTTTCTAATTCTAGTTGCAATGCTTGTTAAATGGGAGTAATAAAGATAGCTATACTTAAAAGGGATACTATAAGGACTAAATGAGATAACACATGTAAAACAATTAGTATTGTGCCTGGCACAAAGTAAGTAATCATAATAATAGCTAACACTTATTGGACAATCAATAATCTCTGAATTTTCTAGTGCATATTCCATCACTAATAACTAGTGTGATCCCCTACATTTCAATTTACTCCTGTTTATATTTGGGCATCGGACTAGACGAAAAAAGTGCCTTTGGCTCAAATATTCTATTTCCTCCCTTCAATATTATTTCAATTATATTGTGAAATAATCTAAAGTTGTACACAACTTTTCTTTTAGTCAATGCGGGGAGAAGGTAACTGCAGTTTAAACAATGTATATGTTTCCTCAGACAAATGTGCCAGTAACCTAGGAAGCTAAACTACAAAGGTGTCAAGACTTTTGTCCACTGCAACCAATGGAGCAGCCCCTGGCTGCTATGTGTGATACAAAAGAAACTTACCAAATAAGGGAGTACTTCTCCTGACACAGCTTAGTCTTGCCATTTGTAATGTTATAATTCAGCAAGTGATTACGATGGAGTTTCAGATAACACCTATTTTGTTATCTTAAATGCATATTTCTTTCTAACATCACAAAACATACATCAGAATGATAACCTTTTGTTGCTCTTACTAGATACCGACCTGTACCATAATTACGCTTAGTAAGTTGGTTCTAATTAAACTCTATTATGAAAAAAGATATACGCACCCCAGTGTTCATAGCAGCACTACTTACAATAGCCAAGAAATGGAAGTAACCTAAATGTCCATCAACAGATGAGTGGATAAAGATGTGGAACATATACAATGGAATACTACTCAGCCATAAAAAAGAATGAAATAATGCCATTTGCAGCAACATGAATGGACCTAGAGATTATCATACTAAGTGAAGTCAGAAAGAGAAAGACAAGTGCCATATGGTGTCACTTATATGTGAAATCTAAAATATGATACAAATGAACTTATTTACAAAACAGAAACAGACCCACAGAGGTAGAAAACAAACTTACGGCTACCAAAACAGAAAGGGGGTGGGAGAGAGATAAATTAGGAGTTTGGGATTAGCAGATACAAACTACTATATATAAAACAGTTAAACAACAAGGTCCTACTGAATAGCACAGGGAACGATAATATCCTGTAATAAGCCATAATGAAAAACAATATGAAAAAGAACAGATAGATATCTGAATCACTTTGCTGTACACCAGAAACTAACATAACATTGTAAATCAACTATACTTCAATTTTAAAAAATGGTTATTTCTTAAAATCACTAATCCCATATAAAATTATTCTGCATATGCCAAATAAAATTATGATATACTATCACTGTTTTCCTTGCGGAAATCTTCCATGCGAGCATTAATAACAGTAGTTCATTTCAAACCTGTTTAAGTTTGATAAAAACTTTACAAGAGATATTGCAATTGAGAGTTCTTCTCAATGAAAGGAGGAAATGAAGGGAAAAAAAATATTGCACACCATTTCTATTTTGAAAACACCTCTACCCGTCAAATGCTGTATTCTAAAAGGGATAAGCCTAGCATCTTTTCTTTTCCTTTCTCTCCCTTTCTTGTTAAAGTCATATAAGTAAGCAAATATTCCAACCTTCTTCTGTTGTGTCTCCTCACACTGCATAGCCACTTTTGAAGTTCAGGGCTTGCTCATGGGAGAGATATGTGGGAAAGGATAGTGTACTGAGAATAAGGCTGTTGAAACTCAAAGACAAACTATTTCCTCATTTCTCTTCCTACAAAGAACTTTAAACAGAAGGAAGGTTGCAAATGCAACACTGACTTCAATATGTTCCAATAAAGGGAAAAGATGGAACGACAGCCAAAATATAAAGCATAACTGTGATGAAATATTAAGAAAAAAATGAAACTGCGTTCCCTTTCAAATTGTTATGCTTGTACAAAAATTAAGAATAGTAACAGATGCAATACATCAGGCTACCATGTTAATCCAGCACACTGAAGTCTATGACTTTTTAACAGCTTTATTGAGATATAATTCATATGCTATACAAGTCACCCATGTATACACTTGGGTGGTTTTTAGTAAATTTAGAGTCGTGCAACCACAAACAATTTTAGAACATTTTTATCAAAGCCCTACTGATTGGGAATCACTCTTATTCCCTCCTAAATCCCCACCCTTTCACCTAAGTAACTACTAATTTACTTTCTGTCTCTATGGACTTACCCATTCTGGACATTTTATATAAATGAACCCAATACACAGCCTTTTGCGAATGGCTTCTTTCACTTAGCATAACTTTTTCAAGGTTCATCCACGTTGTAGCAATATATCAGTACTTTATTCCTTTTAACTGCCAAATAATATCCCATTCTTATGGCTATACCATATTTTGTTTTCCATTCATCAGCTGGCAAACATCCGAGTTGTTTCTACCTTCTGGCTACTATGAAAAATGCTGTTTTGAACATTCATGTACAAGTTTTTGAAAAGAGGTATGTCTTCAGTTCTCTTAGGATCTATACCTAGGAGTGGAATTGCTGGATCATATGGTAATGAAGTCTGTTTTTTACTATAGCTAGAGTATTTAAGAGTTGTGCATACTTTGTAAAAAGCACTTTTTCCCACTACACTAAGCATATTTAAGTTAAATAAGCCCACCTATACTGACAGAAAAAGACAAAGCTGAACATTGTAAGTCATAAAAATTCTGAAAAAGAAGTATTTTCTATTTTTTTACTTTTCAGAGTTCACTAACTCTGAAATATTAATATGTCATATTTATTTAAATAAAATCTACTGAATTTACCTGTTTTTACTTGAGTGCAAGAAATATTTAGAGTGACATTTCTGATGCTCAAATGATAAACATCACTGTGCATGCTTTTGTTTGAGGTTTTCAATTCCTTGGTATTAATGAGCTGAAAACTTATATCCACACAAAAACCTCCACAGGGGTGTTTGTTCATAGCTACCAAAACTTGGAGGCAACCAAAATGTCCTTCAGTAGGTGTGTGGGTAAACTGTTGTATATCCAGACAATGGAATATTATTCAGTGCTAAGAAGAAAGGAGCTATCAAGGTATGAAAAGACATGGAGGACTTAAATGCTTACCACTAGAGAAAAAAAGCCAATTTGAAAAGACTACATACTGTAAGATTCCAACTATAGGACATTCTGGAAAAGGTAAACCATCGCAGTCAAGACAGTGTGGTTGCCATGGGTTGGGGGGAGGAAGTGATGAATAAGCAGAGCATAGAGGATTTTTAGGGCAGTGAAACTATTCTGTACGTTACGATGGTAGATATACGAAATTATACATTTGTCAAAACTCATAGGATGTACAACACCGAAATTGAATCCTAAAGTAAACTGTGTACTTTGGGTAATAATGAAACCATCAATTCACCAATGTAACAGATACACTACTCTGGTGTAGAATGTTGATAGCAGGGGAGGTTGCACATGTGTGAGAGTGGGAATTATGTGTGAACTCTACTTTCTGCTCAATTTTGCTGTGAACCTAAAACTACTTTTTTTTTTTTTTCTGGCTGCATTGGGTCTTTGTTGCTGCATGCAGCCTTTCTCTAGTTGTGGCAAGTGGGGGCTATTCTTTGTCGTAGTGCGCGGGTTTCTCATTATGGTGGCTTCTCTTCTTGCGGAGCACGGGCTCTAGGCGTGTGGGCTTCAGTAGTTGCAGCACACAGGCTCAGCAGCTGCAGCACGTGGGCCCTAGAGTGTGTAAGCTTCAGTAGTTGTGGTGCGCAGGCTCAGAAGTTGTGGCTCGCGGGCTCTAGAGTTCAGGCTCAGTAGTTGTGGCGCACGGGCTTAGTTGCTCCGTGGCATGTGGGATCTTCCCAGACCAGGGATTGAACCCGTGTCCCCTGCATTGGCAGGCAGATTCTCAACCACTGTACCACCAGGGAAGTCCCCTAAAAATCCTCTTAAAAAATAAAGTTTGTTAATTAAGAAAAAAGTAAACAGTAGCCATCAGAAAATAAATAATGAACATTAAAAAAGTCACTTACTACTGTTTCCTTAGCAGGAGGAGGCTTGATCTGTTGACTGGGAATCAGAACAAATGTCAAAGTACCATGCATATCAGACTGTAACAGAAAAAGTACATTATTTTAAAAAGCTGTATTTATGAAAATCATTCCATGATCTTATGATCAATAGTCCCTAAACTGGACTATTCTGGAACTCCAAGGAGACTTAAAAATAAAAAATTGGAAAAGATGAATCCCATTTTATCAGGAAGCACAAATTATGCCTTTCGTGGACTCCATCATAGAGCTACCTAGGAATATGACATTCTGCAATTTTGGTCCTCTCGTCCACTGGGAAAAGCCACTTAGCCCATAAGTCTTGGGTTTTTATCTTCCATTAAGTTTAAGTTTGGAAGATTCCACAGTGAAGGACTGGAAGACACTGCAGCACTTCAGGGTCATCTACTCTGACATACATCGATTTTAATACAGTAGAATTTGAAATAGTAATTTTACTAGGATTAGAAAAGCGATACAAGTACACAAATATTCTTACTTCCCAGATGCTTTGTCTCTGTCATTCATTCTATTTTATAACTGTATAGTCTTACTACTAGGTTCTCAATTATTTTCCAGTACAGTCGGCCCTCCGTATTCATGGGTTCCATATCTGTGAATTCAACCAACCGCGGATGGAAAAAAATTCCAGAAAGTTCCAAAATGCAAAACTTGATTTTGCCACCTGCAAACAGCTATTTACTTAGCATTTACATTGTATTATTATAAATAATCTAGAGATTATTTAAAGTATACTGGAGGATGTATGTAGCTTATATGCAAAAACTATGCCATTTTATGTAAGGGACTTGAGCACCCATGGATTTTGGTATCCATGGGGGCCCTGGAACCAATCCCCCATGGATACCAAGGGACAACTGTATACCACTGCCCACCTTGCTCAGCTACCTCCAGCCTAGACAGTAATCACACTTATGGTCCTGAGATAGCAGGGAGCAGTACTCAATCTAGAGACAGCAGCCAGTAAAACAAGGGCTAAGAACAATGACCACTGGCACTTTGTGCTATCAAAGCAATGAATGGCACTGGGTGACAATAAGGATGTGAGGATGTTTTCTAGATTCTTCAGTAGACGTCAGCAGATAGGAGAGATTTTAATGTAACAACTGATATTAAGTAAATAAGAATATAAATCTGATTGATGGGTATATATGAAGTGATCATAAATCACCCTCAGAAGTTGGCTCTAAATGGCCTCCTGATTATACCACCACTGTCTAGCAGGACTTTCTATGATGACGGAATTCTGATCAGTGGACTGGAATTGCAGAATGCCATATTCCTATATCTACACCTTCATATGATAGCCATTAGTAACATACGCTTCTTGAGCATCTGAAATGCAGCTAGTAAGAATGAGGAACTGAATTTTAAATGTTACTTAAATAGAAATAACTAGCACATGTAGCTAATGGTTATTATATTCAACAATGTAGATCTATACCACTGCTATTATCTAATATTGCTAAGGAAACAACAATCAATTGTAGGTAATAAAAAACCAAAATAAGGGCTTCCCTGGTGGCGCAGTGGTTGGGAGTCTGCCTGCCAATGCAGGGGACATGGGTTTGTGCCCCGGTCCGGGAAGATCCCACATGCCGCGGAGCGGCTGGGCCCGTGAGCCATGGCCACTGAGCCTGCGCGTCCGGAGCCTGTGCTCCGCAACGGGAGAGGCCACAACAGTGAGAGGCCCACGTACCGCAAAAAAAAAAAAAAAAAAAAAAAGAACATAAAATCATGAGGGTGTGAACTTTGTTTTGTTACTGTTTCCCTAGCAGCTAGCACACAGTAGGCATTTAATACATGTATTTTTGAATGAGTTATTATTAGTGATTTCAGAGGCGAACAAAATATACCTGGTAGTAATAAAGAAAAAAAAATCAGCAGCACCTCCACCCCCACAAGAATAAAATTCTACTAATAAATATTGTGGAAACAATTATACCATGGGAAAATTGTGCTAGAAATTGTATAGAGATCTTAACAGTTATTTTTAAAATGCTTTTTAAATATTTTATTCTGAAGTCCAATAACAAAGGAGGCTTTTGAGAGTCTATCAATTATTCTTCTACTCGGGGCAACTTACCAACAAGTCAAAAACCTCATTGACATCTTTCCCCCGAATTTCAATGCCATTGATCTCCAGAACTTCATCCCCTTCATGTAACAGACCACTTTTTTCTGCAGCACCTCCTTTTACTATCCGACTAATGATGACAGAATCCATTTCATTACGAACTGTAGCACCCTTAAAAAAATTCAATAGCCAATACTGAAATAAAAATGCAATTTTTGGGTTCAACATGTACTCATTTTTTAATTTTTATTTTTGTATTCAACAATTCTAGCCTTCAGTTATCTTGAGAAAAAAATGTATTTACACAGCTAGAATAATCATGGCAATTAGGTTTGAAAGCTGATCATTTCCCCCACATTTTGTGCTTCAGAAGCATTCCATTCGTTAAAATTCTAAAATCAGGCTTTTGAAGCATACAACAGCATAAAAATGCACTTGTTCAAGAACAATGTGAAAGCCTATAATCAAATTTGTTCTCTATATGCTGGATGCTATTCAAATGGTTATACTATATTTAGGTATAATTAGTGAACATGACTTGTAACTAAAAGTCTTTTTAAATTCAAAATATCATTAAGAGATGAATACTAATCTGGTTAATTATCAAAATATTAAATATGATAGCTGCATCCAATTCACATTAAAATGTATTAAACATCAATATTTATTATACAAATTGGAAGTGCAACTGCAATATATACACTCAAAAACTGGAAATATGAAATACAGAATAAAGCTTGAAATTAGATAGTTTGTAACACTTTTCTCCTGAACTTTTATTTTAAAATTTTGTCATAACATTCCCAATTTCTTTCTTTCTGGTTGGGAAAACCTAGTTACATAAAATTCCCTTTAATAAAATACAGTCCCTATTTCATATACCACACTGTGCAAGACAATTTGAGAACTTAGGATTCAAAAATATTTCTCTGAAAATAAAGAAAATTAAGTCAATGATAGCAGACTAACAGAAAAACGTTCTACATACAAAAACTACAAAATATTAACATTAAACAATGCATACTTCTAAGTATATGTGAAGTATGTAAGTAATTACATTGAATGAAAAGATCAGACTTTCCACTGTTTTTTTAAAAAGCTGGCAGACTAATGAAGCAGATTACTTGTCCCTTCTTTGTTCAACGATTACTTCACAAGCTATTATTTTCATCAAATTATGGGTGAGAAAAGATGAACAAATTATTTCTCAGATGAATAAGGAGTATGAGGAAGAACATAAAAGAATTCCAAAAAGTTAGCCTCCAAAGAGAAAAACTACCAGAAATGTAAAGTCTTCAACTATCTGCCATACAGAAGACCCCTGTGTAGAAAGGATCTCATATCAGAGATGTGGGACACTTACCAATGGAATATCTCGAGCCTTTTCTATACGAACTATTTTTACAGTTTCTCCTCCATATTGGCCAATGCTTTCATAAACTCTCTCATCTGTAATGGGCTCTAGCTGCATTTCCTGCTCAGCAACCTTATCATGGGCCAGTAAAAGTGCCTGTTTCAAAGAAACCCATAGCATTTAAAGTAACAGCATGATTTATTTCTGTAGAGAGATTTTAACCTAATCATGTACATAGTATCCTGATCATTAAACCTTTAAAAGAAGTGCTGTAATTAATTATATATTCAGATCTCTTTCCAAACTTTCCAACTGAAGTACAGATGCAACCCTGTATCTTTTATAGCTAATAATAACTAAAGATTTGTTAGGTATAATAGGGAATACTCTGGGATGAGTTATCAAAGTCTAAAATGCTTATTAAACTTCATAAAAAACAAAATTACCTCAAGGGTCCAACATCACAGATAATTAAAATTTATGGAAAAATATGACCAAAAAAGGGAGGAATTTGTAAAGAATAAGAAGTTGTTTCAAAAATAATGTGGTTAACAATAATTATTCTGCAGTGGAAGTTGTAAGCAATCAAAACAGGCTACATTAATATTTGAGGTCTCTTTTAGCCCAAGAGACTGATTCAAAGTGATTTTGGATGCTGGAAAAACCACACATATGATGCTCTCTCCATTTTCTACCTGAATATGTGGAGCATTCAGCAAAGCAGTTAATTCTTGTCCTTCCTTCTGGTGGATTGGCTTCAAAACACTTTGTACCTAAGAAACAAAGAATATTCTTCCTAGGTTATAAAAACTATCACTAGCATTTATAAAGATTTTTTTTAAAAAAAGGTATGATTTAAAATTGTAAAAACTGGAAAACGGGTTCAAGATGGTGGAGTAGAAGGATGTGCGCTCGCTCCCTCTTCCGAGAGCACCGGAATCACAACTAGCTGCTGGACAATCATCGACAGGAAGACACTGGAACTCACCAGAAAAGATACCCCACATCCAAAGACAAAGGAGAAGCCACAATGAGGCGGTAGGAGGGGCGCAATCACAATAAAATCAAATCCCATAACTGCTGGGTGAGTGACTCACAAACTGGAGAACACTTATACCACACAAGTCCACCCACTGGAGTGAAGGTTCTGAGCCCCACGTCAGGCTTCCCAACCTTGGGGTACAGCAAAGGGAGGAGGAATTCCCAGATAATCAGACTTTGAAGGCTAGCAGGATTTGATTGCAGGACTTCCACAGGACTGGGGGAAACAGACACTCCACTCTTGGAGGGCACAAAGTAGTGTGCCCATTGGGACCCAGGGGAAGGAGCAGAGACACCATAAGAGACTGAACCAGACCTACCTGATAGTGTTGGAGGGTCTCCTGCAGAGGCAGGGGGTGGCTGTGGCTCACTGTGAGGACAAGGACACTGGCAGCAGAAGGTCTGGGAAGTACTCCTTGGCGTGAGCCCTCCCAGAGTCTGCCATTAGCCCCACCAAAGAGCCAGGTAGGCTCCAGTGCTGTGTTGCCTCAGGCCAAACAACCAACAGGGAGGGTCCAGCCCCACCCATCAGCAGACAAGCAGATTAAAATTTTACTGAGCTCTGCACACCAGAGCAACACCCAGCTCTACCCACCACTAGTCCCTCCCATCAAAAAACTTGCACAAGCCTCTTAGGTAGCCTCATCCAGCAGAGGGCAGAGAGCAGAAGCAAGAAGAACTACAATCTTGCAGCCTGTGGAACAAAAACCACATTCACAGAAAGACAAGATGAAAAGGCAGAGGGCTATGTACCAGATGAAGGAACAAGATACAACCCCAGAAAAACAACTAAATGAAGTGGAGATAGGTAAACTTCTGGAAAAAGAATTCAGAATAATGACAGTGAATATGATCCAGGACCTCAGAAAAAGAATGGAGGCAAAGATTGAGAAGATGCAAGAAATGTTTAACAAAGACCTAGAAGAATTAAAGAACAAACAAACAGAGATGAACAATACAGTAAGTGAAATGAAAAATATGCTAGAAGGAATCAATAGCAGAAAAATGGAGGCAGAAAAATGGACAAATGACCTGGAAGACAGAATGGTGGAATTCGTTGCCACAGAACAGAATAAAGAAAAAAGACTGAAAAGAAATGAAGACAGCCTAAGAGACCTCTGGGACAACATTAAACGCACCAACATTCGCATTATAGGGGTCCCAGAAGGAGAAGAGAGAGAGAAAGGACCCGAAAAAATACTGGAAGAGATTATAGTCGAAAACTTCCCTAACATGGGAAAGGAAATAGCCACTCTCCGGAAGCGTAGAGAGTTCCAAGCAGGATAAACCCAAGGAGAAACATGCCAAGACACACTGTAATCAAACTGACAAAAATTGAAGACCAAGAAAAATTACTGAAAGCAGCAAGGGAAAAACGACAAGTAACATACAACGGAACTCCCATAAGGTTAACAGCTGATTTCTCAGCAGAAACTCTACAAGCCAGAACCGAGTGGGATGATATATTTAAAGTGATGAAAGGGAAGAACCTACAACAAAGACTACTATACCCAGCAAGGATCTCATTCAGATTCAACGGAGAAATCAAAAGCTTTACAGACAAGCAAAAGCTAAGAGAATTCAGCACCACCAAACCAGATCTACAACAAATGCTAAAGGAATTTCTCTAAGCAGGAAACACAAGAGAAGAAAAGGACCTACAGGAACAAACCCATAACAATTAAGAAAATGGTAACAGGAACATACATATTCATAATTACCTTAAACGTGAACAGATTAAATGCTCCAACCAAAAGACACAGGCTCACTGAATGGATACAAAAACAAGACCCATCTATATGGAAAAAGATATTCCATGCAAATGGAAATCAAAAGAAAGCTGGAGTAGCAATATTCATATCAGATAAAATAGACTTTAAAATAAAGAATGTTACAAGAGACAAGGAAGGACACTACATAATGATCAATGGATCAATCCAAGAAGAAGCTATAACAATTATAAATATACATGCACCCAACATAGGGGCACGTCAATACATAAGGCAACTGCTGACAGCTATAAAAGAGGAAATCGACAATAACACGATAATAGTGGGGAACGTTAACACCTCACTTACACCAATGGATAGATCATCCAAATAGAAAATTAATAAGGAAACACAAGCTTTAGATGACACAACAGACCAGACAGATTTAATTGACATTTGTAGGACATCCCATCCAAAAACAGCAGATTACACTTTCTTCTCAAGTGCACACAGAACATTCTCCAGGATAGATAACATCTTGGGTCACAAATGAAGCCTCAGTAAATTTAAGGAAACTGAAATCATATCAAGCATCTTTTCTGACCACAATGCTATGAGATTAGAAATCAATTACAGGGAAAAAACCCCACAAAAAACCACAAACACATGGAGGCTAAACAATACATTAGTAAATAACCAAGAGATCACTGAAGAAATCAAAGAGGAAATCAAAAATACCTAGAGACAAATGACAAAGAAAACATGATGATCCAAAAGCTATGGGATGCAGCAAAAGCAGTTCTAAGAGGGAAGTTTATAGCAATACAATCCTACCTCAAGAAGAAGAAAAACCTCAAATAAACAATCTAACCTTACACCTACAGGAACTAGAGAAAGAAGAAGAAACAAAACCCAAAGTTAGTAGAAGGAAAGAAGTCATAAAGATCAGAGCAGAAGTAAATGAAATAGAAACAAAGAAAACAATAGCAAAGAACAATAAAACTAAAAGCTGGTTCTCTGAGAAGATAAACAAAATTGATAAACCATTAGCCAGACTCATCAAGAAAAAGAGGGAGAGGACTCAAATCAATAAAATTAGAAATGAAAAAGGAGAAGTTACAACAGACACCGCAGAAATACAAAGCATCATGAGAGACTACTACAAGCAACTCTATGCCAATAAAATGGACAACCTGGAAAAAATGGACAAATCCTTAGAAAGGTATAAGCTTCCAAGACTGAACCAGGAAGCAATAGAAAATATGAACAGACCAATCACAAGTAATGAAATTGAAACTGTGATTACAAATCTTCCAACAAACAAAGGTCCAGGACCAGATGGCTTCGCAGGTGAATTCTATCAAACATTTAGAGAAGAGCTAACACCCATCCTTCTCAAACTCTTCGAAAAATGCAGAGGAAGGAACATTTCCAAACTCATTCTATGAGGCCACCATCACCCTGATACCAAAACCAGACAAAGATACTACAGAAAAAGAAAATCACAAACCAATATCACTGATGAATACAGATGGAAAAATCCTCAACAAAATACTAGCAAACAGAATCCAACAACACATTAAAAGGATCATACACCATGATCAAGTGGGATTTATCCCAGGGATGCAAGGATTCTTCAATATACAAAAATCAATCAATGTGATACACCATATTAACAAATTGAAGAAGAAACACTATATGATCATCTCAATGGATGCAGAAAAGCTTTTGACAAAATTCAACAACCATTTATGATACAAACTCTCCAGAAAGTGTCCATAGAGGGAACCTACCTCAACATAATAAAGGCCATATACGACAAACCCACAGCAAACATCTTTCTCAATGGTGAAAAACTGAAAGCATTTCCTCTAAGATCAGGAACAAGACAAGGATGTCCACTCTCGCCACTATTATTCAACATAGTTTTGGAAGTCCCAGCCACGGCAATCAGAGAAGAAAAAGAAATAAAAGGAATACAAATTGGAAAAGAAGAAGTAAAACTGTCACTGTTTGCAGATGACATGATACTATACATAGAGAATCCTAAAGATGCCACCAGAAAACTTCTTGAGCTAATCAATGAATTTGGTAAAGTTGCAGGATACAAAATTAATGCACAGAAATCTCTTGCATTCCTATACACGAATGATGAAAACTCTGAAAGAGAAATTAAGGAAACACTCCCATTTACCACTGCAACAAAAAGAATACAATACCTAGGAATAAACCTACCTAGGGAGACAAAAGACCTGTATGCAGAAAACTATAAGACACTGATGAAAGAAATTAAAGATGATACAAACAGATGGAGAGATATGCCATGTTCTTGGAAGAATCAATATTGTGAAAATGACTATACTACCCAAAGCAATCTATAGATTCAATGCACTCCCTATCAAATTACCAATGGCATTTTTTACAGAACTAGAACAAAAAGTCCTAAAATTTGTATGGAGACACAAAAGACCCCGAATAGCCAAAGCTGTTTGAGGGAAAAAAAACGGAGCTGGAGGAATCAGACTCCCTGACCTCAGACTATACTACAAAGCTACAGTAATCAAGACAATATGGTACTGGCACAAAAACAGCAATACAGATCAATGGAACAGGATAGGAAGCCCAGAGATAAGCTCACACACCTACGGTCAACTCATCTATGACAAAGGAGGCAAGGATATACAGTGGAGAAAAGACAGTCTCTTCAATAAGTAGTGCTGGGAAAACTGGACAGCTACATGTAAAAGAATGAAATTAGAACGCTCTCTAACACCATATACAAAAATAAAGTCAAAATGGATTAGAGACCTAATTGTAAGACTGGACACTATAAAAACTCTTAGAGGAAAACAAAGGAAGAACACTCTTTGACATAAATCACTGCAAGATCTTTTTTGATCCACCTCCTAGAGTAATGGAAATAAAAACAAAAATAAACAAATGGGACCTAATGAAACTTAAAAGCTTTTGCACAGCAAAGGAAAATATAAACAAGACGAAAAGACAACCCTCAGAATGGGAGAAAATATTTGCAAACCAATCAACAAAGGATTAATCTCCAAAATATATAAACAGCTCATGCATTTTGATATTAAAAAAACAAACAACCCAATCCAAAAATGGGCAGAAGAGCTAAATAGACATTTCTCCAAAGAAGACATACAGATGGCCAAGAAGCACATGAAAAGCTGCTCAACATCACTAATTATTAGAGAAATGCAAATCAAAACTACAATGAGGTATCACCTCACACCAGTCAGAATGGGCATCATCAGAAAATCTACAAACAACAAATGCTGGAGAGGGTGTGGAGAAAAGGGAACCCTCCTGCATTGTTGGTGGGAATGTAAATTGATACAGCCATTATGGAGAACAGTATGGAGGTTCCTTAAAAACCTAAAAATAGAACTACCATATGACCCAGCAATCCCACTACTGGACATATACCCTGAGAAAACCATAATTCAAAAAGACACATGCACCCCAATGTTCATTGCAGCAGTATTTACAATAGCCAGGTCATGGAAGCAACCTAAATGCCCATTGACAGACGAATGGATAAAGAAGATGTGGTACATATACAGAATGGAATATCACTCAGCCATAAAAAGGAACGGAATTTGGTCATTTTTAGAGACGTGGATGGATCTACAGACTGTCATACAGAGCGAAGTAAATCAGAAAGAGAAAAACAAATATCGTATATTAACGCGTATATGTGGAACCTAGAAAAATGGTACAGATGAACTGGTTTGCAGGGCAGAAATTGAGACAGATGTAGAGAACAAACATATGGACACCAAGGAGGGAAAGTGGTGGTGGGGTGTGTGTGTGATGAATTGGGAGATTCGGATTGACATATATATACTAATATGTATAAAATGGATAGCTAATAAGAATCTGCTGCTTAAAAAAATAAATAAAATAAAAATTCAGAAAAAAATTGTAAAAACTACTTGTAAGAAAGAAAAGCACTAAAGAGAATTATAACTTTAAAAAAGTATTTGTTTCTCACAGAGTTTTCAATCTTGTTACCTGATTGACAATAGCATTTTTATTTATGCCTATGAATGAGGTATTTCCTTCTTGAAAATTTCTGCAAACATACTATGTAAAAGAGACTAATAATGATTATATAAGGGAAGAACTGTTCTAACAGTTATGTTGCTATTTTATAGTGTTTTAATCATATGTTTATGTAACTACATTTTAAATCAGAGATGACATTTTAAAGAGTTACAGACTAACATATAAATTTATATTGGAGTAATGAAACAACCACCATACTACAGTGAATCACATTAAAAAATTTACCCAAGTCAAGCAATTCTTGCACTCCTAGGATAAACTCCACTTGATTATGAAGAATTTTTTTTAGTCTTTGTTTCCTCACCTGTAGATTGGCGCGTACAATGTAAGGTTCTTAAAAGATTGAGATAATCCACATAAACTGCTTAGCACACTACCTAGCACATAGTAAATTATTACCTTAATATATTTCTAGATGTGAGTTACTCACATTTTAAGATTTCTATATTAATGTTCATAAACCGGATTAGAGACTTGGTGAGCATAGTCATATACACTGGTTTACAGAACTACTGTTTTTAGTATCTATACTATTCTAGCACAATGAGTTGGGAAATAGTCAACATTTATACATGAAAACAGTTTATTTAACGTAAGACTCATATGTTCCTTAATGTTTTGATAGAGCTTGTAAAATTATCTGGGCCTGGTAGTTTATTTTAGGGGTGGATTTCCAACTTTCAATTTTATCTATAGTTACTACTTTTTTTGGTTACCTTTTCTTAAGTCACTTTTGGCAATTTACATTTTCTTACAAAAACCACCCACTTGACAGCACTTTCACATTTAGTGACATAAAGTTGCAATTATAATTTTTTAGTCTCCTGTGTTTGCATCTATGCTTCTTTTTTCTTTCCTAATGTTATTAGTATTTTTTCTTCATCTAACTGGTCAAAGGTTTCTCTATTTTCTTGTACTTGTCAAAAAACCAGCTTTTGATGTTAAATCTATTGTTCTTTCCATTTAAATAATTTAATTCCTTTTTTCTGCTCTAGTTTATTTCCCTTTTCAATTTCTAATCACTTGAGCTGTATGTTCAGTCGAATTATTTTCCATCTTTTTTTCTACCATAAATATTTAAAGGTACAAATTTGCTCTGTGGACTAGTTTTCCTCAAAGATTATACTATATATGTTTTCACTATTAATGCCTCTGATTTTCTTCCTTTCTGTGCTTCCTAACTCGAGTACCAAAAAGAGCACTTTGCAGCAATGCAGATTAACAAAGCCAAAATTATCATCATGAAAACATATAGAAGTAAATTAATATATAGTATAATTTTTTAATAAAACTAACTCACGATTGGGACTTCCCTGGTGGCACAGTGGTTAAGAATCTGCCTGCCGGTGTGGGGGACACAGGTTCAATCCCTGGTCTAGGAAGATCCCACATGCCGCGAAGCAACTAAGCCTGTGCACCACAACTACTGAGCCTGTACTCTAGAGTCCACGGGCCACAACTGCTGAGCCCGGTGCTAAAACTACTGAAACTCGCGTGCCTAAAGCCCGTGCTCCACAACAAGAGAAGCCACCTCAGTGAGAAGCCCGTGCACCGCAACAAAGAGTAGCCCCCTCTTGCCGCATCTAGAGAAAGCCTGTGCACAGCAGCAAAGACCCAACGCAGCCAAAATTAAATTAATTAATTTTTAAAAAAGTAACTCATGATTAGAACAGGAATCTAGTAATTCTCTAATACCTCTTATGGCTATTTTAAATAATTTTTAAAGTAATTCCCCTATCAAACCTAAGAGATGATAATTTTGGGATTAACTAATTTGACCACAAGTAGATCATAGCAATAACAGCATCAAAATTAGCCTGTCCTCTGGTTTTGGTACCTAGAAAAACATGTTTCTAAATGTAAAGTTCTATATGTATAAACAGGGGGGCATAGCAATTATTATCTTTTGCAAGAATTCGATTAAAGTCTTACTAATGGTCGAGTGCAGTAATCCAAAACTGTGAATAATTAAATGCTGATTTTTAAAATAGGGTACTTTTCTTTTTTAAATATATCATATCCCAGTTAATTTAAAATGAAATTTATAGTCCCTAAGAAAGTAATCCTGAGAGAGAAAGAAAATTTTGGATTAGAAATGCACTTTGAACAAAATGTACAAAGTCAACTCAATAATTTTGTGTATAGACACTTTTTTTCTATCTTTACCTTTTTATTTATTTATTTATTTTGGCTGCACTGCACGGCTTGCAGGATCTTAGTTCCTCGACCAGGGATTGAACTTGGGGCCATGGCAGTGAAAGTGCCAAGTCCTAACCACTGGACTGCAGGGGAATTCCCTCCTATTTTTACTTTTAAATCAGTTCCTAGCACCTCTGAGATAGTCCCTTCTAAAGAAATTTCAACTCCTGTTAAGTGTTTATTTCCTTCCCCTATTAATCCAGTTGTTGCCTATTTTAGTGTCAACATACAACATGAGCTACTTCTACAAAGGCCTAAGGAATTAAAAGGCTATTCTTACCTCATACTGGCTCCTTTCCATTAGGCTATAAAAATGCTCTAATCTCTTATCTTTAAAAAAGAAAGTTCTCTCTTGATCTTGTACTCTTCTCTAGCTAAAATACCTTCTCTATTTTCCTTCAGAGCATTTTAAACTATTTTTTTTAAATTACAGAAATGGTATATGTTAAATGTGAAAAATCAGAAAATAGATAATCCAAAAGAAGGAAATAAAACTCACCATAATCCCCAAACCTAGGGAGAATCATTTGGTATATATCCTCCTATATTCTTATACTTGTTTTTACCAAAATATTCACCAAGAGATACACATCTGACAGGAGGACTTGTAACTAGAGTACATTAAGAACTCTTACAACTCAATAAAATATACAATATGATTTTTAAAATGGGAAAAAGATCAAAATATTTTCCAAAAGAAGATAAGGAAACAGCTTATGAAAAAATGCTCAACATATGGAAATGCAGACTAAAACAAGATACTGTTACACATCTGCTAGAATAATAAAATGGAAATAACCTAAATATCCACCAATAGGAAAGTGGTTAAACAAATTGTAGGATATGCATACGATGGAATACTACTCAACAAGAAGTTCAAACTACTAAATACATGCAACACACTGATGAATTTGAAAAACATTATACTAAACAAAACAAGTCAGATATAAAAGACTACATATTATTTTATTCCATTTATATGAAATTTCCAGAAAAGGCAAATCTGTAAAAACAGAAAACAGATCACTGGCTGCCTAGGGTCTGGGGAGTGGGAAGTGGTTACTGTCTACAAAAGAAATTAAGGGAGCTTTATGCATTCACGGATGTTTCTATAACTTGATTGTGGTGGTAGATTACACAGGCGTATACATGTGCCAAAAATATTGAACTATATAATGAAGCATACCAATTTTAAGTGTATGTAAATTATATCTCAATAAAGTTGGTTATCAAAAACAATACACCCATAACCTCAAAACCATGAGAAAATCTTTGTGTATATCCTTTACTTCTTACTTTTACCAGAATGAGATCATGCTAGTCATACAGTTTTATAACAATATAACTATTTCAATTTGATACTAATTATTTTTAAAAATTAATTAATTTATTTGTTTATTTTTTACTGCATTGGGTCTTCATTGCTGCACGCGGGCTTTCTCTAGTTGCAGTGAGCGGGGGCTACTCTTCGTTGCAGTGAGCAGGCTTCTCATTGCGGTGACCTCTCTTGTTGCAGAGCACAGGCTCCAGGTGCGTGGGCTCCAGCAGTTGTGGCACACGGTCTCCAGAGCGCAGGCTCAGTAGTTGTGGCGCATGGGCTTAGCTGCTCTGTGGCATGTGCGATATTCCCAGACCAGGGCTCAAACCCGTGTCTCCTGCATTGGCAGGCGGATTCTTAACCACTGCGCCACAGGGAAGCCCTAATTTCCTACTGAAATACTTCTTCACTTCATGTTCAATGGCTGTTCAAAATCTTACATCTGGACAATTACACTAGCCTCCATACTCTAAGCCGGACTCCATTCTTGATCTCACACATCTCCCGCAATGTTATCAGAATAATACTTTAAACAGGAAGCCTGTTTATATCAAACTCTTGTTTAAAATCCTTCAGTAGCTCTGCAATCACTTATAAATTTCTTGCTTTGAACTCTCCTTTAGTGGCTTTTGTGTATTAAATTTGAGAAACACATCAACATCTAAATAAGAAAATTACCTATATATCCACCACCCAGAGATAGCCTTGTTAATAATTTATTATTTCTCTCAATATCTCTTTACGTGCATTTTCAAATAGGGTATCTGTGTGTATACACATTTTATCTATACTTTAATAGGCCTCATGTTGACTACCAAATGAATCAAGGTTTTAGTTTTTCAAAGTAACTAATTAAACTTATTCACATTTTCCCTGTTCCCCTACAACATTTCATGACTTTTCTTGTTTTACTGCACTAGCTAGTACCTCCAGAAAAATGCTGAATACTAGTGGTGAGAATCTGTAGATTCCTTTTATTATTCCAGGCTTAAAAAGCAACATGCTGGGGACTTCCCTGGTGGCACAGTGGTTAAAAATCTGCCTGCCAATGCAGGGAACACGTGTTCGAGCCCTGGTCTGGGAAGATCCCACATGCCATGGAGCAACTAAGCCCGTGCACCACAACTACTGAGCCTGCGCTCTAGAGCTCCACAACAAGAGAAGCCACCGCAATGAGAAGCCCGTGCACCGCAATGAAGAGCAGCCCCTGCTCACTGCCACTAGAGAAAGCCCTCGCGCAGCAACAAAGACCCAACGCAGACAAAAATTAAAAAAAAAAGCAACGTGTTGGGTGTTTCATCATTAGGTAAGATGCTCCCTATTAGTTTCTGATATTGTTCTTTATCAAGTTAACAAAATGTACCTGGTTTTCTAAGAATTCTCATTATCAAGGAAAAGGTATTAAATTTTTTTCAGATGTCTTTTCTGCATCAAGTTGATCATATGGTTTTCTCCTTTCATCTATTCATGTAACTTAATTACTTTAAAATGTTTACTAATGTGGATCCATCGTAAGAAAATTTAAACTTATTAATATGGCTTATCTGGCCTTCAGGACCTGGACTCTATCTTGAAAATCATATCCTACTCCTTACTCATTGTGCAATAAATATGCCATGCTTTCTCAGTCACTACTATCTTTGAACCCTTTGCCAGTGGAAAGGCTTTTCTTTCTTGGGCTTTCAGGTAAATTCCCAACTGTCCTTCAAGACTTAGCATATTAAATTTTCTGTTTCTTCCTTCCTCCCAAATCTCCTCCTTTGCCATGTCTGCCTCTCCCCAACCCCTACTGAAGTAGGCACATCTCATTACGCTCTTGGTACCTTTTTCATACTGCCACCATAGTACTTCTCTTTAGATTGTGATTGTTAACTCATTTTTCTTCCACAGTGAGAGTCTAACTCAATTTTCACTGGTTGATGTGCATCTGGGCTCTTTCCAGCTTCTAATGATTATCTGGCTGCTATGAACGTTTATGCTTAAGCCTTTGTGTGGATATGTTTTCATCTCTCTCAGGTACATACCCAGACATAAAAATGTTAGTTCACAGATATAGGTACTTTAGCTTTAGCAGACATTTCCAAACATTTTCCAAAGTGGCAGTACTAATTTATATTCCACCAGTAACATTATCAGAGTTTCAGTTCCTCCATAAGTTCATTAAGATTTAACATTGCCAGTCTTTCAAAAATTTTTTTAGTCATTTTGGTGTCTATGTGGTAGTCTCTCATTTTGTTTTAATTTGCATTTCTCTATTAGCTAATGATGCTGAACTTTTCATACTTACTGGCTGTTGGGGTTTCCTCTTTTTGAGAAGTGTCTGTTCAAGTCCTTTGCCCATTAAAAAAAACCTAAGTAGTCTCTTTCTTGTTAATTCGCGACAGTTCTTTTGGATGCAAGTTTTTGTTATATATATACTTATACACGTATATACCTCAATATCTCAAAATCAAATACCATTTTCTAGTTTGTTGGCTTGCATTTTTACTGGATAAGCAAAAGTTCATTTAACGAAACCCAGGTTCTCAACCTTTTCTTGATAAAAGCACTTTAAAAATGATCAAAAAACTTGTTTTACATTTATTAATGAGTATCCTGGATTGTCAAAGATATAATCTGGATCTCAGTATCTGAAGTTTTCAGAAGCTGTATTATCTATTATATGATATTTAATGTTTAACTGATATTTTAAGCTATAAAAACAAAGAACACTTCCTAATGTGTTAAGACATTCTTTCATCAAATTCTTGAGTTTTTTTTACTTACTTGGATTAAATTTCCATTTAAAAATGATATACTAACTGAAACATGAGGTAATTTCTTCCTTTAAATACTGTATATGAAACAAGCTGGAATTATGAATGCTAAAAAGCAAAAAATTAGGCAATGGGCATATGAGTAGCCTAGTTAGTCTCATCCCAGTCACAAAACCTCACCTGGCCTCAAAATTCAGAAACATAAAACAGAAGGGTTGAATAAGGTGATTGTTAAGCTTTTCCAGCTGTAAAATAAAAGCAATGAGTCCATTTAACCTTCAGAATTTTGTTATCAGATTTAACACTCTTCTTTGATGAGTTCCAAGTACATCCTTTTCTCACATGTTATGTACTGTCAAGTCAGGGCTGCCACACAGTTGTGCATGCACAACTCCAGGGGAAGTCATTCACTTTGTAGCACAACCGTATGTTGTTGCCCCAACTAGGTTAGTCATTTTGCACTCATTTTAAGACCAGTCTCAGCCCAATGTCACTAATCACCTACTATCCCACCACCACCAAAGCAATACAATTCTCAAGTATTACTGAAGGCTGTGAAAGCAAACTTTGAGAAAATCTCCTTGATATAGAATCAATACTTTTACAATTGTGAACCATGTACATGTTAACTATGCTAAATCTAATATTGAAAATTGAGTTTTTAAAGTCCTTTTTAACCATTTCTTTCTCTCTCAAAGCATTACTCTTTAAGCCACTTCTAGTTCTTTGCCTCTCAACTCCTAAAACCTTTAAAGCTACGTTGCCTCCTTTTTTTTTTCCTTTCCTTCCAGCCTTTCTGTTGTGTCACTTTCTTCCAATGGAGCAATTTAAATCTCTCTTGCTTATATCATTCTCTTTTCTACCTACTGTTCTTAACAAAACAAAGCCCCAGTACCTGGCTGGACAAACCTTCCTCCTAAATGGGAAGAGAAGGATTACAATGATCTATTATGTATTCCTCCCAACCCTACACAATAAAAGTTATACTATATTTGTGAATAAATAAGATCAAAGTACTGTCAGCTATTTCAACCTCTGTAAGGAATTTTCAGGAAACCCATTTAAACTATAAGTAAAACTACAGGGATAATTTATTAATGAAAAATTCTGCATATTTAATTTCAATAATAAAAAATGAGCACAAAGAATAGGTCTCAACTAGGTCTTTTAACTAGCAGATGGGAAATTTCCCCTCTAGGAACAGGTCCCTAGGTCACACTCCTATCCTGAGCAACATGAGACTGCTCTCTGCCACTCTTGCACATAGGACCTTCGCTCACTGTAAGCATCTACATGAAGAAAATACATTCTGTGCTAATTCAAAACGTGCCTCCTAACCTACTTTACGTGTCTGTAGCTCTGGAAGTCCTACCCTTCCCTCAGCCCACTTTCTGTTTTGTGTCTGGGTTCAGTGAAATAGATTTACCTGATGGGCTTCCAGAATTATTCATTTTAAAATAACTTAAAATCCTGTAATAATGACAGAATGTCCACCCCCCAAAAATAGGAGATGGCTTACTTACATCCTTTTAAAACCTTCAATTTAAAATATGTTTGCAGAGGGACTTCCATGGTGGTCCAGTGGTTAAGACTCTGTGCTCCCAATGCAGGGGGCCCAGGTTCGATCCCCAGTCAGGGAACTAGATCCTGCATGCCGCAACTAAAGATCCCACACGCCACAACTAAAGATGCCGCGTGCTGCAACTAAGACCCGGCGCAGCCAAATAAATACTTTTTAAAATAAATAAAATAAAATATGTTTGCAAAACACATTAAACACTAAACATCAACAAGCAGCAGACACTAGAACTTAACTATCAGCATGTTAACATGAGAAACTCTCACTGTACATTAAAATTTAATTATTTTGGACCTTCTATACAGTATCTATAGAGGAAAAACTTCAAAATACCTACAAGTAACAAATCTTAGAAGTTACATATTTATGATACCTGATTATCGAATATAATTTAATCTCATCAGTATTAATTTATCTCAGTTTATAATGTATAATGCTTATAATAAAACTATACTACGTTAAAATTTTTCCCCTTTAGTAATTTAGACAAATATTTCTCTTACTATGCAAATATGTAGTTGCATATACAAACCTAATGCTATTCTCTTCATGAAACAGAGCCCTGACTGTGAACTAAGGCATATATTTTTTTCAGGATAAAATACACATAAGCAAATTTTTCCTAACACAATAAATTATTAACATGTGATCAGCAGTAATTAATTCTAACAAACCTTATATTCACACCAGTATTTTCCAAGAACGCTGCCTTACTATCACTATCAATTACTTTGTATATGTCAATGAGACGTTCAGAATACATACCTCTTGTGCAAGGTCTTGCGCATTGGAGATAAGAGGAAATGGAGGACTGGCCTTGTTCATGTGTACTGTGACAGCGTTGTATATCTTAAATGCATTCTGGAAATCTTTATTTTGTACAAGTTGTAAAAGCAGTGAAATATCCTCCTGGCTCTGAGAATCTACCAAAGTATGTTGGATATGTTTAAGTGAAGAAAACAGGTCTTCCACTTCTAGTAGGAGAAGGAAAAGGTATCCAAAAATTAATTTTCTGTCTTAATTCCACATGTATTTTAAGATAAAATTTCTTGAACCAATAACAATCAAAGTTTTAAAGAAAAACAAAACTTGCAAATATTTTTGAGTGTCAAATCATTGTCATTTTACTGATTTTTAAGTAAGACTTTAAAAATTATACAACGGAATAACTTTTTTTCAAGAGTGTTTTAATTATGGAACTAATACATATCACTATAAAAATAAATGAAGGACAGAATACATAAATGAATAAAAAATTTAAAACCACCAATAGTCTCATCACTTAGAAACAACTTTAAAAAAAAATCGTACTGCATTTCCTTTTTTCATTTAACAGGGCATTTTCATTGTTTTCCCACATCACCAAACAGTCTTTAAAAAACTTATAATGGCTCCATGATGTTCTATTATATGTCTAAACTAAAACTTATAATAACCATTACACTAAGTTGAGCATTCAGGGTGCTTCCAATTTTTTGCTAGTATAAGTAATGAGCATTTCTGTACATAATGATCACTGCTATGTACAGTAAAAATGTCTGAGATTCTGGTGTTTCTTAAAATAATTCCAAGAAACAGAATTTTTAAATAAGATTCTGACATTTTAAAAGCCAAAGAGTTTTCTAGGGAGGTTTTACTAATTTATATCCCATTACCAATATTTTTACCAATATTCAAAATTACCATTTTTAAAAACCTTCTACTTCTTTAACAGGGAGGTTGAAGTTTACTCAGGCACTTCTTTCGTGGTTCATAGAACTCCTATGAACATGTGAGTCTCCTAAAATTTTACTGAAAATTTGGGGCATGTGTACATATGCACGTTCCCATTAGTGTGCACGTGCAGCACATACATTTTTCTGGAAGAGGGTTATCCCAAAATGGTTAAGAACTACAGTTTATCTCTTCTCTGACCCCCAAGAGGTAGATATGTGCACATGTATACACTTTGTCACATTTGCTGGAAATAGTTTTCTAATTTTTCCATCTGTCTGTTAATTGCATTTGTGGTACCTTTATTGTAGAAGTTTTCGGCTGTTATGTGTTAAGAATGATCCACCTTTCCCTGGGTGATTTCTTTCACTGTCTAAGCTTATAAACTCCTTCCCCTAGGTCATTAAATGTTTACCTACATTTAAATTTTCTAATGGCTTCTATTTTGTAGTTAACTTCAATCTATCTGGAATTTTGTTACAGATTTGAGGGGAAATTTTAACTTCATTTCTTTTCTTCCAAATGGTTAACCAATTATTCTAACACCATTTATTGAATAATCCCTCCTTTTCCACTGATTTATGATACCACCAAATTCTTACATATATCAGGGTCTGTTTCTAGTCCACTGGTCTATCAGAACCACAATCGTCTTACAATAGTATTATAGTCTTTGCTCATATTGATATGACAAATACTTGCTCATTACTTTTTCAAAAATGTCTTGACTTCAAATGAGCTACAGAATCTTTTTTAAGATACCTCCTCACTCTCTATTTCCTATTCATCCAGAAAGAAAAACCTATTGAGATGCTGACTAAAATTAAAACTGTAAATGATTCTGGGAAAAACTTTCAGTAGAGAGTATCTGTGTATATCTGTGTCTTATACAGTCACATTAAAAAAAAAAAGCAAAAAACCTCTTGGTTTAAGTCTTTCTGTTAGTTTTCTTCACACAGGACCTGTAGAAAAGTTACTGATTCTTATTTATCTTATATCCTACTAGTTAAGAGTTGTTAAATGTTTTATAGGTTAGAATAGCTCTTCTGTTGATTCTGAAGTTCCCTATCTTTCCCCCCCAAATCAAAACAGCTTTAGCTCTCCTTATAAAACTTATATATGCTCTTTAGTAATTTAAAATGTACCAAAAAACTGGAAAAAAAATTGAAAGTCAAAACTGTCATTTGAATGACCTAAGAAGCTGTGATCCAGAACTAAATAAAACTTGAGAAACAGCCAGAATTTAACCATAAGTTAATGTTTTCTACAAGAGTAGACAGAATATAGATAGGGGAAATTTAAAGATGTTGGTCAAACAGTACAACTGTCAGTTTTAAGGTGAATAAGTTCTGAGGATCTAACGGACAGCAATGGTGACCAGAGTCAACAATACTGTGTTGTATACTTGAAATTTGCTGAGAGTACATCTTAAGCATTCTCACCACACACACAAAAGGTAACTATGTGAGGTGATGGATGTGTTTATCAATTTAATTGTGGTAAACATTTCACAATATCACATTGTACACTTTAGATAAATAAAATTTTTTTGCAAACTATACTTCAATAAAGTTGGGGTGGGGGAAGAATATGGAGTGTCAGATTTCATCAAATTCGAAGAAGTTACCACAGAATTACCTAAGTGTATAAAGAATTCCCTGAGTATAAAGAATTCAATAGCCTTAAAGTATCTTTAGAGCAAAACAGGAAAACATTTAAATATCTTAAAAGGAAAAAGAATTACAAAACCAACAAAGTAGTTAAGGTAATTGACTACAATCTTAAGGAGACTATAGACTTTCTGAGTGAATAATGAGACTTCTGTTTAAAATTTCAGTAATCATTTAAAGCGGCTCAGCCTGGTTGTCAGGGCAATGAGAAAATCAGGAGCTTCAGGATCTCACTGCTGAAAGAAATCAATAAGCAACTTTAGACAGCCCAGAAGGTAACAAACTCCCTACTATGTCTGTTCAAGCCCAGGGGGATTTAAAATTTTAGAGACAAAGGAACTTCTACATAATCTCTGTGTACCAAAGCCACCCACAGACACTAAAATACTGACATTTAAAAAAAATTTTTTATCTGTAGTCATACCTCTCAGATATAACTACTGGTATTATTTTGTTATACTATATATATATATATAGCCTTTCAGACTTGTAAAAAATGCTGATCCTAACCATAGAGGTCACATTGTAAATGTTGTTTTGTAATCTGATATTTTCCAATGTCTTTAGAATAAATTCTTAGGATAAAATTATCAAATATTTATCAAATATATATCAAATATATATCAAATATATATCAAATATTATCAAATAATAAAAACATTTAAAACTTTGATACATATTGCCAAACTGCCCTACAGATTTGTACTAACTCATACTCCTACCACTAAAGAACTTGAGTGCCTGTTTCTACAAACAGCCCAAATTTTTCACTTTTGGTGATCTGGTTAGAAAAACATGTATTTCTTTGTCTAGTAGTGACATTTAATGTATTTTCACAAGGTTAACAGTCATTTGTATTTCTTCTTTCATCGATTTTCTCCTTATCTTTTGACCATTTTTCTACTAGATTTTTTTTCTTAATGACTAGAATTACAGAGATTATATAAATATCCCTGCAGTCTTAAGCAGAATGTACTAAATTTTCTTGCTGTATCAGAACAATGGTTTTTAATCAAGGATATTTATGAGAATCACTAAGGAAATTTACAAAGATATTTATGTCCTGAGTTCTACCTCAAACACAAACACAATCAGAATCTCCTGTGTCTTCTTTAATTTTATATATATATATATATTTTTTTAAGTTGACTATGTACCCTTCTGGTTAAGAACCAATGACTTACAGGCTTTATTAACAGCAGTTATTGTAATATTTTAAGACATGATATACTTGGGAATAACTAAAGCACTCACACCTATTTTCTTCTATACTAAATAACCTTGATTGCTGTACTGAATTTTTGTGTCTGCTTTATAGTTATTCTAGTTCCTCCTTTGCAACTATTCAATATTTCCTTTTGTTGCCCCCTCTTACTTCCGTAGCAAACCCAGTATATAATTTTCATTTTTAGAATATTTTACGCACAAATAAAATACTGTAGTCATAAGCCAGCAAGGAAATAGGAAAAGGTAGGGTAATCTAAACTAGGGATGGCTTAATGAGAGATAAAACTGGAGATCAATGGCCTTATTTCACGAGATCAGTTAACAGCTGAGATGCAGCACAGAGAGGCAACAGGAATTTTTTTTTTTTTTTTTTTTTTTTTTTTTGCGGTACGCGGGCCTCTCACTGTCTTGGCCTCTCCCGCTGCAGAGCACAGGCTCCGGACGCGCAGGCTCAGCGGCCATGGCTCACGGGCCCAGCCGTTCCGCGGCATGTGGGATCCTCCCAGACCGGGGCACAAACCCGCGTCCCCCGCATTGACAGGCGGACTCCCAACCACTGCGCCACCAGGGAAGCCCAGGCAACAGGAAAATTTGTGGTTAATCCAAAAGGGATGATTGCTTTAAAGTTCTAAGAGGGGTTTCCCAAGTGGCGCAGTGGTTAAGAATCGATCACCTGCCAATGCTGGGGCACAGGTTCGAGTCCTGGTCCGGGAAGATCCCACGTGCCGCGGGGCAACTAAGCCCCTGAGCCACAACTACTGAGCCTACGCTCTAGAGCCCACAAGCCACAACTACTGAGCCCGTGTGCCACAACTACTGAAGCCTGCGCACCTAGAGCCCGTGCTCCGCATCAAGAGAAGCCACCCAATGAGAAGCCTGCTTACCACAAGGAAGAGTGGGCCTCGCTCGCCGCAACTAGAAAACGCCCACGTGCAGCAATGAAGACCCAACGCAGCCAAAAAAAAAAGAAAAAAAAATTCTAAGAAATCAGTAGGCTTCTCGTGTTGATAGGAAGTTAGGTAAGGAATAGAGGTTCCAGATAAAGAGTAAATCTGGTCAATTTTTTCATATTGTGTTCATACTGAGGAATTCTAAAGACATAAAGACCATCCGGGACAGTTTAAAATCCAGAAAAGAAAAAAAAATCTCAGGGTCAAACTGGAAATGTCTTTCTCTCAGGAGATCAGGGACCAAGATAAGATCTGTAAGAAATAGGAAGGCTGAAAGCAGAAGAACAATACAACTGAGTCCCAAAGAGGCTGTTGACTTAGTACCTATCTACTTAAGTAAAGGCTATCAGGAGAACTTAAGGACCATGCCAAGTGCCAGAAATAACAACTTTAACTGGGCTTAAGGTTCAAATTTTGTAGGTTGGCATCAAGACCAATTTAAACTTGTTAATTATCATCCTTTACAAATTCACTAACCTCTATGAAGTCCTATTCACGTTTCTGTTGTTTAATTAGTAAAAAGTGTTTTCACTGAAATTATCTTTTTTTAGGAGTTGTCTCCAGACTTACTGCATTAATCAATGTTGCTAGACTAAACTGAGATCATTTGCACTTAAGCTCAGCTTTCACAATGAAATATCACCAACCCGTTATTTGTAGTTGAAAAACTACAAATATGTATTTGGCCTGAATTACACACTAGTCACTGCCAATATTGAATAGAAAGACATAGAACAATATCTGTATTACAGGCATATATACATATATATTATTTTATTTAATCCTCATAAAATCTGAGAAACTTTTCCCAATTTAAAAAAACCCACCAAAACCTGAGACATACATAGTTCAGAGCAAATCTCTACAGATGGAGAAAATGAAGTCATACAGAAAAACGGCACCTGGGTGAAGAATCTTTTTGAACTTCTAAGGCAGTGCTTTTTCTGCCGTACCAAGGGCTTAAAAAAAAATAAATTTTTGTTTCTTTTTTAGATTTTAGGGCTTGATTGTGACATGTCATTTATCTGCTTTAGAAAAGCTGTCCTGAAGTGTCTTTCTGCCCAATATAGCAGCATGCAATGTACACTGACTAGTATTTAGAGGAGCTTACACATTCTATTTTACCATGTACCTGTACGAAGAATTTCCTCTAGTTAACTGTGTTTGTACATGTTCACACATATAATACACCCTCCAAATGCTACTTTTATAATACTGTTGCATTTTATTTCTGCTGTTTTAACCAAGTGTCTTATGCTTCAAATATTTTCTCAGAGTATTTTATTTCAACTCTAACATCACAATAGTATGCTAGGCAGTACACTGTAAAAGTTCAGCAAAAGAAACCAAAACTGCAGTTCTTGTGAATGTAGAGACTATGTATCTTTTTGAGAAATATTGTAAAAACATCTTTGATAGTGTAGCACTAGCCTGGGTAACTAAGTAGTTCAGCAAAATTGATAACTTATGATTTAAACGGGAAGTTTTCAGATAAATTCCGTATCTGCTTTCATGGCCAATTTAGCTGGGAAATTTTCCAGATAGCATTCTTAGGCAGGAAAGCTCCCCAAGTACTCTCATGCTTCAGGTTCAAATATGTTTCCATGACAAATGTTTAATGAACAAAGAGAACAGATTAAGTTACTAGACAATCAGAGTTTTTAAGACTTCATTAAATATAAATATATAGTTTGACAAGAAGATATGGATTAAACCATATGTAGCTGAAACAAATAAATATGTAAAAGGAAATATGAAACAGTAAATGATATAAACTTATTTATAAAGACATGAATTTCATCAGAGGGTTTATCAATTTAATGGAAATTAAAAATGATGCTGCCTCTGCCCAATAAAGTTTTAAGGTCACAGAGAAAGCAAAAAATATCTATCGCATTAGTCTTAAAATACTGATTATGATAAATTTTATTGGAAAATTCTGAATGGAATTCTGACAAAAGGTCTTTTCTTTGATATTAAGTATGATGTCATAATGAAAAATAATTGTTGGAAATATCAACTCTGGGATTCTCATTCTGACACACGTTCATTTTAGTTTCATATAAAAATTCTTAATTTCAAAAGGTATTTTGTTGTAGGTTTAAAAAACTTTGTTTCTATATGGTATATCTTTAAAAGTATTTTACAAATACATATTATGCAAAACAGCAAATTTTCTACACATAAGAAATGCTCCATTGTATGATGTAGTAATTAGATTACGTGCTACTTAAACGAAAACCACCTAAGTTCTTCGAAATTCTGTGCAATTCCAGAGGAAATTTGAAAAATCTAATCAGATGCAGCTAAATCCATCCTGTCAAATATGTACCCTCTTTTATAATAATGATGAAGATAGACAACAAAGAGAGGACAGACTATAGAGAGAACAGAGACTCCCCATATACAGATATCAGAGGCTCCCTTCCCCTTTCCCATACACAGAGACACAACAGGCACAAGGAAAAAGAACCACATGGACAGAGAAGTAGAGAGAGAAATAAAGAACACAGGGCTACCAAGAAAGAATGACACAGGTGTAGAGTGGGGAGTGAACAAAGAAGGGGTTACTGAGGAAGAGCAGTACCCAGAACAAGGCAGGAGGGAGGGAAGACAGAAATGCGGACGGACACTGTGCTGAGGGGAAGGCAAAGGCAGGCATGGCAAATCTGGCTTTGGTGATAAACTCTAGTCTGTAGCAACTTCCCTAGAAGCGAGTTCTTTATATCTAGTTCAAATACCTTGTCCTGCAGTTTGATCTATTTCCTCTTATTTGATGTTCAGTAGACATTGTTTTAAGTTTCCCATCTCCTCTAACGTTTCATACAACAGTTAAATCTTGATTATTTATGTTAAAAGAGAGGACATATTATCTAAAAGCAAGAAAAATCACTTACATTTCGCTTTGGGATACAATTAATCAGATAAATACAAACACACACATAAGCCCACAAATCCACCCCCCAACACTCTCCTCTCCCCTTGGCCCTCTCCTGGCTGCCTAAAATATAAAAGAATGAAGACTCTAAAATGGGCAACAGAAAGCAATCACCAAGAGTTGCTCTATCTGAAAATTCTATCTTCAAACACCCAAGACTCTGGAGAATTGTTTGGCAGTAAGGGTAAACAATAAAATTACTCAAGGAAGCTAAGGAATCTCCGTTTCTGGAGATCTTTCAAAGCAATGGAGATAACCATCTACCTTGGATTAGCTTTGTTATTTTCACTTACTGCTATCATTTACCCCACATGAAAACGGTTTCTACATATCTATTCTAGCATTAATATTCTTCCATTTCATTGTTTAAATAATACCAATTCTTTTAACCTATCCTCAGAAATTTCTATATTTCAACCAACTTCATGACTTTTTCCTGAACACTTTTAAAGATTTCTTCTTTTCCCCTAAACTGTACAGTCAAATTGACTATTCAGATGAGGAACTTAATAGTATTGAGTATGAGGAGATTATACCAGTTTCCAGTACATCTATCCACTGACTCGAAATTCGAATGTTCATTTAGGAAATCTTTGCTTAAGTAGGGATGGGTTGTCTTTCCTTTTTCTTTTTTTCTTTTTAAATTTAAGGACATAAAATTCAGATCTCTGAGCTTTGGTTTTCAGTGGACTAGGTTAAACTGCGTTTATTAAAAATAACGAGAAGCTCATGAAACACCCTGAACAGTAATTAATCATTAAAAAATTGCATTACAAATTAAAAAGAAATTCTAGACAAGCATACAAGCAAAGATAGTTGAGAGAGATGGCAGAGCAAAAACCTGAGCCCTAAATATAAGACAATGGAAAAATATCATTGAAATGACTACTATTCAATCAAGTACAAAAGCTTCATGATTTTTCTCTGGACAAAACTGAAATGAGTTTGGTGAGCAAGAAAAAGACCCAAATTTGAAGGCAGAATACCTGGGTCCTAGTTATGACTTGGATCACTTACTAGCTGCAATATATATCACTGGAAAATCCATCTCAAGTCTCTGGGCCTTTCTATAAAATGAGTGGGTTTGACTTGGATATGATTTCTCAAACTTTCGTTAGTGATCCATTAAAAATGTGTATTTTTAAATTTCTCAACCCAGTATATACATCCCTATTTGAAATAAAAATTTATAAATACTTACATGCAACATAATATACCTTAATATCTTCTATTTTTTTCTAGTTCTTAAAAAAATTACTGGTTGGGCTTCCCTGGTGGCGTAGTGATTGAGAGTCCGCCTAACGATGCAGGGGACACGGGTTCGTGCCCCGGTCTGGGAAGATCCCACATGCCGCAGAGCGGCTGGGCCCGTGAGCCATGGCCGCTGAGCCTGCGCGTCCGGAGCCTGTGCTCCGCAACGGGAGAGGCCACAGCAGTGAGAGGCCCGTGTACCGCCAAAAAAATTACCGGTTGATAGGATGGCTAAAATTAAAAAGACATATTGATATAATAACAAATAGAAGCAAGAATGTAGAGAAACTGTAACCCTCTCATGCTGCTGATGAAAAGGTAAAATAGTGCAGGTACTGGGGAAAATACGGCAGTTCCTCAATGAGTTAAAACACAATTACCATTTGATCCAACAATTCCACTCCTAGGTATATACTCCAAAGAATTGAAAACAGATGTTTAAACAAAAATTATATGTGAATATTTGTAACAGCACTATTCACAATAGCTAAAAGGTAGAAACAACCCAAACATTCCACCAACAGATGAATGGATAAACAAAACATGGTATTTCCATACAGTGGAATATTATTCAGCTATAAAAAGGAATGAAGTAATGGTTCATACTACAACACAGATGAACCCTGAAGACATTATGCTATGTGAAAAGAAACCAGTTACAAAAAGCCACATACTGTATGATTCAGTTAGATGAAATGTCCCAAATAAACAAATACACAGAAAGTAGATTAGGGTGGTCAGGAGTTAGGGGGAGGAGAGAATAGAGAGTGAATGCTTATGGGTCCAGAGTTTCTTTCTGAGGTAATGGAAACACTCTACATAATGGTGATGGCTGCACAAATCTTGTGAATGTACTAAAAACTCATGAACAGTACACTTTAAAAGAGTGAATTTTATGGTATAGTAAAGCTGTCATTTTAAAAAATGAAATAAAAAATTACTGGTTAAGATCCACAAACTAATTTCATGGACTAAAAGGTTAGATGATCTCTGGTAGCTTCTGGTCCTTACAAAAGTTAAATTTTAGTCAAACTTACAATGTGCAACATGTTTATATATGTGTTTTCACTTGGTCCTCAAGAAAATACAGAAACTGAGGCTCAGGAAACTTAAGTAACTTGTCAAAGGTCAATAGCAAGTGAAGGTAAAAAGTATTTAAACTCTACATTTGACTCCAGGCATCCCTGTACCAATATGCAATGATATCACGCATTTCTGAACATAAAATGATTCAAGTCTTTGCAAGGGGAAAAAGTTAAAACCTATTAATACTTAATAGGTGGAATGAAGTTTTGATACATTGTGTCAAAGACTAAATGGTATAGCAGTTAATTATTTTTCAGTAGCATTATGCATATTTAATAACCAAACATTACATGACTATACACATATTCAAATGAATTTTTTAATCTTTATTTTAGGTTAGTTCTAATTTTAGCAATCTGAACAAATCAAAAAATCGTCAAATGTCCCAACATTTTAAACATAATACCAATGGGTCTAATCATTTCATTTCCAGAAAAAAAAAAAATTCTCAAAGAACGGCTAATAAAGTTTGGAAGTATCTATAGCAGTTGAGCAAAAATTTAATAGCAAGAATAATTAACTTCTCAGAAATGTATGAACTCAAGGTTTATTGGCACTGGAATTTTGTTTGTTGCCTTTAAATAAACTTTATTTTAAAAGCCAATCTTAAAAAAAGTTTATCACAATCCAGCAAAATTCCAGCATTTCCCACGGTCAATCAAAAGTCAAATAACATCAGAAACAAATGTGGAAGAAATATTTTATTTTATAACATCAAACAGAAGAATACTCTTGACTTAAAAGTCTGAATATTCAGAGACACCTGGCAAAAAATATGTAGATACTAATAAAGCCTGAAACATGGTATTATTAATATTACGAAAATATTTTATTCATGCTAGTTTTCTTCCCCTTGGCGTGTCTTTTTTATTTTTTCTTAACACTAGTAGCATCTGGTGTAAATCAGAAAGCCCCTAATCATAAATTTCAAGAATCTCCTTATTAGCCACAAAACAGATAGCTCACCATGGTTGTGTGATGGGTGGGTGTGTATGCCTTTCCTAAGGTCTCTTCAAAAGTGTGATAATCATACAGTGACATCCATGATAGACAGCAATGTTTCCTAGTTTATTCCCTTTAAATATTCTGTCTACTATATTTACTTGTCCACAATCCTGGCCCCAAATTACTTATCTTTGACTATAAAAATCAATCAAACAGTGAATTCTATAATCTAAAGACATCTGAAGATGATCCTACTCTACCTCAACCTACCTGCATTCTGCTCTTTTCTCAGAATTTTTCTCACAGGGTAGCTTGCTTTACTTATGAAAGAGAACAAGACAATGATATTGTATTTGTAGCAAAGCAAGTTTGAATAACTCGTGCCAATTTTACGGAAAGCCTCCCTAATATATCAAAATTCTTATAATTTATACTACTAATATTAATTATTCATTTGAAATTTCCACATCACTATTTTCTAATTTTCAATAAGATTCTAACTGCTTTTAAATAAGAAAATTCAGTTTATCCTTTCTGAATATTTTCTATTAATTCCATCCCTGCATTTTTATTATTATACAGTGCCAAATTTATAAATACGTTCATTAAAAACCACCACCCAGATAATTAAAGTATCTAACCTTTCCAATCACATTTTCAATTCTTTAAGGAGAATTTCCTCTACTCACAGATAAATGATGATGTATCATTTGGAAACTCAAGGCTCCCTCTCAAAGAAATAAATCAGTTGCCCCATCCTTCCCTCATTTAACACAAGGTTGCTGTTTCTGGCTGTGAAAAAGGCTGAGAAGTTGTCTCCTGGCATGTGTATATTAATCAAAACACTGGCAGGGAGACTCATACAACTTTAAGGGAGTACTGTTGTAGTCTGATGTGTTAGCAAATTATAAACAGGAAAAAAAATGTCTGATACAAAGCTAATATACTTCATTTTAAAATGAAAACTTAAAACTGAGTATATCCAAAAACTGAAGATTTGACTAACAACCTTATAACTTACGATAACTTTTCATGTTTCCTACACTTAACACATTTGTGTTGAGTGTATTAAAATTAAATCTATCACTTATTTCTCAAAATATGAAATATTCTCCTAACCAAGAAATGACTTACAGATACCTGGTACTACATTTCAAATTACTTTAAAATAAAATATAATAAACAGCCTTACGTTCAAAGATTGCACAAAGATAACTTTTAAAACCACACTGGATTGCAAGTTGGAAGAAAGTATATCTGTACTTTAATCTATAGTTGTAGAAAAATTAACCAAGCAGCATACAAAAAGAAATAGGAAAAAGCAAAAATTTTAAGAGAAATGGTCTTCAGTTTTCTGTGGTTAGGTAAAAAAATAAATAAAAATTCCCTAAGTGAATCTGGCTTAAGCTGTATTTGTTTCCTCATGGAGATTACACGAATATTGTCTATTAGATGGACTTTTATGCCTCATACAATTAAAGCAAATGGACAAATACATTAATCTTAAAGAAATTTAAACAGAAACCCAGAAGACTCAATCCAGGCTTGGGTTGGATTACAATATAAGCTTTCTCCAAGTCACAGAGAATATTTACAGAATATTTTAATATAAAATAATGGAGTGGTAGGAGATGAAGGCCAACAAGAGGCAATTGGGAATGAAACAATTTTACTCTAACAAAACTCTTAGGAAAAAAGAGCATAAAATTCCTTCACATAAATGTATTTTAAAAAATATGTAATCTTTCTGTTTTCACTATAATGCCTTTCATCTGAAGGCATTTAGCAGACTTCACTATGACTGAACACACCTATGATTTCTTAAGTCACAGAGAAGTGTGCACACTGCTTTCTGTCAAGAAATGTGGATCCTTAGTAAATGTATAGCAAAGAAAAGAAGCAGATGTTGTGATAAAGTAGAAACTGTTCTAGACTAGATTTAGTATGTATGGTGTATATACCATATATAGTATATATGGCACCTTTATATATACAGATTTAATATATATGGTATACTATATACAGAGAGAGAGTACATATGGTACCTTTGAGTAAATCAGAAAAAGGTGTTCCACTCTTGGTAGCCAAAGCTCTGGTCTAGTGAGTGAAGAGCAGGCTGGATATCAGTCTCCACTCAAACCCTCTGTTCTTTGCAGTACATCAACTGCATATTCAGATTAGGCAAATTCAAACTTGGCCCTACCACTTAGCATGGAGTCTTACACAAGTGATTTAACTGAGGTTCAATTTCTTTTTCTGTAATGGATATTACAGAGCCCTGTTAACAGGACCACTCTGGGTACTAAACAGAAAGCTGTTTGCTACAGCATCTAGTACAGGATTCAATAGACACTTAAATAAATGGCAAAACAACAACGACGAAAACCCTCTCCTTCCATAGAAAAGTGAAGTGTCTCTCTTTTCACATCTATACATAATAAACCACTAAGAAATAAAATACTTCTTTTTAGTCAGCCTGGTTTTAAGGGAACACAAGTTAATGTATACCACTGACACTAGTTCAGGAATCTCTCCTGTGTGTGTGTAGGAAGAGAGGGCAGTTAAGTTCAATTATGAAATATTTTAAGTTTGGAAACACATATTCGACATCAATTTCTCTTATAGATTCATACCGCCTATTAGATTATAAAGGCTACAAGAAGTACTGTAATAAGAAGCTGTTTAACTTATTTAACCCAGTGTTCTCAAAGTTTATTTGATCACAGAATTCTTTTTTATTTATATCTATTAATATCTCATGTCACTAGTTTTTTTGTTTTCTTCACAAAATGAAATTTGGGAATAGTTAGTATAGGATTATGCCATAGGAATAGCACCAGTTCTTCTCATTAACAGCCATTAATTAAAGAAAATCAAATCAATGCTAAGCTACATATATTAATTTTATTACTATTTTACTAACCTTAAGGAAATCAGAAATTCAAAATCTGAAAACTACTTTTCAGTAATTTTGATATAAAAGTTTGAGTTTGAAATAAAACATGAATTTCAAGGCTTTAAAAGTTAGGCCTCATACATAAATTTTTAATTCAAAGATTAGATATAAAAATTATGTTGTAGTGACTGAACACTTAGGATATGTGCTTTAGCTCTACATGGCTAACAGTAAACAATGGTCATATGGCCTTTCTGAGAAAGGAACTGATCTTGGTCTGAATTCAAATTGCTATTACTTACATTCTCTTATGTCCCTCCTCCTTCCTATACACATTTATGTCATGGCAAGAGAAACAAAAGCAAAACATTTTCTATTATTCTACTGTTTTTACTTACCTAATATTTTCACAGCATAATGAGGACTTTCTAAGATAATTCCTTCCTCTGTATCAAATATAGGGTTATCTATTCCAGTTTTTGGAGGAATCTGGGCTAGTTTCTTAAGTCTCATGGAAGAATTAAGGTCAAGTTCTTGTTTTTTCCCTTCTTCCTCTCGCCTACGCCTCATGTCCTCCTGTTGTTGCCGAATACGTTCCAACTGTGCACTTCGACGTACTGGCATCATCCTGGTGCCCAAATCTCCAGGGCAGTCAACAGCCATCTCTCGGTGCTTCTGATGTTCCTCTGGTGATGCAAGATCAACATTTTTTACTTCGTTGTCTGATTCCTCAGTAACATGCCCATTCATATGGGATGTTGTCATGGTTATCTATAAAAACCCGTACCACTTTTTATAATTCAATTTTTCCTATAAAGCCAATCTCTTGATTCTGTAGTATAAAATCCATGTTACTTCAAAAAAAAAAAAACTTCTCACATCACATAATAATGCTATGAAAATGTATCCATGAAGGAAATCTAAGGGGAAAGATGGGGAAAAAAAGTATAAGAATTACAATATAAAAGTAGATTTTTTTACATAGTCCACTTCCAATCTCTATCTCTACACAATATAGAAAATATCTCATAAGTATATAATATTATCTTGCTATATAGATTAAATATTTTCCTTTCATTTTATAGATCTGAGGAAAACAAGGTGTTTCAAGAAAAAAAAGTACCCTCTCAAGTATACTGTTTAATTTTACAGCTAAGAAAAATGATGTACTAGAAAGTTTAGCACAGCAAGAAAATAAGAAGGTTCTGGGTACTAGTTTAGTAGAGAATGAGATATTTAAGGTGTAAAAGTATTTTAATCATCTTTACAGTTGTCTCAACACAATCCTTTATGCTCAATTAATATACATGAGATTGAAATCCCTTCCTAGTTAACTGCTAAAGAACCTGGCATACAGCAAGCCATGTTGCTGACTCGACATAAAGGCAGCACTGTGGGAGACAATTCACTTTTCGGAGTTTATGAGATGAAGAAGATACCCAATGAAAAAGAAATTTTAATTAGCAGCTAAGGCATCTACAGGATAAAACTACCTTAAGTGAGAAAAAGACTATGTCAGTTATCAGTCTTTATAACTGGTGGCAGTAAAAAAAGAATTAGGGTTAATTCTTTGAGAGGATTCATTTAGAGAAAATGGTAGTATCTGTTACCACTCAAAAATGTTTTAAAGTCACACTATACAGCAAACAAGAACCTATTGGACTTGGAGACCAGAAGACTGAATTTTAATTCTGGCTCTGCTACTTCCTCTAGCTTTATGATTTAAGACTAGTTTCTCTCTCTGAACCTTAGATTCCTTTGGAAAATTTATTCATAGAATTGTTCTGAGCTGTTTTTTTTAAAGATTTTTTTGCTGTGGACCATTTTTAAAGTCTTTTATTGAATTTGTTACAATATTGCTTGTTTTATGTTTTGTTTTTTTGGCCACGAGCATGTGGGATCTTAGCTCCCCAACCAGGGATTGAACCTGCACCCCCTGCATTGGAAGGCGAAGTCTTAACAACCAGACCACCAGGGAAGTCCCCTGTTCTGAGTTTTAAATGAGATAAAGTTTTAGAACTAAAAACTATTTATACTTATATTAATTCTTAGTATTAATTTGATTCTCCTATTTTAAAAATCCTTCAACGTATTTTAGACAAGAAAAATATTTTACTGGATGACAATGGCTTTTCATCAAGCCATTTCTTGGGCATAAATAGGCAGATTATTTATATATGTGCAAACCCACACATTAAATCTAATTAGTCTTCTTTTGCTCAAGACTTTAAAAATATTTACAATAATAAACCTACTACCTCCTTGAGTTGAGTAGCACTCCAGTTAATAGGTTGGTTAGAGAACATGCCAACTAAGCAAAAGCTGAGTTTTCAGACGATATTCCTAATGCCAGCCAGTCTTCTCTCAAGCAAACATCTTGTCACAGACTGCTTAACACAAACCCTCCTAGACTACCAGGAAAACCACTAGACCAATAATCAGGAAAATAGATGCAAGCTACATGAGCCACTAGAATTACATTTTCACAAGAACTCTGGTAGATTTTTCTGTCTTCCATCCAAATTATAGCTCTGTTTTCTTATAATTATGCGATCTACATAGAAATACCTTATTTATCATTAAATTGCCTTCTCTTGCATTAAAACGAGAGCTATTAGAATTATGTTAGATAGGGACTTCCCTGGTGGTGCAGTGGTTAAGAATCCACCTGCCAACACAGGGGACAAGGGTTCGAGCCCTGGTCTGGGAAGATCCCACATGCCTGCGGAGCAACTAAGCCAGTGTGCCACAACTACTGAGTCTGCGCTCTAGAGCCCACGAGCCACAACTACTGAGCCTGCGTGCTGCACCTACTGAAGCTCGCGAGCCTAGAGCCCATGCTCCGCAACAAGATAAGCCACTCAGTGAGAAGCCCGTGCACCGCAACAAAGAGTAGCCCCCGCTCGCTGCAACCAGAGAAAGCCCGTGTGCAGCAACGAAGACCCAATGCAGCCAAAAATAAAACAAATAAATAAATTTATATATTAAAAAAATTATGTTAGATAATTCTTGTTTTATAATATTGATTATATGCAAATGCAAATTTATCTTATTTAATATTTTCATTACAAGTAAGCAGAAATTTATGTAGGAGTTACGGTAGTGCTATGTTTAATTTTAATTTTAAAAATTTAGGAGTGTATGTACTTCCAGAAAATTAAAACTCTCAACTTTCTCTACCTACAACATTTATGGGATATTAAAAATCAAACTTAATCATGAGTATTTTTTATTTATATATATGCTGGTCTACAAAAATTATGATTTGAAATTAAAACTTAGCTTAAAAATTATAAGATTGTGTCCATATTCACTGTACTAAATCATGGAGGTGGAGATTACAATCATGCAAGAGAAACTAGGCCAGGTGATCTCAGTCAGAGTTCTCATGCTTGGACTATAATCATGCTTGTCTATCTGGATCTAGACTTTTACCCTCAGAAAAATTTCTGCAACCTGATATTAATTCACTTAAATCTCCATTTTGGTCACATCTCCCTTAGCGTGTTCATAGTCCACTGGCCGAGACAGCAAAGAAAGTGAATGATTATTCTTCTCAGTTGATTTCTCCTCATTAGATTCTAAATTTGTTAAAAACGGGTCGTTCATGTCTTATTTTTATACCTTCCCTGTACTTAACACAATACATGTCATATAGGAAATGCCCATTAAGTATTTGTTCAACTGAACTTAGAAATGTTATAAATTCAGATGATGGGCTCTAAAATTTAGTCTGTGATAGTCATAGCAAACCCTCAAAACATAAGGACACATTTCTTCCAGCAGCATTTCAAAAAACAACTAAAAATTAGCCAGATAGAACAGTCTGTTCCAGGCAGAGGGAAACACAAGACCAAAAGGAAGGAAGAACGTGAGAATATGGCACTTGCATGAAGTAGAATGGAATGCAAAATGGCTGGATGGGACAATGGGAGCATGTCATACATGAATAATGATAAAACTAGAAAGGCAAGCAGGGGGCCAGTTGGAGAAGAGTAACAGATGAAAACTTTGACCTTTATCCTGAAAGTAGTAAGAATCATCATAGGATTTAAAGCAGGGACTAACATGATCACACTCACTTTTAGAGAAATATCACTCTGGTAGAAGACTAGAGGATAGACTGAAGGGTGGCAATGAGACCAGTTTGAGGGCAACTGTAAGAAATGGGGTCCTGGGCTTCCCTGGTGGCGCAGTGGTTGAGAATCCGCCTGTCAATGCAGGGGACACAGGTTCGAGCCCTGGTCCGGGAAGATCCCACAGGCCGCGGAGCAACTAAGCACATGCACCACACTACTGAGCCTGCACTCTAGAGCCCACGAGCCACAACTACTGAGCCCACGTGCCACAACTACTGAAGCCCATGTGCCTAGAGCCCGTGCTCCACAGCAGGAGAAGCCACCACAGTGAGAAGCCCGTGCACCACAAGGAAGAGTAGCCCCCGCTCGCCGCAACTAGAGAAAACCAGCACACAGCAACAAATATCCAATGCAGCCGAAAGAAAGAAAGAAAGGGAAAGAAAGAAAGAAATGGGGTCCTGAACTAATTTAAGACAGTGAGAATGAAGAAAAGTTATATTAAAGAAGCATGTAGGTTACAGAATTCCTAAAACTTGGTGTCTATATTTCATATAGCAGGGCAAAAAGGAGAGAAGGAAGTAGTAACACTAGAAGAAGTAGTAGTAGTAGTAGTAGTAGTAGTAGTAGTAGTAGTAGTAGTAGTAGTAATAGTAACAACAAGTACAACATTTACTGAGCACATAATTCTATGCCAGACACTACTGCAAGCACTTCACATAGTATTCACTCATTTAATCCTCACTAAAACTCTAAAAGTAGGTCCAGATATGCCTGTTTTATAAATGAGGAATGGGGATTGAAGTAGCCCTTGAAGACAGGATGAAGGAAAAAGAAAGAGGCCATATGAACTGAAGACAAAAAATTAAATGTATGGGAAAAGTACAAACAAAGCTAGTTGAACTATAGCAGTCAGTTTGTATAAGAGAATACTGGCTAGAAAATTTGACTGGGTCCAACTTATGAAAGGTCTTAAATATAAGTCCTTAATCTCAAGGCAGTAAGAAAGCCATCAAAGATTTAGAAAAAAGGGGTGATCTGAACATAAATTTAGTTGAGCACTTACCCCTGGCTAGGTACTGGGGCTACAGAGACAGGATCCCTGCCCATTAGTTTATCTACCAAAATGTCTCACAGAGATCTAGAAATTAATGTGTCCATAATTAAACTCATATTTCCCTTTAATCCCCTCTATTCTCCTTGATCCTTTTCCTCCATTCTCAATTCTAATCAATGCCACTATATCTACCCAGTTACCCAAGACCACACAATGTTTAAGAGTACAGGCTCCAGAACCAGGCTGCCTAGGATCTAATCCTTGCCTATTTTCCTTTTAAGTCTCAGCTCAAATACATCCTCCTCTGGATTTCCATAATTTCCCAAACTGGATATGTGCCTCCTCTGAAATCCCACAATCCCTATCACATCTCTGATCAAACTCGACTACAGCTATTTGTATCTCTGTCTGTCTGCCCCAGACTAGAAACGCTTGGAAGTCAGGAACCATGCCGACCCATCTCTGGATCCGTGACACTGCCTAGTATAAGACCAAGCAAACTGGAGGCTCCAGAATATGAACCCAGGCAGTGTGACTTCATGGCCACTATCTTTGGGTCACAAGGTGGACAGCAATGTCATTAACTAAGATGGAGAATTCGACAGAAGGGGAGATAAATTAAAGGGCATTACGGGTTTAGTTTTAGGCACAATTTCAAGGTGATTATACGTCATACAGGTAAATGATCTAATCAGCAAGGATCTGTCTTATTGATCTCTATAGCCCTGATAACTAGTTAAGGGATAAACGCCTAATTAACCATATAAGCAAATTACTCCTGTGTTCAGAACATCTGATGACTTCCATATTGCCTAAAGAACAGAGTCTAAACTCACAAGGTAAATCCAAACTTCCTAACTGTATCTTTTACTACTTTCCTGTACAAGCCTTCGAAGTTAGCTTCCTCATTTGTGCCTGCCTATCCCATATCTTTCTCTTCCTGCCCAAATGTCTTACGAACTAAGAAATAAGAACTGCTTCTCCTTTCATCTTCTGCTTTCAAGATCTACCACAAATCACTATTCCTTCAAGAAATATTTCCAGATCACCCCAGTTAAATAATGATCTCACCATACCAACACTCCTAAAGACTTCATAATGCTCACAAGTTAATTCATGAGGTCCATGACAGATTCTTCCAGAATCAAAGAAACATTATGCTGTGTCCCACAGTTTTACCATTAAAGATCATTATAATTTTTAAACAGGCAAACCATGAATATTCTAGCTCATTTATGTAGTCATCACATAACAATAAACAATGAAAGAGAACTAGTCCAAAGGAATTATTCTGTCACTCTCGGGGCGGGGGGGGGGGGGGGGGGGGGGGGGGGGGGTGCCGTGGACGGGACAAAAAACCCTACAGTCCTTTGTTTGACAATTTGGAGGCTGGTAAATAACTGAACTAGAGAATTACCTCCTTATATGTAAATGAAAGACTGACTTATGCAGACAATGTAGTTACAAGCTGCTGGTCCTAAGAGTATTCCTCTCATCTCAATACTCTAATTATAAACAAATTGTTTTAAAAATGCCTCAGGGCTTCCCTGCTGGTGCAGTGGTTGAGAGTCCACCTGCTGATGCAGGGGACACAGGTTCGTGCCCTGGCCCAGGAAGATCCCACATGCCGCAGAGTGGCTGGGCCCGTGAGCCATGGCCGCTGAGCCTGCGCGTCCGGAGCCTGTGCTCCGCAACGGGAGAGGCCACAACAGTGAGAGGCCCGCGTACCGCAAAATAAATAAATAAATAAAAATGCCTCAAAGGCCCACATTTCAAATCCTAATCAAAGTCTCAGCTTATTATACCCACACCCCCATGAAAAAAAAAAAAAGAAAGAAAAATTTTAAAAACAAAGCAAAACTCTTTACACATTCCACAAAAGAAGAAAATGAATTTTCAGGCTCGTAGGCCAAAGCTATTTCAATGTTAACTTTGAACTACTGGAGAGAAAGGGCTCTGCTTATGTGAATTGAATACAGAAGAAGGGGGTAAAAAGAAGCTAAATAAGCTTCAATAAGTACAAATGATTGAGACTGGGGGGCCTGAAATAGCCTGAGGGATATAGGCCCACTGAAAACTCCACACCAAGAAACAAAACCATTGGTGTGAGAGCTGGGAAACATGAACTGTTAGCAGGAAGACCAGTTTCTATATAATCAGTATCCTAACTTTTAGGCAAAGGGATATGTAAAACATATACTTCATATGAAAACAGTCGGTCTACACTAGCATTTAGAACTCTAGATTTTTGTTTTCAATTCATCCTTCCTCCCCTTCTCCCAGGAGTAATGCCCTTTGACCAGCAGCTGGGAAGTCGCATTTTAAGTGATCAGCATTCCTCTGACATTCTAAGAAGTTGCACTATTTGTTTCCATAGAAACAGCTTTGTCAGCTAACACAAAATTCAGGCCAAGAATAGTGAAAAGAACTTACATTATGCAAATTGGAAAGTCCTTGTCTACTATCCTTAGTTCTTCTCTGATTTTTCACAGAACTCAGACTAACTTTCTTACTCTGTAAAACAGAAAAGAGACAATTAATCAAGTGTAAAAGTCTGTAGTGTCTTTTAGAGGGAGGGAATGGCAGAGAAAAGTTAATTCAATACGATATCCAATTCTGTTTTCAGATGACTAGGGTTTCTCAGTATAAAGCAATAAAAATGTACACACACCCATCTCTAATGAACATCAATTAAAATCAATATAAATTACCTGAAGTCAATGATAAGAAAGAGGTAAACATAACTGGTTTAAAAGCTTTAAAAAAAAGCACAAGACCCTTTTGTAGATGATTTTTAATGACTTTTTTTTTATCTCTAGGTTAGGCTCAAACAAAAATGCAGTTTTTGGTTTTTTTCTTTAACTACAACTTCTGGATCCATTTTAAACCTTATAAATAGTTTCATAAAGTCAAGAAAATGAGAAGTTTAGGATCCAAAAAGATTCAAAAAGAATCTGACAGACAAGAACCACAGTTAATTCAGAGGCGGGAATGTTGATGCTACATTGAAGACCAAGATAGAAGAGGATCCTGTCCTAATGGGAGATTACATTCTGATAGGGTAAAAGATAATAAAAAGCAAATACACAATAAGATGAATTCAGAGAAAGAATTATAAAGAAAGTAAAACAGGGTTATACAATAGACAGTGATGTTTGGAAGGGGCAACATTAGATAAGATGGTCAGGGAAGGCCTATTTTAGGAGATGATAATTAAGCTGAGACTTGAATGATAAAAAAAAAAAAAAAAAAGTTAGTTGTGGGAAGATCCAGAAATAAAGGGCTCCAGATTGAGGGAACAGAAAGTACATTTTTACTTTCTGGATGTCACCAGAATCTCAATTTCAATATATCCCAAACTGACCTGAACTTCTTCCCTACTATTGTTAATTATAGCACTATCTCCAAGATCTTCCTCAAGCCTTATTATCCGATCAGTTGCAAAGATCTGTTGATACCACAAGGTTTTTAGGATCCACTGAAAAAGTGGCAGAATAGCCACCCCAGAATATGCCACTAAAAGATACTGTTAAGAAAATGAAAAGGCAAGCTATAAAAAGGGAGAAATATTTGCAAAATACTTATATTCACTATAAATACTCTTATAAGAAAGTCAAATAATACAATTGTTAAAAAGAGGCAAGAAATCTGACCACCAAAGATATACAAATGGCAAAAAATAAACATTTGGAAAGATATTCAACACCATTAATCATTAGGGAAAATGCTAATTAAAACCACAATGAGATACCAGCATAAGGATAGACAGAAATCTGTGGAATAGAATTAAGAGACCAGAAATAAACTCTAACATTTACAGGCAATTGATTATCAACAAGGGTGCTAAGACAATTAAATAGGAAAAAAACAGTCTCTTAAATGGTGCCAGGACAACTAGATATACAGACATCCACATGCAAAAGAATTAGGTTGCACTCTTACCTCACACCATATACAAAAATTAACTCAAAATGAATCAAAAACACACATGCAAGAATTCTATAAAACCCTTAGAAGAAAACAAAGGCATAAATAAATCTTCATGACCTTTGATTATTATGCAATGGTTTCTTAAGACAGGACATCAAAAGCACAAGCAACAAAAGGAAAATAAATAAATTAGACATGATCAAAACTTAAAACCTTGTGCTTCAAAGGACACCATCAAGAAAGTGAAGAGGCAATGCACACAATGGGAGAAAATGTTTGCAAATCATTTATCTGATGGGGGACATGTGTAGAATATGTAACAAATGCTTACAACTCTATAATAAAAAGACAAATAGTCTGATTTTAAAGTGGGAAGAGGACCTGAATAGACAGTTCTCCAAAGAAAATATACAAATGGCTTTATTAAATAGGTGCATAAAAAGATATTTAACATTATTAGCCATCAGAGAAAAGCAAATCAAAACCATGAGACACCACAACACCCACTAGGATGGCTAGAATCAAAAAGACAAGTGCTGATAAGGAGATGGAGAAACTGAAACTCTCATACACTTCTGTTGGGAATGTCAAATGGTGCAGCCACACTGTAAAATAGTCTGGCAATTCCTCAAAAGGCCAAACACAGAGTAGTTCCACTCCTAGGTATACGACCAAGAGAAATGAGATATATGTCCAAACAAAAACCTTGTACAAAAATGTTTACAGCAGCATTATTAATATAAAAAGTGGGGGGGAAAAATCCAAATGTCCATCAACCGATAAATAAAATGTTGTATATCCAAAATGAAATATTATTGGGCAATTAAAAGAAAGTACTGTTACATGCTACAACATTGATGAACTTTAAAAACAGAATTGAAAGAAGCCAGTCACAAAGGACCACATACTGTATAATTCCAGTTATGAAATATCCAGAATAGGCAAATCTAGAGAGACAGAAAGTAAATTAGTGATTGCCTTCGGCTGGTGGGGTGGGGGGATTATGGCTAAGTGGGGTACATGTTTCTTTTGAGGGGTGATGAAAAGACTCTAAAATTGATTGTGGTAATGGTCGCACAGTTCTGAATATACTAAAAGTTACTGAATTGTACACTTGAAATGGATGAATTGTACGTGGTATGTGAATTATAACTCAATAAAGCTGTTAAAAAAAACACAATGAAATACCATTACAAACACAGTAAAATGGCTAAAATTTAAAAGATTGACAATACTAAGCTTTGGAGAGGATATGGAGAAACTGAAACCCTAATACAGGTGAGAACATGAAACGGTAGTCAGTTTGACAGTTTCTTAAAAAGTTAAACATACACTTATGATATAACCCACTGATTCCATATGAGAAATACATATTTTTATTTGTAAAAAAACACAAAGGTTTATATGGAATATTCACAGAAGCATTATTAATAATGATAGCTTAAAATTGGACACTATCCAAATGTCCTTCAGCTGGTGAATGGATAAATAAAAAAAACAGAATACTATTCAGTAATAAAAAAGAAAGAACTACTGATATATGCAACAACATGGGTGGCCTCAAAAACATAATGCCAGACACAGGAGTACATACTGTATGATTTCCATTTGTAATGAAATTTCTAGGAAAGGCAAAATTACTGCTGTTAGAGAAAGCGGTTTGGTGGTTTCCTGGAGCTGTGGATGGGAGCAGAAACTAGCTATAAAAGGAGACAAGGGAATTTTTTTATGGGATGGAAGTGTAATGAAACTAGATTTCAGTGATATCTACACGATATAAATTCAATGAAACTCAAACTGTACCTGTAAAACATGTGAATTTAATGGAATGTAAATTATACCTCGATAAAGTTGTTCTCAAAATTCATCAAATTGAACACTTAAAATTATTAAATTTTAATGTAAGTTATACCTATTGAGCTGATTTTAAATTACACATTTAAAATTGCATCTTATTACATGTAAATTATATCTCAACAAAACCAATTTTAAAAGAAGACCAAGTCATATACTGACATCACATAAAAAAAACCTATTTACTCAATAAATGTTTAACTCAATGCAAAAATTTTAGTTTCCAACAATGAATGCCCCACACATCATCTTCACAGAGAAGAAATTTAGCTAATACAAGTCAAAACTCAAATAGAGTTGACCCTTGAACGACACGGGTATAGGGACGCCAACCCTCTGTGCAGTGGAAGATGTATAACCTACAGGCAGTTCTCCGTATAGGTGATTCCTCCATATCCGCAGTTCTGCACTCATGGATTCAACCAACCATGAATCCTGTAATACTATAGTATTTACTACTGAAAAAAATCCACCTGTATGTGGACCTGCACAGTACAAACCCATGTTGTTCAAGCGTCAACTGTATTTGGGCTAGTCATGAAAAGTACTAGCTCAGAAATTACTAGTGACAACAATTTAAGCAAAAATATATAAACTCACCAAAGATTTAATTGAAAAACTAGTTTTTTCAATTATTCCTTATGGAGAACTAAACAGTATATTTTTAAAATAAAAAATAATATATTTGAAGTAAACTGAATTCAATAGGTAACAATGTAAATTTTTTTAAGCTGCAAAACAGATTTATACAACTGACAAACCAAGCCCCTTAAGAAAAAGACCAAATGCAAATATCCTGGGCTTATTTTTTAATGGAACAGTCTGACAAGTCCTATAATAATGGCATTTCTAAAATTCTACTTAGTTTATGGTTTAGGTTTCAGATAAACGTACCTTTATTTATCATCCAGATAACTGCATGCCAAAGAAGCCACTGCTATACTCACAGCTTTAAAACTATTTATATATTTAGAATGTAGTATGTCAGATAAATTTGTATAGAATGGAAGCAAAATTCCTTCATTTGAAAAAAATCCTCAAAGTAGAAATCAAATGAGTAAATATTTCAAAGGGAAGTAGGGGTAACATATAACTTAAAGCCACATAAGTCATCTGCTCTCACAGACAAAAAAAAAAGAATGGTATGATTCCTGCTCAATGTAACTGGATATCAATAAGGCCATGTCAATAGCTTAGAAGACACATCTTTATCAGATGAAAACTTTCAGAGACTTAGCAGCTTTGAACATAACTGGCAAAAGTTGTATATAAAACATATCTGCAACAGAAAGATTTAATTTTCAAGTTCCTATTCTCACCCTGTAATTTTAGGCCATATGATTGCCTTAAGACAAAAATAAAAATAAGACAACATGGAAAAATTGGCTGGAAAAATAATGCTGCATTTATCGTTTGTTAAACATCTATATCCTAAAATATTCATTTACCAGTTTATCAAACATTTATAAATATCACCTTGACTCTTCTTAAAACATTTTTGGATTACAGTGGCTCTCCATCAAGGGTGATTTTGCCTTCCACCTGTCCCCACCAGGAGAATTTTGACAATGTCTAGACATATTTTTTATTGTCAGGACTGGGTTGAGGGGTGCTACTGGCATCTACTTAGCAGAGGCCAGAAATGTTGCTAAACATGTACAGGATAGCGTCCCCACCCCCAAAGAATTATCCAGTCCAAAATATGACAGTAATGCCAAAGTTGAGAGACCCTGAGTTAAACCAAGCAATCACTAACCCAAAATTGAGGCATTCACTCATTCAATAATTTTCAATAAGCTTCTCACACTTCCAAGACAAAACTTTAAACAGTCAAGCTCCCTTGCTAATAACCACTTAGAATATTTTCACTGATTGTTAGATTATTTTCACTGATTGTGTTTCAACTCTTTTTCAAGTACAGTACTGTTGGTTTCCAAATAAACTGCGGCTGAGAGATGCTTAAGTATCATCTAGTGTTTTTCAAAATGTTCAGGAAAGGATTTATTTCAAGAGTCATCTTGGCAGTGGATGGAAAGAGCAGAAGCTCATTTTTGTCATTCTTTTTAAGGTTCAAGGAATAAAAGTTCTGTTAACTTAAATGTTTAAATAATAAAACCTTTAATCTCATGAATTACTCTTACTTTACAAATCATAAAGTAAGGTCCAGAAAAATTTAAGTCACTTGACAAAGTGGCAGAGGTCAATAAATCTAGAAATTCAACAAGGTAACGATCGCCAACAGAATAGCAACAGAGTAAATGGAATAAAAACTAGTGCCAAATAAACTGCCCTGTATTGCATACCAGAACCTGAGTGGGAAAGCAAATACAATTTCAGTAACATATTCCCCCCCACCCCACACCGGCATCAAATGATTACCATCTGGCCAGAGACTAAACATGCATATAAAATGATATTTACATTAAGAGCGGCCCAAACAAGACTAAAAAAGTGTTTAGACAAAACATTTAATGGTCAAGCTAGTATTATTTACTGATTCTCTCTGTGTCCTGAACATTGGGCTACCAAACTTTAGTTAATCCTCAAACAGTTCTACAAGTTTAAGTACTACTGTTATCCCCAATGACAAAAGGGAAGACAAATTTAAAGAAGCAAAGTATTTTGCCCAAAGAGCACCTCAACATAAATATTCAACAACTGTAACGTGCACTTTTATGTATATGGTTTCAAGTCCTTCGTATCATATAATCCTTACAACATCCTTATGTGGTATTTTACAGAGGCCAAAAGTAGAACGATTATTTAAATGGTTTTGAGTAGCAGTGATGGGATAGCGGTTAGTATTAATAGAAGTAGAAGCAGTAGCACTTCTTGCCAGGCAGGGTGCCAAAAATTTCACATATATTATTCACATTCAATCCTTCCAACTCCTCAAAGTTATCCTCAAGTTTACAGATGTGGAAAACTAGTATGAAGAGGTTAAGTTGCTTCCCAAGGTCATAAATCTAAATGACAGAGCCAAGACTCATACCAAGTCTGTAAGACTTCAGAATAGAAGCTCTTCACTCCTGCCATTACTTTTATCTAGTCTTATCCAATACAAAGAGGAAAGAAAGAAAACTTCTATTGATTATTCTCAGTTTGAACCTTCCTTCACTTTGTCCATAGAGAGTCTCTCTTTTAACCAATGAACTTCTATGAAAATCACACTTGCAGATCCAGATACCTAATAGCCTCCTCTTGCTTTTTTATGCCTAAAACTTAGCTTTGGCAATAATTATTCCCAGGGACCAATGGGACTACTTAAAGAACAATCATTCACCATGTTCCTTTACAAATCTGGATAGTATCCTGTTATAGTAGTACCTTGCAATATTAAGAACTATTGGAGGGGACTTCCCTGGTGGCGCAGTGGCTAAGAATCTGCCTGCCAATGCAGGGGACATGGGTTTGATCCCTGGTCTGGGAAGATCCCACATGCCGCGGAGCAACTAAGCCCGTGTGCCACAACTACTGAGCCTGCACTCTGGAGCCCGCGAGCCACAACTACTGAAGCCCGTGCGCCTAGAGCCCGTGCTCCGCAACGAGAAGCCACAGCAACGAGAAGCCCGTGCAGCACAACGAAGAGTAGCTCCCACTCCCCGCAACTAGAGAGCCCATGCGCAGCAACGAAGACCCAACGCAGCCAAAAATAAATATAAATAAAATAAATAAGTTTAAAAAAAAACTGTTGGAGGGACAAGAAATCATTTTGCTAACCAGATGATAATAAGCTCCCAATTTATTATGTAATATTCTGCAGAGAAAAGTATTGTTTTTTTTTTCAATTCAGTGGGAAAATTCTCCATTTGCTTATATCAAACACAAAATAGAAGATATGGTGGTCTTTGGAGATATTCAAGACCACACACTCATAGTAGGAATTGGTTAAAAGCCAAACAGTATCAAAGATATCAAATGGTTGGTTACTTGAACTGCCCCATTATCACCTTCAACAACTTGGTAATGAAAGATTAAATGCATCCAAAAGGTTAAGTAAAGCTTCTGAAAAAGGCACTAAGACAAAAGTTAATTTACAACATTTTCAAACTGACTAGAAACGGATTTTTAAACTTGTGGGATAAAATTACTTGCAATATGGCTTTTCAGTAATATTGCTACCGATCAACAATATATATGGCCTAGTTGGAGAACAAGAACAGTCTCTGATAAGGAACAGAGCCAGTGTAAGAGATAGAAGATAAAGCCAGAACTGACTCTAAATGCAAGCTAAATTGTTTGAATTTTCTCCTGCAAGCAATGGGAGACTATGGGTTTCTGAGTTTTAAAAGAATCAAAAAAAGGTTTTTTAGAAAGTTAAATCTTCTCTACACTGTAACCAGAGTTGACTAGGGGAAATTTAAGTAGAGAAGCCAATAGAGACAATGTTTTAATACTTATGCATGGGAGGATAAAGGAAGGAGAAGAAAGGAAAAGGGATAATTTCAAACAATGCTGATAACAAAGGATGATTTGACAGGCTTTGGAGACCAGGAACCAAATACAATTCTAAAATACTGAGCATGACAATTGAACCTGGCTATGGGACCTTAAAATAGGAAAATTCAGAGAATAAAGTTTCTCTTCCTGGAAGTGAGAGAAAGAGGAGGGGGAGGATTAGAAAGACGATAAATTCCATTTTAGAAGTATTGCATTTAAAGTGGGAATTCTGTCAGGCTGTTAACTGCTAGTCAGGGAACCAAAGGCTAGAAATGAAAATTTGTAAGTGATTTCATATTCACATCTTGCATTTGTAAAGCTTTTCAGTTTCCACAGTAATCCAAGCACATTATCTCATTTGATCTCCACAGGTGCCCTGAAAGGTAAGCAGGTCAGATATCCCCATTTTCCAGAAGATATGCAAGCACCGCAAGTTAAGTCAGAGCTAGAAGTACTAGAATAGGAACTAAAATCCAGATGAGTGAAACTTTATGTGGATCCATAGTGCTAAGTTAGCTATATTTCTGTAAGACTACATACTGACTACAGGCTTCCTTTCAAAAATCACATAATTACATCATTCTTTTACCTTTACAATATGATTATAGAAAATTCATCTTTTCTCCTCAACTGAGTGCTTCATAAAATGAAGTTTAATCTGGTAATTAATTTCACTGTTACATGTGTTTAGAGACTACAAAGTTACTATAGTGCCAGATTGCGGCAGCATAACATCTATTGCTCAGTTTCTAAATACTCAGTCAAGCAGCAGAAGTAGTCAAGTGGAGAAACAGTAGAAAATGCAAGTGAATTTTCCAACCTATTTGAAAAGTGAAACTAAGCTACCAATATCCCAACTTCTCAGTAACATTTTAAAAATGTTATTCTCTACTCTGGATTGTTCCAATTTCAGTATGTCCTGCCATAGTGAGCCAAATGTCCTGTCTTGCCAACTGTTTTGATAATAAAATATTAATGTATAGCTTGAAAAATGAATACCATAAAAATACAATAGACCAGATGCTGCTGGATAAATTAGCTATCCCCATGGGGTCAAATTTAAGTACTGAAAATTATAACCTTAATACCCCTAAATATGTTAGTAACTAATTATACCAACTCCCATCAATTCTCCTTCCATAATATCTCACATATACCTCCTTCAGCTTCTCTCTTCTCATACTACTACCTTAAATCATATACACATTATTTCTTTCATGGGTTTTTCTATGAACTTCTTGATAGTCACCCCCAACTCAGTGTCTCTAGCTGACAATCATTTTACATTTTACGGAGTACTGCCAGATTAACTTTCCTTAAGCACACGTACAATCATGACAGTATCCCTTTTCAAAAGTTCCTGTTGCCTTTCCCCTATCTTAAGCTACTGTTTACCAAGGGTTTACTAGGTACCGTTCATCCGCTGAGCTAAACACCTTGTATGAAATATCTCATTTAACCCTCACAACCATCTCCTTGCTCAATTTTTTAATTTAGCAAAGATAAGTAACTTGTCCATTGCCAAAAGCTCAATGGCATAGCTGGGCATCAAACTGAAGTCTGTTTGACTCTGGCACTTAACAACTACTCTGTAGAGCACATTTCAAACTTCTTAGCCTGGAATATGGCTCCCCTTGACTTAGTCCAGAATACTTTTCCCACTTTATTTCTCCCTCCTCTGTCTTCCGTATCAAACTAAAGGTGACCCTTGAACAACACGGCTTTGAATTGCACAGATCCACTTATATGCAGATTTTTTTTCAGTAGTAAATGCTACACTATAACACAATCTGAGGTTGGTTGAATCCACAGATACGGAGGGCAGGTTATAAATTATACTCAGATTTTTGACTGGGCAGAGGGGTTTGCCCCTAAGCCCCAAGTTGTTCAAGGGTCAGCTGTACTTGCCATTTCCAGTACAAGCCCTGCAATTTCTTTCCTCTGCAACTTTGACTTATTCTTTCTCATACCTGGGGGAAAAGTCCTTTTTGTTCAATTCTTTATCTGTCATAATTTTCCTCTTCCATTAAATATCTTATGAAATCTTCCTTAATTCTGCCTGTTCCCATCCACAACAAACCTACCCTTCTAGGGTACTTAATCTATGCCTCTGCTGTAGCATTTATTTATACATTTCCCTCTCCCCATAAGTTATATTTCACTTTTTAGTTAAATCACTAATATATCCCCATACTACCTGGTAGATGATTCAATTTACTTTTTTTTTGCGGTACGCAGGCCTCTCACTGTTGTGGTCTCTCTCATTGAGGAGCACAGGCTCCGGACGTGCAGGCTCAGCGGCCATGGCTCACGGGCCCAGCTGCTCCGCGGCATATGGGATCTTCCCGGACCAGGGCACGAACCTGCGTCCCCTGCATCGGCAGGCTTACTCTCAACCACTGCGCCACCAGGGAAGCCCGGTTCTAGAACTTTTGAAAGGGCTTTGTTGCTTCTGCTAATTTTTATGTACTTTAAGAAGGTAGTTGTAATTTTTAAAGTTTCTATGTTTTTTTCTTTCAAAAAAGTATTATCTGTGTGTTTTTTCTCCCAAATTATGAAAGTAACACTTTTTTTGTCAATATTTTGTAAGATATCCAAATTGTACAGAAGACAGACCTCAGATGTCTGTTATCCTTACTTTTCAGAGATAGTAAGTGAAAACAGTATTGCATATATTCTTCCAGATTTTTTGTTAGTAATTTTATAAACGTATTTTTATGTGCATTTATAAAACTGGGATGATATATAAACACCATTTGGAAACCTAATTTATTCACTTGCCTTTGTTCCATGTTAGTTGATATAGGGCTTCATGCTCTAGTAACCACATTAAAAAATTTTTGAAAGAAACAGGTGACATTCCTTTCCTTTTCTTTTTTTTTTTTAGCTGCGCTGCATGGCTTGCAGGATCTCAGTTTCCTGACCAGGGATTGAGCCCAGGCCATAGCAGTGAAAGCCTGAAATCCTAACCATTAGACCACCAGGGGACTCCCTTAATAGTATATTCTATTTAACACAATGTCTAAAAAAAATTACCATCGCTACATGTATTAAATACAAAAAATAATGAGATGTTTTACATTTATTTTTTCCCCCACACTGAGTCTTCAAAATATAGTGTGTATTTTATACTGATGGCACATCTCAATTAGAATGATAAACTTTCATTGGAAATACTTGATCTGTATTTAGAGTTTTTAAAATTTACAGTTGAAGAAGTAGAGTAACATATCCCAGTTTTTCCAAACATACTTTATAGGATAAATTTCTAGAAAAGGAATTGATAGTGAAGGTTTATTTAAAATTTTTGGTATTTTTGTGGGAGAGGCCACAAAAGTGAGAGGCCCGCGTACCGCAAAAAAAAAAAAAAAAAAAAAAAAGAGCTCTAGAACCATCAGGCAAAGAAAAGGAATCAAAATATTATTCCCAAGGCCCTAAACAATTTTATAAACAATGCAACAATAAATAAGAATTTCTAAATGAAGCACTTAAGCAATCCTTAGGATCATGACTCTTTGGAAGTCACGATTTCCTCTGCCACATAAAAATGCATACATTACATCTTTAATTTAAAAATGAGAGGAAACCAGTTTACCAATGGAATAAGAACATTAGTTTTAAGAAAAATTCCAAAAGCGACCACTAATACTTTACAATATAGTAAGTCAAGTTCATCTTTCATCATATTAATAATGCATAATCACAAACTCAAAGAATCCTAATTACCAAACTCACATGGCTATTGTTTTGCCTTCTAGATGCCTATTTCTATGGCTATTTTATATAGATTTTCTCCTTCCCCTTTAATCTTAGGTGTCAATCCTTTAGTCAATTACTTTCCCTGAAACACATGTGTCACAAGTTGCAGGTCTCTAAAAATATATTGTAAGAGATACTAAATTTTGACCTCAAGTGACCTCAAGCTTACTAGAGAACAAAAAATATACTCCAAACGTCAGCAAATTAGTAGATGATTACCTCTACCTAGATGACTTATTGGTATACAATTCAACAAATGGCCATTAAAAAAAAAAAGGAATTTGCCTTGTCATTGAAGAAATACCATTTCAGAGTTATTAGAACAAGAACATTAAGCAAAATTAATAATCAATAGAGAATATTTTCAGAACCAGAAGTAGAGTTGTGTCATCAAAACAGGAAAGGAGGGCTTCCCTGGTGGCCCAGTGGTTGAGAGTCCGCCTGCCGATGCAAGGGACGCGGGTTCTTGCCCCAGACTGGGAAGATCCCACATGCCGCAGAGTGGCTGGGCCCGTGAGCCATGGCCGCTGAGCCTGCGCGGCCGGAGCCTGTGCTCTGCAACGGGAGAGGCCACAACAGTGAGAGGCTCGTGTACCGGAAAAAAAAAAAAAATTTGAGAATGAAGAAGACTGATGACGATAAAACTGTCACCAAGTTTAGAATCCACTGAACTTTTAGTACTATAGAATTGTTCACTGATGTCTGGGTATGAGTAATGATCTGATTTTGACCAGACAGTCTTAGAAGGCAGGAAAACATAAAGGGGATATTATGCAACAAGAAATAAGAACAAAAGGTCAATCTTAAAGATTACTGTACAGAAATACTATAGTTATGAAGGGTTACTAAACTACACATTCGTGCAACAATGTAAGTACCCATTTGGTACAAAAACATGGGATAGTCGTTGGCAAGAAAAAGACTGCTAAGGCAGAGTCTTTATCCTTAAGGAACTTAAATTCTAGTATGGAAAACAGGGACGTATACAAGCAAACAAACAAAACCCCTATAGAACTGCAATGGTATTTGGTAAGTGCTATACTACAACTGCAGAAAATGCTATAGGAATTACCTGTAGAAGAAGAGCATTCTAAGAAAACTTGTATAAATGGGAAAGAATATAAGACCCAAGACAAATATGAAAGGCTTCCAAAAAAAGTGAACAAAACACTAATGCAAGCACACAGACATGAGTAAAATTAAACAAATGCTTTCTAAACATAAAATTTTAAATCTCCCTAATTAAACTCAAACTCTACAAACTGTTACTTTTTAAGCCTATTTTAAACATGTGTAGCAAAAATGACCTAGTAAAAATTACCCTAGAATAATGCTTGAGAGTCAATAAGAGAAACTGATAAAGCTGAGTAGAACTTGATCTCACTACATACATAAGCTGTTTATAAATAAAGCAACAAACTGTTTTCCCCCATTCACTTTCACTATTATTTCAGAGATGAAAAAAGCTCTACCTCAACACACAATTATAATTATTCATCACTGACTCAGTCTATGACAACCAATTCACACAATTCCTATAAAACTGCTTAATCAAATTATTGACAATCATACAATCTATTCAAAATATATTTATTAAAACATAATGCAGCTCATTGCTATTCCATGTAAACATCATAAACCAGTTTTGTATTCTTCCTATCTCTTATCTATGGATAAGCATTTATGAAGTGCTTAATATACACCAAGTAGTATGCTAATCATTCTTTTTTTCTTAATTTTTATTTTATTTATTTTTTTATACAGCAGGTTCTTATTAGTTACCCATCTTATACATATTAGTGCATATATGTCAATCCCAATCTCCCAATTCATCACACCACCACCATGCTCCCAGGCCACTTCCCCCCCTTGGTGTCCATACGTTTGTTCTCTACATCTCTGTCTCTATTTCTGCCCTGCAAAACACTTCATCTGTACCATTTTTCTAGGTTCCATATATATGTGTTAATATACGATATTTGTTTTTCTCTTCCTGACTTACTTCACTCGGTATGACAGTCTCTAGATCCATCCACGTCTCTACAAACGACCCAATTCTGTTCAATTTTATGGCTGAGTAATATTCCATTGTATATATGTACCACATCTTCTTTACCCATTCATCTGTTGATGGGCATTTAGGTTGCTTCCATGACCTGGCTATTGTAAATAGTGCTGCAATGAACATTGGGGTGCATGTGTCTTTTTGAATTATGGTTTTCTCAGGGTATATGTCCAGTAGTGGGATTGCTGGGTCATATGGTAGTTCTATTTTTGGTTTTAAAGGAACCTCCATACTGTTCTCCATAATGGCTGCAACAATTTACATTCCCACCAACAGTGCAAGAGGGTTCCCTTTTCTCCACACCCTCTCCAGCATTTGTTGTTTGTAGATTTTCTGATGATGCCCATTCTAACAAGTGTGAGCTGATACCTCATTGTAGTTTTGATTTGCATTTCTCTAATAATTAGTGATGCTGAGCAGCTTTTCATGTGCTTCTTGGCCATCTGTATGTCTTCTTTGGAGAAATGTCTAGCTCTTCTGCCCATTTTGGGATTGGGTTGTTTTTTTAATACTGAGCTGCATGAGCTGTTTATATAGTTTGGAAATTAAACCTTTGTCTGTTGATTGGTTTGCAAATATTTTCTCCCATTTTGAGGGTTGTCTTTTCATTTTGTTTATGGTTTCCTTTGCTGTGCAAAAGCTTTTAAGTTTCATTAGGTCCCATTTGTTTATTTTTGTTTTTATTTCCATCACTCTAGGAAGTGGATCAAAAAAGATCTTGCTGTGATTTATGTCAAAGAGTGTTCTTCCTATGTTTTCCTCTAAGAGTTTTATAGGGTCCAGTCTTACATTAACATTTCTAATCCATTTTGAGTTTATTTTTGTATATGGTGTTAGGGAGTGTTCTAATTTCATTCTTTTACATATAGTTGTCCAGTTTTCCCAGCACCACTTATTGAAGAGACTGTCTTTTCTCCACTGAACATCCTTGCCTCCTTTGTCATAGATTAGTTGACCATAGGTGCATGGGTTTGTCTCTGGGCTTTCTATCCTGTTCCACTGATCTATATTTCTGTTTTTGTGCCAGTACCATACTGTCTTGATTACTGTAGCTTTGTAGTATAGTCTGAAGTCCAGGAGCCTGATTCCTCCAGCTCCATTTTCTTCCCTCAAGACTGCTTTGGCTATTCGGGGTCTTTTGTGTCTCCATACAAATTTTAAGATTTTTTGCTCTAGTTCTGTAAAAACATGCCATTGGGAATTTGATAGGGATTGCACTGAATCTGTAGATTGCTCTGGGTAGTGTAGTCATTTTCACAAAATTGACTCTTCTAATCGAAGAACATGGTTTCTCTCTCCATCTGTTTGTATCATCTTTAATTTCTTTCATCAGTGTCTTATAGTTTTCTGCATACAGGTCTTTTGTCTCCCTAGGTAGGTTTATTCTTAGGTATTGTATTCTTTCTGTTGCAGTGGTAAATGGGAGTGTTTCCTTAATTTCTCTTTCAGATTTTTCATCATTTGTGTATAGGAATGCAAGAGATTTCTGTGCATTAATTTTGTATCCTGCAACTTTACCAAATTCATTGATTAGCTCTAGTAGTTTTCTGGAGGCATCTTTAGGATTCTCTATGTATAGTATCATGTCATCTGCAAACAGTGACAGTTTTACTTCTTCTTTTCCAATTTGTATTCCTTTTATTTCTTTTTCTTCTGATTGCCGTGGCTAGGACTTCCAAAACTGTGTTGAATAATAGTGGCGAGAGTAGACATCCTTGTCTTGTTCCTGATCTTAGAGGAAATGCTTTCAGTTTTTCACCATTGAGAAAGATGTTTGCTGTGGGTTTGTCATATATGGCCTTTATTATGTTGAGGTAGGATCCCTCTATGCCAACTTTTTGGAGAGTTTGTATCATAAATGGGTGTTGAATTTTGTCAAAAGCTTTTTCTGCATCCATTGAGATGATCATATAGTTTTTTTTCTTCAATTTGTTAATATGGTGTATCATTGATTTACATATACTGAAGAATCCTTGCGTCCCTGGGATAAATCCCACTTGATCATGGTGTATGATCCTTTTAATATGTTGTTGGATTCTGTCTGTTAGTATTTTGTTAAGGATTTTTGCATCTGTATTCATCAGTGATATTGGTCTGTAATTTTTTTTTTTTTGTAGTATCTTTGTCTGGTTTTGGTATCAGGGTGATGGTGGCCTCATAGAATGAGTTTGGGAGTGTTCCTTCCTCTGCAATTTTTTTGGAACAGTTTGAGAAGGATGGGTGTTAGCTCTTCTCTAAATATTTTATAGAATTCACCTGTGAAGCCATCTGGTCCTGGATTTTTGTTTGTTGGAAGGTTTTTAATCACAGTTTCAATTTCATTACTTGTGATTGGTCTGTTCATATTTTCTATTTCTTCCTGGTTCAGTCTTGGAAGTTTACACCTTTCTAAGAATTTGTCCATTTTTTCCACATTGTCCATTTTATTGGCATAGAGTTGCTTGTAGTAGTTTCTTAGTATGCTTTGTATTACTGTGGTGTGTGCTGTAACTTCTCCTTTTTCATTTCTAATCTTATTGATTTAAGTCCTCTCCCTCTTTTTCTTGATGAGTCTGGCTAAATATTTATCAATTTTGTTTATCTTCTCAAAGAACCAGCTTTTAGTTTTACTGATCTTTGCTATTATTTGTTTCTATTTCATTTACTTCTGCTCTGATCTTTATGATTTATTTCCTTCTACTAACTTTGGGTTTTGTTTGTTCTTCTTTTCCTAGTTCCTTTAGGTGTAAGGTTAGATTGTTTATTTGACATTTTTCTTGTTAACTTGAGGTAGGCTTGTATTGCTATAAACTTCCCTCTTAGGACTATTTTTGCTGCATCCCATAGGTTTTGGATTGTTGTGTTTTCGTTGTGATTTGTCTCTAAGTATTTTTTTATTTCCTCTTTGATTTCTTCAGTGTTCTCTTATTTAGTAATGTATTGTTTAGCCTCCATGTGTTTGTATTTTCTTTACAGATTTTTTCCTGTAATTGATATCTAGCCTCATAATGTTGTGGTCGGAAAAGATACTTGATACAATTTCAATTTTCTTAAATTTACCAAGGCTTGATTTGTGACCCAAGATATGATCTACCCTGGAAAATGTTCCATAAGCACTTGAGAAGAAAGTGTAATCTGCTGTTTTGGGATGGAATGTCCTATAAATATCAATGAAATCTATCTGGTCTATTGTGTCATTTAAAGCTTGTGTTTCCTTATTAATTTTCTGTTTCAATGATCTGTCCATTGGTGTAAGTGAGGTGTTAAACTACCCCACTATTACTGTGTTACTGTCGATTTCCTCTTTTATAGCTGTTAGCAGTTGCCTTATGTATTGAGGTGCTCCTATGTTGGGTGCACATATAATTGTTATATCTTCTTCTTGGATTGATCCCTTGATCATTATGTAGTGTCCTTCCTTGTCTCCTGTAACATTCTTTATTTTAAAGTCTGTTTTAACTGATATGAGTATTGCTACTCCAGCTTTCTTTTGATTTCCATTTGCATGGAATATCATTTTCCATCCTCTCACTTTCAGTCTGTATGTGTCTGTAGGTCTGAAGTGGGTCTCTTGTAGACAGCATATAGATGGGTCTTATTTTTGTATCCATTCAACGAACCTGTCTTTTGGTTGGAGCATTTAATCCATTCATGTTTAAAGTAATTATCAATATGTATGTTTCTATTACCATTTTCTTAATTGTTATGGGTCTGTTTTTGTGGGTCTTTTTCTTCTCTTGTGTTTCCTGCTTAGAGAAATTCCTTTAGCATTTGTTGTAGAGCTGGTATGGTGGTGCTGAATTCTCTTAGCTTTTGCTTGTCTGTAAAACTTTTGATTTCTCCGTCAAATCTGAATGAGATCCTCGCTGGGTAGAGTAATTTTGGTTGTAGGTTCTTCCCTTTCATCACTTTAAATACATCATGCCACTCCCTCTTGCTTGTAGTTTCTGGTTAGAAATCAGCTGTTAACCTTATGGGAGTTGCCTTGTATGTTATTTTTCATTTTGCCCTTGTTGATGTCAATAATTTTTCTTTGTCTTTAATTTTTGTCAATTTGATTACTATGTGTCTCGGCATGTTTCTCCTTGGGTTTATCCTCCCTGGACTCTCTGTGCTTCCTGGACTTGGGTGGCTATTTCCTTTCCCATGTTAGGGAAGTTTTTGACTATAATCTCTTCACATATTTTCTTGGGTCCTTTCTCTCTCTCTTCTCCTTCTGGGACCTCTATAATATGAATGTTGTTACGTTTAATGTTGCCCCAGAGGTCTCTTAGGCTGTCTTCATTTCTTTTCATTCGTTTTTCTTTATTCTGTTCTGTGGCAGTGAATTCCACCATTCTGTCTTCCAGATCACTTATCCGTTCTTCTGCCTCATTTATTCTGCTATTGATTCCTTCTAGTGTATCTTTCTCTTCAGTTATTGTATTGTTCATCTCTGTTTGTCTGTTCTTTAATTATTCCAGGTGTTTGTTCTTTAATTATTCTAGGTCTTTGCTAAACATTTCTTGCATCTTCTTGATCTTTGCCTCCATTCTTTTTCCGAGGTCCTGGATCATCTTCACTATCATTATTCTGAATTCTTTTTCTGGAAGGTTGCCTATCTCCACTACATTTAGTTTTCTGGGGTTTTATCTTGTTCCTTCATCTGGTATATAGCCCTCTGCTTTTCATCTTATCTATCTTTCTGTGAACGTGTTTTTTGTTCCACAGGCTGCAGGACTGTAGCTCTTCTTGCTTCTGCTGTCTGCCCTCTCGCTAATCATTCTTGATACATCATCTCAATTAATCCTCAAAATAAAGACTCTGAAGGGGATCAGAATATTCTACCCCAAAATGTGACACTGGCATAAGGATTATTGTGAGCTAAAGGCAATTAAGAAACAGACACAGGAAAAAAAACTGTCCTCCCCTATCACGCTTAAAAAGGACAGCATAAATTTCCCTTTTTAAAGCTAGCATGAATTTCCATTTGTAAAAAGGTACCATAAAGAGGACCTCAACCCTGGGAGTTGACTCTTATCAAATCAGATGACACCAACTCAAATCTGCATAACAAACCTTACTAAAATAACCTTTATATTCAGTTTAGTTCCCCCCACATAATTACCTTCCCACAATTTACAGCCTCTAAAAGCCTCTTTTCCTTTGTCTTGTCTGGATTCCACAGTTTATCATTCAGTCTCTCTGCTTCTTTGGTCTTCAACTCTTTTCTTTGAAGGTCTCCATATGCATAAGTAATAAACCATTTCTCCTGTTAATCTGTCTTTTGTCAGTTTAATTTACAGGGCCCCGGACAATGAACCTAGGAGGAAAGAGAAAAAGGTTTTTCCTCCCCTAAAGCCTTCTGAATCAGGCACAAGTACAACCCCCCACAAGTACAACATTCCTTATTCTGCAGATAACTAATCAGATTTTCACAGGTAAACTTGCCCAGAGTCACACACAAGTCAAGAAGGGTCAAGAAGGCATTTCAGCACAAGTCTGACTCCGTAGTCTTGAGTACTTAATCGGCGCAAGGTTTGTAACTATAATGTCTATCAGTAAGAGCCCACAAAAAAGCAAGACAAAGCCATGAGCAAATTCATCTGTTCATGTTTATATCTCTGTAAATGAAGTGAATCAAGAACCCTCCACCCATAATTAAACACACTTACAGCCAAAAGAGGATAAATGGAATTGTTCTGAATCTCAAATTCTCTCAGATTACAGGAGGTAACTAGATTAGAAGAGTCTCTGGGATGAAACTCACAAGTAAGGCTAAGGTTTAACAAGTAAATGATTAAAAAGTGCAAACGGATAACATGCACCTACCTTGTGCCATATTAAGCAGTGAGATACTAAAATAAAAAGACATAGCCCCTACCCTCAAGGAGCTTACAATTTACAGGTTCAAAGTTCTTCACTTTAATTCAAGTACGATTTAAACACTAAATTAAGGATGGTTTTCCCAAAAAAGGATCTTAATCTTACCAAAAAAACAGTGTTAAACAAGGTAAGTCTTAAGGCAGGCTAAAATACAAAGTAGAAAAATCCAAGGGCTTTGGAGTCAAACTGAATTCAAATACCTGCTATCAGTTACAATAGGACTCTGGATAAAATAATCTCTCTGAGCCTCTGTTCAGTCACAAAGTTGTTAATGTTTAAAACTATATACAGGGCTTCCCGGGTGGTACAGTGGTTAAGAATCCACCTGCCAATGTAGGGGACACGGATTCGAGCCCTGGTCCAGGAAGATCCCACGTGCCGCGGAGCAACTAAGCCCATGCACCACAACTACTGAAGCCCGCGTGCCTAGAGCCCTTGCTCCACAACAAGAGAAGCCACTGCCATAAGAAGCCCACACACCTCAACGAAGAGTAGCCCCTGCTCACCGCAACTAGAGAAAGCCCGCGTGCAGCAATGAAGACCCAATGCAGCCAAAAATAAATAAATAAAATAAATTTCTTTAAAAAACAACTATATACAAAGGATATCGCATACTGCATGACACATTAAGAGATGGGGCGAGGGATACAGCTCTGGGTAGGAGTTAGGGGAAAGCAAAAAGTACTGTAATTTAGCCAAATGCACTACTACTCTCACTATAAAATTTAAGTATAAAAGGGTAAGGTGTAAAGTATAAAAGGATAAGACATAAAAGGAACACTATCCCTTTAGATGCCTACAAAGAACCATCAAATTTCCTTTCATAAACTCTTAGGTATCTACTGATTACTCTTAAGTGAATCATTATTTTGAAAAACACCTGCAGCTTATTTGTATAGTTCTCAGACAAATCACTTGGATCAGAGGTTTAACTCTGGGGTTCATGATCTAATTTCCATGAATTCCCTGATATGCACAACAGTGTGTGTGTTTTGGGGGACAGGGCCAAACGACCATAAGACTCACAAAAGATTAACAGACAGTTAAGTTTACATGTCCAGTATTTATAAAGTAGAATTTACAGTTTTCAATGTGAGGCAATTTGAAGAAACTCAATAGTTTATGCTAAAAGAGTATGGCATTATCTAGTAAGTTGACCATTCCCCTATGCTATCATCCAGCAATTTCACTCCTAATTATATACTTTGAACAGTGATGTCAATAGAACTTTCTGCAATAATGGAAATATTCTATATCTGCATTGTGCAATAATAACATAGCCACTGGCCATATATGGTTATGAAGCACTTGAAATGTGGCTAGTGTAACTGAAGAGCTGAATTTTTAATTTTAGTTAATTTAAATTTAAATAGTCATGATTGGGATTGACATATATACACTAATATGTAGAAAATAGATAACTAATAAGAACCTGCTGTATAAAAAAATAAATGAAATTCAAAGATAAATAAATAAATAGTCATGTGGCTAATGGCTACCATACTAGAGAGCACAGCCCTAGAGAAACACATGTACATATTAACCTTGATAGACTAAACGTGCAAGGACATTCATGGTAACATTACTCATAATAACCAAAAGCTAGAAACAACTCACCAACAGTAATACAGTTAAATAAACTGTGATATATTATTTTTTTAAATAAACTTATAATTCTGTAATATTATAAGTACAATCCCACAATTTATTTGCATATTATTTGAGCAATTCTCTGACTCTGCCCGTTTCAAACAACTACTAAATTCTCTTAATCCAACCTAATCTCTAAGGGACTGTCCATACTTATTTCAAAGCCAGACCTTTGAGGGCAGTGACTTTATCTAATACTTCTCTATATCCTGCCCAAAGTCTTCACATTGTAAGTATTCAGTATTTACCTATAATTTTCTGAATAAACTAGTTAGGAAATCTGAGGCAGACAAAAGTGTGCAAAAGTGAACGATGATTACTTGTAGAACAAAGGAAAACCAACTCCTTATACATAAATATCATACAGATAATATAACCAATGTAAAGCAGAATTTTAAAAATCTGCTTAAAAACAGCCAACTTTTCTTTCATATTAAGTATAATACAATTATATTCTAAGCTGTAACTGTATTTAAATAATAATACAAAGTTTTCTTAGTAAAATTTGATAAGACTTTGCAACAGCTTCTGTTTAAGCTTTAGGGGGAAAATGGAGAATGTGGGACAAGAAAACTAGATTTCTGGGAGTCCAGATGCAGGTGATAACAGAGCTAACAAACCAAGCAATGGTGCAATGAAAAGAGTACTAGAAAGATTATGCATCTGGTATGTGAGATCCAACCCTAGTCCTGCCACCAACTACTGGCACAAAATTATTTCAACATCCACCTATGCGGCATCTCTGCCTCTGATCTGTGAAGGAGCACAAAATTTTTTTTTGGAGGGGAGTTAAAAATCTCGAATCCAGCTTTATCTTGACAGTAACTCAGAAAGAAAGAAAAACAACTTTCTGACGCTTCCCTTATGTCCCAAACATTACACAAAAATGAGTACCTAAATACGGGTACTTTTTAAGTACAACCAAATCCTAGCAGAGCACCTAGTTCAGTTCACTCACAGGAGGCAGTCAATTAACTTAAATGAATGCAGTCTTAAAGGCACTTCTGAAGCACACAAAATACAGAAAACCTACTTTTTAGGTCAAATTAAAGTAATGCATTTTAAGTGACATTATCAAACATTTTTTGTGACAATGTAAAATCTTCAAAACATGAAATTATATTTCAACACAAATTCTCAATTTTTTTCATGTGAAGTTTCTGATACTATTGTGAAACCAAACAGTTATAACTTATATGGCCAAAAAGCATAATTCAAAAGATAATTTAGCTATAAACACAACTATAATTTCTAATATTTGGAATAACTAATTAGATATACTACACACTGTAAAATAATATAAAATGGTGGGGTGGTGGGAGCAAATATTTATTGAGTATCTACTATGTGTCAGAATATTTTGCTCAGTGCCTTCCATACCCTATTTTTAACCTTTTAAATCATCTTCCGAGGTGGCCACATGTTAAAGATAAGGAAAGTGAGGGCTGGGCTGGGAATTAGAGCATGGAATAACCTCCCAACTCAGCTGACCCTAAGGGTCTTTCTGCTACATTACTATAATTATTTTCATTTCTCCTGCTAACTTTTTGCCCAAAACCAAAGTAGGAAAACTAAGCCCACAGGCCAAATCAAGGCATACCCTGATTTTAATAAACAAAGTTTTACTGGAACACAGTCACATTCGTTTGGCCATCTTTGCACTGTAACAGCAGAGTTGAGGACCTGCAGCAGAAATTATATGATCTGCAAAGCTTAAAATATTCACTATCTTGCCCTTTAAAGAAACTGGTCAACCCCTGCCTTAAAGGATCAATACTGCCAAGAACCTCAGAGGCCTCAAAACTTCGATATTTAGGGTCTTTGAGACAACTAATAACTTAAGAAGGAACTTTAAAATTATGTGGGAGAAATTGCTTGAATTTTTATAGTGGTTAAATCATATGATAAGCCCAAATTTATAAAAATGATAAAATTAAACAGCTTGATTATGAAGTTACTGAAACCTTCTTCTTTTTTTTTTTTTTTTTTTTAGCCGCGCTGCACAGCATGCGGGATTTCAGTTCCCCGATCAGGGATCGAACCTGTGCCCCCGGCAGTGGAAGCACAGAGTCCTAACCACTGGACCACCAGGGAACTCCCCATGAAATCTTATTCTTAATAATTAAACTGTCTTCTGTAGTCTGAACTGATGGAGGAAAAATTTCACAATTCAACGTACTAAAGAATATTTAATAAGCATGCATCTTTTTACTATGTACCCACATTTTTCATGAAAGAATATCTTCAGTATAGCAAAACAGAGCCTGGCTTTTTCTTATAAGTACTTTATTTTATATTTCATTCACACTTTTTAATACATTCACTTAATTCATTATACTTGGACCAAGCCAAACATTTATGTGATCACTCAAGGGTCTATTATTGATCTTCCGGTGTTGAGGAAGGAGCCTGTTTTTTTCCTGTGGTTGTTTTCATTCCAAGTAAAAAAAATCTCCTAATTAAATCATTTTATCTTCATTCAAAATATACTTACTATCCAAATACATTTAAACAACTTGCCTAAATTGAGCCAGCATGAGGAATGCTTGATTACAGTGTCACAAATAATATTTCCTTTCTCCATTTAGTAATTTTAAAGAAGAGTCCTCCAGTGGTACAGTCTATAAACTCCAGTATAGACAGATCAAGAAAACTTAAGTCCTACCAACATGTAAAATTTACACAACTGTTAATGAATACCTTGATTTATCTGACTTTATAAACACTTTGGTTCACAAAATCTTATGTTCAGTTTCCTTGTTTATTTTTAAGAAAAATGTTAATGTCAAAGAAAAATAATCCAAAATGATTTAGTTTGTAACAACGCTGGAGTTATTCCCAGAAACATGCAAGGCTGCATCAAATAAAAATTAATCAGTGTAATTCACCATATTAACAGATTAAAGAAAAAAATTCAAATGGTCACCTCAATAGATGTAGAAAAGCATCTGACAAAATTCAACATCCATTCATGATTTAAAAAAAAAACAACCCAAACCCTCAGCAACCTCAGAACAGAAGGAAACTTCCTTAACCTGACTTAGAGAATCTACAAAATGACCTATATCTAACATTATATTTTAAAGGTGAAAGACTGAATGCTTTAAGATTGTGAACAAGGCAAGGATGTTCCCTTTCAACACTCCTAATCAATATCTCACTGGAACTCCTAGACTGCAAAGTCAAGACAAAGAAAAGACATACATATTAGAAAGAAACATTTCTCTATTCATAGATGACATGACTATCTCCAGAAACATTTCGCTATTCATAGATGACATGACTATATCCTTAGACAAATCCCAAGAAATATACAGGAAAAAGCTCCTTAAAGTTATAAATGAGTTTAGTAAAAACGCAGGATACAAAGTCAACATACAAAAATCAATTATACTAGCAATGATCAATTGGAAACCCAAGTTTTTAAAAATGATCATTTACAATAGGACTAAAAAACTGAAATGCTTAGGTATACATCTAATATTTGCAGGATCTACATGTTGAAAACTACAAAACATTCATGAAAGAAATCAAAGACTTAAACAAATGGAGAGAAATACCATGTTCATAGATTGGAAAACTCTACCTTGTTAAGATGTCAATTATCAAGTTAATCTATAGATTTAATACAGTCTCAATCAAAATCCTAGCAGAATTTTTTTTGATATATCAACAAGCTGATTCTAAAATTTAAGCAAAAGAGCTAAAAGAGCTAAAACAGTTTTGAAGGAAAAACAAGTTGGAGAACTCACATTACCTGATTTCAAGCCTTAATTTTAAAGCTATATTAATCAAGACACTATGATATTGGCCAAAAAAAATAGATCAATGGAACACAGGAGTCTAGAAATAGACCCACACAAATGTAGTCAAATGGTTTTTGACCAAGAGACAAAGGCAATTCAATGGAGAAGAATAGTCTTTTCAACAAATGGTCATGGAACAACTGAATAAACGAAACTCAACCTAAACCTTTCTTTATACAAAAATTAACTCAGGACTTCCCTGGTGGCACAGTGGTTAAGAATCCGCCTGCCAGTGCAGGGGACATGGGTTTGAGGCCTGGTCCAGGAAGATCCCACATGCCACGGAGCAACAAAGCCTGTGGGCCACTACTACTGAGCCTACGCTCTAGAGTCCAAGAGCCACAAATACTGAGTCCGCATGCCTAGAACCCGTGCTCCTCAACAAGAGAAGCCACCGCAATGAGAAGCCCACACACCACAACCAAGAGTAGCCCCTGCTCGCCGCAACTAGGGAAAGCCTGCGCACAACAACGAAGACCCAACGCAGCCAAAAATAAAAAGAAGAAAATTCAATTTAAAAATGGGAAAAGATTTGGAATTTGGACACTTCACCAAAGAAGATATACAGATAGCAAATAAGCAAAGAAGAGATGATCATCATCATTATTCATGAGAAAAATGCAAATAAAAACCCCAATGAAATACTGCTATATACCTATTAGAGTGACTAAAATTAAAAAGGTTGATCATACCAAGTGTTGATGAGGATGTAAAGTAACTGAACACTCATACATTGCCAGTGGGACTACAATTCAGCCTCTTTGGAAAACCAGCTTTACAGTGTATAGTTTCCTATGCTGCTTTAACAAATTACCACACATTTAGTGGCTTAAAACAACGTAAATTTATTATTCTCAGGTTCTGTAGGTTAAATATCTGACACAGGTCTCTCTGGGCTAAAATCAAGTTGCTGGCAGAGCTACAGTCTTTTCTGGGAGTTCTAAAGGTTAATCCATTTCCTGGCCTTTTCTTGCTTTTAGAGACCACCACATTCCTTAGCTTGTGCCCCAAATTCTCCAACCTCAAAACTAAGAACTCTGCATTTCTGTCCCTGCTTTCATTGTTACATCTTTCTGACTCTATCTTCTCTTTCCCCTTTAAAGACCTTCAGGATACACCAGCACAGCATCTGGATAATCCCAGGATAAACTCCCTATTTTAAAGTCAGTTGATTAATTCCATCTGCAACTTTCATTCACCTTTGCCATGTAACCTAATTTATTCACAGGTTCTAGGGATTAGAACATCTTTGTAGGCCATTATTCGGCCCACCACAGTTTTTTTTTTAAATAAACATACACTTCCCAGAAATTTCACTTGAAGGTGCTTATCCAAGAGAAATGAAGGCTTATGTTCACGTAAAAACCTGTTGGCAAAGATTTATAGCAGCTTTATTCATAGTCCAAACAAACAAACAAAAAACTCAAATGTCTTTCAACTGGTGGATGGATAAATAAATTGTGATACATCCATACAATGGAATACTACATTCAGCAATACAACAGAAGAAACTGCTGATACACTCAACAACATGGACTGCCACTCAGGTGTATTACGCTAAATGAAAGAAGCCAGACTCAAAAGGCTAAACACTGTATGATTCCATTACCTGATATTCCAGAAAAGACAAACTACAGGGAAAGACAACATCAGATGCCAGGGGTTAAGGGTGGGGGAAGAGCTGACTACAAAAGAGCAGCTCAAGGAAATTGCAGGTGCTGGAACTGTTGTGTATCTTGACTTTGGTAGTTGCACAGCTCTATGCATTTGTCAAGAAAATTGTACAACAAAAAGAGTTAATTTCACTTCACGTAAATTAAAAATAAAGTTAAAACCTCTGTGAAAGAAGGAAAATAATTATATCATTTGTCACCCATCAGATTGGCACAAATTTAAAAATCTGACAATGCCAATCTGACAATTCCAAGTTTGGACAAGGATGACTCATATACTGTTGGCAGGTATGTAAATTGCTACAACTTTAGAGGATAATTTGGCTGCAGCTAGTAAAGTTGAAAATGCACATCAACCTATGGCCCAGCAATTCATTCTAGGGAAAACTTCACAAATGTGCTCAAGGGGATATGCACAGGGATGTTCATTAAACATTGTCTGAAATATTGAAAAACTGAAAACAACCCTTCAGTCAGGGAATGAATTAATTGTGGTTAGTGGTTATTTAAAACAGAAAAGGAAAGAAAATGCAAGATGGAAAAAAAAAATCAAAGAAGGGTAACTTATTGGTTTGTTTATTTAACAATAGTATATAGTGAAAAGAACAGTGTACTTGGAATCTGAAGGCAAGCATATTAGCACTTAGTTCCAACTCTGCCACTAACTAGTCTGTCTATAAACCTCACCTTCCTTTTCCTGGAAAATGAAGAGGTTAGACTATACAAAGACTAAGATTATTTCCAACTCAACAAGAACACTGATACAAAAAAATGGACCAACTTTCTTGGCATGTCTGTGATGAGCTTTTTAATCATATAATAATAATTTAGAAAGACCATACAAACTCCTAAACTCACCCTACTGACTTGGGTAACCCTCATATCCTTTCGCATTTTAACATTCTAAACAAGTTAATATTAATGAGTCCACCTTGTCAAGTTCAGATCAGTCTGGCCAAAAGTCATTGAAGTACATGGTAAGATTTACTTGATTTTGCTTTAACAAAGATAAAATGACATATTGCTTTCCGTATTTTTTGCCTGTTTCACCTACAGAGTTCCTACATTATAATTTAATAGCTTTCACCTTCTACAATAGTATAAAAAGTCTTTTAAAACTTATAGGGACTTCCCTAGTGGCACAGCGGTTAAGAATCCGCCTGCCAATGCAGGGGACATGGGTTCCAGCCCTGGTCCGGGAAGATCCCACATGAGCAGAGAAACTAAGTAAGCCCGCGCGCCACAACTACTGAGCCTGCGCTCTAGAGCCCGCGTGCCACAACTACTGAGCCCGCAAGCCACAACCACTGAAGCCTGCACGCCTAGAGCCCGTGCTCCTCAACATGAGAAGCCACCGCAATGAGAAGCCCGCACACCGCAACGAAGAGTAGCCCCCGCTCGCTGCAACTAGAGAAAGCCTGCTCTCGGCAACGAAGACCCAACGCAGCAATTAAAAAAAAAAAAAATTGTAATATGCCAAGTCCACAGGAATCTAGTAAAAAATCAGTAGTTCATAATCCAAAAAGCTTATTTAACAATTTCATTATCCCAGTACTAATACTTCAAAGACACCAATAACCAACATGCCATTTGTTCCTATTGCAGAATTTATTACGTTATTAATTTCCGGTATAATCCAAAGGCATAATTAGAATACTATCATTAACATATACACTTTTAAAAAACCCAAATATTAACTCCTTTCACCTTGTCATTAAAATCAAACTTTCAAAATTCTTGTGCTACAGGCTTTCCAAATCTAAATTCTCACAATCCTAAACGAGTATGGAGACAAAACACACACTATGTACTACTAGAAACCTTCTGGCTATCAGATTTTAATTTCAGCGCCAAATGCCAAGAAAAACCTTTCGACCGAAACCTAAATTCGAACACCTTACCGTATGTCAATCAACTAAACAGAGGTGAATTATTATCATTAGGAAGTTACATAATCTGCACCAAAGATTGTTTAAAGCCTCTCATTAAAAGCAGCTTAAAACAACTTACAATCTTCAAAGTTCACCTTGCAAACTTAGAGTAAATTATCAGAAACCATGAAGAAGATTAGGCTCTTCTTGAAAATGGTTACGAGGAAGCAAGTTGTTTATTTGTTTAAAGAACGCAGCGAGCAGCCGAATACCAGCAGCTGAGTCGGGCAGAGAAACGCCAACTACATTCCGTCTTCTAAAGAAAAGTGTTCTTCGCCCCGCCGATCTCCCGGACCCTGCCTGGAGGGAGTCAGGAGAGTCGCTAACTCGGGAGCGCGGTCGCAGAGAGAAGGCGCCTCCCTGCACCTCGGGCCGGCCGGGCAGGAGCCCCCGCCGAGGTGAGTCGTTCACCAAGCCAGAGGGAGCGGGCACCGCCAGACAGCGTTCCTCCGAGGGACAAAGGTTGGGCTCACGCCCTCCGCTGCCGGCCCGGCGCCGGCTGCCTGCAGCAGCCCGGGGTCCCGCCCGGGCCCGGCGCGTGGGGGAGGGGGTGAGCCCGGCTGCCCCTCCCCCGGCCGCTCGCTGGGACCTGTTGATTAAGACCTCCACACCGAGCCGCTGCCGGTCCGCCTCTTACCTCCGCGCCACGGCGGCCGCCGCTTCTCCCGCCCTGGCCTCTCCCAAACACTGCAGAAACGACAGTTCCCCCGCGGCACTTAAAATACCGGATAAAGAATCCAGAAACTCGCGATTCCCCACCTCACAATCCTTAGTCCCCGCCCCCGCCCCACCGCCAGTCGCCGCCGTCGCCGCAGCCGCCCCCGCCGCCCGCAGCGACTCCACCTCGAGACCGCGCACGCGCTCCCGGCGCTGTTAGGCAGAGAGCCTGGCGCGGTTCGCCCAATCCCGAGCCGGCGCGGAGAAAGGGCCCGCTCATTGGACCGCTCCGCAACTCCGGGGGCCGGATCGCACACGCACTCGTGCGCCTCAAGTGGAAAAAGCGAAGTTCTTCGCGCTCAGTCGCTGGGGAACAGCTTTCGGCTAGAGTCTGCGGGCCAGGTTGTGGGAGGACGTGAGGTTTCCTTGAGACGCAATGGGCGGGTTAACGCTCTTGCAGACCTTTCTTCTCTCCCTGAATGTCTGTCAGCTCCTGAAGAAAATCTGATTCCTCTTGAGGCGACTCCTCGTGTCCTGTGAAACACATCACACAATATAACATTTGTGTAAAAAAGAACCACGACATACCTGAACACCTGGATGTGTGTAGTGTCCCACAAAAGAATTCTCTGCTACCACGGAAGACGCCACAAAGTTAGTATGTAGGACCGAGTTCTGAAAACCAGATAGGAAGGTGCCAAGGGCCACAGCTGTTTCACAAAACTCAAGTCCCTGGCTCAACCCACATCCAACGCAAGGAAATCCAGATAAACAGTCTTCAGGATTCCCTAGAAACAGCCATATCCAAAAAAGAAAAAAAAAAAAAAAGGTTTGCATGTGTGTGAAGAGAGATCTAGTTCATTTTCTAAGTTCTTAAATGCATAAAATAAGTAATAATTCAAGAAATTTCCTTTGGTTCCTCAATGAATTTTTTTCCCCTTTAGCTCGGGGTTTCTCAACCTCAGCGCTATTGGCATTTGGACCAAATAATTCTTTCTTTGGGGACTGTCCTGTGCAATTTAGGATGTGTAGCAGCACCCCTGCTCTCTTACCCACTAGATACCAACAGCACCACTACCCCCATTTGTGACCCTCAAAAATGCCTCTAAACGTTGCCAAAGATCTTCTGGGGGACAAACTCACTTCCATTTGAGAACCACTGATCTAGCTGTTCAAAGAAACGGCCTCCTTATAAAGTAGTCTTTCTACCCATGCCTTCCAATTGCCTGGCCTCAAGCAGTTTTGCAAAAGACCCCACCCATATGAACCCTGCAGCTACCTAGCCTTGCTTCCCCAGCTGCTTGGACTCCTCTGTCACAGAGCCCCATCCTAATAAAATGCTGACAACTCTCTGAGATAGCAGCTACTGACCTAAAAATATGTGGAAATTCCTTTGTGAAATGCTATACAAATGTTAATTATTATTTTTACTTTCTAAAGGTATTTTCATCTTAAAAAAGGGTAGAACCTATGGCAAATTAAAAATTTATTCTCTGGTAAATAGAGCCATTCCCGGAATCCCAAAATCACTCAAATTACTGGTCTCGTGTGCAAAAAATGAAGGATAGCTGGAAGAATGGAAGGTATAGAAACTGGAGGCAAGGTGATTGGATTTGAGTTTCAGCTTTGAAATTAACTAGTTCTGTGATATGGGTGCGTGACAAGTTTCCTGGGCCTAAATTTTCTCATGTGTAAATTAACAAGTTAACAACTTTTTCTTTTTTCTAGTTTTAAGATTCTGGAAGCCTCTGCTTATGTAATCTAACATGGATAGCATAGGGAGTTAAGAAAATATAATCTTCATCCCAAAATAGAATGAAATGGGCAACCTGTGGTTTAAACCCTCCTGTCAGAAGGCACTTTACCCCCTGAATCACCCTGGCAAATTTATAACTAAGTACTTTGGATGAATAATGAAAGCCAAACTGTAAAATCAAGTGAACGGTGCAGAGTAACCATAGTAAATACCCTTCCTCCTTCCTCATCTTGGCATCTGTTCGGTCTATCATCTGACAACAGCTTCTATTACATGTTGATGTAATAAAATGTTGTGCTGTTTATTTCATTAAAGGCTTGGGGGAAATATATTAATATTGCATTTCAGATATTTTCAGCAGGTCTGAAATCTCAGTTTTCAAGATTCATTAACGGTTATATGTGAAATTCTTAACTAAGGCTATTATATCCCTTTGGTCTTATCACCTCTGTGTAGTAGTGAAATCTGAGTTTTCATAACTGAAAATAATAGCCTAATCACCTTATAATTGTATGAACCAGATGATCAGAAATAATGTAAATTAAAAGAAGAATACTCACTGATTCACATATGAGAAGTTATGAAACAACAAATTAGTAGGTACATTAATTATTAAACAAATATCTAAAATTTTTATCAATGCAAAAAAAAACCAGAAAGCAAACCAACAAACCATGAACTTTTCTAATTTAATTGGGTTTAGTTATTATTATTTTGATATTTTATAGTACTTCTTAACCTTTCATAAACCTACCTAAAAATATTATGTCCCTAAGCTAAGAACACTCTGCAGTTGTTGCCATGTGGAACGGGAGGTCCCACTGTCGGCAGTTAGCATCAGTATCATTCAGTATAGGTCAGTATCATTTGACTCAATTGACTTCAATAAATATTCACTCATTAATTTAAAACATGTATACTGAGTACTTCCTATGTGCTTAGAACTGGGCTATAGGGAATCAAAACATGTGACAGCTCCTGTCCTGGACTATAAAAAGGTGAGGAAAGGGAAAAGTAAGGCAAGTTCATATAGGTAAGATACAAGGGAAAATATGGTAAATGAAAATAAGGTGCTCTATGGACTTAGAGAAAGGTAGTCTTATACTAAGAGAAACTTTACTAGCTTCTAATGACAGGGGGGTAGAGAGAGGGACAGAGAGTAAACTACAATGAAAATACCCACAGTAATAGGAAAACCGAGATCTTACACATGGCTTTAGAAAGATAGATATAAAATTTTTAATCAATTTGAATGACTGAGTACAGTCCACAGAGACAAACATGGGCTCATATGGGAACAGCAAGTAGTCTACAATAACTTCAGGCTAGGATATTCAATATATAGGATATTAATCATTTATCACACTTTTATTTGTACCCTTCTTAGCTGGTCCTTTGCTAGGATGAAGATGTATATATAAATAAAACATGACCCAGGAAAATTTTTATTTTGGAGAGAGGTAGTAGGCAAATTTGGAGGTTGGAAATTTTTCTAATGAAGGGAAGTCCAAGACTGAATGCCAAGAGAAAGGAAATCAAATTTGTTCTCCTTGAAAAAGGGCTATAAAGTGACCCACATCTTTTCCTCACCAAGCTCCCAATCAAATCTCTATTTTGTTAGTGTGTTAATCTCACCTGTCACTTTGATTCATATCCATATGTGAATACCTGTCTGAGACTGAGTCTGGAGTGGTACCTGTGCTCAACTCCAAAGAGCTGAACTCTAATGCCTCTTCTAGCCTCTCTTGCACTCACTCTGATTGAGATTTAACTCCACCACTGAGTCAAAACAGCCTTTCTCAAGAGCAGCTTTCCTAAATGCAAAGGTCAATGCTCAGTCCTCATCTTCCTTGACCTGCCAGCAGCGTTTGACACTGTTGAGCATTTTCTCCATTTTATCCTCTGGGCTCCCGAAGTACCACTCTAGCTTCTTGTCCTACCCACTGCATCCTCCTGTTCAGTCTCCTTCGCTGGTTCTTTTTTATATCCCCCTGAATGCTAAAAGTTGGAGTGTCCCAGGGCTCTCACATGGAATATTTTACTTCTCTGTCTGCCTGGGATTGAACAAACAGCCCTAACATTTACTAGCTGTTTAATCAGAAGAAAGTTACTTAATTTCTCTAAGACTCAATTTCCTCATCTATAAATTGAGAATAATAAAATTAGCTACCTCCAGTGGTTATAGGGACTAAATGAAATGTATATGTAAAGTGCTTAGAACAGTGCCCGACACTGTATGCATTAACTATTTGTCCTTATTCTTTTTTTTTCATTCAGTCACCAAAATCATTTATTATAATGATATATTTAATCATTTGGCTTAGTTTTGTTAAATTTTTTCTTAATTTAATTTATTTTTAATACAACAAGTTCTTATTAGTTACCTATTTTATAGATATTAGTGTATATATGTCAATCCCAATCTCCCAATTCATCCCACAACCACCAGTATCCCCGCCACATTCCCCCGTTGGTGTCCATACGTTTGTTCTCTATATCTCTGTCTCTATTTCTGCCTTGCAAACTGGTACATCTGTACCATTTATCTAGGTTCCACATATATGCGTTAATATACGATATTTGTTTTTCTCTTTCTGACTGACTTCACTCTTTAGGACAGTCTCTAGATCCATCCACGTCTCTAAAAATGACCAAATTTCGTTCATTTTTATGGCTGAGTAATATTCCATTGTATATATATATCACATCTGCTTTAACCATTCATCTGTCGATGGGCATTTAGGTTGCATCCATGACCTGGCTATTGTAAATAGTGCTGCAATGAACATTGGGGTGCATGTGTCTTTTTGAATTATGGTTTTCTCTGGATATATGCCCAGTAGTGGGATTCTTGGGTCATATGGTAACTCTATTTTTAGTTTTTTAAGGAACATCCATACTGTTCTCCATAGTGGCTGTATCAATTTACATTCCCACCAACAGTGCAAGAGTGTTCCTTTTCTCCACACCCTCTCCAGCATTTGTTGTTAGGAGGTTTTTTGATGATGCCCATTCTAACTGGTGTGAGGTGATACCTCATTGTAGTTTTGATTTGCATTTCTCTAATAATTAGTGATGTTGAGCATCTTTTCATGTACTTCTTGGCCATCTGTATGTCTTCTTTGGAGAAATGTCTATTTAGCTCTTCTGCCCATTATTGGATTGGGTTGTTTGCTTTTTAATATCGAGCTGCATGAGCTGTTTATATAGTTTGGAGATTAAACCTTTGTCTGTTGATTGGTTTGCAAATATTTTCTCCCATTCTGAGGGTTGTCTTTTTGTCTTGTTTATGGTATCCTTTGCTGTGGAAAAGCTTTTAAGTTTCATTAGGTCCCATTTGTTTATTTTTGTTTTTATTTCCATTACTCTAGGAGGTGGATCAAAAAAGATCTTGCTGTGATTTATGTCAAAGAGTGTTCTTCCTATGTTTTCCTCTAAGAGTTTTATACTGTCTGGTCTTACATTTAGGTCTCTAATCCATTTTGAGCTTATTTTTGTGTATGGTGTTAGGGAGTGTTCTAATTTCATTCTTTTACATGTAGCTGTCCAGTTTTCCCAGCACCACTTACTGGAGACACTGTTTTTTCTCCATTGTATATCCTTGCCTCCTTTGTCATAGATTAGTTGACCATAGATGCGTGAGTTTATCTCTGGGCTTTCTATCCTGTTCCATTGATCTATATTTCTGTTTTTGCACCAGTACCATATTGTCTTGATTACTGTAGCTTTGTAGTATAGTCTGAAGTCAGAGCGTCTGATTCCTCCAGCTCCATTTTTTTCCCTCAAGGCTGCTTTGGCTATTCGGGGTCTTTTTTGTATCCATACAAATTTTCAGATTTTTTGTTCTAGTTTTGTAATAAATGCCACTGGTTATAGTAGAGTCATTTTCACAATGTTGATTCTTCCAATCCAAGAACACGGTATATCTCTCCATCTGTTTGTGTCATCTTTGATTTCTTTCATCAGTGTCTTATAGTTTTCTGAGTACAGGTCTTTTACCTCCTTAGGTAGGTTTATTCCTAGGTATTTTATTCTTTTTGTTGCAATGGTGAATGGGATTGTTACCTTAATTTCTCTTTCTGAAGTTTCGTTGTTAGTGTATAGGAATGCAAGAGATTTCTGTGCATTAATTTTGTATCCTGCAACTTTACCAAATTCATTGATTAGCTCTAGTAGTTTTCTGGTGGCATCTTTAGAATTTGCTATGTATAGTATCACGTCATCTGCAAAGACTGACAGTTTTACTTCTTCTTTTCCAATTTGTATTCCTTTTATTTCCTTTTCTTCTCTGATTGCTGTCACTAGGACTTCCAAAACTGTGTTCAATAATAATGGCGAGAGTGGACATCCTTGTCTTGTTCCTGATCTTAGAGGAAATGTTTTCAGTTTTTCACCATTGAGAATGATGTTTGTTGTGGGTTTGTCATATATGGCCTTTATTATGTTGGGGTAGGTTCCCTCTATGCCCACTTTCTGGAGAGTTTCTATCATAAATGGGTGTTGAATTTTGTCAAAAGCTTTTTCTGCATCTATTGAGATGATCATATGGTTTTTATTCTTCAATTCGTTGATGTGGTGTATCACATGGATTGATTTGTGTATATTGAAGAATCCTTGCATCCCTGGGATAAATCCCAGTTGATCGTGGTGTATGATCCTTTTAATGTGCTGTTGGATTCTGTTTGCTAGTATTTTGTTGAGGATTTTTGCATCTATATTCATCAGTGATATTGGTCTGTAATTTTCTTTTTTTGTAGTATCTTTATTTGGTTTTGGTATCAGGGTGATGGTGGCCTCGCAGAATGAGTTTGGAAGTATTCCTTCCTCTGCTGTATTTTGGAAGAGTTTGAAAAGGATGGGTGTTAGCTCTTCTCTAAATATTTGATAGAATTCAACTGTGAAGCCAACTGGTCTTGGACTTTTGTTTGTTAGAAGATTTTTAATCACAGTTTCAATTTCATTACTTGTGATTGGTCTGTTCATATTTTCTATTTCTTCTTGGTTCAGTCTTGGAAGGTTATATCTTTCTAAGAATTTATCCATTTCTTTCAGGTTGTCCATTTTATTGGCATAGAGTAGTAGTCTCTTATGATCCTTTGTATTACTGTGGTGTGTGTTGTAACTTCTCCTTTTTCATTTCTAATATTATTGATTTGAGTCCTCTCCCTCTTTTTCCTGATGAGTCTGGCCAAAGATTTATCAATTTTGTTTATCTTCTCAAAGAACCAGCTTTTAGTTTTATTGATCTTTGCTATTGTTTTATATGTTTCTGCTTCATTTATTTCTGCTCTGATCTTTATGATTTCCTTCTACTAACTTAGGATTTTGTTTGTTCTTCTTTCTCTAGTTCCTGCAGGTGTAAGGTTAGATTGTTTTAGATTTTTCTTGTTTCTTGAGGTAGGATTCTATTGCTATAAACTTCCCTCTTAGTACTGCTTTTGCTGCATCCCATAGGTTTTGGATCATTGTGTTTTCATTGTCATTTGTCTCTAGGTATTTTTTGATTTCCTCTTTGATTTCTTCAGTGATCTCTTGATTATTTAGTAACGTATTGTTTAGCCTCCATGTTTTTGTGTTTTTTACGGTTTTTTTTTCCCTGTAGTTGATTTCTAATCTCATAGCGTTGTAGTCAGAAAAGATGCTTGATGTGATTTCAATTTTCTTAAAGTCACCAAGGCTTGATTTGATCTATCCAGGAGAATATTCTGTGTGCACTTGAAAAGAAAGTGTAATCTGCTGTTTTCAGGTGCAATGTCCTATAAATATCCATGAACTCTATCTGGTCTATTGTGTCATTTAAAGCTTGTGTTTCTTTATTAATTTTCTGTCTGGATGATCTGTCCATTGGTGTAAGTGAAGTGTTAAAGTCCCCCACTATCATTGTGTTACTGTCAATTTCCTCTTTTATAGCTGTTAGCAGTTGCCTTATGTATTGAAGTGCTCCTATGTTGGGTGCATTTATATTTATAATTGTTATGTCTTCTTCTTGAATTGATCCCTTGATCATTATGTAGTGTCCTTCCTTGTAACATTCTTTACTTTAAAGTCTATTTTATTGATATGAGTATTGCTACTCCTCTTTCCTTTGATTTCCATTTGCATGGAATATCATTTTCCATCCTCTCACTTTCAGTCTGTATGTGTCCATAGGTCTGAAGTGGCTCTCTTGTAGACAGCATATACACGGCTCTTGTTTTTGTATACAGTCAGGGAGCCTGTGTCTTTTGGTTGGAGCATTTAATCCATTCACATTTAAGGTAATTATCGATATGTATGTTTCTATTACCATTTTCTTAATTGTTATGTGTTTGTTTTTGTGGGTCTTTTTCTTCTCTTATGTTTCCTGCTTAGAGAAGTTCCTTTAGCATTTGTTGTAGATCTGGTTTGGTGGTGATGAATTCTCTTAGCTTTTGCTTGTCTGTAAAGCTTTTGATTTCTCCATCGAATCTGAATGAGATCCTTGCCAGTTAGAGTAATCTTGGTTGTAGGTTCTTTCCTTTCATCACTTTAAATATATCGTGCCACTCCTTTCTGGCTTGTAGAGTTTCTGGTTAGAAATCAGCTGTTAACCTTATGAGAGTTCCCTTGTATGTTATTTTTCATTTTTCCCCTGTTGATTTCAATAATTTTTCTTTGTTTTTAATTTTTGTCAGTTTAATTACTATGTGTCTTGGCGTGTTTCTCCTTGGATTTTTCCTGCCTGGGACTATCTGTGCTTCCTGGACTTGGATTGCTATTTCCTTTCCCGTGCTAGGGAAGTTTTCGACTGTAACCTCTTCCAATATTTTCTCAGGTCCTTTATCTCTCTCTTCTCCTTCTGGGACCCCTATAATGTGAATGTTGTTGCATTTAATGTTGTCCCAGAGGTCTCTTAGGCTGTCTTCTTTCCTTTTATTCCTTTTTCTTTATTCTGTTATGTAGCAGTGAATTCCACCATTCTGTCTTCCAGTTCACTTATCCGTTCTTTTGCCTCAGTTATTCTGTTATTGATTCCTTCTAGTGTATTTTTCATTTCAGTTATTGTATCGTTCATCTCTGTTTGTTCTTTAATTATTCTAGGTGTTTGTTCTTTTTTTTTTTTTTTTTGCGGTATGTGGGCCCCTCACCATTGTGACCTCTCCCATCGTGGAGCACAGCCTACGGATGCACAGGCTCAGCGGCCATGGCTCACAGGCCCAGTCGCTCTGCGGCATGTGGGATCCTCCCGGACCAGGGCACGAACCCGTGTCCCCTGCATCGGCAGGTGGACTCTCAACCACTGCACCACCAGGGAAGCCAGGTGTTTGTTCTTTAATTCTGCTCGGTCTTTGTTAAACGTTTCTTGCATCTTCCCTTTCTTTACCTCCATGCTTTTTCTGAGGTCCTGGATCATATTCACTATCATTATTCTGAATTCTTTTTTGGAAGGTTTCCTATCTCTACTTCATTTAGTTGTTTTTCTGGGGTTTTATCTTATTCCTTCATCTGGTACATAGTCCTCTGCCTTTTCATTTTGTCTGTCTTTCTGTAAATGTGGTTTTTGTTCCACAGGCTGCAGGATTGTAGTTCTTCTTGCTTCTGCTGTCTGCCCTCTGGTGGATGAGGCTATCTAAGAGGCTTGTGCAAGCTTCCTGATGGGAGGGACTGATGGTGGGTAGAGCTAGGTGTTGCTCTGGTGGGCAGAGCTCAGTAAAACTTTAATCTGCTTGTCTGCTGATGGGTGGAACTTGTTCCCTCCCTGTTGGTTATTTGGCCTGATGTGACCCAGCACTGAAGCCTACCTGGCTCTTTGGTCAGGCTAATGGTGGACTCTGGGAGGGCTCATGCTAAGGAGTACTTCCCAGAACTTCTGCTTCCAGTGTCCTTGACCCCATGCTGAGCCACAGTCACTCCCCACCTCTGCAGGAGACCCTCCAACACTAGCAGGTAGGTCTGGTTCAGTCTGCCATGGGGTCACTGCACCTTCCCCTGGGTCCTCACTACTTTGTGTGTGCCCTCGAAGAGTGGAGTGTCTGTTTCCCCCATTCCTTTCAAAGTCCTGCAATCAAATCCCCCTAGCCTTCTAAGTCTGATCCTCTAAGAATTCCTCCTCCCATTATCGATCCCCAGGTTGGGAAGCCTGATGTGGGTTCAGAACCTTCACTCCCATGGGTGGACTTCTGTGGTATAAGTGTTCTCCAGTTTGTGAGTCACCCACCCAGCAGTTATGGGATTTGATTTTATTGTGACTGCGCCCCTCCTACCATCTCATTGTGGCTTCTCCTTTGTCTTTGGATGTGGGGTATCTTTTTTTGGTGAGTTCCAGTGCCTTCCTGTCAATGATTGTTCAGCAGTTATTTGTGATTCGGGTGCTCTCACAAGAGAGAGTGAGCACACATCCTTCTACTCCGCCATCTCTACTCTGCCAGATTTTCCTAAATCTCACAGTGAAGAAAGTCCAGCCCAGCCATGCTGTTGTCCAGACTGCCTTTGGACCCTGTCTGTAACATCAGCCCTTCCCTCAGTCTCCAGCCTGCCCACCTGCCCACGCAACTTGTATCTCTGGACTCACCAGACCCCCAGGCTCATGAGCCAAGGTTTAAAATAAATCTCTCTCTCTCTCTCTCTCTCTCTCTCTCTCTCTCTCATACACACACACACACACAACCACGCACACCCTCCTGGTTCTGTTTCTCTGAAGCACCCTGTCTAACACAGGACTCTTAGAGGCACTAAGAGAGATGTACAAGGAAAAAAAACTACTTGTCCTTATTCATATTATCATGCTCTTTATCACTCATTTCCTACATGATTCTTTCTAGTCTCAGTGGCTTTAAATTCCATCTTTACACCATAAACTCTAAGCTTATCTCTAGCCTGAACTTCTGCCTAAACTCCAGAATCACCTATTCAACTGTTGGCTCAACATCTCCATTTGAATTTCTAATGAGCATTACAAATTTAACATGTCAAACTTTCATTTTCATCCAGTTTTCTTCATTTCAGTATAAGGTAATGCCACTATTCCAGTTGTTCAGGCTTTCTTTGCCATTGAACTTCTGATCCATCAGGAAATCCTTTTATTTCTACCTTCCAAATGTTTCCAGACTCTAACCACTTTTTTTATAAATTATTTATTTTGTCTGTGTTGGGCTTCGTTGCTGTGCACAGGCTTTCTCTAATTGCAGTGAGTGGGGGCTACTCTTCATTGCGGTGCACGGGCTTCTCATTGTGGTGGCTTCTCTTGTTGCAGAGCATGGGCTCTAGGCCCATGGGCTTCAGTAGTTGTGGCACGTGGGCTCAGTAGTTGTGGCTCGCAGGCTCTAGAGCGCAGGCTCAGTAGTGTAGCACACGGGCTTTGTTGCTCCAAAGCATGTGGGATCTTCCCGGACCAGGGCTCGAACACATGTCCCCTGCATTGACAGGCGGATTCTTAACCACTGCGCCACCAGGGAAGACCCCAGACTCTAACCACTTCTCACCAACCCCACTGCTACCACTGTACTCCAAGACATCATCATCTTTTGCCTAGATTACTGAGATATGCTCTTCCCACCCATATTTTCTCTTCTCGATACTACAGCCACAGTGAACCTGCTAAAATAAAAGTGAGATCAAGTCACTGCTCTGCTTAGTCGCCTATAGCCTGGCATGATCTCCCTGACCTCAACTCTTACTACACTTTTCCTTCTCGTTTCATACCAGCCACACTGGCATCTTTGCTGCTCCTCACATATTCCAACAGCTTCTGCCTCAGAGCCTTTGCATTTGCTATTTCTTATGCCTGAAACATCCAATCCCCATATGCTTACTCTCCCTCACTTCCTTTAGGTCACATTTCAAACGTTATCTTATCAGTGAGACCTGTCTTATTCTAGATAAAATCTAGAATATCTCTCATGCACCAGCACTCCTTATCCCTTCTCCCCAACTTTATTTTTCATTGTATTTATTCACCATGTGACATATTGCATATTTGTTATCTGTCTCCCCAAACTAGAATGTAATGGCAAGGACTTTGTCTATTTTACTCACCACTATTTATTTTTAGATTCCCCAGTATCTAAAATAGTTCCTAACATAGTTAGGAGATAGTTCTAACTAGTACTCAATAAATATTTGATGAATGAATGAGTGAAATAGATCTGAGTATGTGGAATAAGGATGATGATGAAAGGGTCAAAGAAAAACTTCAGCTTTGTCAAATGTTTGGCCTATGACTAGCCTTAGAAATAAATTCTGCCTAAAGATGATTGTTTTTGCTCTTAGGTAGTACTCTGTGTTGAGGGAGGGAGACAGTATAACAAATAAAAAAAAGGAAGAGAAAACTATTTGTTCTTCACGACCTCCTTCCTGTGCTTCATGGGTCATTCCATTTGCTATAAAATAAATCCTCATCTATCTGATAAAGTTGAGAATTAGAAAGCAAAAATCTCCTTCAAAGGTAGTAATAGATATAACTAATTCGTTGCACTTAACTTTCACTTCTGAACTTACACAAGTCTCTGACAAGCTTAGATATCTTGTTTCTAACATCCGACAGATTATAAGGGCTTATTATGTGTGCGACCCTTTAATGGACATGTCAGTTCAGAGCGTACATACCCCTGCCATGAGACAGGGTAGGGGAAGGGAGTTTCTGATGGAAATTACAGATCACATAGAGGAGATAGTTCTAACCAGGAATTTGCAAAAACTCAGTGGAAACATATATCTGGGACTTTACAAACTTCTTTCTCATGGGCAGGTCCTAACTTTGATATGTGATAGACTCCAGGAGAAACAGAATATGCATTTGCCCTCAACTAAGTTTTAAAAAATGTGTTGGGTTGAATGAGAGATCTGGAGTACCACAGTGGACACTTTAGGGCCACTGAGAAAAAATAAAGGTATCTTTTTCCCCCTTTTTCCGGAGTATATTTTAGAAGAATTTTTCAAACCATATTTGAGAATATAAACTGTTTTAAATCAAGTAAAAGTAAATAGTGTGAAGCTGGTGCCAGGGCCTGACTAACCAAGTACTTAGACTGAAAGCTTTCAGGCCTCATAGCACCTGGATAACACTTGAATCAAATGCTAGAGGGTGGAGTAGCAAACAGGAGTACCCCAAGCCTTGTGATCTTGGTTCAGGGCACAGAAGAGCTGAGAACAGTTTGGCAACAAGAATAAAAATGCACTGACTTTTTTTCTTTGAAGTCTAGAATAGGAAATGAATATACCTAGGATCATGGTTAAATGTATGAACTAACTGTTGGGTTTTTTTTTTCTAACTTAAAAAATATATAATTTGTAAACATCTATTACATCAACCACATGTTTAAAGGCTCTTGAAAGTATGCAGAAACTCTGAGAGTTTCCTGTTTCTTCTCATCTGGTAACCTAGAAGTCAAAGACATTATTCAAAATCACAGTTTGACAATTATTCCTTGAAAACTATCTTTTAGCAAATTATGTTTAGCAGTGAAAAGAGCTGACCCCTTGTAAAGCATTAGAAGATTAATAGTTACCTTTGCTTTATGCTATGTTATTTTTTCTCTTACATTTGAATTATTAGCTTTAATGAGAAAATTGAGCTCTTTCAAAGAGTGTCCAAAACATGTTAACATATTTCACAAAACATCTAGAAGTTCTCATATAAAATATACCCAGAAAGACAAGCTCTTCTAATAGTAGAATTAAGGCTGAGATTTTGTGATGCAAAATTACATGCAAATATAATCTGTTTCTGAGGGTTAGGAGACCGGGAGCTTAGTTCAGCTGGGTGGCTCTGGCTCAAGGTCTCTCCTAAGGTTACAGCTAAGATGTCAGCTGGGTCTGCAGTCATCTGAAGGCATGACTAGGACGGGAGGAAGTGCTTCCAGGAATTTTCTTCACATAGCTGTTAGCTAGGTGCCTTAGTTTCTTGCCATGTGGACCTTTCCTTAGGATATGACAGCTGACTTCTCCCAGAATAAGCAATCCAAGGGAGAAACAACCAAGATGGAAACTGCAGGGCCTTTTTATGACCTAGCCTCCAAAACCACACTCCATCACTGCCACTTTATCCTCCTGAAGCAAGCCTCTAAATCCAGCCCACACCCAAGGTAAAGGCAACAGATTCCAACTCTCGAAGGGAGGAGTACCAAGCATCTGCGGACATATTTTTAAAACCACCAGGTGATCTAACATTTTATAAGTACTTTAGGCATCAATAAATTACATATGAACATATTTAGGGCTGAGGAGTATTTTATCTGTGAGCCTTGAGCTTTTTACTCTCCTCTGAGCAATGACCAAGAGGATCAGGTAGATAAAATCAAATAATGTTCAAAGCATTATCACAGTCTATTGTCTGTGTCTACATTCTCTCTAACAATAGCTGTATTACTTGCCTCTCTCCCAAACCCACCCAGGACGTACTCCAGTTCTTGCAGAAGATCCTTATTTCCTTTCTTTTTTTTTTTCTTTTTTTGCGGTACGCGGGCCTCTCACTGCTGTGGCCTCTCCTGTTGCAGAGCACAGGCTCTGGACGCGCAGGCTCAGCGGCCATGGTTCACGGGCCCAGCTGCTCCGTGGCACGTGGGATTCTCCTGGACCGGGGCACGAACCCATGTCCCCTGCATCGGCAGGCAGACTCTCAACCACTGTGCCACCAGGGAAGCCCCTTATTTCCTTTCTTGTGAGCATAGGAAATGTCATACTCCCACAGCAGGGCTGCTTTCCACACATAGCAGAACATTTCTGATATGGCACGCTGTCAAAAGGTGTGAACAGTTCAAATAAATTCATACTCTAAAATTCTATAAAGTTGCCCTTGTTTTCACACAGACTTAGCTCTAGTGAACTTTGATAGATTCCTGTGGCATGAGTCTCCCTTTCAGAAGTCATGCTGCTTTTCCCCTAGTAAGAAGGCTTTATTTACGTGTTCAGTGAGCCACAGAGACTTTCTGCCCTGCAAAATCTAGATCCGCTTGATATATTTAAAGATACAAGGATCTCTCAAATAACAGACAAGTTATGATGGTGAGGTTTTTATATCAGTTCCAAAACCAAAACACCTTATTTGATCCATAACATTGCTCCTACAGAACTTCACCAATGCATCAGAAAATGTGTTCCAAGTTAAAACTTATTACTGTGGGAAGTGATTGCTTCCCGTAGTATTCACACTAGTTCTCTAGCCAGAAAATCTGGGACACCCCTACTTTGTCCTGGTCCCATGCAGTGGTGCCAGTAGCAGGGAAGGTAAGAGCTGTCTCTGTGGCTTGGAGTCCTGTAGCAGTAGCAGTGACAAAGGACAAATGTGCACTTCTGATGGCTCAGCCTGTTTATATCTAAAGGCTCTTCTAACAAATATTATACATTCAATGACTGACTTTATGTCTAAATCATGGAGATCATCTGCTTCCTGGAAAGATAACACTGCACTCACTTGCATCGGCCATGTATTAATAATTAGCTTGCTGGTCTTTAGTTGAATTTTCCTTAAATATTGACATTAACAGACCATTAACAGTTGATAGCCAGTTATGCTCAAGATTAATATCTGGTATTTATAGGTAACACTTATTTATCCATCCACAGGGAATATCACGCTCTTTTTATTGAAAGATTTCCAAAGTATAGTTTAAAATATTTCTGTTTTAAAGTAGAATGAATCATGAACATATTTTTCCTTATAACAGGCATTGTCTTAAGAACTGTGTTCTAAGGCTATGCTGATCATATTGGATAGCACAGATATTGAACTTTTCATAATCACAGAAATTCTACTGGACAGTGCTGTACTAAGGAATCAATGTGCTATCCCATGAACTATTTTTACAGCAGGACGATATGGAAAATAATATAAAGGAGTACTGGTACGAAATTCTAAAAGCTTAGGTAAATATTATAAACCTGTCTTACGTGTTATATAACAAAGAATAATGAATATTGCAGAAAGTCGAAATAACCCATTTATGGAATATTTATGAACGTTCTTTGACCAAAAACCTATTTTTAAGAAAAAAATTCAGTACATTATTAAGAGCAAGCAAGTTTGTGTGTGTGTGTGTGTGTGTGTGTGTGTGTGTGTGTGTGTATGTTTAAACCTAATAAAAATTTGCAACTTCAGGCTGAACTACCTTGAGTTTCTTTTCTTCTATAAATATATGGTACTGGGCTTCCCTGGTGGCGCAGTGGTTGAGAGTCCGCCTGCCGATGCAGGGGACACGGGTTCGTGCCCCAGTCCGGAAAGATCCCACATGCCGCGGAGCGGCTGTGCCCGTGAGCCATGGCCGCTGAGCCTGCGCGTCCGGAGCCTGTTGCTCTGCAACGGGAGAGGCCACAACAGTGAGAGGCCCGCGTACCGCAAAAAAAAAAAAAAAAAAAAAAAAAAAAAAAAATATGGTACTGCCTTAAAAAAATTGTTTTATTGAGGTATAATTTATATTCAATAAAATGCACCCACTTTAAAGTGTTAAGTTAGATAAATGCATACGCCGGTGTACTACCACTGTACTACCAATTGGTATACACCAATGTACTACCACTACCAGTCAAGACATAGAACTTTCCTTCACCTCAAAGAGTGTCCTTTACCACCTTGCAGTCAATACCTTCCAGCCCACCCTGATCCCATGCAACCACTGATCTAACTTGTCTTTATAAATTGGTTTTACCTTCTCAATGTTCATATAAATGGAATCATATAGTATGTATTCTTTTTGTATCTGACTTCATTGTTGTTGTTGCATCTCTTTTTGCTGTTGTTATTTAGTATCACTGTATGAATACACAGTACCACAGTTTGTTGAACTGTTTCTCTGTTGGCGGGTATTTGGGTTGTTTTCAGATTTTGGTTATTATAAACAAAACTCCTATGGGAGTTTGTGTATAAGTCTTGTTTTGAACATATGTCTTGTGGTGAACATGTTTTTATTTTTCTTGAGTAAATATCTGGAGTAGGATTGTTTGCTTATATGATACAAATGTCTTGGAAAAGTGTAGAGAGTTTAAAACAACCTGTTTGAAAATGGCATTCATTGATTCCCTAAGTATTGCCTCTTAGGCCAGCTGCTCACTGGAACACAAAGACGGAAAGAACATGGTCCCACCTTCAAGGACCCCAGAGTGCCCAATGTTAGAAACAACACAGTGGTGGGCTAATGTCCAAATGAGAAAAAGTAAAACCAAAGAGCATAACATATTTATCCAACAACCCCAAAGAAAAGAAGCTCTACAGATAAAAGTGAGTTTATGAATTGAAAATCTTATAGTTTGTATAGTTCTCTACTTATTTTAAAATCAGTACTCACGGGCTTCCCTGGTGGCGCAGTGGTTGAGAGTCCGCCTGCCGATGCAGGGGACACGAGCTCGTGCCCCGGTCCGGGAAGATCCCACATACCGCGGAGCGGCTGGGCCCGTGAGCCGTGGCCGCTGAGCCTGCGCGTCCGGAGCCTGTGCTCCGCAATGGGAGAGGCCACAACAGTGAGAGGCCCGCATACAGCAAAAAAAAAAAAAAAAAAATCGGTACGCACAATGACAATAATTAAGATTTAAGAAATTAGATTGACATGGATTAAATGCTTAATGATCAGTAGTAGCCTTTATTTCTGCCACATGGAAGACACTGCTTTGTTTTCCCTTCCTTCGATTGTTATTTCCTGAGCTGTGCTTGTTTTTTAGTTTAGTAGTTTATATTTATCTGGCAAAGAAAAAAAGATGGAGTCAGTTCAATTAATTCAAAAGTCTGAAATACATAATCTTTTAAAGTTATTACTGTTAAGTATAAAACTTAAAGTAACTAAACATGAGTAGAATAAGTGATTGAAATAAGTAAAATTACATTTATAATACAATACAGCATTTCTTCTTAATATAACAATAAATATCCTTGGACAGGTAAGATCTCATTTTTTAAATCTAGAAGTTGATGCAATATTAAAGGAACTTCTTAATTTCTTAAAATCTTTGTTTTTAAAAGTTATTTCTACCATGTAATAATCTAATAAATCAAAAAGTCAAGATTAAAATTATGGGCTTTTATTCTTTAAGACTTATAGATATTGTCATTGAATTATTTGCAAGTTCTTGATCTATGCTAAACTGAGTCCTGAAATAAGTCATATATATGTGAGATTTACATACACATAATTTATGCTCATTGTAAATAAGGGGCCAAGTAACTTTGACATTATTTCAGTTATAATAATACAAAGTCTTTATTAGTAGCAAACTTTTTTCACCATATAAAAAAATCATCTACCTTTTCCCATATATTAGCGACTCACAATTTAAATATTTGGGAGCCACTTTTTGAATTTCTGAAGTCAAGATTTAAATACGTTATGTATATCATCATTTTTGCCCTTCTTTGCATTTGTAGATCTCTCTTAATGAGACCACAATATTTGAAATGTCATGTTATAGAATATATCAATGAAAGGATGAAATCACTGTAGAATATTGGGTTAGCTTTTTAAAGGAACTTCTCTCTCTAAATGCTATAATATATTGAGAAATAGCTGGGCTTGGGACTCTCCCTAGGTGGGTATAGGAATCAGCATATCACCCTGAGTGCCATCCCTTCACTGTCCACCACCATAGAACACTGTTAAGAGCATACTTAATAGTGTATGCTCTTAAAAACACTATTAAGGAGTGACAAAAGAACAGCACAGACTAAGCAGAGTATGTGAAGGCCAGGGGATTATGGTGTGTGAACATTTGTTATTTTTTGGCCACATTGTTTTTCTCTGGTGCGTTATCTCTGGCCCATGGTGTGTATCTGGGTGGGGCCCTGTTAATAAACTCAGTGCTCAAATGCTAAACTGACTTTGATGGCAGAGTGCCAGAAAGGTGGAAAAGAGGGTAGGCACCTCAATTCCATCATCAGAGCCCTGATAAGATGGGCACGTGCTTCCTGCTGAAGCCACCCCTGTTTCACCGAACTTCCCTTCAATTGTGTGAATTCAGCCTTAAACGCATGTGTGTGCATATGCACACACACACACAGTCTCTCTCTCTCACACACACACACACACACACACACACACACACACAGCATTAGCTATATTGGGAGAGGCAACTGAGAGAAGTTTCATTCATAAGTAACTCACTGTAAAGTTAGTGTCTCAAAGAAATTTAGAATACTGTATGCCACCACATACAGCTGTGCAAGTTACTCGTTGCACAGAGACTACAACGTGAATAGGACCCCCAACTCTGTGCAGTGTCCAATCTGCACAATTGTACATGGCAGCCCTGCAGGGACTCTGTGAATATTTGTATAATTTTGGTATGAAAGTAAGAGGCTTTGGCTGTGTTGGCTAATCTGAGAAAGCAGGTTGGGAAAGAGTATGATAAGGGAGCAAAGAGGAAGGTAGCAATGAGAAAGGAATCACTGTAAAAGCAGTAGCAAGTAATTCCCTGCCAGTGCCTCACCTGAAGTGCCTTCTTGCCCTGTGCTGATGTTACATTTTGACCCCTGGTGGATTCTAGAGCAGAAGCCACAACAATATCTCAATATTCCATTCCACCTCTATTGTTACTACAATAGAAGTAATAAGATTCAATGTTAAAAGATTCAGTTTATTGACAGCTTTTTGTGAAAAAGTCATGTCTGTCATTTATATCTATAGACTTATAATTGTAAAAATTACCTTTAGGTTGTCTTACTTGTTTTTTTCCATTGGCCTTTTCTTGTTTTACTTTCCTTTCCTCACATGTATTCCCCTGAGAAAGGGAGGACAGATGAGGCACAAGACTGAGGAAATTAGAAGAGGATTTGACAGGAGAGGAGAGAGCCAGAAAATACTGGGACAAGGTGGAAGAGAGGTCACTAGAGAGAGAGAGGAAGTGAGGAGAGAAAAAAGCCAAAAACAGGAGAGAAAAATGTCACAGAAGGAGAGAGAACTTAAATTTGAGTCTTAAATTCAAATGATGTTCCAACCTCCTCATCAAAAATGTCTTTATTCTTTCCGATGGAGCCCATTGTTAAATTTCACCGTTTCTCCCACTCTTTTTCTTTTTAGCCCTGGTTTCATAAACAGAGAATGAACCTGGCTGCTTAGGATTTCAAGGGTCTGATTTGCGGTAGTTAAGAGGAAAGTGGAAAAGAAAGATGGGTGGGGGAGGGGAGGACTCCCAGTATTTCTTAAATGAGTTCCCTCTTTCTTTTTTTGGTGGGCGGTTCGCGGGCCTCTCACTGTTCTGGCCTCTCCCGTTGCGCAGCCTATGCTCCAGACGCGCAGGCTCAGCGGCCATGGCTCACGGGCCCAGCCGCTCCGTGGCATGTGGGATTGTCCCAGACCGGGGCACGAACCCGTGTCCCCTGCATCGGCAGGCGGACTCTCAACCACTGCGCCACCAGGGAAGCCCTCTTTTTCTTATTTCTTGAATCTCTATCCTTTGTCTCATTTCTTTCCATCTTGGAAAAATAACACGGGATTATAGATAAACCTATTGTTTGGGCTCACTGTAAAGAAATCAGCAAAGTTAAGGAGAATAAAGCTTAGAAAGGTAAGAAATTGAAAGTCAATAAAGGAGAAAGATGGACCCAGATCCAGAGAAGATGGGTTTAGCCTGGGCCCTGCCTTGTAGCCTTTTCATAAAAACAGTACATTTGCAGTGCCACTTTACCCAAAACCTTACTCAAAAAGGAGAAGAAGTGTCATTCTTTCAAACTGCTGAGAGGTTGGAGAGATGAATTGGAGACCATGGTCCCCAACTAGCCCTGCCCAGGAGTTATGTGAATGTGAATCTGATGGGGTTAATAGAAACAGCGATTTGTTTTACTGCCGTGGGAGCAGTTATTATTCTGGCTCCTGCCTAGAATAGAAATCAGATTTACAAACTCACTTTCCGTCTACATTCAGTCTAAATTCAATGGGACAAGGGATTAAAATTCTACTGATCTTTGCTTTTCTTGAGGTGAAGAGTGTTGAGTGTGAAAGGGGAAAAAAGTGATTCATAAGACTGTGATAAGGGGGAAAGAAATGCTAATCAGAGGGAACATTGAAAAACTGTACAATACTAAGTAAGGAAAAGCGAGAGGATATAGGAAAGGAAAGCGGGAAGAATGAGAAAGTACATGAAAGAAAACAAACAGGGAAAATAATTAATACTTCGTGAAAACTGCATGCCAAATGTGTATATCGTACCATCTTCGTGATTTAACAAGCGCAAGAGGGGAATTTCGCTGCACGTTTGCCGTATCTTTCCTCAGCTCCTGATTTCCAGAGCCCCATTTCAAGCTGCCTGGTAAATTTACATAGATGCGCCACCAGGACCTCAAACATGAGCTAAGAAAATCACAGCAGCAGAAAGGGCCTTGAGACAGCCAGTCACGCCCTCCTCATTCCCCCACCCATATGCACACACATTTGATAGCTGAGGAAACTGAGGCCCAGAGAGATTAAATGATGCGTTCATGAAACAGAGGAAGTGCAGTTAGGACTCAAACCTAGGGCTTTTGATTCTCAGTTCAGTGTTTCATAGCTGATTTCTTCACCTTTTCCTTGCAGATTTTCTTCCTTTTCCCAGCTTGCTTCATGGACTCACTACCTCCTAGTCATGTGGTCTCCCAAACTCTGTCCTCCTCAGTCCTTTTTTTCTCGTGTCCACACAGGTAGTTTAGTCATTAAAGCTTGTTGACTGTGTGTTCATGTCCTTGTTCTCATCTCATTGCTTCTTGCCTGGCCAAGACTTTGGTACCCTTCACCTAGACTATTATAATGACATTCTGCCTCTAGCCTCTTCCAGCTTCTCTTAGAGACTGCAGTCAGAGTATTCATCCTAAAATGTAATACTAATTTTGTCATTTCCTTGGCTTTCAGTGACTCCTCCTTACCTACCAAGTAGTACTTTCCAAACACCTTAGTGTGGATTAAAACCTCCATGACCTGACTCCTGCCTTGCTTCCCAGCTGCCTCTCTCACTACTCCTAAATTCAACATGCCCAGCCCTGTCTCATTCCTTTGATTTTGCCCACACTGTTCCTTATATCCAGGATATCCTTGTTTCCCCTTTCCTAACTCAAAGACTGCCTCCTTCGTAGAATCTTTCATGATTTTTTCTCTTGAGCTAAAGCTAAGTTCTCCACTTTTCTCATATAGGGCCTATAACATTCCTATTTATGTTATTTGTGCACATGTCTAGAAGCCAGGTAATAGGTCCTGTTATTTATTTTTAATCTCTCCCAGAGCCTGTCACAGTGCCTCATATATAATAGATAGGCAATGAACGCTTGTTCAGTTGAACAAAATTGAGTTTGCGCCAGAAGACAGGTAAAAGAATCAGTCACATATAAGATGAAAATAAAAGTATCAATGTCCTACATTAATTTCAAATTTCCATGGCTAAAATAAGGAGTGCTTCAGAATGTACAAAGAATGTACTAATTATATGCTCCTGCACTAATTATGTATTAGTGGTAAGGCTGTTGCTAGATTTATCCTTGTCTTTAGAAAATAAGAGGAAAATGTTTGCCAGTGTAGGATATCTCTGGAATTTTTACAAATTTGATTTCTTTTTGAAACAAAATTTGGGATAGAAATTGATAGATGAAAATTCTATATATTGCGAAGAAAATTTTGTATTTTTCTTATAAACTATGATAGCATTTTCCTACATTGTTTTAGGTTTAATACTGTAGATTGGAATATAGGTAAAACCACATTACAGTGAAGTTCACCTGGTATTTTGGACACTAAATTCCAGTGGTGAAGGCCCAAAGACAAATCCTGCTTGTATAAATAGCTTTCCTATAATCATTTGCTTTTTAAAAATTTTATTGAGCTAACATTTATTTATAACATTATATGAATTTCATGTGTACAACTTTATATTTCTACTTCTGTATATCTTACAATGTGCTCCCCACCGAAAATTTATTTTCCTTCTGTCACCATACACTTGATCCCCTTTACCCATTTAGCCCTCTCCACCAATCATTTGCTTTTTTTTTTTTGGTAGGACTCTTGCAAAAGTGACTAAAAATGTCTTCAAGTGTTTTTGGTATTTTTTTCCTCTCCATTTACATTTAGCTAAGTGTGCTTCTGTGTTCCTTCCATGATGTTCTTTTATGTGCATGACTGGAGCTGAGGCCTATTCTACCCCCCAGAAGTTAGACAGTAACTTAGAAGTGGGTCAGCAGCAAGTAAGGGGAGAAATCTCCACCGGTGCCTACAAGACAGCCTCTACTTCAAATACTTGTTACAGGTTAAAGATCCCGAGACATGGAAATATGTAAGGAAAATGGTAATTAAATGGTATCACCTGACAGCGAAGCAGAAGCCAAAGACGTAAGCAGGAAGGAAAGAGGGGCTAGGTGGTTTTAGATTTACCAAGAAATTGCGCTGTGGATCAATTCCCTTCCAAATCAGTAGGAATAAGAGGCCGTATCATGTTCAGGTTCTGCCCGCAGAGCTACCTCGGGAGTGGTTCACGCCCAGTGAGTTAGACATTCAGGGAATTAGGGAACTCTATCAGCACAGAAAAAAGCAAAGTGATGCCTACCTCTTGAAAGATAGCATGAATATAGTCCTTGAGGCAGTTTCTGCAGGATAGGACTCTCACAATGGAGCAAAGGCAGGAAAGGGAACGCATCAAAACATCTAGCTGGATTCCTTTGTTCTCAACTACTCTGTTCTAGGACCCAGAGGTGACTGCTTGATACCAGGGATCACAAAGAAATGTAGTGGAATTTGTTTCATACCTGAAGCGTCTGAATCAGTTCTCCTGCTCCTGTAAAAATAAATAGCACATTTCAAAGTTTTGGCAGTATAACCACAAATACTTAGAAAAGAACTACTAAGTATGAGATAATCATTCTCTAAGTGCTTTGTAGGTAGTAATGAAACATATTTAGCCAGCCAAGGGTATTATTCATTATAATACATCTTAGAGTAAAATTACCTAAATTTTCGTAACATGTAAGCTATCCAACATGTAAAAGCGAGTTGTATGTAATTACATATAACCTATTTTTTTTTTTTTTTTTTTTGTGGTACGCGGGCCTCTCACTGCTTGTGGCCTCTCCCGCCGCGGAGCACAGGCTCTGGACGCACAGGCCCAGCGGCCACGGCCCACGGGCCCAGCCACTCCGCTGCACGCAGGATCTTCCTGGACCGGGGCACGAACCCGCGTCCCCTGCATCGGCAGGCAGACTCTCAACCACTGCGCCACCAGGGAAGCCCTAACCTATTTTTATTGTAACTATCACCTGTCACTCAGTGAGGCTGTGACCATCCCTATCCTGCTACCTCTCGAGCCCCTGAAAATTCATTTGAGGTTGAGACTCCAAGAAGCTAACTGCTGCTGTTCTGGGGCTTCCGTAAACAGAGTCAGCTGTGTTGGGAATATAGGCTCTCATAGACACGTGGGGTACATTCTGGAATGGAGGGGTGACTGGGGTTACAGTGCCTACTCTGCTAGCTCTTCATCACAATCTCTATGGCCCTGATGGGAATCTTGTAGGCAAATAACATACCCAAGTATTTGTCCAAGTTAATACACTTCTTATGGTTTAGTGGATAAAATAGGAGACTAGCTGTCAGTTTTTCAGGCTATTTCACTTTCAGAGATGTCTTTGGATAAAGAAGTTTGTTTTCTGCATGCCTGATTTTTAAAATTAATATCAAAAAATACTTATTTTCGTAACCTCATTGACATGCTAAAATATAAACTTGTCAGTTAATTTTCACCAAATCTTTGTTCCTTGGCTACATTTCAGTAACTCTTTTGGAAGTATTGCTGTTTGAGTAAAAGGGTTTGGGAAGAATAATTATACTTAGATAATATCTTCCCAGATAAATGTGCAGAGACATAATTCTGATCCATTTAAGAGGTCTGGCAAATCCGTGCAGTTCAGGTTCTACAGTGGATCTTAAGGTTAAATTAGTAATTTTCTGAGAAGTTTGCAAACAAATACTCATGTACCAAGTAGGTCTGGTGATTTAAATAAGGTTGAGTTTAATGATAAAAGTTTTCAAGAGACTGAAAAATATCAAGAAAGTGTACTTTTAAAAAAAATAGGTGCAAATTAAAATAAAGCCTGCCATTATCCTCTTTAAAACAAAGGGAAGAGTCACAGTAGCACTATTGTCAAGGTATGCGAAGGAATATAAATGCTTTATAAAGTAAATTCTTCACTTCTAAAGCACCTAAAATGACATTATACAAGTCTCCAGCATCTTTCGCTCATCTAGATTTAAGTTGCTCAATTTACATTTTAAAGACCAATGAATCTGAGGGCAAAATATTCAACGACGTCATTGTTTAATTTTTTTTTCCCCATTGTTCCAAAGTATACGGTTAGAAAGTGTCACTGAAATCCATGGTCTTGGAGAAGAAAAATGAATATATACTAGAATTTATTTATCACTCTCATGGTGTCCTGACTTAATCCTGCAATTGTCCCAGGATTAAGCATCAGTGAATCCCATTCTGTTCTTTGATCTTATCACATCTTTCATTTATAATGAACATTCTCAAATCAGGTTCTAGCTAGTAATTAAGTTCCTGATGTAAATAGGCAATAAAATATAACTTATGCTTGATTAAATTGGACTTAAGAGGATTAGTTAGAACCAAATTTTTTTTTGCTTTGTTTTTATCTATTTCTTTCTTTCTCTACAGTAGGGTCAGCAGATAGATCACACAGGAAGCTGAGAGACTGAAGGGCAGGGCCTGGAAGAGTTTGGGGTCTGCTAACCAAGATCCTTTTCAATCTTTAAAATTCTAAGATTTTTGCTATTTATATAGGCATTCATTTTCTCATCATTTCTAATAGGGATCTAGTGAGACTAACAAAATTTTGCACCTGCAGATCATTTTTCAACCTAAAAACTTAAGTTCTCTCTACAATTTTTAATATTTAAAAAAACTGCTAAGAGCTTATCTAATGCTCAGAGGATTTTTAGGGTAGTGAGACTGTTCTTTATGTGGATACGTTGTCAGTATGCATGTGTCAAAACCCACAAAACTGTGCGACACAGAGAGTGAACCTTAAACTAGGGACTATAGTTAATAATAATATATCAATATTGTTCATTAATTGTAACAAATGTACCACACCAATGCAGGTGTTAATAATAGGGGAAACTGGGGATGAGAGGAGGGTGAGGAGGTGGCAGTGGGGTGGGTATATGGGGCTGTATGTACTATCTGCTCAATTATTCTGTAAATCTAAAACTGTACTTAAAAAAAGTTTACTAATTTTTTTTAAGTTTTTTTTTTTAAAGGCATTAAAAGTTAATCCAGTGCTTGAGGGCATCTATTATTCGCAAAAGGACAAGGAAAGAAGTTGAAATGATTTAAACAGTTAACCTTGTTAGATTTTGAATCGTGTGTTTCTGAAGCCTTAGACAAGGGCGGGACAGACTTTGAGACATAATGAATGAAATAAAGCAGAAGGAAGATGTCAGAATGATCAGACCTGATTAATAATTATTTAGGACAAATTGCTAGATTGGATGGATTCAATTTTATCTCATTTGTTTTTTAGAAATCTTATGCTTTTCTATGAAAGTCATACTCATACACAGCAAAAGATATATTTTCTATTGAGTGGCACCTGCTTCTATACCTTTGCCTCTTACATTCTTTGTTTTTCTCTCACTACTTCTGACAGATGATTGATTACTTTTTTTTTTTTTGCGGTACGCGGGCCTCTCACTGTTGTGGCCCCTCCCGTTGCAGAGCACAGGCTCCGGACGCTCAGGCTCAGCAGCCAAGGCTCACGGGCGGGCCCAGTCGCTCTGCGGCATGTGGGATCTTCCCAGACCAGGGCACGAACCCATGTCCCCTGCATCGGCAGGCGGACTCTCAACCACTGCGCCACCAGGAAAGCACCGATTGGTTACTTTTTAAATCTCCCTTCCTTCTTTCTCCTCTAACACATCAGACTTCCAGTAGTCCTCCTGGGCATTATTTAGTTCCACTGAAAGAACTCAGTGGTTACCATCAAGAAATAATAGATCAGTGTCCTGAGGGAAATTTCTCTATTTCAGCTACTTCTCCACCCTCAATCTGAAGCAGGAAAGTTTCTTCCACCTGGAAAATAAATAAATAAATAAATAAAAGCATTCCAACCGAAAGCAGCAGAATACACATTCTTTTTAAGTGCATATGGAACATTCTCCAGGATAGATCACATGATGGGCCACAAAACAAGCCTCAGCGAACTTAAGAAAATTGAAATCATATCAAGCATCTTTTCCTACTACAATGCTATGAACTTAAGAAATCAACTACAAGAAAAAAACTGCAAAAGCCCACAAATACATGGAGGCTAAACAATATGCTACTAAACAACCAATGGATCACTGAAGAAATCTAACAGGAAATTGAAAAAAAATACCTAGAAACTGAAAATGAAAATACGACAATCCAAAACCTATGGGACGCAGCAAATGCAGTTCTAAGAGGGAAGTTTATATAAATACAATCTTACTTCAGGAAACAAGAAAAATCTCAAACAACCTAACTCTACACCTAAAGCAACTAGAGAAAGGAAAAACAAAATCCAAAGTTAGTAGAAGGAAAGAAATCATGAAGATCAGAGCAGAAACAAATGAAATAGAGATGAAGAAAACAATAGAAAAGATCAATGAACTAAAATCTGGTTCTTTGAAAGGATAAACAAAATTGATAAACCTTTAGCCAGGCTCATCCAGAAAAAAAGGGAGAGGGCTCAAATCAATAAAATTAGAAATGAAAAAGAAGAAGTTACAGCTGACACCACAGAAATACAAAGGATCATAAGAGACTACTACAAGCAACTATATGCCCCAAAAATGGACAACCTAGAAGAAATGGACAAATTCTTAGAGAGGTACAATCTCCCGAGACTGAACCAGGAAGAAATAGAAACTATGAACAGACCAAACACAAGTACTGAAATTGAATCTGTGATTTAAAAACTCCCAACAAGCAAAAGTCCAGGACCAGATGGCTTCACAGCTGAATTCTATCAGACATTTAGAGAAGAGTTAACACCTATCCTCTGAAGCTATTCCAAAAAATTGCAGAGGGAGGAACACCTGCAAACTCAGTCTATGAGGCCACCATCACCCTGACACCAAAACCAGACAAAGATACCACAAAAAAAGAAAATTACAGGCCAATATCACTGATGAACTTAGATGAAAATATCCTCAACAAAATTCCAGCTAATCAAATCCAGCAATACATTAAAAGGATCATACACCATGATCAAGTGGGATTTATCCCAGGGATGCAAGGATTTTTCAATATTTGCAAATCAATCAATGTGACACACCACATCAACGAATTGAAGAATAAAAGCCATATGATCATCTCAATAGATGCAGAAAAAGCTTTTGACAAAATTCAACACCCATTTATGATAGAAACTCCCCAGAAAGTGGGCATAGAGGGAACCTACCTCAACATAATAAAAGCCCATGTATGACAAACCCACAGCTAATATCATGTCAATGGTGAAAAACTGAAAGCATTTCCTCCAAGGTTAGGAATGAGACAAGAATGTCCACTCTCACCACTTTTATTCAACATAGTTTTGGAAGTCCTAGCTATGGCAATCAGAGAGGAAAAAGACATGAATTGATTTTTTTTTTATTGGGGTATAGTTGATTTACAATGTTGTGTTAGTTTCTGCTGTACAGTGAAGTGAATCAGCTATATGTATACATATATCCCCTCTTTTTTGGATTTCCTTCCCATTTAGGTCCACCACAGAGCATTGAGTAGAGTTCCCTGTGCTATACAACAGGTTCTCATTAGTTATCTATATGAATTGATTTTTAATATATTTTTTAATCCAAACTTCAAAGCTCTTGGTCATATAGGAAAAATTTCTGAAGAAGCCTCCCTTGAATTTGACCTGATTGTTCTTCCTATGGCTATGAAGGGGAATCCCCATTTTGGCTCTGGGGCCTCAGGAGAAGCCCTCACAAGCCTTGCTCAGCCCTGCTTTGTACCTAGGACTGGCTTCTCATAAGGCAACAGTTCTCAAACCTGATTGTACATTCGAACCACTGGGAGGCCTATTACAACACAAAATGCTGAGACCATCCCAGAGTTTATGATTCAGCAGGGTGGGGGTGGGCCTGAGAATTTACATCATTAGCTGGCTCCCAGGTGATGCTGCTGACCAGCCACACATTAAGAACCCCTGGTAGGGCTTCCCTGGTGGCGCAGTGGTTGAGAGTCCTCCTGCCGATGCAGGGGACACGGGTTCGTGCCCCGGTCCGGGAGGATCCCACATGCCGCGGAGCGGCTGGGCGGGCCCGTGAGCCATGGCCGCTGAGCCTGCGCGTCCGGAGCCTGTGCTCCGCAACGGGAGAGGCCACGACAGTGAGAGGCCCGTGTACCGCAAAAAAAAAAAAAGAACCACTGGTATAGAAACCCTAGATAAGACACGATGCTTTGCTTAAGCATACAACCAAAAGTAATGAAATTATAATCAAGATCCACCAACACCTTGAATGTATTGGCACTTGGATCTAGAGGCCCTAGAATTGCGAGAAATGTGACTGCCCAGGGGCAAAAGCAAATGTTACTCTGACTTCAAGGCTTAAGAATCCTCTAAGGATCATCCATATTCCTTTCCTTCCCTGGACCCCTTCTTAGCTGGGAAAGAAGTTTAAGAAGAAAGCCAGTTTTGAACACTTAACCCTCAGTCAATTAAGATATTTTGTTTTCTGTTTTTGTTTTTGTTTTGACAGAAGAGCCAACTTTCTTTTATCTACGCTGTTGGAAATGAAGTAATAGTGACAATAATGATCATTTACTGACCACCTAACATGTCCCATTTATAACTGTTATGCAGTCAGTCAGCTTGGAACTCTATTCCCTCAGAGCTCCACCCTTCCTTCAGATCTCTGCCATTCCTCAGAGAAGCACTTCCTGACTACTTATATAAAATATCCCTACTCCCTCCTCAAATCTTTCTGTTACTTTTTGTTTTCTCGCAGCACATTCCAGCAGCATAATATACTTTATTTGATTATTATCTATACCCTCCACTAGAATGAAACACTCCATGACTTGTTTTCACTGCTGTATTTCCAGTCTCTAGCACATAGAAGGTGCTCAGTAAATATTATTGAATGAGTGAGTCAAACTTTTAAAAAGTTTGTTTCCCTGTTTTCCCCTGTTCCTTTTTATATTTATAAAGAACTTAGACATAATTCATGACATTCCTCATTTTCATTCTTGCTAATGTAGCATTTAGATCTCTATATTTTTCTCTGGTTTCTTATTAGCTGTTATTCCAGAATGATCATATTAATTTTTATCTTTATAATACCACAGTGTCTCTCACATTCATCTTGCAATTGGGTAATACAATTATAAAAATAGTTTTTCAGATTATTAAGTTATTCATTGGAAATGTAGAAAAGGGAAAGGGCGGGCTTCCCTGGTGGAGCAGTGGTTGAGAGTCCGCCTGCCGATGCAGGGGACACGGGTTCGTGCCCCGGTCTGGGAAGATCCCACATGTCGCGGAGCGGCTGGGCCCGTGAGCCATGGCCGCTGAGCCTGCGCGTCCAGAGCCTGTGCTCCGCAACGGGAGAGGCCACGACAGTGAGAGGCCCGTGTACCGCAAAAAAAAAAAAAAAAAAAGGGTAAGGGATATGTAGAGAAGAAAATACAGAGAAGTGTAAAGATAAAAATACCTGTAAATAGCCTCTAACTCCAAAATGTGGACATCGTGATTCTGTTGTTTTCTTCAGCACACATCACTGACACCAGGCAGATGGCCCAGAATGCCAACTGAATGGTGTGAGAAGTTGGTGTGAAAATAAAAATTAGACAAAGTTGAACCAAATGTGGATAATTGAGTTGATTATGTTATCATTCAATTACATTGTATGTATGTCTGAGGATCTTCAGCAAACAATGCCCTAGTTGCAGGGACTTGAAAGCATGCACTTATTTACATACTTCACATCTTAGCATCACTTGGCATTTCCCTGCCTCACATACCTGGATTCTTCAGCCTTGAGAGCCGTGCTTTTAGAGTCTGTTGTCCTTATTTCAGAGGGCCTATCGCTCATCTCTTTGGATTTATTTGTCTCACCTTCTTCTGGAGTCAAGGTAGTTTGAAAACATCTTTCACCTTCGAAAGTTAGCATTAGGTTTGAGATGGTGACATGTTTTGAGGATTCTCTAAACTCATTCTTAATTTTTGTATCTCGTAGACAAACAGCCTTCAGAATATTTTCCATTTTTTCCTTTGAAAATAACAGGCGGCAGCAAATCACGGAGCAGAAGAGCATCATACAGAAGCAGATTATTTAAGGAGCAGTAATTATTTCATCTATATTTACTGAGTGGCCTCAAGTGCACAGGCACAATGATGAGGGGGGTGAGGCTTGGTATTGCACAGCCATTGAGAAGAGCCCAGGTGGGCGCTGGAGGCTGGCAGCATGGGGACATGACACAGCACATGCTAGAACTCATGTGGTCAGGTATACCAATGTCACCTCACACAAGAAAATTAGGACTCAATTGCAGGACTTCCTCTCCCTGAATTGGCAGGAAAGGAAGGTTTTCTAGAAATGCCTTGACACCTGCTCCCCAATCCAAGGTTGCTCTTGATTTAAGAGCATCTAATAGGTGACAGAAGTTGGAGGTTCCTAGTAATACTAAAGAGTTTGTTTTTCAAAAGACTTAGAATCTAAAACTTAGTACCCTAAAATATCTCCCATTCTAATGTCCTGGTTTCTGTTAATAAACCACTTCTGTCGCTCCCCGCCTTCCTTAGAATCTCTCTCAGGCCTCAGAGCAATAGGTCAGCCGGTCTTAAGGACTCTGTCTCTCTTGGACTTCTCTGGTGGTCCAGTGGTAAAGAATCTGCCTTCCAATGCAGGGGACGTGGGTTCGATCCCTGGTCAGGGAACTGAGATCCCACGTGCCGCGGGGCAACTAAGCCTGCACGCCTCAACAAGAGATCCCGCGTGCCGCAAACTACAGAGCCCATGAGCTCTGAAGCCCGCACACCACAACCAGAGAGAAGCCCGTGCTCCGCAATGAAAGATCCCGCGTACTGCAACTAAGACCCTATGCAGCCAAAAATTAAAATAAATAAATAATAAATCTTTAAAAAAAGACTCCGTCTCTCTGATGTCCTTCACATCTGCACCTTCTTCCTCCCTTTGTCATTACATAGTCCATCACCTCTATGGCTGTTCCTTGAAAATAATGCAATAATCTTCTCTAAAGCTAAAACATTTTTTTCTGACAATGAAAGTAATGTATATTTATCATAGAATATTTAGAAAATCCTAAGAGATATAAAGTTAGAGGGAGAAAATTATTGCTTGCTTGATGCCACAGGCCAGAAATAACTACCATGACACATTTCATTGCGATCTTTCTGTCCTGTGTCTGCTTTGTGGTCATATCCCACATTTTTCACTTAATGATTTATTATAAAATGTTATTAAAAACTGTGTAAAGCTACTTGAATCTTTCTAATTAAAAATTATTTTTATTGTAGGAAACAGAAAATTCAGAAATATATAAAGACGAAAACATCAATTGCTTATAAACTTGCAATCTAGAAATAAACTACTATTAACAATATGACTTTTCCCCCTCCTATTGTCTGTGTGTTTACATGCATTTTTATGTAATAAGGATCATATTCTTTACTTCGTTTTTCACTCAGGTTTACATCATAAACATTTTTCCAAGTAAAGAAAAATTCTCCAACAATTTTAACAGCTACAGAGTAGTCATTCGTTTAACAAATATTTCCTGAGTGACTATGATCTTGCCAGTCACTGTAGTTGCTCCTGAATGAGATAAACATGGTACCTGACCTTTGTGGATTTAAATTCATTTAGCCATTTCTCTGTGGTGGATGTTTAGTTTACTTCCGTATTTTCATTATTTCATTTTTATAAACATGGTATAGATGTGGTATGATTAACATCTTTATAGCTAAATCCTCATTCCTTTTGATGATTAACTCCTTAAGAAAGATTCTTAAAAGTGGAATCACTGAGTCAAAGGGTGTCAACATTTCTAGGTTCTTGACTCATAATGATTTCAAGAAAGTTTGTTCCAATTCTCACCCTACCATGAATCTTTACAAATTCCAAGGTGACCCCACCTTTACTAACACTGACTATTTTTATTCTTTTAATTAGCAGTTTTATAGATGAAATTTTTTTCAAGTTTGCATTTCTTTGATTACTAGTGAGGTAAAACTTTTCCACTAAATTCATTAGCTAGCGTTTTCTTCTTCTGGAAATGTCCATCTTTGCCCTCTGCCATTTTTCTGTTGTGGGCCCCACGGAGGTTTCTCAGCAGCAGTCTACACACTGATCTCTTTACCTGCCATCCATCCTTCCATCAGACTAATCTTTTAAAAACACAGCTTTCACTCCCTTACACAGAGATTTTGTGGCTAAGGTTTGCCCAAGGACTGAGTCTACACTTCTTATTTTGGCATTCAAGGTTTGCAAGCAACTTTCCATCCTATATCCTAATATTTTCCACATATGTTATGCTCCAGCCAAACTGATTCATTCTCAGATGTGTCTCTGTGTTTTTCCACTTTCTGGCCCTTTCTAAAGATGCTCACTTTGGGTATTTTATTTTCTTATTTCCACCTTCACTTCTTATTGAAATTTCACCCCATCCTTCAGTATACTTCATACTTTTGTGTACATTTAAACCTTAATATAGCCCTTGCATGATATTAATATCCCCATTTGAGAGGTGAGGAAACAGACTCATGCAGGTTCAGTGACTTGGCCAAACTAATATGCAGCAGGGCAAGATTCCAACCCAGGGCTTCTGATACCAAAGTTCCTTTTATACCACCATAGCTTTCTGATACAGGGTTAAGTTGTATGGTATGGATGTGCACTGCCTGTTTCAGGGAACATCTTACAACTCTTTTACACCAGGGTTCAGGTATCAGAACTCATTATTAATATTAGGTTACTAAGAGTAAGTTCCATAGCATTTTGATAATCGATATCAGGTAGCTTACCAAAGAAGGTGAAAGAGAGTGATTATTAGAGAACGAAAGTCTTCCATGTCACATACCTCTTCCTCCCGCTTGGCCCTGAGTATGTCATCATTTTCAAACACCACTGTGACATTGCAGATGTCCGTGACTTCTGTGACTTCTGTGACAATTCTTATATCTGGGGCCTCGGTGACCTCATTTTCTGGAATATCCGTGACATCGGTGACATCGGTGATGTCCGTGAATTCTGAGAAATCAACGCTTTCTATGCCATTGATGGGGTCTGAACATGTGTACAGGTGTGGGGTCTGTACAGCTGTGAAGGCTGCAATATGCGTGATGTCCACTGACCCTGTGATGTCTGTGCTGTCTTTGATTTCTGAGAGGCTGAAGACTTCTGACACTTTGGAAGCTGTGGCTTTCTCCTCATTCAAGAGGGAGATGAGTTCCACCCACTGACGGAATAGGGTGTCTTGTTTGCATGCAGGGGCACAGAGCTGTAGGTAGTAGGCTCGGCCACTCACCAGCTTTACTTTGATGCGCATATTCTCAGCATCATGCACAGAAAGAGTCACAAACTGCAGAGGGAGAAACCTGCAGACAAATGCAAATATCACCTGGAGGCCTGATTGGAAACTATCATGAGGACTTTCCTTTTATAGCAGTTTGTGGCGTGAGACTCAGGACAACAGGCGTGTCTCTCTGACAGGCCTGGGGAGGGGCAGGCATGGGATGGGGCAGGACCTTCTTGTGGCCATATGTTCCCAGGTCTGGTTCTTAGCTTTTGAGGGTCAAAACTTTGATTTTTAGTACATGTAATCAGGCTCCTGAGGGCCATCTGGCCTGAATCATACTAAGACTCTAATGAACTAAAATATCAACTATTTACTATTTATTTAGGAGAAGTTGTCCCATTTAGTTAATCCTGCAAGGTTGAGACTGAGAGAAGTTAGTGATTTGCTGTGGGTCCTACAGCAAGTTGGTGGCTTGAGACAAGACCAGAGCTAATTCTGATGGAAGTTGGGATAGGGTGGGGGGAATGTTCTAGAGAGGCATTTTATCATGAGCCTTCAGTTCCTGTTACTTAGGTTTAAGTTTTGAAAAGTGAATGGCCTGTTTGACTTCCAGGTTGTCAAACTATCTCCCCAGACTTTAAGGATGTGACTCTCTCATCTGCAGCAGGGAGCACAAGTGAGATGCTCCCTTGGACCACTTGTCATCTGTGTTTCTATTCTCAGCTCCTCAGGGGTAAAGCATGTTTTCTGAGAGGTCTTTAACCTCTTCTCTTTGTAACTCACCTGGTGAGCACCAGATTCTCCGGAGAAGGAGATGTCAGAAGACTTTTAAAAAGGGGTTCTGGATTTTTCTGGGCGGCGGGTGTCAGATGTGCCAACAGCATCACGTTGGGGGTCTTGAGGGTGGGACTGGAAGAGCAGATGCCTACAGTCACCCAGTTGGCTCGGTTATGAAGGTAAATGGATTCACCTCTCCTGTTGACCTGAGGCAGAGAACAGGAAGAGGAGTTTTCTGTTAAAGTGTGTGGCCCTGACAACCTCGTTTACCCAAGCAGTGTAGGAATAAAGGAGAAATGAACCATGTTGCCTTTGTTCAAGTGAATTCTTAGAGATATCACAGAGAACAGACAGACACAGTCTCTGACCTGTGGGGTCCACTGGGGAAGGAGAACATTAAACAATTATGTCACTAAGTGTTGTTGTAAGTGTTACTGAGTATAAGTTCAGGGTGCTGTGCTGTGGAGCACATCACAGAAGACTTGACTTGGGAGGAGGAAGGCAATGGTGTGCTGATAAGTGTGTAACCACTGTCTCTCGGGAGATGCTCATAAGTTTATTATCAATATCACTGGTATAAAAGATTAGTAGCACACAATTTACAGACAATGATACACCATACTCTTTATGTTAAATCCATACAACCAATTGATTCTCCCAGAAGTCAAACTTGTATCCATAACCTCAAGATAATAGTAAAATGTAGTAATATAATAGGAATGATGAGTTTTGAGTATTTGTTGCCTTTGGTTTTTTTTGGGGGGGGTACTTTAAAAAAAACATTTACTTATTTATTTATTTCCGCTGTACCGGGTCTTAGTTGCGGCATGTGGGCTCTTAGTCACAGCATGTGGACTTCTTAGTTGCAGCATGCAGACTCTTAGTTGCGGCATGCATGCGGGATCTAGTTCCCCGACCAGGGTTCAAACCCAGGCCCCCTGCATTGGGAGTGCAGAGTCTTACCCACTGGACCACCAGGGAAATCCCTTGTTGCCTTTGTTTTGAATAGTTTTATTTTTATTTTTATTTTTTTTTTGCGGTACGCAGGCCTCTCACTCTTGTGGCCTCTCCCGTTGCGGAGCACAGGCTCCGGACGCGCAGGCTCAGCGGCCATGGCTCACGGGCCTAGCCGCTCTGTGGCATGTGGGATCTTCCCGGACTGGGACACGAACCCACGTCCCCTGCATCAGCAGGCGGACACTCAACCACTGCGCCACCAGGGAAGCCCCTGAATAGTTTTATTTATAAGTTTATACAATTTAATTCTTAACGATGGCTGTGTTTAACAACTGACTTGTAAACTTCCTGAACACTTACCAATTGGCCAGTTCCAGCACACCCTCACCATAGGGTCAGAAAATCCTCCCCTGAGGAAGGGACCTCTAGCTGAGACCTGAACAATGTGGGACATAGACTGTCTGAGAATCTCTGCCAGTTGGAAGAAGAGGAGACTGGAAAGTGGGTAGACAGGGATGTGAAGGAAGCCAGAGAGGGGAAACACTTGGTTTCTCAGCTGTACATTAACTGCTTCAAAAAAATAAATGACTTAAAAGCAAATATATTTAGAAAGAGATTGTAGCCTACACTATTGATTACCTACCCAAAGCCATGCTCCTATTCATCGGATTAATGGAATTCTGGTTTTGTCCAGTATCCACCCCTCAGGGATGCTGCCCCAGCTGAGGAGCTAAATCCTGATCCACCTAAACTGGTCATGGTGATCCATTCCATCCCCTGGCCAGTGATTGCTCTCAGCAGGCCCTGGCCAATGAGACACTGCTGGGGGCCTCCTGGAGGCTCTGGGAAAGGGTTCTCAGCCCTCACAGACAGTTCAAGGATGAGACACATCCTTCCGTTGCTGGCAGCTGTCATGTCCTGTTTGCATGTGATATCACGAAGGGAGTGAATTTGAGGGTGACAACAAAAAGAGACAACCTGGGTCCCTGATGACTCCCAAGAGTGAGTTGATGTCCTGTGGTTCTTTCACTCTACTTGAGATAATTGTTCTTTTTCGCTCACAGTTGAGTCAGGAACCTTGATAACTTGCTGCCAGAGACATACCGACCACAAGAGGTTGTGTGTGTTAAAGGGAATAACATATCCAGTTAAGACATGGGGCCATGTCTGATTTATAGAATGCTGACTGCCTCTCCCAGTGTTCATCAGAGCTTGAAAATGGTTATTTGAAAAAGGTGCAGAAGTGTGAAAAATAAAATAAAAAGATTATTAGTAGGAAAGAAGCGCACAGAAGGTAAAGAACGTCAAATCACAGCATCACATGCTTTCTGGGGCATGACTTAAACATTAGTGTTCTTTGAGGCATCACCTCCCTCCTATGGTGTCTGGAAGTGAGGAGGTCTCCCGTCAGTGCAGAGAATGTGTGTATGTTGTCGTTCCTGTCACTCCTTTGTAGAATCAGCCGAGGAGCCGCTTAAATGGGCATGTTTCACGTTAGACTTGGTTGTGACATTTTCAGGAAGTTTAAGGGTATGGCCCACACCATTTAACTCATTTCCCTGTTTCTTTGTCTTTTTTTTTTCCCCTTTGGCCATACCTCACAGCATGCGGAACTTCCCCAACCAGTGATCGAACCTGCACCCCACTGCAGCGGAAGAACAGAGTCTTAACCACTGGACCGTCAGGGAAGCCCCTGTCTGAATAATTTAATGTTGAATGTTTAGCGGAAAGTTAGAACTGCTCTCAAATGCATTGAAGTGTAGTTTCATTCATCATGTAGGTACATTTTTAGGAGAAGGAAACTTTTCTCCCTGGCACAATTTGACAATTATATTTTACCTTCAGAACTAAGAACCAAAATGCATTTTAATCCCTAGTTGGGTCATAGATGTTATTCTTTAAAATGTCTCCTAAGTTAAGGAGTTATCTGAGTGCTTTCCTGTGGCAGAATATTCTAAAAATGACTATAATCTCTTTGTGTAGTTTTGGGGAGATGATGATAGAATGAAAATTTCAGTAGACTTGGGACAGAATTTCTAGGTAAGAGTTTGTTGGGAAAATTTGAAATGAATTTTCCTTTTACATCATAATTATTTTAGGTTGTTTGAAGTTCCCAAACTGTTCCCTTTAATTGTATCACACATTCCCTTGCCACATTAAAACAATTTTTCCAACCTTTTCTGTTGTCTTTGAGAAAATTAATTACCAAAGTTATTAGAACTTAATTCAGGGCTCAATTATTATTTACCTGGATAAAACTGCTCTCTAATATGGGAGGAGATACAAAAGGGGCATACTCTCCTTCATCCAACATATTTTGAAGCTCTCCTGGATCCTTGGAGCCTGGGACACAGATGTCATCTTGCTCGTCGATCCTCGTAGTAGACTTGCTGTTATTCTTCTTCATTGTGCTTATGTATAAACCTCAGAAAGTTGAAGAAATGGAAATACAATGAACAGAGACAGAGAAAATCTAATATAATAATTAAGTCGCCTCACTTTTCCACTAATTCAACTAATTTTATCAACATCTACGACATTCCAGGGACTGTGATGGGCACTGGAGATCCATGTGAATAAGACCAATAAGATGCCTGCCCTCACGCAGGTTACAGTCTCTGGAGAAACAGCGAGTAAGCAAGAAGATTTTGGATGATAAGGGCTACAAAGACTCTGGATCAGATCCATGTGATAAAAAGTGTCTGGGGTGTGGGACTGGCAACAGAAATTAGTTAGGGTGGTTAGGGGAGGCCTCTCAGCATCCCCCCTCCCCAAACCATTATTTTCCACCTTCCTAATTAATGGTACCTCTATCCTTCCCAGCATGCATGGGCCTACAGTCCTTTTCTGTAAGTAGGGTATACCATACTAACCATACTAACCTGAGATCATCTCTTCCTGACCATTCACCCACTACCGAGGCTTAGTGAACAGTGGGTGTCTATCTAGTCATTGACAGCTGTACATCTCCTGCTGTCGCTCTGGCTCTCTCTCCAGAAACTGCTTCAGTAGACACCAATGGCTCTACATCATTGGATTTCACCTTTCATCTACCAGAAATCACAGAATTCCAAGAAAGGAACAGGTCCTAGAATGCAATTCTGTTCAAACCTTCAAAAGATCACTCTTCCTTCTTCACAAACTCCATGCCGGTTAGAGGAAAGCAGTAAGTTCTGAATGCTTATTTCCATCTCGGTCCTTTCTCAGAGATCCTTCTTTTCCTTTCCCTAGCCAAGCTAGAGAGTAGCAGTGAACATGCCCCATCTCTGTCCCAGCCAGGGCCTGGGACACAGAGACCACCGCTGCCTGCTATCCCATGAGCGTGTGACCCTGGGAATTCTCATCAGACCTTCTGCTGGTGACAACACAATGCCCCCCTCCAGCGCATCTTACACATGAACATAGGGAAAGTGAAATAACTCAAGAGAAAGTGAAATAGTCCAGAGGAGCCAAAATGTAAAAAGAATGAGACAAAAGGGATCATTCAGGAAAAAAAGAGAAAGAGATAAAACAACAACCATCAGCTGAAACAGAGAGGATGGAAAATAATAACCAACAAAATATATTTAGTTCTTGCTTTGCGGCAGGCAATAATAGCTTTACATGCACTGTCTCATTTGATTCTAAAAGCACTATGAACTAGCATTTTTAAGATGCTTATTTTATACACCATGAGGCTTGGAGAGGGAAAGTAACTTACCCGAGGTCACACCTTATAAGTCCCCACACCAGGAATCAGAACCTCATAGTCTGACTAGAGGAGCTTATGCCATGGCCTAAGGTTCAGTCCTGCCCTGAGTGCTTGGAAAGATGGATGTGAGAATCGGCAAGGGTGCGAGGGGTCAGGATAGGTCAGGACGTATGGGAAAAAGGATAAGGAGGGTGAACCAGAGACAACAGAAGGTGCCTTCCCCTTCTTCCTATTCTCTTCCCTTCCTGAATAATTTAGTCCTAAATCCATTAGCTGGGACAAAGGGAGGCAGGACTCTGTAATGAGGGGAGTGAGGAGCCACAGCTCAGGACACAAGGGAGGCAAGAGGGCATCTGTTACCAGGAGAAGGGGTGCAGCCCAGTGTAAGAAACCAGGGCTGAGCAGCCTGAGGAGGGGGTCCGAGATGGAGAGAGGACGGTGGCAGAGATGGGTAATATGTTCATGCAGGGGAATTGATCTAATAAAATAGGAGACCATGAGACTCCATGTAAATTAAAATTTCGATGAGGAACAGAATATTTAGTTCAAAGTACCTCTCACCAACATATTTATCAGTGTCAAGGGGAAAAAATAACTGTACAGTGAAGAAGCCGGGCAGACACCGTCTCAGTGAAGTGATGAGTGAACACTATCAGTAATGGGAAAAACCAAAATGATGTACCACCTTACAGGATGCAACGAGATGCACACATCATTCTGTGATATTCCTCCCAAAGATGCATGACCTGAATCCAATTATTAGGAAACATCAGACAGATCCAAATTGAGGGACATTCTACAAAATAACTGGCCTGTGATCTTAAAAAATGTCAAACTAATGAAAGTCAAAGAAAGAGTATAGAGCTGTTCCAGACTGAAGGGGGCTAAAGAGACATGACAGTGATTCTGAACTGGATCCTTTGGCCGTGCAGGACATTACTGGGACAACTGGCAAACGCTGAGTGGGGTCTCGGGATTAGGTGGTGGTAATAGGCAATGCTCCTGTCCTGGTTTTTTTTTGTTTGTTTGTTTTTGTTTTTTTGCAGTACGCAGGCCTCTCACTGCTGTGGCCTCTCCCGTTGCGGAGCACAGGCTCCGGACGCGCAGGCCCAGAGGCCATGGCTCACGGGCCCAGCCACTCCGCGGCATGTGGGATCTTCCCAGACTGGGGCACGAACCCGCGTCCCCTGCATTGGCAGGCGGACTCCCAACCACTGCGCCACCAGAGAAGCCCCTGTCCTGGTTTTGATGGTTGTATTTTGGCTGTGTAGGAGAATACCCTGGATTGTATTTGGGGATAATAGGGCAATGACTTGGCAAATTACTCTCGAAAGCTTCAGGAAAAGAAAAGTCTTTGTATTGTACTTGCAATATTTCTGTTTGTGATTGTTTAAAAATTTTAATGGGAATAATAATACAAGGAAAGAGGAAGGAAAAGAAGGTATAAACCAGGGGTCCCCAACTCCCGGGCCATGGACTGGTACCAGTCTGTGGCCTGTTAGGAACCAGGCCGCGCAGCAGGAGGTGAGTGGCTGGCGAGCAAGCGAAGCTTCATCTGTATTTGCAGACGTTCCCCATTACTTGCATTACTGCCTGAGCTCCGCCTCCTGTCAGATCAGTGGCAGTGGTGAGTTGTATAATTATTTCATTATATATTACAATGTAAGAATAATAGAAATAAAGTGCACAATAAATGTAATATGCTTGAATCATCCTGAAAACGTCCCCCACCCCCGGTCCATGGAAAAATTGTCTTCCATGAAACCGGTCCCTGGTGCCAAAAAGGTTGGGGACCGCTGGTATAGACGAGAGGATGGAGATGGGGAGATGGATGAGTTCTGAGTGTTTGGCCATCAGTGCAAAAGGCTGTATTTAGCCACTTCAGATTTCCAAGGAGAGAGCTTTGCAATAGCAATGAGAGAATCCTCACAGTGACAGGATGGTAGGAAAAAGGCACATAATGGCCCATTGCCATCTAGGTTTTTTCTCCTCCGTGACATCCAGCAGGACAAGGCATTTATTTTATCATCGCTGAGTGGCTGAGAAACAATGAAGCTGCCTTAGAGAATCAGAGGACACAGCAAGTGTTGAAAACATCAACTGGATTCTTTGGGGCCTAAATATACGGGGATCTCCTAGAATCTGACAAGAAATCACAAGAAAGGTGCATTTTTAGATGAGAGCAAGGTATGACGGAGGAAGGAAAGCAAAGGTCGGCAGCCTTTTGGTTCAGGGTTACCAGTAATATCACAGCAACTATTCACCCTTCACTTCCCAGAACAGCTGTGATTGCTTACACTTTTGTCCCTATCAGTCCAGACTCTCTACTATCAGTTCATGTGTACCTGCTTGAGGTCTAGAAAAGCTGATCCCTGTAAGCAATGTCTTTGGTACAGCGTCATTCCCAGAAGAGGAAAGGAGAAAGAGAAAGCCTGGAAAGTGGAGTAAGTAGAAAGCGAAGGGAGAGAGAGACCAAGGGTGAGGGCGCATGTGACAGTGTAGCTCTACGTGGTCCCCCCACACCCTGCCAGCCATATGCACCATCACCTCTTACCTCAACTCAGGGTCAAGCCACAGTCCTCTCAGAGACAAAGTTTTTAACTCACTTCATTTTGGGCTTCCTCCTTTTAATGATGAAGTCTTCTGTGAAGGAGACAAGAAATGGAAAATAAAGTGTACAAAGGAAGAAAATACTAATCCTTACTTTCATTTACTACATAAGGACCATGCCTTAAAAGGAGTTCCTCTAGGGACTTCTCTGGCAGTCCAGTGGTTATGACTCCATGCTTTTGCTGCAGGGGGCACGGGTTCGATCCCTGGTCAGGGAACTGAGCGGCCAAAAAAAAAAAAAAAAAAAATTAAAATAAATAAATAAAGGCTTTTGCCCATGCTGAAATTAAAAAAAGAAAAAAAAAGAGTTCCTCTAATTACACTAGTAGTCAGAAGGTTGCTGTCTGTATTTGAGCTGAGCTGTTGGCAATGGTGCCAATCACGGTTTTTGGTGAGTGGAATCAGACAGTCACGAGTCTGTAGCCCATAGCTGGCCTGAAACTGCGAAATAAGTGAAATTCTGGGCTCCTATAGTCATGAGGATATTCTATAATGTGACAAAGCTAGTAATATGGACTCAAATAACCGTTGTGCCATGGAGGGTCGTAAGAAGCCTGGGTTATTGTCTTCCTATAAAGAGCCAGAGCACTCTGTTCAACTCTCTACCATCCCAACTGGTAGTTGTGTACATGTATACACTTACATATGCTCATACTATTTTGTCACTAGTATGTAGTTCTCACACCGTATTGTGGTTGCAGACACTATAGACAATCCTTTTTCCTCTCCATAAAATTCTGAAATAACCCCTTCAGGAATACCTGGGACCAGGTGAACTACAACTATAATTGCTCTCAGAACTCAAGTGCTGTAAGGCCAGTATGGAAACTGGTGTGGTGGGGATATAAAGAATCTGGAGTCAGACATATCCAGGTTCATATTTGGGCTCTGTCACCTGCTACTTGGTGACCTTGGCATGTTACTTGATATCCCTGAGCTCAATTTCCTCATCTATAATATGAGGATAAAACCACCCAACTCGGGATTTCCCTGGTGGCACAGGGGTTAAGAATCTGCCTGCCAATGCAGGGGACACGGGTACGATCCCTGGTCCGGGAAGATCCCACATGCCGCGGAGCAACTAAGCCCGTGCGCCACAACTATTGAAGCCCGCGCGCCTAGAGCCCTTGCTCCGCAACAAGAGAAGCCACCGCAATGAGAAGCCCGCACACCTCAATGAAGAGTAGCCCCCGCTTGCTGAAACTAGAGAAAGCCTGCGCTCAGCAATGAAGACACAACGCAGCCATAACTAAATAAATAAATATTAAAAAATGAAATTAAAAAAAAAAAACAACACCCGACTCAACTCAGTGTTGGGACCACTGGATGCACCAATGTATAAAAAACACTGAATAGCATGGCTATTGCACAGTGAGCACCTGTAGCTGCTTGTGCTGGTCCACCACACTTGACCCTGTGTCCAAAAGTATAACCTCCTCAGTGTTTGCTGGGCTGGGTTCCTTCTTGATCACTGTTAGTTTCATATTTCCCAAGTTGCATTCATTCTAAGGAATGAAGGAATTTCCTCAGCTTAAAAACTGTGAAATGGAGTGTGCCTTGTGATCACTCTCCACTGGCGGGGACAATTGCATGGTGGTTGTCATTTGGCTGTACCTGCATGGACTTAGTCATGGTTGTTCACATTAAATTATGTACATTGGTTGTACTGCATGCGTTGCATTTAATTGCCATTTAAAATGTGTTCCCAATGGGTACCTGAAAATCTTTTGTTGACACCTTCTTGTAAGATTGAGAAAGTTTCTGTATAAAACTTGCAGAATGCACATCAGAGGCTTGGAAGAAGGTCCAAGAGACCAGAGTGGAGCGCTCCTCTAAGAAATGCACAGAGGATGAGGGCACAGAGAGTGACAGATAAATATTGTGTGGAAGAATCCCAAGTAGTAAGAAAGCATTGAGTCATATAATTAGCTGCATTGTTTTTCTTTCTCAGTGGTCCATAGTATAATGATGTATCTTATAATGGATGGATCTCAGATTTGATAAAACACAGTAGTCAACTCTTGCTCATCCACAAGTGGATGATAGAGTACACATTTTTGGGGAAAAAAATCACTTAACAAAGTGACAACATCCACATATTGGAGGGTATGTCTACTGTTCACAAACACATGCTACTCTGTATGTGCCCTGTGGCCCTTTCGCAGCACAGTCATTTATGTGGCTTCCAGAATCCCTGGATCTGAGAACAGTTCCTCCAGAGAGAGGATGATCTCCCAGGGGAGCAGGTGTAGCTGTGGATCCAAGGCCACAGAGAGGGAGGAGAGAATGAGGAGAAGGAAGGGCTCCAGGGGATTGGTAGCCAAGACCAGGCCTGGCCCCTCTTGTCCCCTTTGAACCCTGGAACAAAGGTAGGGGTCAGCTAAGGAACAAAGAATGTAACCATATATTTTATCTTCTCTGGTTTGATGCTTTTTATTGTTTGTTGCTAAATATTTGTTCTGGAAATACTTTGATACTTTTGGATTATGTGTATGGATGGTAAATGTGTGCTGAGTTTTAACTAGTTTTGTTGTAACTGTGATTTGAGATTATCTCTCTGTATACCAAAGCCTCCACCCCTAACCTCTTCAGTTATGCTGGTTAATTAATCAAGATAGCACTGCTCTTACGGCATATGAATCGTTCTGTGAAACCAACTGTGTGGCTGTGCACACGCACAGCACCACGCGTTTTGTCAGTGGTCCAAAAGCAGGGTCAGCTGTTAACTATTTACTAGGACCACTCTTAATAACTGGAGATAGTATTAAAGTTTTGGTATATATATATATATATCCATATATATCTCATATCTTTCCAGTTTTACAAATCGCTTTAGCTATATAATATAATATGTACTAATATTTTCCCATGATGTTAGATATTTTAAAAAACAGCAGTTACCAATCATGGTGTGGACCTATTTGGAACATCACAGTCTCTTGTAAGATGTGCCAAAACGAACTGCACCCAATGGTTCAACCGATGTTTGGGAAATAGTTTTCTGTTAAAGGGCAGTGGATGATTCAAGGTTCTCCCTCTGATGAGTCTCCTGTGCTCTGCTGTGCTTTCTTGTGGGGAGATCACAGAAGGGCGGCCTAACATTTTGCTTAACTTACTGTGTTTGGGGTCTCCTTTTCTCAGGCTGCAGGTTTGTAGTTCCCGTTGTTTCTGGTGTCTGCCCCCAGTGGCTAAGGTTGGTTCAGTCGGTTGTGTAGGCTTCCTGGTGGAGGGGACTAGTGCCTGTGTTCTGTTGGATAAGGCTGGATCTCGTCTTTCTGGTGGGCAGGACCGCATCCAGTGGTGTGTTTTGGGGTGTCTGTGACCTTATTACGATTTTAGGCAGCCTCTCTGCTAATGGGTGGGGCTGTGTTCCTGTCTTGCTAGTTGATTGGCATGGGGTGTCCAGCACTGTAGCTTGCTGGTCGTTGAGTGGAGCTGGGTCCTAGCATTGAGATAGAGATCTCTGGGAGAGCTTTCGCCATTTGATATTATGTGGAGCCGGGAGGTCTCTGGTGGTTCAATGTCCTGAACTTGGCTCTCCCACCTCAGCGGCACAGGCCAGACACCGGGCCAGAGCACCAAGACCCTGTCAGCCACATGGCTTTTGGGAAGTCTGAGGTCTTCTGCCAGCGTTCAGTGGGTGTTCTGTAGGAGTTGTTCCACATGTAGATGTATTTCTGATGCGTTTGTGGGGAGGAAGGTGATCTCCACATCTCACTCCTCCACCATCTTGAAGGTCCTCCTCAACAGCTTGAGTTTTAATGGAAATTGGGAAGGGGAGAGAGTGAAAGTCTGGGAGCTAGCGTGCAAGTGTTTTCATTGGCTTTTCTGACCACTGAAATCAGAGAGGGTGTCTGTAAATGCCCTGAAAATAATACCACTTCCATGTAGTCTTTCCCCGCACTGATATTTTGTGATAAAACATTTTTAAAGCTATAACAAAGCTGAAAAAATTCTATAGTGAACACCCATATACCTACCACATAGTTTCTCTTTTTTTCTTTTGTTGTGTTATTTCCATAATGACGTGAAAGCTCTTGAATGATGGGGTTTACCTGTCACTCATTAGAACTGGTCTCTGTGATACTTGGAGCTTGGAGGTTAGTTCTTTGTAGCACTTTGAAGCATAGCATTTACTTAGTTTTTTTCTAAGATTCTTAACACAGCAGTAAACATCTTTTTAGTATTGGTCCATCACAGTCATAGGTTGCAATTCTGGTTGAACCTTAGAGAAGATATAACTGTTGTGGCCTCCCTCTCTACTGACAATGGGGCCCCAGCTAACCTTTTAGCTTTGAACAGAAAAGCCCTGTGTTCTAGATCTTCTCTCTCATTTGAATAATTTAAAATGACCACATTTCCACAAATTCATTCAATTCAGTCACTTATGGAAGAAAGTTTGAAAAATCAAAATGTAAAAATCATCAGAAAACTTGTTTTCAAAGAAACTCTCAATGAAACTATTTTTAAGAAAAAGAAATTCAGTAACCAGGTGTTAAGTCTCTGAGATTTCTTGCTTGCTCTGGTTGAAACTAGAAGGAAATGAAACTTTAAGGAAAAGGGGAAGGTGGAAAAAGAATAGACATTTTGCCCTCGAATTATGAGAATTCATTGAACTATCCTTTCCTTCTCTCTCAGGTTCACACCAAAGTTGCAGTAGGCAGACAGTCACTTACACAGAGGTGAGGATGAAACAGATCTCTGGAGATCTCCTGGATGTCTACTAGAATAGTCTCCAAATAGCACGTTTCCAGCTCTTTTCACATTTCTTTGGCAGGTGTTTTCAGTCTACTGGACAGGCAACTTACCCCTTAGTGAAAGAAGCACATGAGGCCGGACTTCCCTGGGCATTGTTCTAAGGCTCCTGCCTCATAATGTGCTGACGTAGTCTCTGAAGTAAGAGAAGAACGCTGGGAGCAGCAGCCCTGAAGGTCAGCCCCTAACCCTGGGGTGAGGTGTTGCTAGCGTTCCTGTGGAGCTGCACAGCTCAGGAGCAGTAGTTCTGGTTGCCATGTGAAGTTTTCAGAGGCTTCCCTGGAGAGAAAAGCCAATTTAGCCATAGGACCACCATGGAAAAGATATCATACTGAGAAAGTTGAAAACACTATCATTTATCATTCAAGTGATAATTTATCATTCAATCTACCAACATCCCAATTTTCAGAGACTTATACATACTTAAGCCGCTTTGTGCTTCTATGAAGAAAAACTTCAAAAGAAGGTAGGATTCTTAGAGGGCAGAGGCCTCTTTATCTTCATACCTCCAGCTTCTAGTATATTCTGACACGTGCTGTAGTAGGCACTCAGTAATTGTTGGGTGAATGAATGAATGTAAAGAACTGCATGGTATTCTCTCTCTGAAGTTCTCCTCTCTCTTGAAGATACATGATTAGGTTACTTGTCTTTGCTTTTCTCTGTGGCTTCCCTGTCAGATTGTCCTTCTTCACCTTTGCGTTGTGGTCCAGTGCTGCAGATGCCCACCTGTCTAGCCACTCCCTCCCCTGCTCTTGAGGATGGAAGGGCACCAGGGGATGCAAACTCACCACTTAGGCCTGGGGGGCATGACCTTAGTGAATTAACTTCATTTGGGTCACCATATTCTAGATTCAAACACTTGCTTTGGACAGGGCCCAGAGGATATTCAGTCTCTCAGAATAAATATCATCTGAGCTTTTGAGTGGATGATAGGGTTCCTATTTCCTTAAGAACGGTAACTTCCATGCGGGACCATGTGTTGGGGTCAGGGAGACCACAGCATCCACTCCCATAGGATGTGTATCAGGCAGTTTTCCCAGAAGCAGTGTTGAGGGCTGCATGCATAAATGGAGTGTTTACTGGCATCAAGCTCTGGTGATAACTCTCCACGTATAACTGGCTCAGCCTGCAGGCAAGGGCAGTCTGTACATGTGCAGGATCAAAGGGTTTCCTTTTATTTTTGCCTCAGACACTCCCTTTCCCGTCTTTTATCCTGAATGCCCTCTTTCGGATGGACAAATTCTTCCTCTAGTTGTATGAGTACCATTGGCTCTTTCTTCATTCAGCATATTTGTTGTGTGATCCCTTGCCATTTTCTGTGCTTCCTGACTCAGGACCAGGGTACATTTCTGCATAAATCTGATTCATCTCTTCCATGTTGGTGTTACTAATTCTGATGTCTTGATGAAACTCTTCGTTTCTCACTTCTATTTTTTTCGAGGTTACTGGTATCTTAAAAAGTGAAGAAATACCAAAAGAGGGAAATAAAAATCATGGTATATTTTAAATATTTACCTTTAAAATATTAATGCTTTTTAACGTGCACAGCGTATTAAACCATACTTATAACTTTACGTGGAGATGATGTCATAGTTCTGAGTCTGAGGCACTTTGTTGAAATGAGGTCCATGACCAATTAACCTTCTGTTCTTGTTCCTCATGAGATGTGCCAACTTGCTCATGCCTGCATGAGGTCCTCTCTACTGCATGTCCTAAGCATGATATGAAGTTTTTATGCCAGGTTCTGTCTCTGGCTCCCTGGTGAGTGCTATACAAGGTCAGTTCTGTTGGTCAGTTTAGCAATGAGTACCTGCTATTTCCTGGGGCTACAGAGGTGAACAGTCTCTGCCATCAAGTGGAGGAGGGGTGATATAAGCAGATAAATTCAGTGGGATGCAGAGATAAGTGGAAGCACAGATAAGAGGCACTAAGTCCAGTTTGGGGATTTAGGGAAGGGTTCCTGGAGGAGTTAGTGTCCAAGGTTAATCTTGGAAGATTAGCCAGCCTGAGCAAAGGCATTGAGGCATAAAATGACATGCTTTGAAGGGGTAACTGCAAATGGTCTGGTGTTAAGTGAGGGGGGATAGTGAAGGTGGATGAGGGAGGGGCTAGATCACAGAGGACTTTAAAGAACCTAACTGGGGGCTTGGACTTAATTTGTTGCAGCAGTTTTCTGATGAGGAGTTTTAGCACAGAGAGATTTATGCTCTGCATTGATCACTTTGGTAGCAGTGTGAAGGACAGACTCAGGGAGGGCAATTCTGGAGGCATACAGATTAAGATGGTAGCAGTGGGACTAGAAAAGAGAGGGTTAATTTAGGAACTATTAGTAGAGTTGACAGAACTTGGTGACTAACTGGATGTGGGAAGTGAGAAGAAAGAGTGACTCAGAGGTTTCTGGTTTGGGAAACTGGGTAAATGGTGGTGCCATTAACAAAGAAACAAAACACAGGCAGAGGAACAGGTGTAGAAGGCAGGAAGGATGAGTTCCTTGTTTGCAGGAGCCCTTGTCTAGCATGGTGCCTTGTATTCAATAGGTGTTTAGTAAATAAGAGGCTTTTTTTCTTAAACCTCCAGTGGCTTCCCATGCTCTTAGGCTATTTGACATATATCATAGGGATGTGTGTGTGTGTGTGTGTGTGTTCAGTATACACCCAAGAGCCTATACATGTGTGAGCGTGATCTGGCTGCATCCCGGCTTCAGTTCTCTCCAGCTGTATCTCAGAACCCTCCCCTCTCCCTCATCATGCTTCTATCTCCTTTCTGGTGTTGTATTCTTTAAGCCCTTTCCTCTGTCTGAAATGCTCTTCTCTCAGTTCTTAACATGCGGGGCTTATTTTCACTCTTCTGATCTGACTTCAAATGTCACCTGTTTAGAGAACCCTTTCCTCAATCCCCAGACAAGTGATTGTCTCTCAGCTCTAAATCCACCATTGCATTCTACATTGTGGTGCTGGGGCTGGAACTCAGCTAATGACATTTTTTTTTTTTTTTTGCCAGCTGGCTTCCTGTTAGGTTGAACAATAGGCTGCATTAGACTACAGGGAACTCGGCAAGCAGAGGGAGCGAAGAAGGGACTTGTGTTCGTTCCTGATTGCTTCTTGATTCTCTCTGTCACCCTGGTAATGGCAACTTGTTCTAGCCTTTTTTTCCCCTCACTCTCAGAATTAGCATCTGGGCAGTGCCCTTTCCTTGGAGGGTTGAGTCCTAGCTCCAAGAGGTCTGACCTCTGAGCTTCCAGATTCTGATAATTCTAACCTCTTCCTCCCATCTCCCAGCCCTAGTTTTTTGTGGTATCCGCTTCCTATAGTTATTATCTCTGACATTTCCATGTTTCTTTTGTGCTTTTCCAGATCTTCAACACAGATTTAACTTATTGTTACGCTAAAGTCTCTGAGTGTAATTTCTGCCTTTCTTAATGGCTGGATCTTACAAAACTGAATATGATTTAGGGCTCCATCCAGTTACTCTCTAACTATAATAGGATTTTCTTCATAGACTTTTCATAATCTGTATTTCAAAAAAAATTTTTTTTTTTGCTTTCTCATAATCTGTCTTCTCTTGGATATGAGTCTTGGTCTCATTCATCACTGTATCCTCAGAGCCTAGCATGGAGCCTTGCATACTGTAGGAACTTAATATATGCTTGTTAAATAAATTATTGAATTATTACAAAAGACTACAGGAGACATATTGCTAACTGACCTTACAAAATGGCCAGAATTGAGCAACTTGTTAACCTCTTGGTTCTAGGCCAAGTTATAAATGAACTCTATAATGATGTAACTCTGTTATAGACAGTTGAGCTCAACACTTCTTATAAGCCTGTTAGAATACAATGTATTATTTAACATAGATCCACCCATCATCATTGGGATAATAAGATACATAATTTATTTGCTTTGAATTCTATATGTACATAAATCCCTACTTTCTATAATTAGGAATGATAATGACTTACCTATTAGGGTTTCATGAAGATCAAGAGTTGGTTATGGGTTAGATCCACAAAGTTTTTTTGGTTAGCAAATAATTGAAAAAACAAAAGCCATCCAAAGGATCCACTTGCTGTAACATGCAACATCACTTAATAGCGTTTACTTGGTAAATGTAATCTGCTTATATTCTTTTTTTCATTGTGTGTTACATGATTTGAAACAACCAAAGCACAGAACCGAGAAAGCAGGTTAAAAAGGAACTGCTTACAAGGAATTACCATAGCACAGGGAATTATATTCAATATCTTGTAATAACCTATAATGAAATATAATCTGTAAAAACCCACACCTGATTCACTATGCTGTACACCTGAAACTAATGCAATATTGTAAATCAACTATATTTCAATAAAATAAAAACTACAATGTCTAAGATGAGAATTGCACTCGATAGGACTAATGGTAGATTAGACATTGCAGAAGAAAAGAGTAGTGAACTTAAAGCATAGCAACAGAGCCCATCCAAAATGAAACACACAATGAGAAAAAGAGTCCCCCCCAAATTAAGAGCATCTGTGAACTGTGGGACAATTTCAAGTGCCCTCATGTGCAGATAATTGGAGTATCCGAAAGAGAGAAGAGAGTGGGGCAAACAGAAAAAGTATTTAAAGAAATAACTGAAAACTTTACAAACGTGGTGAAAATGATAAATCCATAGATCCAAGAAGCTCAATAAACCTCAACCTCAATAAACTGCACCAATACACATCATAATCAAACCAATCAAAAACAACGACAAAGAAAAAAGTCTTAAGAGCAGCCAGAGAAAACATATATGCTATGTACAGAGGAACAAAGATAAGGATGACAGCAGATTTCTCATTGGAAACAATGCAAGCAATTAAAGTAATGAAAGGAAAACACTATAAACCTGGAGTTCTATACCCAGCAAAAATCTCTCTCAAAAACAAAAGCAAAACAAATACTTTTTCAGACATGCAAAAGCTGAAAGAATGTATCACCAGCAGACCCACACAACAATTTTAAAGGAACTCCTTCAGGCAACAGAAAAATGATACCAGATGGAAATGTGGATCCACACCAAAGAATGAAGAACCCCAGAAATGGAAACTACATAGATAAATATACACAATTCTTTCTGAAAGTCAAGCTCTGAAGGGAACAAGAAAGACTGGGTAATTGCTATGGGTAGGCAGGGGGCTAAGGGAGGTTTTCATTTTTGTTTTTAGGACATAGGAGAATTTTAAGGATGTATAAAGCTGATGGGAAAGCATGTAAGTAGGGAGAGGTGACACTATAGGTTAGATAGAGTAGAGTATAGGGCTTGGGCAGAAAGGTGGGTCCTTGACAGAAGAGGGTCAAGCACTTCTTTGTGACCTAGAGAAGGGGCTGGGTCAATTTAGTGGGGGTGGCAGTCTTGCTGTAGACTTTGGTGGATAAGTATGTACTGCTTGTATAATCATAAGAAAAAACAAACAAACATGAAAAAAAGGAACTGCTTAACTTCCACACAGCTATAAGCAAGAATCTAAAAACACCTTATAATCTTTTATTTAAATATCAACTACTAAGACAAAGAATTGTAATACATCATACATACATAATTTTAAAATAATTTTGGTCAAATAATGCAAATAGATTATATGACATTGACTTTCACTGTGCCAAGTAGAACCATTTTATTGACCCTTAAGTTTTAAATTAAATTTCCCTTGAATCTACCTCAAATATGTTCATATCTATTTTTTTCCTTTTCTAATTCAGAAAGAAAAATGTTCCTTTTCTTCTCCAGCCTAACTGGGCCATCAGTGTCCTTTAATCCAGCCCTTCCTTCCTCTTCTCCTTTCCCCATCTGGAACCTTACTCTCAAATTTTTAATATGCCCACTACTATTGTTTTTCAAACAAATGTCTTTTCTTCATCTTGTTATTGGTTCAAGCTACCATCCTGTGTCTATCTTTCTTTCCTCATGCCCAAGTTCCAAATATTTCATAGTCACGGTTTCTGTTTTGCTATCTGGCTTTTGCCTTCAACCCATTATTGAAATTGCACTCTTGCAGCTCACAAATGATTGCCTGATCAATACATTCTTTTGAGCCCTCATTCTTCTTGACATTTATTTTTGACAGTTGATTATCTTTCCTTCTTGAAACTCTCCTCCCGTGTTCTGGGACACTGCAGTACCCTGTTTTTCCTCTTCTACAAACTGCTCTTCCTTTCATTGCATCCACGGCTTTTTCCTCCAACACTCCAAAATAAGGTGCTTCCCAAGGCTCTGTCCTCTTTTCTTGGCAAGTCCTTCCTTAATAATCTTTCCTATCTACCCTTATGTTTCAAATACTACCTTCATGTGAAGGATCCCCAAGGTTATATTCAGCCAGTATCTCTTCTGTGAACTCCTAACCTATACTTTCAAATGCCAACAGGACATGGCTACCTTAGGGCCCCTCTGACATCTCAAACACATGTCCAAACTTACCAGCTCCTCCACAAAATCCATGTTTCTGACTTTCTTTTTTTTGTTTCTTGTTGAACATGTTCTCAGTCAGCCAAGACTAAAGACTTTGAAACATCTCTTATTTGTCTAACTTCCTTTCCAACACTTGTAATCAGTCATAAAATTCTTTCCATTTTTTAGGTCCAGAGGCACACTCAGATGTCATGACCTTCCTATCACCATTACCCCTCTAACATTATGGTTAAGGCTATCGTCACCCCTCACCTGCACAATAATGATCACTTCTTAATTGGTGTCTCTCTTCAGTTTTTCCCCAATCCAGTCTATCCTATTCAATGCTGCCAGAGCATTTTTTTTTTCCCAAAAAATGATCCTAATACTTCCCTGATCAAGAATCTCTAATGGTTTAATTGTCTCTAGAATAAATCTAGACTCCTTACCCTGGTATTCAAGAAGTCCATAGTTTGGGCCTCAAACATGTACTGTTTTGGTCTTACAAATATATCAATTTTCTGTTTCTATGGCTTAGTGTTTGGGAATATGGACTCTGAAGCCAGATTGTTAAGTTTGAATCCTGGCTCCTCCTTTTATTAGCTGTGTCACCCTGGACAAGTTTCCTAACCTCTCTGTGCCTCAGTTTCCTCATCTATAATAGGAATAATAACACTTACAGGGTTGTTGTGAAAATTAAACATACGAAAAGTGCTTAGAAAAGTGCCTGGTAAGCTCTGTATAATGTTTCATGGAACAAATATTTACTTCTGCCTATCCATATGCACATATGCCAGGAACTCTAAGGATTTGGGGATAATATCAGTAAACAAAACAAAAATTATTGCCCTTGTGGATCTTAAATTCTATAATAAAAATAACAATTATTATTAATTGTACATTCTGTTTCTAGAATACCCTTCTTCCTGCATTATCACCTTTAAAATTCTACCTTGACTTCAAGACCCACTAAAATTTCTTACCCCTTGAAATCTTACCTTGTAGAAGGTTCTCATTTGAACTCCTCCAACCCTTTAAAACTGAATTACAGCATTTATCACATTTTACACATTCTACCATGTTATTATCAAATATCAAACATATCAAATATTATGGTTACTTGCACATGTTTTTTTAATCTTCCTTGATGGACTGTAATGTTAGCAATTATCCCTATTCATTCTTGTAAATAGTATAGCATGATGTACCTTGTACTCAAGCACACAGTATATGCTTAATAAATATTTCTTGGATGAATGTAGGTAAAGAACTCCTTGCATGAGCTTTCATTTGACCTCTATTAATTAACCTTATCTTCTTTAATTGAACATATAAACTAAATTTAAAATGTAGAACATTTTATTTTCAACTTTGGAAATATCAAGTATAAGTATCAAATATTTATTGTTTACAAATTGGCTTTTTTCATTACCATCATTTGGCACCTTGTCTACTAGTGGGCTAATTTTTGTTGTTTGCTTTACTAAGTACTCTATAGCATATTCAATGTCCCCCGTTACCACTGTTTGGAAAGTGCCCCTAAGTTTTTATTAAAGAAGCCATTGTGGATAGCATATATTTCAACTGTATTTTCTATAGTCAGTACAGATTTTTCCCATTTTTCACTTCCAAACATGATAAAAAAAATGTCCAGGTACTCATCGGCAATTTTATGGCTCACTACTTATGTTCCCCCTCTATTCCAAGGAACTGTAGATGTTTGAAATTTGTTTTTATGACATCTGAAATAAAAATGTAGTTTTTTTCTAAATTATCAACTATCTTTCCTCTAAATTTGCTTGCTATTCTCCAGCTATGACTGGAAAGACCAGACCAACTACAGGTTCTCTCCTACTTTCTAATCTGTATTTGCACAATGCTACAGTAAAATATAGATTACTCTATATTTTTAAAAATCTCCTTTATACCACTTAACCTTGCTAAGCCATCTTAACTATTCCTTTTATCCAGGCAGAACCCCATCAGAATGGCATAACAATCTTCTCTTTTTTTATTAACAAGGCCAACACACACTGGATTTTAAATAATGATCGAGGATTTTTTTATTCATTAAGTTTCAGTATCATTACAGAAAATGTTATGGTACAGAGCTGTTTAACATTGTTTTTTCTTTGCTCTTGATTTCCACATGAATGCTGGTAACACTAATATCTGTACAAGATCAGTCTTTGATTTTATTTTTTATTCTGTACAATTTTAAATGTATTGGTTAAAAAGGCTGTCAGCACTTAAGGAAGCATTTTTTCCCCCCAGTTTGTTTGTTCAAATAAAAGGTATCCAGTTACTGCCCAAGAGTACTGTGCCATGAGGCTACTGGGATGCGAGGCCCCCCCACCCCCGAACGCTCTGCGGGGACGGTTCTCCTTGAGGCAGGGCAGGGCCACCACCCAGTCACTCTTTGTTTGGCACTGTGCACATAAACACGAGATACATGATAAAGAACAAGCAAAAGCTCTCTGTAAAGCGGTTATGAAGCATACTAAGAAGGGAAATCCAAGTGTTGCCTACGATAGTATAAATAAGCAGACAGCCTTGATTTAAGAGCATAAGTAGTTGTATTTTAAAGATGAGAAAAACACAAGTTCTGCAGGCACCTACTGCTGTCTACTAAAAGCTATCGCTATCAGACCTAGCATTGAACACACAAAGCAATTTGCAAGAAAGGAAAAATCTGCTTTGATATAATCAGAATAGAGTTGTCTGTTAAGATTTATTTTTAGGTGTTTTTTTTCTTTAAAAGGTATTTAAATTCTTTTGAAATATAGTTCAAGATGTTGACCATACAGATCAACTTTTATCCAAATCAGAAAAACTAGCTGTGCCGTTGCATATTACAGGATACAGTCAATGGTATGTAGACATGCATCAAAGCTTTCTCCCGCTGGTGACCATCATAGCCGTCCGATGACCATGACGTCCACCACCTCGCCCTTGTGGAGCTCCACGTACTGCTCTGTCTTTGGAGGAAGCATCAATAATCCGTTGGCGCTGCGCATGCTCATCAGGCGGCTGCTCATCTGATTACCTAGGAGGAAACACTCTCATTACAGCAGCATCAGCGTCATGGCGTATGCGTGCGCAGCCCTTGCAGTCCTTTTCAGAATAAAAACTGATGAACAGAAACACAGGTCTTCAAGAGGAAGAGAGATGATCAGACTTCCCAGTACCTTTTTCAGGTGGCCTTGCTACTGTATCCTACTACCTTCTCACTGAACTTTAAAAATAAACATTACAAATTATTGCTTAAAAGAACAAAACCAAAATTTTACAGCATTGTGGAAAATACCATAGAATTTCTCAATTCAGGCTAAAATGTGACGTGTGTCTGAAAAGACAGGCTTTTAAACCCTATTAAAATAATAATGATAATAACAGCAGTGGCTACCATTTCTTTAGTATTTACTAAGTACCAGACAAGGTGGTAGACCTTTTACTCAACTACCTTACTTAATTCTCAACGACTCAAAAGAGGTTAGATAACTTGCCTAGGGTCCTACTAATTAGTTGGTGGCCAATTTGAATGCAAGTCTGATGGCAAAGCCCATCAGAGACCTACTCACTGTGCTAGCTGATGTTTGCACTTGATAGGACCTTTGTTTAATTTTTTCTGGAATCCCATCAAAAGTCAGGTAAAATATGACTAGAGAAGTTGGGGATAAAAGTTTAAAGTCTACAGCAGGTAACTTCAGAACTCTGAATTATCAACGTTGATTTCTCAGTCCTTAAATCTTACCAATATCTAGTGTATAGTAAAGGCTACAGAGAATCACACTCTAATTGGGCTTTAATCTCACGCTGATGGGTGGCATAGCCCAGTCCCCTCCTTTTCCTACAATCAAAGTTATGCTCAGAACTTACTGGTTGAACAAACAGATAAAAATCTTCTGTAATTTTAGATTTGTATTTCAAATGTTTATCTAGAAAATATGGCTCCATTGAATAACAAAATCTTTATTTATTTATTTTTTTACTCTTGTCCTGTTATGCTACACTGTTTTAGGAATAAGTTAACATCTAATCTTTCAAAAGGGAAAATGTACAATAATTACAAAATTAGGTATACTCAAGGAAGGAGGTTATACATAAATTTGTGTTTTAACAGGATGGGTGTATAGAGATACCTGCAGGTGTGAATGACTAACCTGTACTCTGTGCCCAAGGTAGCGGTTCTTGGTGATGCCAAGTCAGTATACACCGATGGTATTCTGGGCGAGGATCCAGTTTTACATCACATGATAACTACAGAAAAACGAGGAAAAGAAAACAAACTTGATCACCTGATCATCTCTTAAAACTACAGGGTGGTGGCAGTTGTGCAAAGAGTTCAATGGACATGGAAATATCTTGGCATTCTGCTGTCTCCACCACTGCCACCTTATGTTCTTAATACAGGAAGTCCAGAGGTTGCGTTGCTCTGGTGAAAAGAGAAAAGAAGGCTAAGAAGTTGGTACCCGCAGTAGGAAAAAGGGCAGATGAAAAATATAAAGTCTATTTTTGAATTCTAATTTTACCTCTGACCTATGAATTAAGAAATCAAGGCAGATGTTTTAACATTGAAAATAAAGGAGGTAGACCTACACAAACATACAAGCTCAACATCCATTCATCGGTGTGTCATCCAACTGTCCATCCATCCATCCATCCATCCATCCATTCATCCATCCATCCATCCAGTAAAGATTTACTGAGGTGCTAATTCAGCTACTCGTTCATACACTTATCTTTAATATGAAAGGGATACTTCCTTTTTAAAATTTTTATTGGAGTATAGTTGATTGACAATGTTGTATTGGTTTTAGGTGTACAGTAAAGTGGATCAGGTATACATATACACAAATCCACTCTTTTTTAGATTCTTTTCCCATATAGGCCATTACAGAGTACTGAGTAGAGTTCCCTGTGCTATAGAGTAGGTCCTTATTAGTGATCCATTTTACAATAGTGTGTATAGGTCAATCCCAATCTTCCAATTTATCCTTCCTCACCTCCCCCCCTTACCCCCAGGTAACCCTAAGTTTGTTTTCTATATCTGTAACTCTATTTCTGTTTTGTAGATAAGTTCATTTGTACCCTTTTTTAAGATTCCACATATAAGTGATATCCTATGATATTTGTCTTTGTCTGACTTACTTCACTCAGTATGATGATCTCTAGGTCCATCCATGTTGCTGCAAATGGCATGATTTCATTCTTTTTTATGGCTGAGTAATATTCCATTGTATACATGTACCACATCTTCTTTATCCATTCTTCTGTTGATGGACATTTAGGTTGCTTCCATGTCCTGGCTATTGTAAATAGTGCTGAAATGAACACTGTGGTGCATGTATCTTTTCAAATTATGGTTTTCTCTGGATATATGCCCAGGAGTGGGATTGCTGGATCATATGGTAGCTCTATTTTCAGTTTTTTAGGGAATCTCCATACAGTTCTCCGTAGTAGCTGTACCAGTTTACATTCCCACCAACAGTGTAGGAGGGTTCCCTTTTCTCCACACCCTCTCCAGCAGTTATTGTTGGTAGATTTTTTGATGATGGCCATTCTGACTATCTCATTATAGTTTTGATTTGCGCTTCTCTAATAATGAGTGATATTGAGCATCTTTTCATGTGCCCCCTGGCCATCTATATGTCTTCATTGGAGAAATGTCTATTTAACTCCTCTGCCTATTTTTTGATTGAGTTGTTTGTTTTTTTGATATTGAGTTGCATGAGGTATTTGTATATTTTAGAGATTAATCAAAAGGGATAGTTACTTCCTTTTCTCTTGATTATCAGATTATCCTATTATCAGGACTGATTATATCAGTCCCAATACTGATAAACAATCTCATTAAAGCAAATAAAAATAGTCTCATAAAAGTTATACCACTTTGGTTTGGTCACATCACTGGCACTAAAAGAATTCCTCTGAATGAGTCTTTGCTATGGAATGGCATCTTTCATATCTTTGTAACATAGCCAATTTCTGTTCACACACATTATACAGAATGACCAATCAACCTTCAACCTGGAGCCACTGGTTTTTTTTTTAATCTATGTCATTAAATTCATCCTGAAATCTGATCAAGGTGATAATGTGTTGGTAGCAGGTGCCTAAAAGGTATAACTTGAACAAGTTTATACAGTACATAATTATGATCTATAGCCCATCAAAGATTAGTTCAATGTTAGTGAAAACAAGACTCATTCCAATGCATGAGAATTAACATTTTCCATTAGCATAATAATCATTTAAGTTACTCTATCTTAAAATGGTCTAGAAATCCTTTACTCAACTAAAACAGATATTGCTTGGATTAAATAATACAGTTAAAACTTGACCTGGAAATTTTATTGAAGTGAGTTTATCTCTAATCCATTCTGGTTATTTTGTTTTAAAATATTCTAATAATCTACTTAGTATATTAAAACATTCTAATTATGCTTTTTCTCTGGAATCCAGAATAAAATTCAATTCTAGGGTGTTTCTCCTTGATTAAATCACACTCTACTCTTTCACATGATATTACTTATGTTTATACCCTATTTCATATCTACTGGGGGGTAACTTGCCATTGTTCCTAAATTATTCTGTGCTTACCTGAGGACAAAAATCTGTCTTTCAACCTGAGTGTGTGGGTGTGTGCGTTCTCCAGTACTAGACCACAAGAGCTATTCATGTGGCTGTGTCATTTGCTAAGTGTTTAAGGTTTTTCCCCAGCAATGGCACTGACTGGCTCATGGAAGTACAGTGGAGCAAATACTGTACTGGGAAGATACTGGCACCTAGGTTCTACTCCCAGTTTTACTGCTAACCGATGTGCTGTATTGGCAACTTATTTTGCTTTCCCATACCTGTTTGTTCATCTACAAAATGGGGTTGTTTGTTTTAAAGGAAGATATTTGTTAATTTAATAAAGAAGAATCAATTGCATCAAATTAAAGTGAATGAAATTTTTTCACAGCCTCACAAACAGCTGTTCCTTTTGTAGCAAGAGATGAAGCTAATTAGATTTTTATGGTATTTTACTGAAATGCAGAATACTTTATTCACCAATGTATTTAGTTACACTGACATTATAGTTCTGGTATATTACATCAGTTAGCTTAAGACAGCACCTATTTACTATAAGCTTCAGTGCTTATAAGAATGATGTACCATGAGTAAACATACACATATATCAATATTTTGGTGGAAAAACACTGCAAATGGTGGATGTTTCACTTCTGCCGATTTCTTCTACTCTTTCAAAACTGGGCAGTGAGCTGTGGACTAGGAGTCCTCTGTTGCCTTTGAATATTTTGCTGGCACACAGTAGTCACTCAAGAGATAAAATTGTATTATTTGGTATAGTATTGTATGGTATGCTCTACATGTGAATGTCTAAGAGAGAGAATGAGAAAAAAAAAAAAGAAAGGTCAATGAAATGAGCTGATAAGCCACAGACTGGGAGAAAATAATTGTAAAAAGAACACACCTGATAAAGGTCTGTTATCCAAAATACACAAACAATTCTTAAAACTCAATAATAAGAAGATGAACAACCCAATTAAAAACTGGGCAAAAGAATTGAGCACCTTACCAAAGAAGATATACACATGAGAAGTAAGCATATGAAAAAATGTTCAACATCGTAAGTCATTAGGAAATTGCAAATTAAAACAACAATGAGATATCACTAGATACTTACTAGAAAGGCCCAAAATCCAAAACACTGGCCACACCAAATCCTACTGAGAATGTGGAAGAACAGGGACTCTTATTCACTACGGTGGGAATGCAAAATGGTAGAGCTACTTTGGAAGACATTTTGGCAGTTTCTTACAAAACGAAATATATTCTTATCATACAGTCCAGCAATCACAGTCCTTGGTATTTACCCAAGTGAACTGAAAGTTTATGTTCATACAAAAACCTGCACACAAATGTTTATAGCAGATTTATTCATAATTGCCAAAATTTGGAAGCAACCAAGATACCTTTCAGTAGGTGAATGGATAAATGGTGGTATATCCAGAGAATGGAATATTATTCCTTGTTAAAAAGAAATGAGCTATCTAGCCGTGAAAAGACACGGAGGAACAAACGCATATTAATAAGTGAAAGAAGACAATCTGAAAAGGTAACATACTGTATGATTCCAACAATATGACATTCTGGAAAAGGCAAAACTATGGAGACAGTAAAAAGATCAAGGGTGAGCAGGGAGGGAGGAACGAATAGGCAGAGCACAGAGAGTTTTTAGGGTTGTGAAACTGTACGATATACAATGGTAGATACATGTAACTGTACATTTGTCAAGACCCCTAGAATACACAACACTGAAAGTAAGCCCTAATGTAAACTATGGACTTTGGGTGATAATGATGTGTCACTGTAGGTTCATTGATTGTAACAAGTGTACCACTGTGGTGCAGGACGTCAACAGCTGGGAAGGTTGTGTGTGTAAGGATGGGGTGGGGAGGAGGAGTAATACAGGAACTCTCTGTAGTTTCCACTTAATTTTGTTATGAACCTAAATGTGCTCTAAAAACAAAGTTTGTTACTTAAAAAAAGGGGAAAATATTTTTTTCCTTCCTCTTTGTCCTGTCCATCTTTTAGAGAAGTGACCTCAAAGAATTATCTAATACAGTAAATAATTAATTGCAAACACAGTGTAATAGGGCACAAAGAAGTAAATAATCAACCCTTCTTAGGGACACTGAGAAAGGCTTCACAGAGGGCATGATGCCTGAGTCTTATGACTAAGGAATTTTCCAAGCTGAGAAAAGAGATGGGGGTGATTAGGAGAGAACCTCCTAGGTAGGAGATCTCACGTCCGTTCTGGAGGCAGTAAAAAGCTTGGTATGGTCAGAGTGCAGGATGGGAAGCAGATGAAGCTGGAGGGGAAAACAGGCCTTGGGATGGAGGGCCTCCTGTGCTCACTTGAGCAGTTTGGATTTAACCCTGCGGTCATGGGAAGCATTGAAGAATTTTAATTGGAGATGCTGACATGATTAGAGTTAGAAAAGGGATTTAAAAGGAGGCAGGATTAGAAGAGAAACCATTAAACATTGGAGCCATCATTCAAACCAGCTTATTTGGCTACAAAACACAGGGGATGTGGATGGTGGAGGGCGCTTTAGGAGAATGGTGAAGATTTGGAAGACTGCAGTAAGGAATGGAAAAAGTTGATCCACAGGATATAAAAGGATCATCAAGGGGAATTTTGGCCCCTGCTGAGGTTTGTAAATTGGAAGTGATAGCTTGAACAGCTGTACTCTCTTCTCTAGTTGTACTCAGTGCCCTGGGAATAAAACTGAAGGACAAAAAAGGGAGGATTGATCTAAGTTTGTGGATTCTTAGAGTTACTACAGTTCGTGGAAGAAGAGGCAAAAAAAATTTGAGGGTGTTAGAAAAACACTGAAGTGATACGCCACAGGATTTAGGTTGGATGAGGAAAGGGGTAAAGCCAGAAGGGACTTATGGAAAGGGAAAAGGGAAGGTGTTATAGGAGTGTTTAAATTCTTTTATATCTACTGGTAGGTAACTTGCCATTGTTCCTAAACTGTATACCAGAGTTGGTGATTTTTGAGATGGAGCACTTCAGGGTATTAAAAAGGATATGTGTATTGAGTTGCTGAAGCAGAAATAAAGTTATTTAGAATTATGAAAATAAAGCAACTGATTCTAAGAGGTGAGGGAGAGAAGACTTTTAGACGATTGCCAAAGACCTGAAAGTCTTGGGAAGGTTTGATGGTGGTAATGAGGGGAAGGTGAAAGCTCCAGGAGACTCAGGGAAGAGGCTGGACTAAGCCACACAGATTGGAGAAGAGAGTTTGTGAGAAAACAGATGACCAGAGGGGATTCTATTAGAGTGGAGGTCCCACGTGACATGCTCCAGGCCCTGGTTGGTACTAAGGGCCCGGACTCTGCTCAAGTCTGGTCAAAACTTCCAAAGAGTGGTTAAAGGAGCTTTACACTAACTTTTAAAAGTACTAGAGAAGTTATGAGGCACTGATTTCATTAGTCCAACAGAGAGGCGCTCGAGCTCATCTGCCTTATAAATCATCTAAAATTTATCAAGTAACTTTAAAAATTCTTACACCTGTTGGTGCAGATCAGTTTTAAGTTAATTTTTCCAAAGTTTCTATAACCTAGTTATATTTTTCATCTCCGAATAATAATAAAACTGGTTTATATTTCTTATAAATCATAGACAGTTCTCTCATTTTCAATATGTTTTTTAATCAATCCATAGGCCATTATATTCTCATATAACAGGTATCCAATTATACCTTTTGATGTTCAATGACTGATCATTTTTAAAGCTGAATAATGCTCCATTGTACACATACACTTCATTTTCCCTATCCATTCATCTGTTGTTGGAAATTTGGGTTGTTTTCTTATCTTTGTATAGTGAATTATGCTATAATGAACACTGGGGTGCAAATATCTGTTTGAGATCCTGATTTCAATTCTTTTGGACATATACCCAGAAGTGAGATTGCTGGATCATATAGTAGTTCTACTTTTAATTTCTGAGTAACCTCATGCTGTTTTCCATGAGGCAACATGGATAAACCTAGAGGACACGATGCTAAGTGAAATAAGCCAGTTACAAAAATACTGCATGATTCCACTTATAGAGAGTATCTAAAATAGTCACTCACAGAGGCAGAGAATAGCATGGTGGTTGTCAGGGGCTGAGGGGAGGAGGGAAGGGAAATTGTTGCTCAATGGATATAAAGTTTCTGTTATGCAAGGTGAATACGTTTTAAAGAATCTGCTGTACAACATATCACCTACAGTTACCAATGTGGTATTGTGCACTTTAAAATACTTTAAGAGGATAGTTCTCACATTAAATGTTCTTAGCATGAAATAAACAAACAAATCAAAGAACACAAAGAAATGTTTGGAGGTGATGGATATGTTTAGTACCTTGATTGTGATGACGGTATCACAGGTGTTTGCATATGTCCAAATTCATCAAAATGTCTACATTACATATGTGCAATTTGTGTATATCAATTATACCTTAGTAAAGCTTAAAAGAAAGAAAAGTACTGATTTAGTATTATAGTTTAAATTGCCAGGAAAATTGTTCATTAGTTATTACATAGAAACTGTGTTACATAATTAGTTTACTAGTAGTAGTAAAGCAAACTGAAGTTAGTGTTGGTGGAGAAGGGGACTATAATTTCGGAGTGATTTTTACTGCAGGTATAATTCCTCAGCCTTAGTGGTCCTTTTTCCAAACAATATGGTCTCCCTTTTCTTCTTCTTCACTAGAGTCTCTTTCTTGTCCTTTAATTGTCTTTTTCTGAACTGTTTAAAATTTATCAGCGGGGTCACAGAAAAAGTGATCAGCTAAATTGCTGTTCTCTCTAAGTTTACATAGGGGAAATTCTTGTCCCTCCTTCCATATAGGTTTAGTATTAGTTTAGTATTCTATTGACCATTTTTCATTACATATCCACTCCTAAATGGACTTCTAGCTGGAGAAAATTATTCACTTTAGGAGTCATGGAATAATGTGGGAAGGGAATAAAAGGGACTCCTTTCCCTCTGTTTTCTATCATGAAGAGGGGACTAAAACCACATTTTTCCTCAAAACTAATATAAAATTCTAGATGTTTGTTTTGGGCAGTTAAAAAATCATACCCTAATTTGTTATTAGGCTTCAATTTTGGTTTCCGGTCATTAGAAAACATTACCCTGGCTTTGATGATGGTTGGCCGAGGATCCAAGATGCCTTGCATCTTTCTCAGTGCAGGCACAACAAAGAGATTGCAGGTGACCACGGCTGACACAGGATTCCCTGAAAGTCAACCAAGCAGTTATTTATAGTACACATATAAAAATTTGCCATATAATTATGACTGTCTATACCTTCAGGTATCATAGAGAGTGAAATGACTAACCACTAGCGTTCCTCTTCTGAATCACCTTGAATCCAAAAGGATGCCAGAATAGAGCTGTAGTTGACCAAATGCCACAGAGGGTGTAAATATTTGGATCTAGCAGTGAAATGCAGAGACTTCTGATGCACAGAAGCTGTTTGACACCATTTATATCTGTTTTCCTGAGAGCCGTACATTGAAAGCCTTTAGTAATGAGTTTGCACTTGCTATTTTTAAAATGTTCTAAAATTACCATAGTAGTACATGCTCAGTGCAAAAAAAAATTAGCAAGTAGGATAAGAATAAAGAAATTTATCCATAATCCCCTCTAACCAAAATTTTCTTTAAACTGAAAAAAACAACAACAATGATTTAAGACGTGAAGGACTTGAAGGCGAACACTCTTAGGAACTGAATTATGTTCCCCTCAAATTCATATGTTGAAGTCTTAACCCCCAATGTGGCTGTATTTGGAGAAAGGACCTCTAAAGAGGTAACCAAAATTAAATGAGGTTGTAAGGGTGAGGCCCTAATCCAATAGGACTGGTGTCCTTATAAAAAGAGGAAGAAACACGAGTGTGTATACACAGAAGAAAGGTCATGTGAAGACACTGAGAGAAGGTGGCCATCTGCAAGCAAGGAAGAAAGATCGTAACAGAAACCAACCTTGCTGGCACCTTGATCTTAGACTTTCAGTCTTCAGAACTGTGAGAAAATAAATTTCTGTTGTTTAAGCCACCCAGTCTGTGATATTCTGTTATGGCAGCCTGAGCAGATTAATACAAATACCAAGTTTTTTTGCAGTTATAAGAAAAATTTGAGGAATTCAACTGTACCTTTCCAAGAAGAAATCTGGGTGTGTCATGCACTTCAAAGAGAGGTATGGTGGGCTATGAAAAAAATGACTGAGCTGAGAATAACAGATTTCGCTTCTTGTGTGGTATTGTCAACTAACCAAGCCATGCGACCCAGGCAAGAGTTCCAAACCTTTCTGGGTCTAACGTTACTCATCCACAAAATGAAAGGTTTGGATTATATGATTCTTAATATTCCTTTTGGTTCTAAAATTCAAATTTTACTAATACTTTTATACAGTGGTATGTGAGTATGCATATATATATAGAGAGAGGGGGTGGGGAATGCTTATTATATTTTAGGTTACCTTGGCCTGGCTTTGTGCTGCTAATTTCATCATCAAAATAAAAGCAGTGGTCAGTTTAGCCTATTACTAGCTAAAAGCATACCTTTAATTTTCTTCTACCCACAAAAGCAGTTAAGAATAGATTTTTTTTAAGTTGTTAAAAAAAGTTGTGATGAATGACATTGATTATTTCAATAGAAAAAGTGAGTTGTCCCACAGGACAGCAGACTCTTAATGAGAATCAATTGCTTTCCTCTTGCCTCAAAATATAAACAGATGGAAATTTTTCTGGAAAAGCAAAAAAAGGAAAAATAAAAGAAAAATAAATAAGAAAGCTATTGCTCAACAATGATTACAGTATTCTTGTAATGATACTGTTTTATAAAATTACTCTATAAAAAATGAATTGTTCTATATAAGAAAAGGGACTGGAAAAATCAACAACAAGAAAATTGCAAATAGTGGTTATTTCAGGGGGAGGGAGATTATGGATAACATTTCTTAATGCTTATCCGTGTTTTCTAGTGTTTTTACAGTGAACACGTTACTATAGTAATTTTAAAAAGTTAAAAAAAGAACAAGTAGATAACACATAACTTTTCAACTGCATTAGAACTTATCAAGATTAGTAATGGCTTTAATTGCAAGGACCTTAAGAAACCAAAAATCCAATTCTGAGTTTTCAAATCCTTATAAAAAGAACCACTTTGCTGGTTCTACAATCTGAACATGTGAATTGTTGCTGCCCTCTTTTGGTACTTTCAGGCTGAGCAGTGAAAATCTCAAAATAAAGCAGCAATTTGAAAATAGGCTATTTAATTATAACTTCTTTGGCAGATCAACAACACTTAGTAATGGCAAAATAGGCTCCCACTATAACATACTTTGTAGGTCAAGTCATATCTTCTGTAGACAACAAAAACAGTCTCTTCTAGTCAAAATGAAGCTAGGAAGATGATTTCATTTCTCTATATAATGGTCTTCAGAGTATCTAGGGATGTATTAAAGGCCCTAAGGAGTTTTGTACCACAGAAATCGTTTGAAGACTAAAACTTTATTTACATGACCTCGCTCTTAAAATTTCCTATATGAGAGAAACATACTCTCTTTTATGCTTACAGATAGGGGCTTTAAACATGTTTTTAAAGTTCTAAAATTTTCTGTCTGCCTTCTTTTCTTTCTATCTCTATTTTGAGCTTTATTTAATATAAAAAAGCAGGTAAATATCCCAAAGCCACCAGACTTGTACATCTGAAAGGAATAAGTAGGTTATTTTCTAAAGGAATCTATGCCAAAAAATAGAGAATGGGACACTGCTACAGATCAGAGGATAATTTTTAAAATTGAAAAAAATAAGTAGATACACAAAACTTCTAAACTGCTTTAGAATTTATCAAGATTAGTAATGGCTTTAAAACCTGGCTTTAAATGCACAGCCAAAGTCCAAAAATTGTAAACTGAACCACTTTGCTTTTTCTATAATCTGAACACGTGAGTTTCTGCTCACGTGGGAGAGGGTGGGGATAATGATGTGGTCAGACTGATGATGCCTGGGATTTGGCTGAGAAGCATCAGCATTTGCAGTCCCTCCTGTGTTGCTGCTCTCCCCAACCAGTCCAAATCTGGTGAGAACCAAAGGCAGCTTTGTACTTTTTTGTTCTAGTATTTCCATGGGCGATTTAAGGCCCTTTGGCCCATTGAGCATAATACTCTAGTTGTGAGAGGTAATTATACTGCTAACTTTGACCAATTTCCTGTAAGGAAAAGCAGGTGCCCTAGAAAGAGGTAGTGACACTTAACTCCTGATTATCATCTTAGGGTCTGAAATGTGCTTTGAAAGATACTAATTTGACTTTCACACCAACCCTAAGTAGCCCCATTTTACAGATGAAGAAACAGCTTCAGAGAAGTTATGTGATTTGTCCAAGGTCATACAGTATGAAAAGCTGGGATTTGAACCCAGGTGTGTCAGATTCCAAATCATGCGCTCTGACAGGGGACTGGTCACCTGGGAAACAAAAAGATTTTGGTTATTTTTCCAGAAAAAGCAAAAGAAACTATTTCAATTATTCTTACCTGGTAGTGCAAAGATTATTTTTCTTACACCATCAATATCCAAAGTTGCAAATGTCGTTGGCAGGCTAGAGGAAAAGTAGAGGTTGTTTGTTAGTGACTGCTAAGCAACCTGAGTAGTAAGTTAAATACTGCAGTTTTCTTGTTACATGGTTCTTCATACAGGTCACCTATTGTGTGAAAGTTCTTTTCTGTTGACTCTCCTTTAAATCTTTATAACCTGAAGTGTTTCGAGAGCATTTAAATTAATTCTTTTTTAGCATCTTCTGTTTTCAGGTAACCAAACTTCCTGGTTTTCTGTAGTTTACATTGTTTTCCTTCTTGCCAGTGCCATAGAAGCATATGCCAAATCCTGGAGTTTCTCCACCCCTCTAGTTAACAATGTCTATACGTTTTTTTTTTTCTGCTGGAGAATAACAATCATTCTTTTTATCTGAAGACTACCTGGTAATACATGTCTATCAGATAACTACCTATTGTTCAAGATGAGTATTTCTCAGCCCTTTAAGACTATACTCAGAAATAAACATAAAAGTTTCCCTCCTATGAAGGGAATGTTTTGAAATGTCAAAATAAATAAAATACCATGACTAGAACAAAATTAAAGCAATAGTAATTTAAGAATATTATCAAATTATACTTCCTCAAAAGTCTGACATGAACGCTCATCATGGGGGTGTGCAGAGGGGTGTGAGTGTGAAGAGGGCAGGTGGTTAATAATAGTGATTTTTTTTATTGATTACCCTTAATATAGAATTTCAGCTAAAATTTTTATTATATTAATGAATCTTGAGTGATGCAAAATTCTTAGGGAATGCTGAGATTTAAAAGTAGCTGAAAAATTACCCTTTTAAGCACCCAAATTGTTTTTCTTTTTACTATTTTTGCTCGTTGGTTGAAAGAAGAAAGGATCACTCACTCATTACCTTTTGCAATAATATGATGAACATTAATATTTTTGATGAATTACAGCCATCATTATGGATTGATTCTACTCTGCTATGATACAGAGATTTTGGGTCACAGGGGTATTAAACCATAACATAACAGTACACGTGGCGGTGTTTCTATAGTTCTTGTTTCTGTTTTTTTCCCCTAGTTTTTTTTTCTGTAGGTCCCCTTAATGCTAGACTGCCATCATCTTGACCCTTAAAGCTGGCCTTTGGTTTGGGAACCAGAGAGCAGTAGTAATAGTTATATTGTTGGGATGATAATAATAATAGTAATAATAGAAGTTACTATTTTTAAAGAAACATCTAAGCATTATATCCATTATTTCATTTAATTCTTACAATAATCCCATGAGGTGACAATTGTCATCCCATTTTACAGATGAGGAAAATGAGAGAGAGATTAAGCAATTTGGCCAAAATTACTCAGATACTAAGATTTGAACCAAGCTTTTTCTAACTTTATGGCTCATAATTAGATAAGGCTCTCATAGGGTACACTGTGAAGTGTTATTACATGGACTTCGTAACGTAACATCTATTCTTGGCTACTCTGAGGCCTTTTTTTTGCTTACTTCCTGATTCTTTGCTGTGTTTTACAAAACTGAGATTAGAATGTCATATCCATTTATAGATAGGTTATTTGGCAATGACTGTTACTGTGTGATGAAAATAATTTCCAAGGTACATTTTCGACAACATCTATGCTCACTGTAGATGACCCATAAAAAACTGTGATTGGTAGATCTGGTTGATAATATTCCAAATGCTTTTTGAGTATCTCCGTGTCTAAAAGGAAAGAGGTTAATTGCATTCTGAATGTACTGTATGTGGGAAGAGCAAAGCTAAATTGTTCTTGAGCTTTTTATATTTCTTCTTATTCTACTATTAAGTAGCAATTACCTTTAAATTCTTCTTCTCTTCAGACAAGTATAAAATTCTGGACAATTAAAGGAAGCCCATTTAAACTTCTAAACCACTTTTTTTTTAATAGCAAACTAACACACATAATAAGATTGAGGAGGGAATGCATAACACCTTCCTTCTACTGTATTTAAAGCCAATTTAAATCATCTTTTGAACCTTGCAGACAGCTAGTGTGATTTCTCTGAAGGTACTCATTTTAAAAAGATTCCATTACAATAAAACATTTTGTTATGTGCGCTGCTATCATGAGTGTTTTATTGCTAGACTGTGAAGTTTTTGTTTAGGATCTGGAAAGCCATTTCCTTGAAACTCAACACCTATTGTTCATTTTTCCTCTTGAGATCAGAATGCAACAGCTTTTATACAATAACCGAAGTCACAGAAGTCCTACAGCTGAAGTAAGTGGTAAATAACAGACTAAAAATAAAATGAATACCAAAATTATACATCATGGATGCTGAGATTAATTTAAATAATAGATAATTTAAATAATAGATATTATACAAATATTTCTCCTCTAGAGGTGAGGGTAAGTAATGTCAGCTTCTTTCTCACTGCAAAGGAATAATCAATTCAATTTTTGAGATTAGTGAGAAGTACACTGACATACTTTTGGGATGTCCTCTGTATTCTAATCAAATTAGTACTGCCCATGGGGACAGAGTAAAAAAAGCCTGTGTACTCATAGCATAATAGTATTTGCTTAAGACAAGATATTCTTAATAGGAATGATCCCAATCCAACACCTTCAATAGTAAAAGGGCCTTGTCAGTGGCAGCATATCAGAGCAACTACAGAAATATAATGCCAAGAATTCTAAATTCTATTACATTGTGGAGAAGGCTTTAGGGACAATCTTAACTTCATATTTAAATGTAAAGCCTGATCTCTGCCTTAGAACTGACACAAGGTATCCAATAAATCAGGGAGATTAGGAGTGCTGGCTTGACACTTAAAAAGGTTTCTGGAATTTGCTGCTAGTTCCCATGGCTCACTTGTAACAACTGGTAAGTCCCACCTCTACTTTCTCTTAGGGTTCATATGAGCACCCATCAGAGTATGACCCTGAACTAAAGCATCATTACTGTTGTCCCTGACAGCATGGAGGTGTGCTGGAATGCTCACCCACACACTGAGGGCTTTCAACAGTGTTTTTATAATGTTTACATATCACAGGTTTATAGAGGAGCAGGGGTCTCAACAGGCAGGCTGTTGTTTAAAGACATGGCCACACATATTTTATCAACACCAATGTTTGCATTCTTTGAGGATTTACAATGGATTACAGAACCTCCATTAGCCCTTCCTGAGGGAGCTATTAGTTTTCAGGAGATATGCAAGATCTAGGTATGTGGTTACTTTTCTTTCCTCTTGGGAGGTAGTAAGAAGCAGTATGAAACACTATTCATGAAGTATTCTTACAAAAAAAAAAAAGTTGAATCTGAATCTACTCAAACCTTTAGATCTAACTTCTGATGTACAGAATATACTGGAGAGAGACAGGAACAAATTAAATGCCACCACAAGGAAGCAATCAGCCAAATCCATTCACTAGGACAAAACTAGGACAAAAGATTCAGTTGCTTCAACAAGTCAGTGGCATGCCAAAAAAGGGGGGCGGTGGTTGGTAAATGTTCCTGTTTAATAGAAACTTAACCAAATACCGTGAGTAGACCTGACTTGAATCCTAATTCAAATAAAACATATGTAAGAAGGCATACTTTTCCTTGACATTTGGGAGGATTTTCAAATACGATCACAGTATTAGATGATACTGAGGTATTCTTATTTATTCTGTTACCTGAGATAATACCATTGTGATTATGTAAGAAAGTACTGCTGTTGTTATTAATATTTGAGATGTATACTAAAATGACATGTCTAGAACTTGCTTTAAAACAATCCAGCCCTCTGCCCCCCCAAAAAGGTGAAGAAGAGGATTGATAAAACAATTACAGAAAAATAGTTACTGAAGTTGGGCGATGGGTATATGGGGGTTTCATTGTACTCCCTGCTTTTGTGTACGTTTGAGAATTTTCATACTGAAATGTTATAAGTGAGAGAAAGAAGCAGAAAAAGAGAAGGAAGGAACTAGACATGGAAATTAAAGGGAGAAAAGGTTTGGAAAGTTGCTTTGCTTTGTTTAAACCAGACCCAGTGATTTATAAAGAAGATGAATTCCCATTTCAGATAGGATATACACTTGTTCAGAGAACTCTAATACTATAATATTTCTTTTATTAGAATAAATAATCCATAATAGAAAATGTAAAAAGAAAGCATTTAAAAACTTTGTTAGTCAAAGCAAGCCAAACCAACCCCATATATTAGATAACAAGATAATTTTCATACCCTGGTTTCATAAAAACCCTGCCAAAATGGATCTGGGCATGAAGATCAATGTCCAGCACCTGCTTGAGATAGTCCTGCAAATATGAAAAATAATCACTTTATTTTCGAACATTCTAATATCAGACTTTCAAACTTTAAATGAAAAAAATAAATTTGTAAGATTGAAATGAAAAGAAACACCTTATTTTAGTGAAGTTGATTTAAGACAAATATTCCTTCATTCCTCATTCATTTATTCATTCAGTAAATATTTACTGAGCACCTGGTATATGTTGAGTATCAATCTATGTACAGGGAGATACAGCCTGGAGCAAAAGAAACAATGTCCCTTCCCTCATAAAAGGTACATTCTAATAGAAGTAGTTAGATAGTAAACCAAGTAACCACATTAACATATAAATCATTACTTGATAGGTTGTTGTCTCTCTTTTAAGACAGATTTTTATGTCTGAGAAAGGATGTTAATAAATATGACTTAAGTAGCTGTGCCTGGGCAGGGAAGCCACATGTATGCATCACACACTGTTCTGTCTAATAACTTAAAATGATGCACATTCCTTGAGGAGACACTTGGACATTTGCCCACAGATTACCAAATCTAAATAAGTCAACTAAAAATGTAGGGAGGGAGCTCTAAAACAGAAAGTCAAGGGTGTTTAATTGCTCCAACTTTATATTCTGCTATTACCAACACAACCAACCTAAGGTTATGACCAACCCAGAGCCATCTGACAAAACATGATCTTTGGAAAGGAAAGGCAATACTGGCTTGTAGTTGGTTTTGTAAACATAAAGAAAAAAATTGCAGTTTAAAAAGTTTCTCTTAAGTAATACAACCTCTTGGTCTATTACTGAGTTTCCTGCTCACTAATCCAAGATTCTAGTAACCTACTAAAATTTTAAATATTTCACAAGTTATGGGACACTTTAATTTTTTTTGCGGTACGCGGGCCTCTCACTGTTGTGGCCTCTCCTGTTGCAGAGCACAGGCTCCAGACGCGCAGGTCAGTGGCCATGGCTCATGCGCCTAGCCGCTCCGCGGCACGTGGGATCTTCCCGGACCGGGGCACGAAGCCGTATCCCCTGCATCGGCAGGCGAACTCTCAACCACTGCACCACCAGGGAAGCCCGGGACACTTTATTTTTAAAAGCTGTCTCCTTCTATCTCCACAGCCTCAGCCAACATCATCTCACCTGAATTACTGAAATAGGTCTCTCTGCCAACACTCCTGCCCTCCTCCAATTTATTCCCGCCACAGTAGTGAGAGAGGCCTCCTGGAAACAAATCTGATCAAATCAATATATAATACTTCAATAACTTCCTGGTTTCCAGAAACAAGTCTCAGCTTTTAAATATCATAGCTAAGATTCTTGTATTTTCTAGTCCCCTTTTGCCAATCATTGCTCTTATCAGGCAATCCTTTTCCCACCAGCCTGATTCCTCTTCCTTAATTTCTCTCTCTCTACATTCCAGCAGGACTATATTGCTGTCAGTTTTTACACTTTCTTGCCTCAAATCTTTGAAAATGTTCTTCCTTCCGTTTAGAATACTCTTTCTTTCCACCCTCCTCTCTCTCAATCTCTGAGATGACTCTCAATCTCAGTCATCTTCTCAGCCTCCCCTGAGTTCCCAGGGCTGGATAGTAGATTGATTAGTGTTTATTTTTAGGTTATATTATTAGATGCAGTAATTTAGAATTTACTTGATGAACTGATCCATGTACATATATGAATAGGAAGTGTCCCTCCACCTAATATCTAGTAATCCTTTTTATCTTAATTTTCTCTGACATCAAGAGAGTCATACCAGCTATCTTTCCTTGTAACATTTTTCTCATCTTTTACTTTCAATGAGCTGTGTCCTTATATTTAAGGTGGGTCTTTTATAAGCATCATGCAATTTGTTGTTTTTTAAAATCCAGAATGACAATTTTTAATTGGAGGACTCAGTCCATTTACACTTAATATAATTATTGCTATATTTGGGGTTTAAAACTATTGCCCTCCTATTCATTACCTATTTGTCACTTTTGTTTTTATTTCTTTTTCTTCTTTCATGTCTTCTTCCAATTCACCAAAATTTTTTGTTATTTAATTTTCTTTTTCTTCTATTTGTTAGTTACACATTCTCTTACTATTATAGTGGTTATTTTAGAGATTACAACATGCATTCTTAACTTACTACAATCTATCATAATTTGGTATTTTTATCACTTCCCAATGTAAGAACTTTAAAACATGTTAACTCCATCCATTCCTCTTTCCTTTTCGTGCTATCATGTATCATATACTCTATATACATTATAAATATGTGTGTGTGTGTATATATATAACTATTATATATATACATTCTACATATACTATACAAACAATATATACTCTATATATTCAATATATATTTATATACATTTAAACCTCAAGATAACAATTCATTTACATTTACCCACATATTAACCCTTTCCTTTGCTCTTTAGTCCTTTCTACATTTTCATGCTTCCATAATCTTTCCACCTGAAAAACTCCCTTTAGGATTGGTCTGTTCAGTTTTTATCTAGTTCAGTTCCACACTAGCTTTTATTTTCTTTCAGCATTTTACAAATGTCATTCCATTGTTCTCTCTTTTATGTTTTAGAAGTTCTGTTTTGAACACATTGATTTTGTTTTTATTTTTTTAATATTTTATTTTATTTTGGCTGTGTCGGGTCTTCATTGTGGCATGTGGGATTCTCTCTAGTTGTGGCGTGCAAGTTTTCTCTCTCTAGTTGTGGTGTGTGGGCTCCAGGGTGCACGGGGTATGTAGTTTGCAGCACATGGGCTCTCTTGTTGAGGCGTGCAAGCTCAGTAGTTGTGGTGCGTGGGCTTAGTTGCCCTGCAGCATGTGAGATCTCAGTTCCCTGACCAGGGATTGAACCTGTGTTTCCTGCATTGGAAGGCAGATTCTCTACCACTGGACCACCAGGGAAGTCCCTCCATTGTTTTCTGAGTTCCATAATTTCTGTTTAAATCATTTCTGTTAGTTCTATTTTTGGTCCTTTGAAGGTAACATGTCTTTCTGGTAAGATGTTTCTCTTTGTCCTTGGTTTTCAGCAGTTTTGCTATGACTACCTACGTATGGTTTCTTTGTATTTATCCTGCTTGAGATTAGCAGAACTCCTTGAATATCTGGCTTTATGTCTTTTATTAGTTTTGGAAAACTCTCTGCCATTATCTCTTAAATATTGCCTTTGTTCACGCTCTCCTTTCCTTTTGGGACTCCAATTACACATATGTTACACCTTTCACCAAATCCCATACGTCTTTTATGCTCTTTTCCATATTTTTTCCAAATTTTCATTTAGTTTTTATAAATAGATTCTAATTTTCTAGTGAAATTCTTTGTCATTTCTTTTTCTTAAACACATTAATTACAGTTTTTAAAAGTCCATATGAGGCAATATAAATGTCAGGACCATTTTTAGGGTTGTACTATCTTGTTTTCCCTTCTAAATTTTTAGTTATTTTGTGCTATTTCTGGTAAAGTCCAAACATTATATATGAAAAAAATTCAGAGGTTTTGAATGATGATATATTCCTCCAGAAAGAATTTAATTTCTTCTGGCAGCTTAACTAAGATTACCTTGATATAATCAGAGACTGAGACAATTTGAGGCTCAATTGCAGTCTTTGAGAAGACTGCTTTTTTTTCCAGTTTGTCCTTATTCTTAGATCACAGCACTTCAAGGGTTTAAATTGAAAGCCTGAGATATTTGCCAGGGTCCTTCCTCCACGGCAGGTCTTGAACTCTTAACACTTTTGAAAACTCTGCTTATTTTCTTAGCCTTTTAGCTATTCTGTTATGCTTAGATTCTTGACCTCTTGACCATTACATCATCCCCTGTCCCTCCTGGCTTAGGAGTTAGTAAATGCCTTGAGGAAATATATGGTGAAGAATTCCAGTTCAACTTCTCTGTGGTTCACTTTTCTCTGAGATCTTGGTGCCTTGAATCCCATCTGTCTTGGTTGTTCTCTTTGGACACCTTTTTCTTATTCTTTAAAAAAATTTACATAGCTTTTATCTATTTATTTTTAATAAATTTATTTATTTATTTATTTTTGGCTGTGTTGGGTCTTTGTTGCTGTGCACAGGCTTTCTCTAGTTGCAGCGAGTGGGGGCTACTCTTTGTTGCGGTGGGCTGACTTATTGCGATGGCTTCTCTTGTTGAGGAGCATGGGCTCTAGGCGCGTGGGCTTCTGTAGTTGTGGCATGGGGGCTCAGTAGTTGTGGTGCATGGGCTTAGTTGCTCCGCGGCATGTGGGAACTTCCCAGACCAGGGCTCGAACCCGTCTCCCCTGCATTGGCAGGCAGATTATTAACCACTGTGCCACGATAGCTTTTATAGTTGTCCTTGGTGGGAGAGTTGGTCCAAATAAGCCACTCCATCATAGTAGAAGCAGAAATCTCCAGGCCTTTCTTATGTGTTCTTATAGTACTATGTCCTCCTGACATCATACACTTAAGTAATACTGCAGTTTCCTGATAACAGATATGTATCCTTTATTGTACTATAAAGTTTGTGAGATCAGAAACCCTCTGTATATATATAATGAGTCCATGATGATTAGCACATGACTTTCATTCATTCATTTGCTAGTTCAACAAATATTTTTGAGTGCCTACTATGTATGAGGAATTCTATTTGTGCTAGAGATTTAATAGTGAACAAGATACATATGGTCCCTGGCACAAGGATGTCCTGTTATAGTTTACTGGAGGAGGAGACAGCCTAAAATAAGTAAAACAACAAATAAAATAACTATAAAGTGTGGTACATGCTATGAAGGAAAAAAGCAGGTGCTGGGATAGAGAATAACGGTATGAGGTAGAGAATAAGGAAAGGCCATTTTAAAAGAGGTGGTGAGGATGAGAAGGACTCAGCCATGAGAAGTGTGGAGGGATGAGAATTCCAGACAGAGGAAAGTATATACAAAACCTTCAAGAGCAGTAAAGAGTGTGTCTAGAACTGAAAAGACAATGGAAGGTAGTGAATGAATAGGAAAGAGGCATAAGGGGAGGTTGGAGAGACAGGCAGAGGCCACACATGCAGGGCCTTATGGGTAATGATACAGAATTTGGAAAGCATATATGCTCACTACATACTTATTAAATGAATGAAAGTATTTTATTTTTCTTGAAAAAAAAGGATTTCTGTTGTAAAAATGCCCCTTTTCATTCTTTCTGAACATGAAGAAATGCTTCATGTTTCTTGTGATGGAAAGCTTGTACCAGACATAGCAATAAAAGCTGAGAATCCTCACTGTTCTTAAGTTTCTGTCTACTTATAGAAGCAGGAAGGACCTCTGTCTGATGTTCTGAAAGCTAGATCCAGATAGGAAGAAGAAACATGAATGGATGAAGGAGACAGGTCTTTTCCTCAACTCAAGTAAGAACAAACAATGTCAGATAAATTATGAAAGACTTTGAAATGGGCAAAAAAGATTATTGGATGTCCAAACAACCTTCTGGGTTATTTGTGCCTTTCATTGTCTTTGTGCTATTTTATAAAAATTAAGCTGTAGAAATCTGATGGTGAACATGATTAGTATCCAAAGAAATGCAAATTAATTCTGTCGGTGGTGGTGTAATTGATTATTCTCCTGTGGATATAGAACAGTTCTGCATCCATTAGCAGACTGATTTCAGCATTTCTGATTACCTATAGGTGTCTCTGTTCTTTGAATTCTTAGAACCAGTTGCAACATCTTACTGGTTCCCTCATTAATTTATGAGTTAAATAAAATCATTGACACATGCTCATTTTATAAAATAAAAAAATATATGAGATTCATGATTTTATCTTTAAAAAACCATACCTTAATTCTGAAGGCTCCACTGAGATGCCGTATTGATTTATCTGACAAAACCAAGTAAACTCAATTGCCAGAAAAGTGCATTTTATGGGTGGCTTAAACCTGCATACATCGTTCTTTGGTTTCTGGAGTGTATGCCAAGTAGTAATAAAACCTGAAATCTGCTAACTTTGGGTTTCTCTATTTTTGCCTCCTCTATTAATTTTGGTTCTATGCATGGCCAATAAGGTATTCCCCTTTGTAGCATCAATGACTGAGAATTCGGTTTTATGGTCTGACCATTTGGTGATTCCTATAAATGGGTAATTGAAATCTATTCTCTGTTAGGTAAGAGAAGATAGAGAATCTGGTTTGTTAGTCTTTCTTGTTTGTTTGTCTGTCATTTTGAGCCTAAACCAATTAAGAATTTTGTGACCTCTAGGAAGGAAAATAGCTCTTTATTTGTAGACTATTTTTTTTTGTTTGTTTCTGTGTTTACTCTTAATCTGTGGTTGAAGTTGTAGAGCTGAAGCTGTATTTTGAAAAAAAAAATTTTATTTATTTGGCTGCATTGGGTCTTAGTTGTAGCGCTCGGGATTTTCATTGTGGCAAGTGGGCTCTTCATTGCAGTGCGTGGGCTTCTCTCTAGTTGTGGCATACAGGCTCTAGAGCATGCGGGCTCAGTGGTTGCAGCATGTGGGCTCTCTTGTTGTGGCACACAGGCTCTCTAGTTGCAGCGCACAGGCTTAGTTGCCCTGCAGCATATGGGATCTTAGTTCCCCGACCAGGGATCAAACCCACGTCCCCTGCATTGGAAGGCGGATTCTTAACCACTGGACCACGAGGGAAGTCCCTGAAGCTGTATATTCTTTATGTGGTTGTGTGTCTATGTGTCTGTGATCCAGGAAGGCATTTATCTTGTTTTGTGAGTGTGAAATGTTTTCCTGTTTCTGGAGGGTATTCATAAATTATATGCCTGTGAGACCACCATGCACAGTGGGCCTTCCTCGGAGTATGCTGCAGATTCAGGGTGTCCCCTACCCTGGCTCTCTCCATTTGAATTTGAATGTGATGGACGTGTTGCTGGGGAAACACAAGAGCCTCTCATCCCCAACTCTCTGGTTTAGCAGGACATGAAGAGAAGAGCCCTGATCTTAGGCCCACAATAAAGTTTGCTTTGCCAACGGGGAGAAAAATGAACACACCGAAACACTTCTAATGTCTCTTAAATTAAAGATACTCTATTCTGATTCATTTAGAGAGATAAGTACTTACATAAATAGAATATTCCTAAAGTTCCCAGATAATAAGAAAATTTATCTTATACTATTTTAAATATGCTGCACTAAAAAAAATTCTTCTTATAATTTTAAGAATAAAGTTCACATAGTTAAGGTAAATCTCTGGCAAATGAGACTAGCTTAATTATTTTGGTTAATAAGCAAACCCAGCCATGTTCTTTCTCTTATCAGTGTTAAGTAGGAAAATACATTTTATTTTGCTTGGGTTTGTTTTTTCCTAAAATTATATAGGTTACTCATCAAAGAGTCTAACGCTATTCTTATATAATACTTAAGACTGTGAAAAATCTAAAATTTGGTTCAATGAAATAGAATCATTATTCTGACAAACTTTTAATTTCAATAATAATTATGTTTGTAGAATGTCAGCTTGAAAATAATTTTCAAGATTTTTAAGTAATTTAAAATCTTGAACAGTTATTAAATTGATTAATTAATGAATAATCATGAGATACCTTGATTTCTAAGTACAATAGGATACTCGATCACTGCTTACTAAGCATGGCTTTTAGTTAATACATTATACTTTGCTTCTTATTTTAATATGCCATAGAGACGATATATCTTTGGGTCGTGTTGATGAGTATGTTTTCATTTTTGCTACATTAAGAAGGTACAAAGGGGATGTGTGTGGCTGTACAAAGTTGTATTCTGTGTTTATGAACTTTGCTAGTCCGCTAAAATGCTTACATATGATTTGTCAGTGATTGATGCTCCCTAATTTTTTCTGTGAAATAGAAATTAGTGATTTTCTTAAACATTATAATAAATATGGGTGGTTGCAATTATGTTAGAAGTAATCATGACAGACAAGTAAACTATGCATATTCTTTCACTTTTCAGGAAAAAAAATATTAAAAAAAAAGTCCAATACTCAAAATACTTGGTCTCAGGACCCTTTACATGCTCTTAAATTAAAATCCATTAAGGATCCCTAGAGCTTTTGTTATGTGGGTTATGTCTATCGATATTTACTGTATTAGAAATTAAAACTAAGAAGTTAAGAATATTTATTTGTTGGTTCATTTGTAAACAGCAGTGATGAAGCTATTTCACGTTAACATAAGTAACTTATTGTTTATACATTGTTTTATAATTTTAAAAATCTCTTTAATGTTCAGCTTAACAGAAGTCAGGTGGATTCTCTTATTTGCTTCCATATTCAGTCTGATGAGATATTATAGATCATACAGTCACTGGAAAAACTCACTATACAGTCATGAGAGAAGGAAAATAAAAAAGTCAAATAAAGTCTTAGTTTTATTATGAGAATAGATTTAACCTTGCAGACCCACTTAAAGAGTCTCCAGGACCCTCTTTGGTCTGGAGACCACTCTTAGTTCTAAAGTAAAGTGTCAGTTTGTTCCAACATATAAAAAAAGCATAATAAAGGACAAAACTCTGAAAATGACTTTGATTTGCCTTGGTTTAATTACCTGTGTTTGAAATGAAGCTGAGAAATATATTAAAATTTTAGTAAGTTCACTCAGTTTTGATGAGCTTACTTCTTTGCTTTACTGATTAATGCTTTCCCTATGATATGTAAGGTTATTCTTTTTGTGTAATATGCCTTTTTGTTTATTTTGTCTTTGATTATTTAAGGAAATGAAAAAGTATAGAACAAAGGTTCCTAATTTATGAATGAGCCAATATTATTTATGATCATGTTACCTTCTATGCTTGTTTTCCAATATTTTATTGTTGCTTTGAAAAATTAGGTAACCAAGTATGTTTCTTAGGTAGCTATGATCCTATCTTAATCAGGTGCCCAATTTTTTTTTTTTTGACAACTCTTTTTTGCCTTCTAAAGATCAGATCTAAATTTAGGAAAAAAAAATTTTTTCAGAATATCTTCAACGCCTAAGACTATGTTTGAAACTTCCTAGAGGGCCCCTAGAAAGTCACGAAGATTTGTTCTTTCATCTTCTAAAAAGAGAAATTAGAAATAGTTAGGTTTGTTTGATATGTTACCGTTACAGGAGTTTCAGAGGAAGGGAGTTACTGTTACATCTGAGAAGAAAGGCTCACTGTGCTCTAGGTTAGGTTTATGCAGGTAAAATGTCATTAATATAATGTTTCAGAAATTGTATGCTTTATGGGAAGTGTCTGGAGATTTGACAATGCCCTTGTTGTTCATAATATGTTTTCACCCTCAGGGGAAACACTGACCAAAACTTTTATGAAATAGTTACCTACTGTATACCAACAGAGAATCTTACTTATCTTCTAATATTATTGGTTACAGTAATAAATTAAGCACAGCTATTAAATATCTACTAGCTAAGGAAAGCCTCTGTTTTACTTTGATGCTGGCCTGAAGGCTCTGCTATATAAGCTACAGTAAATAGTTTGTGTCTGCAACAAAGACAGACTCAGAGCACTAGGGAAAAGGACAATCATAGGTATTTTGAACTATTGATGCTTCAAAGAATAGTCTCTAGGGTACAGGCTGCTGAGGTGATATAGCTTAGATAACTTTTGTACAGTACCAGTGGACTGAGTCAGGAATCCCAGGACTCTTTAGAATGAAAACAGATGGTTTCAAGAAAGCAGACTGCTAACCCAAGATCTAGCAGAACAAGAAAACCATGGGACTAAATGAAATGTTAAGGGAAATAAAAAATATTTTAACAAATTATTTATTTGTTTGGAATATTGTTCATTAGTTTTAATATTCTATTGCTATATGGCTGTAGATGTGTAAACCAAACTCAAGGAGACCTATATGGTTAATTAATACTTTTGTTGCTAAATAATCAGGGCAAACCTATGAGACCAGTCCTTTTCTGTGATCAGTAATGATCTTTGTGATTATTTTGATCATATGGGGTGGGGGAGACACTGTTAGGAAAAATTAAGAGACCTTGAAATAGGAAGAAACAATTATTTGATGTCCAGTCTAGCGTATCCTTATCGATTATCTACACGTTTCATTGTCTTTGAGCTATTTTACAATTCTGTAGGTGGTGGAAAATTTATAGTAATGCACACAATTCTTTAGTTTTTAGGGCAGAAAGCAAATACTGTTTACCTGAAACTTTTGGTGTTTTATAAAAATGAAAACTCTTTGCAAAGGCTATGTGAAACAGGAGGAGGTGGGGGTGGGGAGAGATTTTGAGGGAAGCAACTATGGAAGAGTCATTTCTCCTTGGCTGAGAAGAGGATAGAGGTCTGTGGGTCCCACAAGCAGCAGGGGCCCCTTTCCTCTGCCCTAAGACTCCCAGTCTCCCCATAATCCCAGTGCTATTAGCATGGCCCAAAAGAACAAAGATCTGAGATCTAATGGCATGACAAGGACACTCTAGATGTGTCCAGTGAAGACTGGTGATCAGATGTGTCTCCTTGATGCTCTGTTGCCTCTTAAGCCCCTCCCAGTTCTTTGGCATAATTTTTGGAGGCAATTAGTCCTATAGTGGCTTAAACAAAATTTCCTGCCAGTTCTGTAGCATAGGTACTCACAGTAGAATTTAAGTTGAATCACATAAATAAATTTCTTGTGTACCTGAGTTTCTGCACTTAAAATTCATGTGTGCTACATAATGCTTCTGGATCTTTCCTTGACTAACTTCCCTGTCTTTTCAGTGACTGGTTTTCAGGCTCTGCCCTTGGGCTGAAGCAGATGTTCTCTCTCTTACACTTTTCTTTCTTTCTGCTACTGAGGTACACTGGAATTCTTTTGGGGACTAGAATTTGCAGGCTGGCAGGAGTTTGCTGCATTGATGCTTTCTCTCTTTCTTCCTGGTTCTTCTTTCATATGATTCCCCCTCAAGGAGTTAAGAAGGACAACTATTAGCTCCTATGGAATACTCTGGGATGCCCAGTTCCTAAAAATCTCCTTCCTAGTAAATTAAAGGTTTAGTGTAAGTATCTTACCACACAGAGAGTAAAAAAAGAAAACCAATATGCTTTACTATATTGGCTGTTGACCTGTGAGCAAATGCCTGGGATAAATGACATCTTTGTTAGCACTAATAAAGAAGGTTAAGGTCCAGAAGTATTCTGTTCTTACCATAATTGAGCCACAATTGCCAAGCCTATGTAAGCTATAAGCTTGTTGCCTCTTCAGAAGTACTGGAAAAGCAAACTTCTGGTCTGCCAAATAGGTACTGTCCCATAATTAAGTTCATTAGCAACCAAGATAAGTTTTATACGAAATACTCCCTGGAAATAAGAAATTTAAAATTTAAGTACTCTTAACTTCAGGGTTTGCCCTCACGATGCTCAGAGCACATCAGGCAGTTTGATGGTAATGATAACAGACATGTTGCAAATTATTTCTTATAGCTTTGCTACAATGCAGACCTCAGCCTAGCCTTTGTGATCTTGGGAGAGGACTGCAGCAATCTGCTCTACCCAGGGCTCAAGACCTCTAGGAGACTTTGAGGGAAGACTGACCCAGCAATCTGTCTGCTATGAAGAGAATACCTATCTACATTTTAACACCTTCACTCCTGGATTTAATTTGAGATGGTAAGCTCTCTGACTTATCTGCACTGCATACCTTTTAGAATGCCCAGAAATTTCTGAAGCCCTGTGGATTTTCAGCTTTGTGGGAGTCTGGTTATGGATAACAGATGACTACCACACCACTGTTAATCAACTGCATACTTCATGAACCTCATTTTTTCATACCTTTTCCCCCATGGACACACCCCCTGATGTGATGATGACATCAGCACGACTGATACCCTCATTCAAGGCATTGAGTAAGTCATCTGGGCTGGAAAAAAAATAAAGACAAATAAATTAACACACAAGGAAAAGATTTTAAATATAGTGCCAACTAAAAACTAGACCATCTATTCAACGAGTAGGCATTACCATGAGTACAGCACAAAAGTCTGTATGAAGTGGGAATCAAAAAGGTCTCTGCACAGTAAAAGCATAATTCATTGTGGAGAAAGAAACTTGTAAGTGTGGAAATAGTAGTTACTGGTACTTTCACAGGCTTTTTACTCAACAAGGCAGTATAATGAGGGGAGACAGTGAGGTGTGGATAGGCTGCCTAACCATCCCAGTTTGCCTAGGAATATCCCAGATGTAGTGCTGAAAGTTACATTTCCTAGGAAATTTCAGGCACACCAGGACAGTTGATCGCCCTAGGTGTTGGAGACTTAGGACTCTTTAGAGGGAATATGACTTAATTTAGTTAGGCCTTGAGAAATGGGCTGAATTTTTACAGGTGGGAAGGAATGGGAAAGGGCCTTGTAAGCAAGAGGATCGGACTGTGATGAGGCCTGTGGTGTTCTCGATGAATGGGGAAAATGAACTGCTTGAGTGAGGGATCTGACTTGGAACGTCTGGGATAGGTAGTGTAGGACATGATTTTGGAGGGCTCTCAAGGTCAAGAATTTGAACTTCATCTAATGGGAAAAGGGTGGGGGGGTCCCTAAAAATATAAAGAGCCAGTAGGTGTTTATTGGGAAAAGGGTAGAGAAAAAAAGAACAAGGAAGGCAGAGACAGTATGAGATATTTTGAGAGGATAAAGGGACAGGGTGAATGTTAGGGATTGAAATTAGTGAGATTCCTGACAGTCAACTGAAAAGACAAGTGCACCAGGCCCTCTGATTGTACAGATGGAAGGCCTGGAAGGAAGGATGGCGTGAAATCAACAGTCTTATCCTATTGATGTTAGAAGGGCTGCAAAGGCCTAACCTGAGATTAATCAAGTGAGAAAAAAACAAAATGCCAACCATCAGGGTTTCTGGAGAGATAGGAAATCAGGCAATAGCTGAAAGGGACTGTTTAGTCACAATTTTAAATGCATACAAAGCTACTGGGCAATGTGCACTGCACTTGCATTTACCTTCAAATGATGGAGAGTACAGAAAAGGTGCCTTTTGAGGAATATTTGTTCAGCCTAAACCCTTGTTTTCTAAGAACTTTTTACCCTGTGGAGAAGGGAGGTATTTCCCTTTCTCCTCCATAGACATCTAACATGTACATTTAAAAAGGGAACAATCCTGGCTTCTGATGCTCTAGTTCTTGTTTTTAGTCCTTCCTGAGGCATATTCTTGGTCTTGTGCTCCAGGAGACAACTCTTCCCATAAATCTTCCCATAAATCCCCCCCTTTGCTTAAACTAGAATCAGCAGGTTTTTGTTAACTTGAAATCAAATGATGTCTCAATGGGATAGCATATGTTCTCCCAAATCTCTCATGGTAGTGAAGTTTGTTCATATCCTTTTCCCTTGATGCACTATTTCATGGGAGGATGAGGAGGAGGGAGAGGAGATGAAGGAGGAGGAGGAAGAGAGGAAAAGGAGGAGGAGGAGGAGATTTGTAACTAGCACAAATTTTATCCGGGGTGACAGAGGTAAGGAGAGGAACTTGAGATCTACCCGAGAGGCTCTTCAGGAGACAAAGTTGGGAGGTGGCACATTACAGAGATTAAGAGTGTGAACTCTGGAGTCAGACTGCCTGAGTTTAAATCCTGGTGCTACTACCTGCTAGATGTAGAACCTTGGACAAGTTGCTAAACCTTTCTTTGCCTTAGTTTTCCATCTGTAAAGTAGGGATAGTATAGGGTTGTTATGTGGGTTAAGTAACATAATATATATAAGTTTGTGGGACAGTACCTGGTACAAACTGAGTATATAAGAAAGGTTGGTTGAAAAAAAAAAAAAAAAAAGAAAGGTTGGTTGTTGTTGTTATTACTGTGGTACTGACAAAAGTTATCATACAAACCTAACAACCTGGCAGAGTTCAACTTTAGCATATTTGACTGTTTTTATTTAGGAGAATATCTATGACTAACACAGAAGAAAATCATAGATTGGACCTCAAATACATTCACAGAACTGTATGTGAAAAGCCCAAAGGGCTCAATAAATAAGCTAGGCCTGGTTCCAGCCTGAATAGTTCCATTTACTATTAGGTTCTCTTACTGACTCTAGATAAAATTCTCCTGCTCCTCAAGCACTGGCCTGTCCATGAGTGTACCAGAGGTTGTTTGGCTTTGGTGAGCAAGTTCCCAAGGAGACAACAATAAAAGTTTGAAAAATGGCTCACATGAGGTTCAATCTATAACACAGAGATCCTTTGAAATCATCTAGTTAATTGCTTATGCAGCCAAAAAGATACCCAGGTATTCAATGAAGGTAGGATCTATGTGTAAAACATTAAAAAAAAAAAACTTAAAAAAAAATCCCTGACATGAATTTTGAAGCTAATTTGGTTGGGCAAACATCTTGGAAGAATTATATTAAAAAATGGGTGTATTTTTGAACTATGTATTTTGAACAGATTTTTCATCAATCTTTTTCATTTAGCTTTAGGGAAAAAGATAACAAATTATTCTTTTGTACTGAAATACTATAAGATATGTATGTGATGGATTCCTGATCACTGCATGCCCAGCACTCTGGTCCCCTTGCCTTGCTGAATCATTAAGCTGAGCCAAATGGTTGGCCTATGGAGTAAATGGGAAATACATCACAAACACAGGGTGATGTGGGATGTGATTCAGGTGAAGGGACAATGACTATTATCAACACAACATATAATTTTGTGTTAGTATAAGAGACATTTGCTATTTCTACCAATCTCACAATATTTAATTTATAGCTTGTCAACTCTACAGGATTATGGCAAAGTCATTGGAAACAAAGCAGCAGTGACATACACATCAACATCTTTGTAGGTGGGTAAAGTTCCTGGGACAGGCTAGCTGATGGCTGCAAATAAACATACTTTTCAGTGATTTTTTTCCCCCTTATTCCTTGTTTTCATATTATCTGGGAAAGACTTTTTCCTATTTTGTAAAACTGCAGTCATCAACTCTTCACATGATATTTTCTAACTTGCAGAAATAAACTAAAAGGAATTTTATATCAAGCAAGTCCTTACTATAATTTATTATGTTTCAAAGAATACACTCAATGCTGCTTTCTTCTCTGTGGCTGATGGATTCACAAAATCACCAAATCTTAAAATTGGAAAGGTCTTTGGGGGTTATTGTGTTCAGTAGCAGAGCTGGGAGCACTCTTTGGGGCTTGCCCTTCTCTATCTCCCTCTGCCCATCTCTTTAACTCTACTTTCAGTTGCATACTTCTGGTGTGTGGGACCTACTAAGAGATCATAGCTTACAGGGACAGGGACCAATGTATGGCAACTGTCAGAGGATTTGTAACTTCACTTATACTGCATGATATAACTCCATTTATTATTTCACAATAAATCTCTGAGGTAGATTGAACAGTATGATTATGCCTATTTTACAGAAAAGGAAAGTGATATTCAGAGAGGCAAAGTAGCATATTAAAGGCTAGGTGGAGCAGTAAGTGGCAGAGCTAGGACTAGAACCTCTGTTTCCTTGTCGAGTGCCTAAGCAGAGTGACTGTCTAGTTTTTTCAGGCATATGATATGTCATACAAGGAAAACTCTCATGAGAATGGACCGTTATGCAAAAGCATAAAACAGAGGATGCTAAGGCAGCAGGAGAAGATCTGTCTGGGATGACAAGAAAAATGCATCTGTGAACATGTTAGTTCTGCGGAATGAAACAAACATAGTTCTGAATCCTATATTCAGATGAAAACTAAATAAGATTTTGATTAAACATAACTTAGGGCTTGCTCACAAGTCATAAATTTGCACTCTTTTTTTTGTGATTCATATTTTAAATGATGAAATATTTCTCACATAAGATAACAGTATAACACCCATGTATCCATCTCTCAGATTTGACAAATGCTAATATTTTCCCATATTTATTTCATATTCTGTCCCCCCAACCATTTCATTTTTAAGAACTAAAAACTGAGTTTGCTTCTAAGACTAAGAGATTACTCTGAATAATGATAAAAAATAGGTAGCAAGGATTATAATCATGGACATTATAGTAGGATAAAAATCATGATTTTCTCAGTTTTGTTAAATAGAGAGCATAGCATATTAATTTTTGCAACGATAGGAGAGTAAAATGAAAACATAATATGACCTTATATGTCTTATATATGACATTACTTCCTATATATAAGATCAGTTGATATTTAAGAAATAAAATTAATGACAATAACTCTCTTGTTTTAAAAGAACAATACACTGTCACACTTATGTGTTAATTTTACAACTCTATGATGTAGGCAGGGCAAGAGAGGTCAATGAAATTCACAGAGGTAGTGACAGGTTCAAGGTCACCTATGTTCACTCTACTATTCTTTTAAACTACAGTAGTATTCACACTGTGAAATACATTGTCAGAAAAGTTATTTATCATTTTTATCTAAGTATGTAAATATTATTTGTGTATGCCAAATAGTGACGATCAAAAACCAATAACTTGTATTTTTTACATTTGAAATATCTTCTCACCATTGCCACTCGAAGGGATGTTCAATTAAGCAGATTAGTTAAGTTTTCTAGGTATATACCAGTAGCTTCCCTTTTCTCAAAGAACAGCAGATCTTAAAGGGATATTGTGATATCAGTTAATTCTTTCTTCATTAAAAACTGCAGTTTTAATTAGATTTGAAAGGTGATTAACCATTTCTTTAAAGATAAATCTAATACTAGCATTAATCTTGATTTACTAACACTTTCTATCCATTTTTACTTGAAATAAGTACCTACCCATGGTTCTCTGACAGTACCAATATTATATGAAAACATTCTATAAGAGCATTGATTTAGTGCTAAATGCTAGAAATTTAAGTACTCGGTGACAGAAAACAGAACTGTCAACTGAAGCCTGAGTGTGTCAGGGCCTAGGATCCAGTTTTGTCTCTACCGCTGAGATGACTTTGAAAAATGAACATCATTTCTTGGGGTCTCATTATCCTTATCTGTAAAATGAGAACATTTTGACTAGGTCCTTTCCATGTCTAACATTCACTGATTTAAAGCACTAGAAGCTGATTGGGATGCAGTTTAAGCACAAAGGTATTATTTTTAAGTTGACCCAGAAGTCTACTTAAAAAATACTAAGACTGCCCTATCCCTAACAACTGGGAAAGCCCAAACCTTCATAACTAAATGTCCAGGAAGCACAGAGGCTTCAATAGAAGACTGGCAGCTTGCTATTGCTGCTTTGCCAATTCAGGAGTTGTGACTTCCATGACTTTTACCACTTTGATCCTCTTTTCCACTATAACTACATTCCTGTCAGGTCTATGGCACCCTTGCAGCTTCTTGAGGGCTGAGGGTGAATACAACTCTCAGTAGGTAAAGGAAAATACCAGCAATTTAAGCTGCCAGCAACAGGAGGGTGGAAGAATAAGAACGATAGTTAGGATGGCTCTTAGTGAAATCAACATGTTGGGGGAAATAGATAATTTTAACAAGAAAAACAACACACAATTAAAGCACTAATGGAGATTCATTTACAACCTTAAAAGGATGTTCTGGAACAAAAAATATAATTTTCAAAATTTAAAATTTAGTAGATGAAGGTGAATATAGTCTCTGTTGAAACTCAATTAGTGGCATGGAAAACCAAGTAGTAGAAATGTCTCAAAGAGATGTACAAAAATATAAAATGACACAAGTCATGCAGGAGATGATAAGAAATTTGGAAGACACATCAAGACACTGACATATTATTAATAGGAATCCCATACAGGAAAAAAGGAACTGATAGAGGGGGAAAATAGAGGAAAATTTCATTTATTTGTAATGACTTGGCTTGGAGATTGAAAAGATTTACTAAGTTCCAGGTAAGACTGACAAAAAATTATACACCTAAAAATGTCCTGGTTAAATTTTATAATTTCAAGGATAAAGAGAATATCTTACAAGCTGTCAGACAGAAAGATTAAATTTACTAACAAAGAAAAAAAGAATACTGGTTTTGGACTTCTTACCTACAATACTAAAAACTATAAAACAGTAGATTAATATCAACATACACTGAGAAAAAAGGCTTGCAACCCACAAATCCTATATCCAGTCAGACACCACTCACCTGTCAGGAAAGAAGAATAATATTTGTGAAAATGTAAAAATTTAGATAATAAATCAACAAGTAATGTTCTGGAAAAATGACTCTAAATGAAAAAAATTAACCAGATCAGAGACCTCAAGATGGGGGAAGATGAAGAGTAGAGAAAACACTAGTAAAATACACACACATTTATAAACTATATAACTAAATCTAAATGAATAACAATCAAATAAACTGGGGGATTATAATATATGTACTAAACATGGATTTCCCAGAAGTTATAGAGACATAGTGCAAGAGAAAACTTAGTAATAGTCTAGATTTAAAAGCATTATCTCAGCAATGCCTAAAAGTTGAGGGAGTGGGAGGAGATGGGAGAAGTAAAAGTGTTCTCAAAGTCTCATTGGTGTAGGATGTGCATGGAGGAAACGGGAAGGCCTTGTAGGAGGGATATAGTGAGCACCTTTTAAAAATATAATAGTGGAGAAATGAATATTTGATTATTAGTATCAGAAATTAGAAGGAAAGCATGAGGGGGATGGTAGAGTACAGCACACCTTCCAAAATAATGAGTGAAAGGGAAAAAATAGCACCTGGATCAAACCAATAATAGGGAAAAGGACAAAGAAGAAATAACAAAGTTCTATTAATAGTAAAAATAAAGTAAGATGGAAGGAAAAAATATCAAGAGAATAATATATAGCAAACTTCATGGTAAAGCAAAATAAACGTCAAGCTAGGATCAGGATTACAGTAAGGCAAATGCAAGATTGAGTTTTTTAAAGCTCAATTCCCATTTGGATGTTATTTATAAGGGATACACTTAAAAGAGATGAAAGAATAAAAATAAAAGGTATGCCCAAAAGACACCAGGCTAATATAAATATTCAAAAAAGCAGGAATGGCATTTTAATGTCAAAGTGGAATTTAAAGTCAAAAGAACTAAAAAGGATAAAGAGAGGAAACTAATTGTGATAAAAGGCAAATTTATAAAACTGATACAATAATATATAACTGTCTCACAAGTCATGTTCTCATTTTATCTAGGCTTCTTGACTGACCTACCAAATCCCTGCACATTGTAGGCACTCAATAAATGAATGAACACTGGCCTCAAATTAATCTCTCCACAGTAGCTTTGGGAATAAATAGTGTACAATATTTACAACTATAATGATATTATGGGCAAATAATATTATCTGTGGGTGGAAGAGAAGATACTACTAACATTTATGTAATCATAAATAGTACTTCCTTTGAGAGGATGTCATGTAGAAGAGGGAGTCAATTTATTTGGTGTTGCTCCAGGCAGAATTAGAACTAATGGATAAGAGAAACAGGGATAAAGACTTTGGCTCAGGGTAATAGAAAAACATCCTTGCCATAACAGCCATCCAACAATAAATGTTCTCCTCATGAGGCAAATAATATCTTTCTCACTAAAAGCATCAAACAAAAACCTGATGGCCAGCTGTTAGAAATTTTCTCTAACACCTCCACTGAGTAAAATATTGGAGAAGCTAACATCAGAAATTCCTTTCAATTCTAAGACATTGTATTCTATGGAAATACCAAAATTTATATAATTAACACAATGACTATTTTCTCTTCACATATAGACTGAACCAGAAATGGAGAAACTGATGCAGGCATTGCAATATAATACTCAGCTTGTAGATCACACGTGTCTCCCTCTCACTTTTTGGACACCAGGAACATTTGACTATTTGACTTGAGTGAAAAAAATAGAAGCATTTTTCCTCCCCCAAACTATGACATTCACCTTCATCTTGGAAGATGGTCACCAATAATAATAACAACTCTTCCTAGAGTTGTAACTTAATTAGATGTCAAAAAAGCTTAAAGTTAATAGAAAGGTAGATAAAAGAGAAAGAAGTATATCTCAAAATAAATCTATCAGAAAATGAATGTGGCTTTCTCAAGACTTTACATACTAATCAGTTTCTGTGAAGGAGGAATATGTCTAAAGGGTATGATATCTTTTGACTATTATATCTTCTCAGATTTCAGTGGGTATTGGTGGTCCACTTTCAGTTCAGACTCTGCTTTTTAAAATTTCTATCTGGAATAGGGCCAAGATGGCAGAGTAGGAAGACCCTGAGCTCACCTCCTCCCATGGGCACACCAAAATCACAACTATTTACAGAGAAACTATCGATGAGAATGACCTGAAGACTAGCAGAAAATCTCATTGGCAAAGGCAAATATACAGTAAACGTAGTAAACCAACCACTCATAAAGCTAGTAGGAAGCTTAAATGAAAAAAGTAGTAAAATCATCTATATTCACAGTAAGTAGTTAAGGGTATGCAAACAAAAAGATATAAAATATGATGTCAAAAATATTAAACATGTAGGGGAAAGTAAAAATGCAGGGTTGTTAGAATGCATTTGAACTTAAGAAAGCATCAACTTAAAATAATCATGTATATGTGTATGCAAACCTCATGATAAGTACAAACCAAAAATCTATAAAAGATACATATACAAAAAGAGAAAGGAATCCAAACATAACAATAAAGATAGTTATCAAATCACAAGGGAAAAGAGCAAAAGAGGAAGAGAGGAACAAAAAAGACCTACAAAAACAAGTAACAAAATGGCAATCAGTACACACCTATCAATAATAACTTTAAATGTAAATGGATTAAATGCCCCAATCAAAAGATAGAGAGTGGCTGAATAAATTTAAAAAAAACAACCATATATATTGCTGCCTGCAAGAGACTGACTTCAGATCTAAAGACACACATAGACCAAAAGAGAGGGGATGGAAAAAGATACACCTTGCAAATAGAAAAGAAAGTTGAAGTAGCAATACTAATGCAACACAAAATGGACTTTAAAACGGAGAATGTTACAAGAGACAAAGAAGGACATTACATAATGATAAAGAGATCAATCCAACAAGAAGATATAACAATGTAAAATATATATGTACCCAACATAGGAGAACCTAAATACATAAAACAAATATTAACAAACATAAAGAAAGAAATTGATAGTAACACAATAACAGTAGGGGACTTCAACACCCCACTCACATCAATGGACAGATCACCCAGACAGAAAATTAATAAGGAAACATTGGCCTTAAATGACACATTAGACCTGATGAACTTAGTTGATACATACAGACCATTTCATCCAAAGCAGCAGAATACACATACTTTTCAAGTGCATGTGGAACATTCTCTAGGATAGAACACATACTAGGTCACAAAACAAGGCTCATTAAATTTAAGAACACTGAAATCATATCAAACATCTTTTCTGACCACAACACTATGAGATTAGAAATAACTATAAGGAAAAAAACTGCAAAAAAACCCCCAAACGTGGAGGCCAAATAATATGCTACTAAATAACCAATGAATCACTGAAGAAACCAAAGAGGAAGTAAAAGAGTACCTAAACACAAATGAAAGTGGAAGCACAACAACCAAAAACTATGGGACAGAGTAAAAGCATTTCAAAGAGGGTAGTTTATGGTGATATAAGCCTATCTCAGGAAACAAGAAAAATCTAAAATAAACAACCTAACCTACACCTAAAGGGAAACTAGAAAAAGAACAAACAAAACCCAATGTTAATAGAAGGAAAGAAATATAAAGATCAGAGGAGAAATAAATGAAATAGAGACTAAAAAAGCAATAGAAAAGATCAATGAAACTAACAGCTGGTTCCTTGAAAAGATAAACAAAACTGGTACACCTTTAGCCAGACTCATCAGGAAAAAAAGAGAGAGGACACAAATAAATAAAATCATAAATGAAAAAGAAGTTACAACTGACACCATAGAAATACAATAGTTCATAAATGATTATTACAAACAATTATATGCCAATAAAATGGATAATCTTGGAGAAATGGATAAATTCCTACAAACATACAATCTCCTAAGACTGACTCAGGAAGAATTAGAAAATATGAACAGACCAATTACCAGTAATGAAATTGATTCAGTAATTTAAAAAACTCCCACCAAACAAAAGTCCATTAACAGATGGCTTCACAGGTGAATTTTATCAAGCTTTTAAAGAACCATTAACGCCTATACTTCTCACATTATTCCAAAAAAACTGAGATGGAAGGAATGCTTCTGAACTCATATACGAGGTCAGCATCATCTGATATCAAAACAAAGATATCACACAAAAAAGAAAACTATAGGCCAAAATCACTGATGAACATAGATGCAGAAATCCTCAATGAAATATTAGCAAACAGAATTCAACAATATGTTAAAAGGGTCATATATCATGATCAAGTAGGATTTATTCCAGGGTGGCAATGATGGTCCAATATCCACAAATCAATTAGTGTGATACACCACATTAACAAACTGAAGAATAAAAATCATATGATCATCTCAATAGATGTAGAAAAAGCTTTTGACAAAATTCAACATCCATGTATAATAAAAACTCTCAATAAAGTGGTTACAGAGGCTACATACCTCAACATAATAAAGATCATATATGACAAACCTACAGCCAACATCATACTCAATGGTGAAAAGCTGAAAGCATTTCCTCTAAGATCAGGAACAGGACAAGGATACCCACTTTTATTCAACATAGCATTGAAAGTCCTAGCCACAGCAATCAGAGAAGAGAAAGAAATAAAAGGGATCCAAATTGGAAAGGAAAAAGTAAAACTGTCACTGTTTGCTGATGACATGATACTATATATAGAAAATCCTAAAGACACCAGCAAAAAAACTGTTAGAACTAATAAATGAATTCAGTAAAGTTGCAGGATACAAAATTAATATACATAAATCTGTTGTGTTTCTATACACTAACAACAAACTATCAGAAAGAGAAATCAGGAAAATAATCTCATTTACAATTGTGTCAAAAAGAAAAAAAATACCTAGGAATAAAACTACCTAAGGAGGTAAAAGACCAGTACTTGGAAAACTATAAAACATCGATGAAAGAAATTAAAGATGACACAAGTAGAAAGATACACTGACTGTGTCCATGAATTGGAAGAATTAATATTGTTAAAATTACCATACTACCCAAGGCAATCTACAGGTTTCATGTAATCCCTATCAAAATACCAATGGCATTTTTTCACAGAACTAGAATAAATAATTTAAAAATTTGTACGGAAACACAAAAGACTTTGAATAGCCAAAACAATCTTGAGAAGAAGAAGAAAGTTGGAGGTATTAAGCTCCCTGATTTCAAATTACACTACAAAGCTACAACAATCAAAACAGTATGGCACTGGCACAAAAACAGACCCATAGATCAATGAAACAGGACAGAGAGCCCAGAAATAAACCCAGACTTATGGTCAATTAATATACGACGGAGGCAAGAATACACAATGGAGAAAAGACAGTCTCTTCAATGAATGTTGTTGGGAAAACTTGACAGTTACTTGCAGAAGACTCAAACTTGCCTAATTTCTTACACCATATACAAAAATAAACTAAAGATGGATTAAAGACCTAAGTGTAAGACCAGAAACCATAAAACTCCTAGAAGAAAACATGGGTGGTATGCTGTTTTACATTGGTTGTAGCAATATTTTTTTTGGATATGTTTCCCCAGGTAAAGGAAAAAAAAGCAAAAATTAACAAATGGGACTATATTTGTTAATTAAAAACCTTTTGCACAGAGAAGGAAACTATCAACAGAATGAAAAGGCAGACTATTGAATGGGAGAAAATATTTGCAAATGATATGACCAATACAGGGTTAATATACAGCATATATAAATAGCTCATACAACTCAATATCAAAAAAACAAACAACCTGATTTTAAAATGGGCAGAATTGGGAGACTGGGATTCACATATATACAGTATTGATACCATGTATAAAATAGGTAACTTAACGACAATACACTGTATAGCACAGGGAACTCAATGCATTGTGGTGACCTAAAAGGGAAGGAAATCCAAAAAGAGAGGGGATATATGTATATGTACAACTGATTCATTTTGCGGTACAGTAGAAATGAACACAATATTATAAAGCAACTATACTCCAATAAAAATTAATTGAAAAAAAAGATGGGCAGAAGACCTGAATAGATATTTTCCCAAATAAGATATTTAGATGGCCAGCAGGCACATGACAAGATGCTCAGCATAATTAATCATCACAGAATTGCAAATCAAAACCATAACGAGATATCAACTCATACCTGTCAGAATGGCTATTATAAAAAAGACAACAAATAACAAGTGTTGGCAAGGATATGGAGAAAAGGGCACGCTCGTGCAGTGTTGGTGGGATGTAAATTGGTGTGGCCACTATGGAGGTTCTTAAAAAATTAAAAATAGAACTACCATATGATCCAGCAATTCTACTTCTGGGTAGTTTTCCAAAGAAAACAAAATCACTAATTTGAAAAGATATATGCGCCGCTACGTTCACTGTAGCATTATTCACAATAGTGAAGATACGTAAGCAATTAAGTGTCCATTGATAGATGAATGGATAAAGAAGAGATGGTGTGTGTATATACTGTATATGGAATACTACTCAGCCATAAAAATGAATGGAATCTTGCCATTTGTGACAACATGGATAGACCTAGAGGGTATTATGCTAAGTGAAATAAGTCAGACAGAGAAAGACAAATACTCTATGATTCACTTACATGTGGAATCTAAAAAACAAGACAAATGAACATACATATCAAAACAGAAACAGAGGCGTGGCCAAAGGGTCCCCTGAATCCTCGCTGGATTCCGGAGGGAGAGGGGCACGCGGAGACGGGCACCAGCTGTTCCAAAGACAGTGCAGCTGCACCTGCGAGAGGTGTGATTCGATTCCCTTAGCCCAGTCAGAGGCATTCCTCACAGACCTCTTGGATAAAGTGTGTGAGCGAATGAATGACTACAAGCTTGAAGAAGACCCCGTGACTAAGGAGAAGAATTTCAAGAGATTTGCTCCAAGGAAAGGAGACAAAATATACAAAGAATTTTTAAAATTCTATTTTTATTCTGATGCTTACAGACATTTGAAATTCGCGTGTGAAACTATAATGGAAGAGTACGAAGATGAAATGTTCTCACTTATGGCCCAGGAGGCACACTACCTCGCTGACAAGCTGTGCAGCGAGAAATCAGGTCTGTGTGAAACTTCTACTAATCACAGTGAACTCTAGGAATGATGGTGCTGCTAGCTAGAGGAGAGACAAGTCACAGCCCCCAAGGTCAATGTCTGCATTTCTGTCTTCATGTTTCTTCATGAGAAGAAACTTTACGTCTCTTGTTCATAGTGCATTGTCTCATGTTTGATATTTTATTGAAAATTCTTGTTTGGCATCATGACGAGCCCCAATTCTTTCTATAGGTGGAGCTGAGGAGTGCATGAAACGAATTACCTTTGTAGATTTTGATACAAACAGGCTTGGCAGGAAAGCATTTAACTTAGTAATAGGAAAAAAGTGAAGACATTTCATAAATGAAATAAGGATTTAATAATGTGTACCGTATATTTCATGTACATATACAAGTATAGTGTTCTGTTTGATAAAAACTTGATTTGATTTCATAAATACTTGATTAGTCATGAAATTAAGAAAACATATTGCTGCAAATTCCAGGTTAATTTTTCTGGGTTGTATGGCTATCACTGAAAGAAGCGAACTCATTTTATATCAGGAATGAAATTTAAATTTCTAGAAACCTTAAGTTTAAAAACTTTTTAATTTCTAAAATTTAATTAAATGCATAAAAAGCAGTGAGCACTTTTACAGGGAACAATAACTATATTGGCCTTTCTAATGCATACATCCTGAAATCAAATGATTTAGAAAGTTGATTTATTATTCATGTATTTATTATCATGTAGTCTTAAAGGATGATACCAATGGCCATGTTTTGTTTTGCTGCAAACTCTCCTGTCGTGCCTTTGTTTCTTAAAGACTTTCACCTAACATTTAGTGTGTAGATTTTACTACTAACCAACCTATCATTCTTTCTATGGCTGTTTTTGTAGGTGTGGAGATGGAAGGAGAGGTGGGAACTTATGGAAAATAGCCTTTTGACCACGTTAATAACAGAGTGTAGTAATAATCTAACTCTTGGAGATTTCATTGTCTCTGTTAAGTTTACATTCATTGGAATATAACTTTAATCATTTAAAAGGTCAGGACCTATTTTACACTTGTTTTAAAGAAGAAGTTCTCATTGTTGTCTCTGAGAATTTACTAGGTAGGATGCTTATACTTTGTCATGTGGATTTCTATTTGCTAAGAATAAGCCAAGACCAATGAATCCACTTCACTGAGGAGTGGAGAGTAGAATAGAGCAAAGTCCCCAAAACAAAAACTATTTGCCGTATGTTACCTGATGGCCTAGAAAGTACATTACTTAAGCCACTCAACTGACTCGTCAGGAGGAAATAATTTTCACATTTATAAAAATTTGCCAAAATGAAGAGAAAGAGGTTTCCATTCTTCTCCTTTACCCACCTCAACTCTTATTAAAAGTTACATTTTTAAAGTTAATTCCATTTATTTGGGAAAACTGAGAAGGTTTGTGATTTTTTGGTATGTCTGTAGCTGGCTAAGTAGTACAGATCCTACATATTATAACCCAGTGAGGCTGCACTGCATGCAACTGACAAAAAATGGAAATATGATTAAAGAATAATTAGCATCATTTTTCAGTAGGGTAGTAAAATTGTGACTTAAAACATAGTCCCTATAACTTTAGTAAACTTAACTATTTAAGTTTAATTTAGCATTTCAAAAAATGAGTCATAAACATTTTCCTAACTTAGGCTTCCTTGGTAAATGCACTAAACTGTTTCTTCACGGGAACATGTAGAGACACTGGCACGAAGTTCCCTCGAAAACCGTAACATTTGTGATTGAAGAAGTGTTGGCTGCGGTCCTTCCATACCCTCAATGGTAAATCTGACACATTCTCACATCTAGACAGTACTAATGCTAATCGTAGAATTTAAGAGATTTTGGGCTTTTGTTTCCCACCTAAAGGACCTTGGGGAGGTATGCCTTCCCTCCACTGACGGCTGTTTCTCACGGATATTGAGGCTTCTGCTTTGACTGGAGAGAACCAAATATCTTGCCTCTGATGGGGAATATCTTAAGGTTTTGCTAAATAGGGCTTTTCAGTTTTTTCTTACTTCCCAGTAAAAATAATCTTGTCTCTTGCAAGATTTTCAATATCTCATGACTTAGATAATTTTTTAATTTCCAGATCAAACTTGTTAAACACATGTAAATGTTTGTAGTTACTGATTAACACTACATTTGAGTGAGCCACTGCATTTCTCATGGCTGCGATGACTCTTAAGTTTCCCTCTGGGTGTGGTGAGGCTGCGCTGCTTTTGCTAATGAACAATAATGAGAGAGTAGCTAACTGCTGCCTTTGCCATGCCTCCAAACACATTCCTGCATTTTAATGACTTTTATTGACCAAAAACAAAGCAAAAGCAAAAAGCCAGAAAAAGAAAAAAAGAAGAAAAAGAAACAAAACAACACCTAGGGTGTGACAGAAAAGTTTCTTAGAGTCCATGAAAAGCACCTAATTCTGGGTCAGAAGAAAATCTCGGAGAAAAGGTGGGGAGAGGTTTATAATGTTTATTAAAATAATGTGGAGAGAAGACGTGTTTCAGGTGGATGATTTCAAATCGTACTTTTAGGAGATGGTTTCTTTGGGTCTCCATGGAAGACTTCTGTGAGCCTCTTCTCATAAAGAAAAGACCAAATTGGCTGAGATGAACAGCTTATATTTTGTTATGTGGATTACGATTTGCTAAGAAGAAGCCAAGACCAATGAATCCATTTCACTGAGGAGTGGAGAGTGGAATAGAGCAAAGTTCCAAATGGGAGAGATCAATACTTGATTTACTAAAGCAAGCCCTAAAAAAAAAAGTCAATAACTGGTTATATTTTTTATACCTATTTCTCTGCTTGGTTGATATTTATTAATATACATAATAGCATTATCTAAATATTTTAAAATATAAAAAAACAAACAAAAAAACCCAAAACAGAAACAGAGTCGTAGATACAGAGAACAAACAGGTGGTTGCTAGAGGGGAGGGGATGGGGGAGATGACTGTAATAGGTGAGGGCAATTAAGAGGTACAAACATAAAATAAATGAGTCAAAGGGATAAAATGTACAGTGTGGGAATACAGTCAATAATAATATATCTTTGTATGGTAACAGATGGTAACTAATCTTATTATGGTGGTCATCTTGTAATGTATAGAAATATTGAGTCACTATGTTGTATACCAGGAACTAACATAGTGTTGTAGGTCAATTACACTTAACAAACAAACAAACAAACAAACCCATAGAAAAAGAGATTGGACTTTTGATTACCAGAGGCAGGTGGTGAGGGGAGGGGGAATTGGATGAAGGTGGTGGAAAGGTACCAACTTCCAGTTACAAGGTAAATAAATACTAGGGTTGTAATGTACAACATGATTAATATAACTAACACTGCTGTGTATTATACATGGAAGTTGTTAAGAGAGTAAATCCTAAGAGTTCTCATCACAAGGAAAAATTGTTTTTTTCTTTTCTTTTATATCTATACGAGATGATGGATGTTCATTAAATTTATTGTGGTAATCATTTCATGATGTGGTCAGATGATTTTTAAAGATTTTTATTGGAGTATAGTTGATTTACAAGGTTGTGTTAGTTTCAGGTGTACAGTAAAGTGAATCAGTTATACATATACATATATCCACTCTTTTTTAGATTCTTTTCCCATATAGGTCATTAGAGAGTATTAAGTAGAGTTCCCTGTGCTATATAGTAGGTCCGTATTAGTTATCTACTTTATATATAGTAGTGTGTATATGTCAATCCCAATCTCCCAATTTATTCCTCCCCCATGTTTCCCACCTTGTAACCATAAGTTTGTTTTCTGTATCTGTGACTCTATTTCTGTTTTGTAAATAAGTTCACATGTACCATTCTTTTAGATTCCATATATAAGCGAAATCATATATGATATTTTTCTTTCTCTGTCTGACTTATTTCACTCAGTATGACAATCTCTAGGTCCATCCATGTTGCTGCAAATGGCATTATTTTGTTCTCTTTATGGCTGAGTAATATTCCATTGTATATATGTACCACATCTTCTTTATCCACTCCTCTGTCGAAGGACATTTAGGTTGCTTCCATGTCTTGGCTATTGTAAATAGTGCTGCAATGAACATTGTGGTGCATGTATCTTTTCAAATTATGATTTTCTCTGGATATATGCCCAGTGGAGAAGACCTAAATAGACATTTCTCCAAAGAAGACATACAGATGGCCAAGAGGCACATGAAAAGATGCTCAACATCACTAAATATTAGAGAAATGCAAATCAAAACTACAATGAGGTTATCACCTCACACTGGTCAGAATGGCCATCATCAAAAAATCTATAAACAATAAATGCTGGAGAGGGTGTGGAGAAAACGGAACCCTCCTACACTGTTGATGGGAATGTAAATTGGTACAATCCTATGGAGAACAGTATGAAGGGTCCTTAGAAAACTAAATATAGAACTACTATAAGTCAAATGATTATACCGTACACCTTAAACTTATATAGTGCTGGATGTCAATTATATCTCAATAAAAGTGGAAAAAATTGTATCTGCCTTAAGTTACTGTAATCCTGATTCTGGGATAAACTTTTTTTTGCTTTATCACATAGTCTACTATAGAAGTCAAAACAAAGACAGATCCTTTACCCAAGATTAGATTTTATGGACTTAGAGTATTCAGAATGCAAATGCAGTTTTATTTTAACATATTTAATATAAACACACAGATGGACAACAGCTGCTAATTAGTTTCCTGTTTCATCTGTTACACCAACTGTGAGCTGTATCATTTTAGGATGAGTGAAGATGACAGCAGGAGACTGAGAAAAAAATTCTAGGATTTGGAGGCTAAAACAATAATGGCAGTTGATCATACCAAGATAACAAAAAAAAAATAGTTAAGGATAAACTAATCATATTCTAATTTCTTCAGAGGTCAAGGATAAATTCCTGAACTATAAATATTTTCTGGGTGTCTACTTCACGTATAGGATCAAACTATATACTACATATAGTCATCATTTAGTCCTCCTTCAGTCTCACTGGGTTTTCAGGTACTATGGAGTCATATAAAACAGAACAAAGTATGGTCACTGCCTTTAAATGTACAAACCAGTGCAGAAAACATGTGACAAAATTTAGAAAACTGAATAAAATAAGCAAATAAATTAACACTGATTGAACTTAAAATACATTAATTAAAGTGAAAATACATATAAAAAGAAATGTTATAAATGTTGAGTGGAATAGAATGATCAGAATTGGTTTGGGATAATTAGGAAAGGCTTTCTGGACATATTACTCTTTATGGGAGTCAGGTCATATGAGAAAAACATTTCGAAAATTACAGTAATACCTAGAGGTAATCCTTGGAAGAAACAGTAACATCAACTGTAATAGCAGCTCTTAAGGATTAAAAAAGGCAAATGTAGTAGCCCCTAAAAAGTCTGTCATTAAGAATGGGAAGAATCTCTTGTCAATAAACACATGTTTTTTATGGTAAAAAAAATATTTTTGGTTAACCAATAGAAAATGAGAGACCTCTGTTGATAAATGATCAGAAAATAAATCTATTATGTTGACTTAAAAATTAAAACTTTATTCCATAAGGGAAGCTGACAGTTTATAAAGAGGATAAGAACCATTTAAATTCAGATCTAAATTCTGATAATATGAAATTTCTAGTTTTATAAATTAAGCACTAGGAAGCTAGGATATGTTTGGTTCACAAATTGGAGGATGTAAGGCACTGGGCTCTGTTAAGTCTATCTTGATAATTCCTGCTAAATGTGTCAGTTTTATAAGAATCCAATTTGCTATCTCCGTGCCTGTTCCCCTTCTGTTTTATGCTTCGCTGCGAAGAGGCAGCTTCACAAATTGGCAGCAGCAGGAGCAGGCAATTTAAGTCCAAAACATCAATTTATGACAGAACCAAGCAAGCCCAGCATGATTTGAGTGGGGCAGGCTTCCGTGATGGCAATTTTCCAGAAGGGGGAATTCTTTTCTTAATTAAGGGAATTTCCCAGCCTTTCAGGCCTTAAAAGCCTAGAAAGTCCAAGTCAGCAGTTTGTTAGCTACCTTACACCAAGCTGTTTCAAAACTTATGTAGAAATATAAACAGCTCAATAGTTAAAACTCAGTTTTAGGAATGATATAAATTTAATCAATGCTGAACTTTATTTAAAAAGATTTCCTCGAGTGGATTTTGTGTATTTGAATCACAATTACTGCTTGGTGTATTTAAGAAGTTAATGTGTAATGTTTGGATGTTAATACCTATGGAATGATTAAATCCCCCAAATCTACCCAGTTTTTACTCTGTTACTCTACTTCTTTTGGCCTGATAGAAATGCCTGACATGTTTTATTATAGTAGTTTTTTTTTTTTTTTCTTTTAATACCTGCTGTGACCATCTAGTACTTTTTGGAGCATGAAGAGATGTACCCACTGAGAACTGAGTCCCTCACTCTGTTCCCTTTGCTACTGCACATGACAACACCTCTCAGAGATGTAGTTTTAAGCATTGAACTTGATATGTTAATTGGTTTATACTCATGAACTGGACAGATTCTTTAAAATCATCACCATCCTGCTCCTCACAATATAATGAGTCATTTTGTACTTAAATTTTCGGGTGCCAGAATGCATATATGTTACTCTGGAAAAACATTTTACCTTTTGTGAAAGATGGCTTGGGAGAATTAACTGTGTGTGAAGTGAATGAGAGTGACAATAAAAATTATTTTTTGGGAAAAAAAAAAAAAAGATGTTAATGTGTAAGATCATGTAAGCCAGTGGAAGCAGCTCCCCAACTTTTAAAGTTATAAGCTTCCTAAATTCATTTGGAATTCTGTTCCCCCGTCCTGCCCCACATTCTTCAGAAATATAAAATGAATCATCCTAGGTGCAAAGCTTTATATCATGCATTTTTTTCTGAGGTACCTCAGTTACCGATATAATTTTGTTGTCAGTGCCATATTTTCTGGTCTGCTCCTATGGCTAAGGTTTTTGTACTCACTTTGAAGGGACCCTGTAAGATTTTTCTGGACAGTTGCACAGTTGGAAGTTTCTAGGTTCCATGGAAAAGGAGGATGGTATAGGAAAAGATAGCAGAGTTGTCTAATCTAGAAGAGGTACTCCTACTAAGTGCTATAGACATAGGGTTACCAAGACATACCTTGTCCTGGATTTCATGGAGCTTACATGTTGGGAAAGAAAACAACACTGGCTCAATATGAACATATCCTTTTCCCACCCTGTTTAGGCCACATCAGGACACTGAGGGAAAAGAGAAAAAATGTAAAAACAGAGAAGCACATATGTGCTAAATGACCAATATCTTAACCAAGTCTGGCCACAATTGTCATGGCACATATAATACTCTGTACTTATGTATGTATGCAAACATCCTCATTTGTCTTAGACTTCCTCCACAGTAGGGAAACAGTATTTCATGCTGCCTAGGAGAACAAAAGGAAGCTAACAGGTTATTGAACCAGCCATGGGGAAAAGAAAACTAGGATATCTACTGTTCCATATTCAAAGTAGAAATAGGATGTAGCTTAGAAGTATTACAGTTTACCCCTGTAAACACAAACTAATTTGTGCCAGTTTGAAATCACTAGGTTTGACTAGTTTCATATTCAGACCATATTCAGTGTCCCCCTCTTTCCTTTCCTGTTACTTCCTGGCATTTATTGAGTAGCTACTATGTGCTGGCAACGTTCTAAATTCTAAGGATAAAGCCATGAACAACTTGTTTCACATGCCTACCAGCAAGCAGTTGAGGATAGCAGTTGTTTTATTTATCATTTTACCCCTGGTATCAATATAGCTTTGCATACGGCAGACACTCAACAAATGGTCGTAAAGCTAATAAAATAAAAAATTTAAAAACACTCTCAAATAATTGTGGGTGTATGTCAAGATTTAGTTATAAAGGTCTTCATCAATTACTCACAATTGAGAAAGGTTAGGAACAATCTAATGTCTGACAACAAGCGATTGTATAAATCAGTCAAATTATACTTTTTACTAGAGAATAATATGTAGGCATTAAAATGACATAGCGGAGTACTATGTAATGATATGGACAGATGTTTATGGTATACTGAGTATAAAAATGGAGGGAAGGAAAATGGAAGGCAAAAATAAGTATAATTTCTTTGTTTTTTAATACACATTCACATACACATAAACTGCATACATGCATAGAATTAAAGAATAGAAGAAGAGTAATGTTGGGGAACAGGATTATGTGTTAATTTGCTTTAAAAAAATCTATATTTTGTAAATTTTCTTCAATGAATGTTTATTTGTTCTAAGATTAAAAAGTCACATTAGGGACTTCCCTCACAGTCCAGTGGTTAAGACTCCACGCTTCCACTCTCGGGGGTGCGGGTTTGATCCCTGGTCAGGGAACTAAGATCCTGCATGCCATGAGGCTAGGTCAAAAAAAAAAAAAAAGTTACATTAAAAATGTATAGCTGGGCGGGGGGCGTTCCCAAGATGGCACAGTAGAAGGATCCAGGACTCACCTCCTCTCATAGGCACAAAAATTTTAGAATTATTTACAGAACAACTATCAATGAAAAAGACCAGAACCTACCAGAAAAGATAATATAACTAAAGACATAAAGAAGGAAGCACAACAAGATGGGTAGGAGGGGTGAAGTCATAGTATAGTCAAGACCCAAACCCCCAGGTGGGTGACATACAAATGGGAGAAAAATTAAAATTGCAGAGGTGCTCCCTAAGAAGCAAGGGGTCTGAGCCCCACATCAAGCTCCCTAGCCTGGGGGTCCTGTACCAGGAAGACGAGTCCCCAAAACATTTGGCTCTGTTGGTCAGCGGGGCTTGCTTTCAGGAGTCCCAGAGGATTGTGGGAAATAGAGACTAAACTCTTAAAGGGCACACAAAATCTCACATGCTCTGGGACCCAGGGAAGAAGCAGTAATTTGAAAGGAGCCTGGGTCAGACCTACCTGCTGATCTTGGAGAGTCTCCTGGAGAGGCAGGAGACAACTGGAGATCACCCTGGGGAAACAGACATTGGCGACAGCCATTTTTGAGAGCTTGTTCTGCTACGTGGACACTGGTGCTGGCAAATGCCATTTTGGAATCCTCCCTCTAGCTTATTAGTCTCAATACCCAGCCCCACCTCTGCCCATCAAGCTTGTAGGCACTGGTACTGCGATGCCTCGGGTCAAGCAACTAATTGAGCCAGGACACAGCTCCACTCACCAGCATACAGACTGCCTTAAGATCCCCTGAGCCCACAGCCACCCCTGGACACGGCCCTGCCCAACTGAGGGCACAGGACCTGTCCCCACACACCACTGCATAGGCACTAGACCTGAGACCCCCAAGACTCTGCAGTCAGAGATACTGGGACCCAGTTCCACCTAGCAGTGGGCAGGCACCAGCCTCAGAATCCCCTGGGTCCTGATCCCACCTACCAGTGTGCCTGTTTTAGCCTCGGGAGCAGTCTCATGCAATAGCAGGCACCTTGGACGAGAATGCTAGGCCTGGGACAACTGCAGCTCCACAGCCCACTGTGGCAGGACCCAGACCACCCACCAGCAGGCCACTACCTGCCCTGGGACTGGCTGGGCCCCTACACTGCCCAACAGCAAGCCAACACAAGCTTTGGGACACCCTGGACTCCATAGCCAGCTGTGTCAGGAATGCCCCAATGACCAGTGGTCTGACACCAGCTCTGGGACCACCGGGCCCTGCAGCCAAACCCAGCCAATGGGCCAGCACTAGCTCCAAGACTTGGCTTCACCCACTGGTAGGTGGGTACCAGCCCCAGGATGTCCTGGACTCCGACTTCACCCACCAGTGAGCCAGCAATAGCCCTGGACACCCTGGGATTCTGCAGCTAGCTGTCTTGTGACCCAGCCCCACCAACCAGTAGCTGGAAGCTCTGTACAAGGCAGCACCTGGTAACCAACAAAACTGGGGGCCAGTCACACCTACCAGATTGCCCAGAGTAGTCAGCCTGCTGAAACAGAAGGACCTACATAGCCCACACAGGGGACACCCCTATAGCACATAGCTCTGGTGACCAGAGGAGGGTGCACTGCTGGGATACATAGGAAGTCTTCTACAAAAGGCTACTTCTCCAAGATCAGAAAATGTAACCAACCTACCAGATACATAGAAATAAAAAACAGCAAGTTAGGCAAAATGAGGTGATAGAGGAACATGTTCCAAATGAAGGAACAAGATAAAACCCCAGAAGGAGAACTCAGTGACATGGAGATAGGCAATGCACCCCAGAAAGCGTTCAAGGTAATGATCGTAAAGATAATCAAAGAACTAGGGAGAAGAATGGATGAACAGAGTGAGAAGTTAGAATTTTTTGACAATGACTTAGAAAATATAAAGAAGAACCAGAGATGAAGAACATGATAACTGAAATGAAAAATACACTAGAAGGAATCAACGGTAGACTAGGTGATACAGAGGAACAGATCAGTGAGCTGGAAGACAGACTAGTGGAAGTCACTAAAGCTGAAGAAAAAAAAGAAAAAAGAATTTAAAAAATGAGGACAATTTAAGAGACCTCTGGGATAACATCAAATGTATTAACATTTTCATTATAGGGGTCCCAGAGGAGAAGAGGAGAGAGAAAGTGGCAAATAACATATTTGAAGACGTAACAGCTGAAAATTTCCCTAACCTGGGAAAGGACACAGACAGCCAGGCCCAGGAAGCATGGAGAGTCCCAAGCAGGATCAACCCAAAGAGGACCACACCAAGACACACTAGTAATTAAAATAGCAAAATTAAAGATAAAGAGAGAATATTAAAAGCAGCAAGGGAAAAGCAATGAATAACATACACGGGAACTCCCCTAAGGCTATCAGCTGACCTTTCAGCAGAAACTCTGCAGGCCAGAGGGAGTGGCACAATATATTTAAAGTGATGAAAGGGGAAAACCTACAACAAAGAATACTCTACCTGGCAGGACTCTCATTCAAATTTGATGAAGAGATCAAAAGTTTCACAGACAAGGAAAACATAAAGAGTTCAGCACCACCAAAGCAGCTTCACAATGAATGTTAAAGGGAATTCTCTAAGTGAAAAAGAAAAGGCCACAATTAGAAACATGAAAATTATGAAAGGAAAAAGATCATCATAAAGGCAAATATACAGTAAAAGTCAACCACATACAAAGCAAGTAAGGAGGTTAAAAGACGAAAGTAGCAAAATCATTTATATCCATGATAAGCAGTTAAGGGATTCACAAAACAAACGGACATAAAATATGATGTTAAAAATAGTAATTTTGAGGGAAGGAGAGTAAAAATGCAGGGTTGTTAAAATGTTTTTGAACTTAAGAGATCAGTAACTTAAAATAATCACGTATACATGTATATATGTAAATTGCTATATATATAAACCTCATGGTAACCACAAACCAAAAATCTATAATAGATACACACACAGAAAAAGGAAAGGAATCCAAACATAACAATAAAGATAGCCATCACACCACAAGGGAAGAGAACAAAAGAAGAATGGAACGAAAAAGAGCTACAAAAACAACCCCCAAGCAAGTAACAAAATGGCAATAAATACATACCTATCCATAATGACTTTAAGTGTAAATGGACCAAATGCTCCAATCAAAAGACACGGAGTGGCTTAATGAATACAAAAACAAGACTTATATATATGCTGCCTACAAGAGACTTGTTTCAGATCTAAAGACACACACAGACTGAACATGAGGGGATGAAAAAAAGGTACTCCATGCAAATGGAAATCAAAAGAAAAGCTGGGGTAGCAATACTTATACCAGACAAAATAGATGTTGAAACGAAGACTGTACAAGAGAAAAAGAAGGATGTTACATAATGATCAAGGGATCAATACAGGAAGATATAGCAATTGTAAATATATATGCACCCAACATAGGAGCACCAAAATACATACAGCAAATGTTAACAAACATAAAGGAAGAAACTTACAGTAACACAGTAATAGTAGGGGACATTAGCAAACCACTCACATTAATGGAAATATCATCCGGATAGAAAATCAATAAGAAAACATTGGACTTAAGTGATATATTAGATCAAATGGAGTTAATGGATATATATAGAACATTCCATCCAAAAGTAGGAGAATACAAATTCTTTTCAAGTGCACATGGGACATTCTCCAGGACAGATGACATATTAGGCCACAAAACAAGCCTCAGTAAACTTAAGAAAATTGAAATAATATCAAACATCTTTTCTGACCATAATGCTATGAGACTAGAAATCAAATACAAGAAAAAATAAAACTGCAAAAAACACAAACACATGGAGGCTAAACAATATGCTATTAAACAACCAATGGATTACTGAAAAAATGAAAGAAATAAAAATACCTGGAGACAAATGAAAATGAAAACACAATGATCCAAAATCTATGGGACTCAGTAAAAGCAATTCTAAGAGGGAAGTTTATAGCAATACAAGCTTACCACAGGAAACAAGAAAAATCTAAGATAAACAACCTAATCTTACACCTGAAAGAAGTAGAAAAAGAACAAACAAAAACCTAAGTTAGTTGAAGGAAAGAAATCATAAACATCAGAGCAGAAATAAAAGATATAGAGACTGAAAAAACAATAGGAAAGATCAATGAAACTAAGAGCTGGTTCTTTGAAAAGATAAGCAAATTGGGTAAAACTTTAGCCAACTCATCAGGAAAAAAGAGAGAGGACTCAAATCAATAAAATCAGAAATGAAAAAGGCAAAGTTATGACCGATACCACAGAAATACAAAGGATCATAAGAGATTACAAAAACTACTATGTACCAATAAAATGGACAACCTGCAAGAAATGGACAAATTCCTAGAAATGTACAATCTCCCAAGACTGAACCAGGAAGAATTAGGAAACATGAACAGACCAATTGCCAGTAATGAAACTGAATTAGTAACCAAATAACTTCCAACAAACGAAAGTCCAGAACTGGATGGCTTCACAGATGAATTCTACCAAACATTTAGAGAAAAATTAACATCTATCCTCCTCAAACTATTCCAAAAAATTGCAGAGGAAGGATGCTTCTAAACTCATTCTATGAGGTCAGCATCACCCTGATACCAATACAGACAAAGATATCACACACACACAAAAATTACAGGCCAATATCACTGATGAATGTAGATGCAAAAATCCTGGACAAAATATTAGCAAACCAAATCCAACAATACATTAAAAGGATCACACACCATGATCAAGTGAGATTTATCCCAGGAATGCAAGGCTGGCTTGATATCTGCAAGTCAATCAGTGTGATACACCACATTAACAAATTGAAGAATAAAAACTATATGATCATGTCAACAGATGCAGAAAAAGCTTTTGACAAAATTCAACATTTATGTATAATAAAAACTCTCAATAAAGTGGGTATAGAGGTTACATACCCCAACATAATAAGGCCATATATGATAAGCCCACAGCTAACATTATATTCAATGGTGAAAAGCTGAAAGCATTTCTTCTAAGATCAGGGACAAGACAAAGATGCACACTCTCACCACTTTTCTTCACCATAGTATTGGAAGTTGTAGACACAGCAATCAGACAAGAAAAATAATAAAAGGAATCTGAATTGGAAGGGAAGAAGTAAAACTGTCACTGTTGCAGATGACATAATACTATACATTAGAAAATCCTAAAGACGCCACCGGAAAACTACTAGAGCTCATCACTGAATTCAGTAAAGGTGCAGGATACAAAATTAATATACAGAAATCTGTTGCACTTCTATACACTACCAACAAAAGATCAGAAAAAGAAATTAAGGAAACAACCCCATTTATAATCACAATAAAAGGAATAAAATACCCAGGAATAAACCCACATAAGGAGGTAAAAGATCTGTACTTAGAAAACTATAAGACACTGATGAAAGAAATTGAAGACCACACAAACAGATGGAAAGATACACCGTGTTCATGGATTGGAAGAATTAAAACAACCACACAACACAAGGCAATCTACAGACTCAATGTAATCCTTAAAAAATACCAATGGCATTTTTCACAGAACTCGAACAAAAATTTTTAAAATTTGTATGGAAACACAAAAGACCTTGAATAGCCAAAGCAATCTTGAGAAAGAAAAACAGAGCTGGGGGAATCAGACTCCCTGATTTCAGCCTATACTACAAAGCTACAGTAATCAAAACAGTATGGTACTGGCACAAAAACAGAAATATAGATTAATGGAATATAATAGAAAGCCCAGAAATAAACCCATGCCCCTGTGGTAGTCAATTAATCTATGACAAAGAAGGCAAGAACGTACAGTGGAGAAAAGACAGTCTCTTCAATAAGTGGTGCTGGGAAACCTGGACAGCCATATGTAAAATAATTAAAGTAGAACACTTTCTCATACTATATACAAAAATAAACTAAAAATTGATTAAAGACCTAAATGTCAGACCAGAAACCATAAAACTTCTAGAAGAAAACCCAGAACACTCTTTGACATAAATTGTTGCAATAATTTTTTGGAGCTGTCTCCTAAGGCAAAGGAAACAAAAGCAAAAATAAATAAATGGGACCTAATTAAACTCAAAAGTTCTTGCACAGCAAAGGAAACCATTGGCAAAATGAAAAAAGAACCTACTGAATGAGAAAAAATATTTGCAAATGATATGACCAATAAGGGATCAATATCCAAAATATATAAACAGCTCATACAACTCAATATTAAAAAAACCCCAAACACCCTGATTAAAAGATGGGCATAAGAACTTAATAGACATTTTTCCAATGAAGATATATGATGGCCAAGAGGCAGAAGAAAAGATGCTCAACATCGCTAATCATCACAGAAGTGCAAATTGAAACCACAATGAGATATCATTTCGCACTTGTCACAATGGCTATCATCAAAAAGACCACAGGTAACAAATGTTGGCATGGATGTGGAGAAAAGGGAACCCTTGTACATTGTTGGTGGGAATGTAAATTGGTGCAGCCACTGTGGAAAACAGTACAGAGATGCCTCAAAAAAAATAAAAATAGAACTACCATATGACCCAGCATTCCACTCCTGGGTATATATCCAAAGAAAATGAAAACATTAATTTGAAAAGATACATGCACTCCAATGTTCATAACAGCATTCTTTACAACGGCCAAGTTTGGAAGCAACCTAAATGTCCATCAACAGGTGAATGGATAAAGAAGATGTGGTGTATATACACTATGGAATACTACTCAGCCATAAAGAAGAATGGAAGTTTGCCATTTGCAACAATATGGCTGGACCTGGAGGGTATTATGCTTAATAATATAAGTCAGACAGAGAGAGACAAATACTGAATGTTATTGCTTATATGTGGAATCTAAAAAATACAACAAACTAGTGAATATAACAAAACAGAAACAGACTCACAGATACAGAGAACAAACTAGTGTTTACCAGTGTGGAGAGGGAAAGGAGGAGGGACAAGATAGGGGTAGAGGATTAAGAGGTACAAACTACTATGTACAAAATAGACAAGCTACAAGTATGTATTGTATAGCACAGGGAATATAGCCAACATTTTATAATAACTATCTATGGAGTATAATCTATAAAAATTTTGAATCACTATGTTGTACACCTAAAATTAGTATAATATTGTAAATCAACTATGCTTCAATAAAAAATTAAAATAGTAAATAAACAAGAAAATAAAAAAGAAGAAAAAAAGAAAATGTATACCTAGAATATCTAGAACAATGGCCTAAGAAGTTCATAATAGAACTGGACCAGGAAGAGAAGGTGATCATGATACACCCATTTTAAAATGTTTCACCGTCCTACTACTAATTATTGGGTTGGCCAAAAGGTTCGATCGTTCTTTTCTGTATGATGGCTCTAGCAGCACTTAGTTGCCTTTACTTTCATTCTAAACAATTTTGTTTGATTGTATGTGACAGCTGTCATATCAGCGTGCATTTAAAAAAAGACATCAAAATTTGTGAATTTTTGTGTAGTCATTTTTTTTTTTGCAGTACGCGGGCCTCTCACCGCTGTGGCCTCTCCCGCTGCGGAGCACAGGCTCCGGACGCGCAGGCTCAGCAGCCATGGCTCACGGGCCCAGCCGCTCCGCGGCACGTGGGATCCTCCCAGACCGGGGCACGAACCCGCGTCCCCTGCATCGGCAGGCGGACTCCCAACCACTGCGCCACCAGGGAAGCCCTGTAGCCATTTTAATATTGAAGATGGAGGAGAAAAAGCAACATTTTCGACATATTATGCTTTATTATTTCAAGAAATGTAAAAACGCAACTGAAACGCAAAAAAAGATTTGTGCAGTACTGTGACTGATCCAACATGTCAAAAGTGGTTTGCGAAGGTTCGTGCTGGAGATTTCTCGCTGGACGATGCTCCACGGTTGGGTAGATCAGTTGAAGTTGATAGTGATCAAATCGAGAATGGAGACATGAATTGAGAACAATCAACGTCATACCACGTGGGAGATAGCTGACAAACTCAAAATATCCAAATCAAGCGCTGAAAATCATTTGCACTAGTTTAGTTATGTTAATCGCTTTGATGTTTGGGTTCCATATAAATTAAGTGAAGAAAACCTTCTTGACCGTACTTCTGCATGCGATTCTCTACTTAAACGTAATGAAAACGGTCTGTTTTTAAAACAAATTGTGACAGGCGATGAAAAGTGGATACTGTACGACAATGTGGAATGGAAGAGATCGTGGGGCAAGCGAAACGAACCACCACCAACCACACCAGAAGCCAGTCTTCACCCAAAGAAGGTGATGCTTTATATATGGTGGGGCTGGAAGGGAGTCCTCTATTATGAGCTCCTTCTGGAAAACCAAATGATTAATTCCAACAAGTACTGCTCCCAGTTAGACCAACTGGAAGCAGCACTCGACGAAAAGCATCTGGAATTAGTCAACAGAAAATGCATAATCTTCCATCAGTATAACTCAAGATCGCATACTTCTTTGATGACCAGGATAAAACTGTTAGAGCTTGGCTGGGAAGTTCTGATTCATCCGCTGTATTCACCAGACATTGCACCTTTGGATTTCCATTTATTCAAAAATTCTCTTAATGGAAAAAATTTCAATTCCCTGGAGACTGTAAAAGGCACCTGGAACAGTTCTTTGCTCAAAAGGATAAGTTTTGGGAAGATGGAATTACAAAGTTGCCTGAAAAATGGCAAAGGTAGTCGAACAAAAGGGTGAATATGTTGCTTGACAAAGTTCTTGGTGAAAATGAAAAATGTGTCTTTTATTTTTACTTAAAAACTGAAGGCACTTTTTTGCCAACCCAATACAGCTCCTTAAACAGCGCTGAAAGACAGTATACAGTCAGTAGCAAGCTGACTGCTTCAGGAGAGTCTTCTTTCGCACAGGTAGTTCCTAACTCACAGATTATGTTCCCAGAGTCTATATGAGAAATTGGCTGTTTGGAAGCTGGAACACATTCCTTTAAAAATAATATTACAGATGGTGGGCAAGACTCCAGGGTAGTTAAAAACAAAAAAACAAATCTTCATTTAGCTCATAGTGTTACTAATATGTTGCTGAATTATGCTTTAGTATTAACCTGAATTTTGGAAACAAGGTGGAAGACTGAAGAAAGAATGTTGAAATGGAAAGCATTTGTTTAAGTTATCTTCCCATCTACCTTTCTAGGGTCCTTTCCTGCTGTCAAAGGTACTTCTTGCCATGCCTACAGTATCTTGCTATGCTAAGGTTCTGATGTGGTCCTGTTCAGGATTTGCCCTATGAGTCAAAGAACTCTAAGTTCTAAGTGATTAGTTCCTGTTTATTTAGGACAGCAGATTTACCCTGATGTTGCATGTCTGATTTGAACTATTAAATATTAATATGTGAACAACTCACTCTCAGGTAGAATACTTTTAAACACAAATGCACCTCTAAATATTAGACTATCAAGAAGTATAGCAAAGTGAACAGAACAAACACATTTGGCCAATGTGGAGGATATTTGGGCTTAATAAAACACCTCTCCTAAACAGACTGGGTCTTGAGAGTCAGGGAATAAGGAGATTAACTGTTCCTTTAAAGTTTCTTGCTGTTCATGGCTTTTGCCCTTTCACTTCTCAAAAAGCTTTCTCTCCCTTCCCTTCTCTTAAAAGTACTGACAGAGGAGCTTAGATGGTGAGTAGGGGAAAGGTTAGAATAGGGTAGCCATTTGTGAATCTCAGTCATTTATAACTTGAATTAATGTAGGTCTGAATACCAAATTACCATTATTTACATTGCATGCACGCTCTCGTCTCCTCTTTCCCATTCTCCTCTCTCCACTCCTTCCCACCCCCTGGAAGATACTATGAACTTGTTATAACAGATTACCCAGAGGTAATAAATGCTGCAAAAGTGGCTCTAGTAGTTGTGGGAGGAAAGATAAAATAAGAAATTATAAAAGGAAGGGGATTTTCTCTTTATGGAAGGGAGAGGTGTCTATTTTACAGTGAATAAGAAGCTTTATTTAGGGGTCCAGAAAGTAAACTTGAGCTACCATAATAAATCCTCTTGCCTTTTTCTCCCACTTCTATATCACCTAAAGATGTAGAATTTTGCAACTCAAGTCCTTATAATTCATTCATACACACAGTCAATATTTAATTCAAAATTTAAACTAAATTTTCCTCTCTGGCTTTTGAAATATTGACAGTTACTATTTACTTAGGGGTTTTATCTATTAAAATGGATATAGAATATTTAGTTTATTAACCTTAATATTAATAAATTGTGGGTGCTAAGCCCAGTTAAGAGGGCAGCATGGTACAGCAAAAGGAGAAAGACCCTGGAGTTTGACAGGCCTAGGTTGGACTCCTCATTCTGTCTTTTACTAGTTGTATGACTCTGAACAGCTTATTTAATTTTTTTGAGCTTCAGTATTATTATCTACAAAATGGGGATAAAAGACACTTATCTAGATCGGTTGTTTCATGAGGCCTAAATAAGATAAGTAAGTGAAAGAATGTAGTATAGTGCTATATATATAGTAGGTAGTAAGTAAAGATTAGTATCTCTTTCCAGGAAAAGACTGGCATGTTTGGAGTGAGGAGGCTGGAGAAAATGGATGTGGATTGGGTGGGGAGGAAAGACAGGAGTGAAATAGAATTGAAAACTTTTTTGTAGTTCTTACTAATAACTATCTTACTCATTTCTGTAGTACCAAAGACTGAGACAACATCTGATATAGCATAACCCTTCATAAAAGTTTGTTGGATTATTAGAGTATACTTACCCACATATAATAAAACCCCAATTCTGCCACAAGTATATAATTGGCACCTTAGAAAGATCATATTTGTAGCAGAATAGAGGGTGAGTTAGAGGAGAACAAGGCTTGAGGCAGGGAGACCAGTTAAGAGGATAGCCTCATGTGCCTAGACAAAAAGTAAACGGAGCCCCAAACTAAGCCAGGATGGTAGAAATGAAGAGATAGGAACGTACAGAAGTACTGATGAGGGAAACTGTATGGGATTTAAATACAGGGCTGAGTGAGAGACAGAAACTTTCCATTCAGGTTTCTTATGGCTCGGGTGACTGGGTGGCTGGTGGGCACAGTCACTGAGCTAGAAGAACTCAAAGAAATGGAGTAAGATGGTAGTGGGGGGCGCAGTGAGAAAGGAAAGGAGGGAAAATGAATTTTTAAAAAAATTTTTAAATTCTTTTTCGGTACACAGGCCTCTCACTGTTGTGGCCTCTCCCGTTGCGGAGCACAGGCTCCGGACACGCAGGCTCAGCAGCCATGGCTCACGGGCCCAGCCGCTCCGCGGCATGTGGGATCTTCCTGGACCAGGGCACGAACCCGTGTCCCCTGTATCGGCAGGCAGACTCTCAACCACTGTGCCACCAGGGAAGGCCAATGAATTTAATTTTACATGTTGAATTTGCTCTGCCTATTGAACTTAAAGAAAATATACCTAGTAAGCAGGTGGATCTAGGCATGGAGCTCAAGACAGAGATAAGATCTGGGAGTCAATAGCATACAGAATTAGAAGGAAAAAAGGTCAAGGGTGAGCCATGGTGACACTTCCATTTGGGAATGAGCATAGGAAGAGAAGCTGCCAAAACAAGAAAGAATAAACTACAAATGGAGAATGAAGAAGTTGAAATGGTGTATTGCTGGAGAGGGATGTAAAATTGTGGTAGAGAGACCTAATAGCTGGGTTATGCAGGCATTTTATTTGTGTACAGACACATACCATTTTGATGAGGCTTTGCAATCCAGATGAAGATGAATCAACACTGACACCCTTCTGTTCTAAGTAATAGCCTTCAGAATGCCTTTCGATTTAATCTCTTTTTTTAAAATTCTACTTCCAAATTTGAGCATAAGCTCTTGAACTTTCTAAAACATCTTTATTACTAGGCTGTAATTTATAGTGCATTTACAGTACATGTAATTTTAAGGACAAGATCTATATCTATTTCAGTTTTGAATCAAGAGCCTTTGGTTTAAAACTCATAGTAGAATCATGATTAAGTTTACCATACTCTGTTACTTCCTGTGATCCATGAACCAGTGGCTTGGTATTCTTGGGAACTTGTTAGAAATGCAAAATCTTGGCCCACTCCAGATTTGCTGAATCACAATCAGCATTTTTAATAAGATCTCCAGGTGATTCAAATAGGTACACAATTAATACTTCCTGACTAACTGAACAATGAATAAACTGTATTGTTCTTATTTCTAGTAGGTCTCCAACTTTAGCTCATGTGATACAACTTGGGCAAATTATCTTTCCAAAATATGGTTTACTATGTTAATTCTGCGTTTAAAAAAAGCTGCAAATTTAACCAAACTGGGTAGTGCTGCCTGGATTACAAAACCTTTCAAAATCTGGCTTCAAATTTCTACCGAATTTACACATATTATCCTTTTACCTGAACCTCCTACTCTAAACAGTCTGGCCTGACCTGAGTAAACTATTCTTTCTACTTCTCTATTTTTGTTCATTCCGTTTCCTACTTGGTTAACATACTCTCTTTTTCTAAATACACAAATCCTATTTATCCTTCCTGTTCTAGCTAAAATGAAATATCTTCATAATGATATTATCTTGTCTTCATAATGAGAATTGTGGATTGTTACTTTCAAGAAACTTAGATTCCATTTCCACCTCTGCCACTAACTTGTATATTGCTGGGCAAGTTCAATGAACAGCTCTGGGTTTAAAAGCTAGTCTTTTTCATACACAAGGCCAATAGGCACATGCAAAGATGCTCAACACCGCTAATCATTGATAAATGCAAATCAAAACCACAATGAGATATCACTTCACACTTGCCACAATGGCTTTTATCAAAAAGACCACAAGTAACAAATGTTGGTGAGAATGTGGAGAAAAGGGAACCCTTCTATGCTGTTGGTGGGAATGTGAATTGGTACAGCCACTGTGGAAAACAGTATGGAAGCTTCTCAAAAAACTAAAAATTGAACTACCATATGACCCAGCCACACCATTCCTGGGTATATATCCCAAAACACTAATTTGAAAAGATACATGTACCCCAGTGTTCACAGCAGCATTATTTATAACAGCCAAGATATGGAAGTAACCTAAAAGTCCATCAACAGATGAATAAAGAAGATGTGGTATATACAATGGAATACTACTCAGCCATGAAAAAGAAAAAACTTTTGCCATTTGCAACAACATGAATGGACCTGGAGTGTATCATGCTTAGTGAAATAAGTCAGACAGAGAAAGACAAATACTGTATGATACCACTTATATGTGGAATCTAAAAAATAAAACAAACTAGTGAGTATAACAAAACAGAAACAGACTCACACATATAGAAAAAAAAACTAGTGTTTACCAGTGGGGAGAGGGAAGAGAAGAGGGATTAAGGAGTAGAGGATTAAGAGGTACAAACTACTATGTATAAAATAAATAAGCTACAAGGATGTATTGTATAGCACAGGAATACAGCCAATATTTTATAACTTTAAATGGTGTATAATCTATAAAAATTCTGAATCACTATGTTGTACACCTGAAACTAATATAACATTGTAAATTATACCTCAATAAAATTTTTTTTACATTATAAAAAATTTGTCTTTTTAAAGAAAAACGCTAGGAACCACAATGGTATTGTGTTCCACACAATGAGAGAAAATATGTCTAAGGAATGTGTTTTAATATTCACATAATAGTTAAAAATGAATGTTTTAAAAATATAGTTAATGCTCACGTATTTGAAGCACCCCTCCCATAAGCTCCACTGTACCCTCTTTTTAAATGAAATGTACAAGAAACAAAGGCAAAATTCATCCAGGTCAATCCAAATAAGTTATAGAGTCTTACCCTTCAATTTTAACATTTATTGTTAAAGTCATGGTAGGTGATAAGAATAAGAGCTAAGAAGTAGAATCATACAGAATTTAAACCCAGACTGAAACCTTTTAAAAATAACAAGAATAGCACTCTTACTCCCTACTCTTATCTGGCATAGCTGAGTAAGGGTTCTGTGCTTGCTGACATTCTTGAGCTATTTCTCTCCCTGCTTTAAACATAGGGTAGTTTCTCCCGTGACACTGCTTGTTTCCCTGGAGAGCTTCACATAGAGGCTTCTGTATAACAACATTTGCTTTCACTAGCAAACGGCTATATAGGAAAGAGAAGAATGAAGAGGGAGACAACCTTCACAGAATATCAACAGGCTGCAGATTAAGTGTGCGTTGTTTCCTTTGCTAAATTCCCAGCACAGATTTCCATCTGAACAGTTATAAATTCTTTCCTCCCACATTCCACCTCTGCATTTTAAACCATTTACTCTGGGCCTCTTCAATACAGCACTCTTAGGCTGAGAAAGTTTAGATTTGCATCAGTTGTATTTAAAAAAAAAATTGTTCTCAGTTTTATGTAAGGTATTAAATCCAAGAAAAGAATATACTAAAGATGTGCATATTCTCAAAATTGCCTATATCTTGCTTATAAGCTTTGTTGTTCTTTATATGCTGTTTTCAAGGGACATTTTGAAGTTACATGTAATAGCAACATTAATTATTAGGAAATGTCTACAACGAGTCAACAGCTGGTCCTAGAAAATCAAATATTAGCATATCAACATAGGAACCTTTCAATGGTGTTTTGGCCTTTGTAGTAAGGTAATGGCAGCATAGCTTTTTATTTTAATACAAAAGTACAACATTAGGAGGAGAGAATGAACAGAATTATAGTCAAGGCAGCATAAGGTAAAAATGATGCACACAAACAAAAAGCACCTTTTACCTTATAATAGTTCTTAGAGCTCATTAATGTACTTGGAGGCAGGGCCAAAGTCAGCGGTGGCTGGGAAACAAATTCTAAATCTGGTGCATTTGCTCCCTAGAGTTTCAGGTCTGTTCTGTGCTGTTGGAACTCTTGGATTCATCCTACCTCCTCTCAGAAATTACTTTTTGCCTTCTTTAAAGGTGTATCTGCATCAGGATAATTTTTAGATGCTTGGAAGTTTTTATATATGAAAGGATGGGTTACCAGTCAGGTCCAAATTCAACCCTCCCTGCTTTTTTTCACTGGGTTCTTTCTATCCCTTCCCAGGGCTACGGAGACTGGGTCAGGGTGATACTAGGTAACCTGCAGCACTGGCTTCACCAGCATGGGTTCTAAGTTGGCTAGTTACTTACCTATGGACTTCTCTAAAACTAAACTTTCAGGTAAATACAAATGGTGAATTAAAAAAATAAAATGATGTTTGAAAATATGTGTCACAGACTCTACTCCAGTGTCCACAGAGAAAGAAAAAAAATCAGGAGGAAAGAAGAGAAGTTTAAAAGGTGAGATTAACATAAAAACTACTGCCTTTCAGGTTACTAGCAAGACGCTGTGTTCCAGGTTTGGACTACACTGTGTCCAGTTTGAGCCTAAACTGGGGTTTATAGGAGTCCCAGCATACCTTGTGAAATGGTAGGACAGAACCTCTTCAAGAGCATATTTGAGCCCTGGGAAAGCACTCATCTTAAGGGAAGGAGGATCCAGGCATAATGAGCTTTGCTCAGTGACAAGGTGGTGATAAGACAGATAGGGGCAATTATGGGTGACAGATACATCAGGGCATCCATCACTCAGATACGTCTCCTAGCTTTGTCTCCAGCAGGCTGTTGTTTGAGTGTTACTAAGAGCAGGCACACCTCTGGTGAACTGGAAATAGTGCCTGGTGAAAGATAGCTGAACAGCAGTGTTGCATGGAAGTGGGATGCTCAGAAAGAGCAGACTTGTTTTTGATTGCATGTGCAGCTGGAGCTGGAGACGCAGTTGGAAATTTATAGAAATACTTGGAGAATTTAGCAGAGGGCTGAGTTAATTTAGTAAATGGGGTAATATGCTCTCAGAGATGGGCAATTATAGTCAATGTGCCTCCCTTTGTATTTACAAGTGGGTGAAGCCTGGAGAAACTCAGGTTTTATAAGAGTACAAAAATCAATATAAAAGTCCTAGAAAATAATTGTACTTAAACTTCAAAGAATCAGTTAGTACTAATTTTGACATTTCCTTCTTACTCTTCTCACCCATGTCTTCCCTATCTTTCTTGACATAAGTAAAAGTATGAATAGGAATAACACCCAAAGCAGAGCAACATATTTCTCCTATTGTAAAAGGCATTCCAGGAAAATGTCTATCGTTAAAGGACACAGACATCTCCATAATTCTTTGACTTCTGAAGAATGAAATAAGTGAAAATTATGGTATTAAATTTCTTTCTCTTTAGCAACAGTCCTGCCTAGTTAGTACTCCCAAAATTCATATTTGTACAATAACAACTTCAAAATAAAATCCAATACTTACTTGTCTCCCACAATTCCCAAGTTGATTGTGGGGTAACCATGTTCCTGAATTGTTGCTAAGAGGGTTGAACGATTGCTGTCTCGAATCTTTCCTGGTAAGAGGTCATCTTCAGGATTTAGCAGCTACAAAGCCAAAAAAAAAAAAACCACTACAAATTATTTTCTTAGGATAATATTGCCTATTGTTAATGGGGAAAAAATAGATCTAGTAAACAGAGTTTAGCACATCTAGCACCTATAACAGTGTCTGGCCCATAGAAGATATATGCTCAAAGGATCTTTGATAAATAATGAAAGCACAGGAGGATCAGAAAACAGTCCTCCAGAATTAAAAAACATGCAGAAATTTAAGTGGTGACTAAACAGCAGGCCAAATATCACACCAGCTTTGGCTACAATTTGACAGAATAGTGCTCTGGAGATAGCTGCCTTTCTACTGGTTGGTTGTTTACTGGGTCAAATTAAAAAAAAAACAACTTTCTTTTTTCCTCCCACTATTAATTTCTAATCTGTCCTTCACTGAGAGTATTTGAGGAAGAGACTGTGTGACATGATATTCTCAAGTCTGAAGAGAATGATCATTTATCTTTTCTTTCAAGCTTCTGATCTCTTTTGTGAAGTGGGATCAGTAGTAATGAAGAAGTTAAACTGATTTGAAGGAGAGGGAGCCAGATATCTTGCCTCTATTAGCAAACTTAAACAACTAATACTTAACTGCACACACTCATGATTCCATGACTTTGAATTGAATCACCCTTTAGAGATTTAATATCTACTATTATATGTCAATGAAGAAAATTATAAGAAGCTTATTTTATGTTAGGATGTTCCAATGAAGCAGTGTAGCGTAGTAGCAAGCAAGAGTCTACCTTATTCAGATAAGGTTCAAATTCAAGTTGCCCAAACACATTATGCCACAATTTTCTCATTTATAATATATAGTAATAAAACTACCTTGAAAGGCAGTTGTTAGGACTGAGATAATGAATACTCAGTTAACATAGATAAATATACAATAAAAACAATTCTCTGTCCTTTCTTTATGATACATGATATTGAAAGAGCACCTAATTCCCCCCAATTGTTCTCATATTGTTACTCCTAGGTGCTAGTATGGATGGAATCAGTTTATAACGTGAACACAGATTTACATTTATTAGATTATAAAATACTTAAGAGTAGGAGGTCCCTAACACACACAGACACATACAACATGCAAATTTAATTTACACAATTTTAAGATATACTTTGATTTCAGAAAATTACAAAATGAAAAAAAAAGTACATCTTTGAAGTGAGAAAATCTGGAATATCATCTTAGGAGGTTGAAGGCAAGCCTGCACATTTCAGATGCTTAGGCTGTTGATATGGCCAATACCCAGGGTTTTGTATCTCAGTTCTGCCAAACAATGACCTAAAGCCCCTTTAGTCTTCCTTCTGACTCATTAGTGATGCCATGTGGCTGGACCTTTGGCTTTATGTTGGAAAAGTAGTAGCTTTGCAAACAACTGTCCCCTTAAAATATCTGCAGAAAAACTTTGATCATCTCATTCACTGTCACCTGGGAGACTTCCCTTCAAGTACTGCACTAACCTAACTTAATCAGATCCCATGTGACACTGCAACCCACTTTCATCCTTTGTCACTGGCAGAGCTTGGAAAATTGCTATTGCAGTACTAATACAGATTAACTTTCTGATCTTAATTAACACACAGTTATTGAACTTATAATTTTATAAGGCCAAGGCTTGCAGCTTTTAAACTCCATTAATCACACAAGTTGCTGCAGAAAGAAAACTAAATGGTTATATAATATTTTTTTCACAAAGGGTACTGACCACCAACTGAGTAATAAGATTTCCCCGTTATTAGGGTGGTTTCTTGGCCATTCATGTTCCTCTCTGTTATTTTGCTGCACACAGTTCCAGAAATAATAGAACAATTAGCGATCACTGGAGAACCAGTTGTTTGTCTGTAAAATTGACATAATGAAATAATAGCTAGTTAAGTGAGGGTATGGGATTTCCAGTGCATTTTAAGTATTTTCAAAGAAAACATACAGAATCGAATGGAAGATTATAAGGTTGCATACACTAGAATAAAGTCACAATATTCCTCTTTAAAAATGTAATCTTATTTTCCAGCTTCTTATACTTCTAGTCATCTCTGGAATGATGCCTGAAACTTATTGTAGTTAAAATATAAAAGAAAAAATACAATATAAAGTAAAATAAAACATAACCCAAAACAAACAAACAAGAAAACAAAAACATAACCCATTATCTTGATACCTTGTTACTTTCTTATCTACCCCATACTAAATTTCAATTTCCTGTTTCTGTTATTGTCAATGGTGCCACTGTATTTCCAGCTTTCAAACATTTAGCCTTTGATTTTTTTCATTTTGTAGTCCACTATCTTCCCAAAGGTTTCAATCCTTAATCCTTACTCCATCTTTTTTTTTTTTTTAATGTTTTGCTGCTTTATACACAGGAATCCATCTCCTCCTTGACACTACATTTTTATTCAATCTCTTATCAACCCTCCCCATCCCCCAATTTCAGGCATTCAATATATCTGAATTTCTGCAAAAGCCTTATAATTGGCTATCTTGCCGACAGACTCTTTCCTTCTGAGAAATAAAATAGACACATCTACTTGCAAAACTGTACGATTACTTGCATAACAGGTAAACTGTACCAAACTATGATATGTAACAAACTATCTTAAGTCAAATTGTTATAACATAAGCTTGTTCAGACCTGTATGGTCCTATAAGATTATGGACAATTAGAGACCATGGTAACTCCATATGGACTCGTGCTCCAAAGATAAAATGGTTTCAGCAACTCACCTATTTCACAAAATGTGATCAGTCTGCCTAGACCGTATTTACTAACTACCTTAAAGCCACCTCATGACCAATCCCAGTCCTCAAAATCCTGTAAGTATCCTTCTGTAACTTCCTCCTCTTGAGACACTACTGAGACTTTCAAGGTGATGCTCTTCCTTGCTCAGAAACTTTAATATATCCAGCTTTGTATGATCAACAAGTTTCCTTGGTGGCCTTTGTATTAGGACAATGATGGTCACGAAGGTCCCTACCAACACTTAGGCAAGACCTCATGCCACCACTATTCTCATATTGGTTACATTGCACTTCACTGAGGTCTTTTGAGCCTCTTTGCTCAGGGGAGTCTTTATGATGGTAAGTCCAGCACTTACATTAAACTCTGATCCTTTTTTGTTGAGCTCCCAAAGTTAGCTGAAATTTATTTTGTTTTTGAAGGGGAGCAGAATATGCCACCTCCAAATGTGCCCATTTGGCACATGCATTACTTTCAGCTGAAGGCAAGCAAGACCCAGCAGACTCAATAAAAACATTTACTACTCCCTTAACTGCCTAAAAGAATCCAGATAGGGGGCCTGGCCCAGAAAGAGAGCCATTACCAGAGATAACTTTTTATCTGACTTACCTGCATGGTAGGGCAAACATCTGATTACTAAACATCTACTCTTCTCATCTTCCTGAACTGCCCTTCTCCCCTTTGAAGCCCCAGGCCCTATCCCATTCCCTAGCTCAGACTGACATACAAGCCTCAATTGCCTGCCTGCCTTTGGGTCTCATATTTTTATGGGATTCCTGTATGTACAAAATTAAACTTTTCTCCTGTTAATCTGCCTTATGTCAATTTAATTATTAGATTACCCAAAGAACCTAGAAGGGTAGATGGAAAATTTTTCTGCTCTAAGAGTAAGATTCCCAGGACTTTTTGGTTATCTGACTGAATTTGTAAGGATTTTTGTTTTCCTTAGTGTTGGTTTTGCTAAAGGGTTGATTTGCTACTAACCATTTTGTTTGTCAATTGGCTACATTGTTGTGTGTCTGTAAGAACTTTTCTTTGTTTATGTATGAGAAACTGGCTTTCAGAGAGATCTACCTCCCCATTCTGGCCTGCTGACTTTTAGGGTTAGCTCTCAAGGGTTCAACTTTAGTTTTTTTTTTAAATTTTAAATTTATTTTTTTATACAGCAGGTTCTTATTAGTCATCAATTTTATACACATCAGTGTATACATGTCAATCCCAATCACCCAATTCATCCCACCCCCACCCCCACCCCCCATCGCTTTCCCCCCTTGGTGTCCATACGTTTGTTCTCTACATCTGTGTCTCAACTTCTGCCCTGCAAACTGGTTCATCTGTACCGTTCTTCCAGGTTCCACACACATGCGTTAATATACGATATTTATTTTTCTCTTTCTGACTTACTTCACTCTGTATGACAGTCTCTAGATCCATCCACGTCTCAACAAATGACCCAATTTTATTCTTTTTTATGGCTGAGTAACATTCCATTGTATATATGGACCACATCTTCTTTATCCATTCGTCTGTCGATGGGCATTTAGGTTGCTTCCATGACCTGGCTATTGTAAATAGTGCTGCAATGAACATTGGGGTGCATGTGTCTTTTTGAATTATGGTTTTCTCTGGGTACATGCCCAGTAGTGGGATTGCTGGGTCATATGGTAATTCTATTTTTAGTTTTTTAAGGAATATCCATACTGTTCTCCATAGTGGCTGTATCAATTTACATTCCCACCAACAGTGCAAGAGGGTTCCCTTTTCTCCACACCCTCTCCAGCATTTGTTATTAGTAGATTTTCTGTTGATGCCCATTCTAACTGGTGTGAGGTGATACCTCATTGTAGTTTTGATTTGCATTTCTCTAATAATTAGTGATGTTGAGCAGCTTTTCATGTGCTTCTTGGCCATCTGTATGTCTTCTTTGGAGAAATGTCTATTTAGGTCTTCTGCCCATTTTTCGATTAGGTTGTTTGTTATTTTAATATTGAGCTGCATGAGCTGCTGGTAAATTTTGGAGATTAATCCTTTGTCCGTTGATTCATTTGCAAATATTTTCTCCCATTCTGAGGGTTGTTTTTTCGTCTTGTTTATGGTTTCCTTTGCTGTGCAAAAGCTTTTAAGTTTCATTAGGTCCCATTTGTTTATTTTTGTTTTTATTTCCATTTCTCTAGGAGGTGGGTCAAAAAGGATCTTGCTGTGATTTATGTCAAAGACTGTTCTTCCTATGTTTTCCTCTAAGAGCTTTATAGTGTCTGGTCTTACATTTAGGTCTTTAATCCCTTTTGAGTTTATTTTTGTGTATGGTGTTAGGTAGTGTTCTAATTTCATTCTTTTACATGTAGCTGTCCAGTTTTCCCAGCACCACTTATTGAAGAAGCTGTCTTTTCTCCATTGTATATCCTTGCCTCCTTTGTCATAGATTAGTTGACCATAGGTGCATGGGTTTGTCTCTGGGCTTTCTATCCTGTTCCATTGATCTGTATTTCTGTTTTTGCACCAGCACCATATTGTCTTGATTACTGTAGCTTTGTACTATAGTCTGAAGTCAGGGAGTCTGATTCCTCCAGCTCCATTCTCAACCTTAGTTTTAAGGACTTTAGACATATATAAGTGATATTTTCCCTGTTGACTGGCTTTTAGCTAATGAATTCATGGATTCACCTAATAATAAACTTGTACTTCTCCTGGCATAAGTTGGCTTCTGTTTTATCTTTCTTGCATTTATTTTTCTAGAAAGCGTAGTTTCATCAAGGAAAATTTGGAATTGCAGTGGTCGTTTTGGAGTACTTTTGACATGACAATTATTCACTTGAAAGCACTTTTAGAATAAAGGGCGAATACAATTCGGAATATTCAATGATTATCACTTTTATTGTTATGCACTGCTTCAAAATGAAATTTTAATAAAAATACAAAATATTTACAAGTTTGTTGAACCCTGTATTGAGGAAATTCTCTGTCTTACTTGTCTAAAAGAGAAATCACTTAGTTTATTTTAAGAGACCTCTCTCTTTGTTTCTGTTCTTCAGAGATTTAATCCTACCTTGATGGAATAATCCTATTTAATTCTATCTTGATGGTCTTGATGGAATTGTCAAAGGGCCTAAGACTGGTTGTAATAACTTACTTTCTCTCTTTTTAATGTATTGAAATGGGTTTGTCTGCATCTAAGACTTCTCCTCTTTGCAAAGAGAAGGTATTAGAATTTTATAGGTCAGTAACTATTACCATATCCATTGCAAACAGCTTCCTTATACATCCTTACTTTCTCCTTCTTTTGGAAAATGTAATTAATTCCATTAATTAATTATGGACATTAATTATGGCCACACCTTAGAAATACCTAGATAGTCCAGACAAACAGACCTAACACAAAAAAAGGTGAGAAAAGTCAGATTATAAACTCTAATGGAGAATGGTCTTATTCTAAATGGCTTTTAATTAAACTCTGAAAAATAAGTTTTAATTGAGAGTTAAATTAATTGCCTTGGTTGCTTGGATGTAAGAAAGAAAAAGGAACATACAGAGCTTTTAAACATAATCTAAGGAGTCTTTAAGAATTTGGTTTATAAATACAGAGGTTTACAAATTGTATTAGAAAAAATTCATATTCTATTTCTATTATCATGATTCTGGACATGTTAGACTGATTTAATAATTTTAGTTTAAAAACTGTCCTGTGTCTTTTTCCTAACTTTACTACCATACAAGAAAGTTACACTAGTATAACATTCTAGTTATGTAAGCCCTGGGTCTCTCTGCTTTTTTTTTTTCTATTCTTAAAGACTCTTATTTAAAAAAATTTTTTTTAAATTAATTTTTATTGGAGTATAGTTGATTTACAACCTTGTGTTAGTTTCTGCTGTACAGCAAAGTAAATCAGCTATATATACACATATATAAAAAATCTTAATAGGTTTTTTTTTTTTGGCCATGCCACACGACTTGTGGGATCCTAGTTCCCTGACCAGGGTTCAAACCTGGGCCCCTGGAAGTGGAAGTGTGGAGTCCTAACCACTGGATTGCCAGGGAATTCCCTATTTTCTTATCCAAAAAGTCCTAATTTGGGGCTTCCCTGGTGGCACAGTGGTTGAGAGTCCACCTGCCGGTGCAGGGGACACGGGTTCGTGCCCCGGTCCGGGAAGATCCCACATGCCGTGGAGCGGCTGGGCCCGTGAGCCATGGCCACTGAGCCTGCGCGTCCGGAGCTTGTGCTCCGCAACGGGAGAGGCCACGGCAGTGAGAGGCCGCATATCGCAAAAAAAAAAAAAAAAAATCCTAATTTGAACCTTCTAAATTGTGTTCATCTAAATATGGGGATGATGATATGGAATGTCTCTGTGAAAAGAGACTGATGAGGTTCAAGACATGCTACCCCAAAATATGGCATTTGGCATAGTGAATATTTTAAGCTGAAGGAATTTGAGAAATAGTACATGCAGGAAGGACTTTCTGACTTTCCCCTGAAGCATGTCAAAAAACGCTTATGTTAGAGGTGCCCTCCCTATGCCCAGAGGAAAGGAGCATCCTTATCTCTGAAGGTGAAGGGACAGAGAGAGGAATCTGAAGGAACAGGCCTTGCTAAGTTTCCCCCAGTTTACTACACTTTCCTCATGACTTCTGTCCTTTCATATTTCTCCACAACTTTCCATTTTTCATCAAAACTAATTTAAAAAATGCTCAGGTTTAACTGATTCTTCAGGTCTTCATTTTTTTTAAATGAAGGCTCTCGTGTTACATAAAACTTACATTAAATCAATGCTGTGCTTTTCTCTTATTAATCTGTCTTTTGTTACAGAGGTAATAAAATTCAGAGCTTGAGAAATTAGAAAGGTAGAGGAAAAAATATTTTTCCTCCCTTACAAGACGAATTCTTATAACGCTTCTATTAAATCATGACTTTATAAGAAATTAAATTTTAATTGCCAGATCCTTAGTTAACTCTAAGATCTTAAACTAATATTAATTTGATTGACTGGTAAATAATCTTGGATATGTGGACACTGTAATGTTTAATATACCAGTGCCTGATGTAGAGAATGGACTTGAGGACATGGGGAGGGGGGGGTAAGCTAGGAAGAAGTGAGGGAGTGGCATGGACATATATACACTATCAAATGTAAAATAGATAGGTAGTGGGAAGCAGCCGCATAGCACAGGGAGATCAGCTCAGTGCTTTGTGTCCACCTAGAGGGGTGGGATAGGGAGGGTGGGAGGGAGTCGTAAGAGGGAGGAGATATGGGGATATATGTATATGTATAGATGATTCACTTTGTTATAAAGTAGAAACTAACACACCAATGTAAAGCAATTATACTCCAATAAAGATGTTAAAAAATATATATACCAGTGTTTATATTAAGTACATCATTAACAGGTTAAAGTAACCATCATTAACAGGGTAGAAAGGATATATGAAGATAGAGGAATGCTTGTGCAAGGTAATGATTATGTTTTATTTATTAGGAAAAAACAGAACAATATTTTTCTTAAAGTAAAAATTACTGATTGTGCCAAAATATAAAGGAAGACAGTAAAAAATAAATTTAGGAGTATTATTCAGTAAAGTATAGAAGGTCTGAATGGAAATGACTTATTGCTTGGCAGTAATAACTACAAATAATGAATATACAGGAAGAATAATATATATTAAAAACATTGACAAAGTTGGCTACGTGACATGGGCTTATTCATAAGGAAAAAAGGCCTATGGATCTTTTATTGTAAATTGTTACTAGAATTTGGGTTTTCTTTTTGTTAAAAATGGCTAAGTTAATTTGTGTCCAGATAACAAAGGTCCCTTTTTATAACCAAAATATTCTGTTAACTCTCTGGTTTATGGCACATTCTTAAATCATTTTAATCAAAAGCTTCTAAAAATAATGGTTACTTATTGTTGATTAAAAATATTGTCTGTAAATATTTATTGTCTTTATTTATGACATATTAATATCTTGTTTCTTCTGACAACTCTTCTTGGTTTTGCCTTTCCCAAATTTGGAATAAATCTGTTGTCTTTTATACCTTTTAAGCAATTTTTGAGTTTACTGGATGGCTACTACATGATACAAAGATTTGCTCCTTTCTTCTTATAAAGAGAACCATGCTAAAATATTTGACATATTTTCATGTACAGGTTTGGAAGTCTAGAATCATGGCTTTGAAGTACCTTGCAAACTTTGGTAATATATTTGTCCTAATGTTTGTCTGTATGGCAGTGGCCGAATATATAAACTCTAGAGCCTTAAATGTTGCTGCACATTTGCTGTAAGCTATATGGTTCAACAAATTATCATGAAATAAAGAGTACACAAAGGCATGGTGCATGTAGAGATCAAAAAAACTACCTCAGAAAACCTAATACACAATCATAGCCCATCAAAAAGTGGTACCAATCTGGATTGATCACATCTCAAAGATAATGAGCTAATTTAGGCTGAAAGTGACCAGAAGTGGGGGCACTGAGAAATGAAATTGAAATCCGAATTTGCAAAAGTGTACTATGACTTTTAATACAGATAAATTGTGCCAAACCATAATACAGAGCACAAACTGTCTTAGCTGAAATTGTTTTTTAACACCAGCTCATTCAAAACCACATGTTCTAAGATCATGAACAAAGTGATTTAATAGTAACTCCACATAGATTCATATGTTCCAAAGATAAAGCTACTGACTGTCCAGTTCCAGCAACCTGCCTAGATTACAAATTCTAATGAGTCCTACCCAGGGCTCTGGTGGTCTTTGTACAGGGATTTTGACATTTCTGTTGCTCAGGAGCCCACATCTACTGAAAATGATCTTTCTCAAACACCAATCTTATGACTTTCTCCTCCTCAACTATACTCAGCACTGTCTCCCTGTCTACCAATCCATGGTCATTTTTTACATTGTTAAAAACTATACTGAAGGATCAAGACTCACCTCCTTTAAGAAACCTTATAAAGGAAGAAAATTCTGACGCATGCTACAACATGGTTGAAACTTGAGGATATTTTGCTAAGTGAAACAAGGCAGACACAAAAAGAAAAATTCTATATGATGACACTCAGATGAGGTACTGAGAGTAACCAAATTCATATAGATAGAAAGTAGAATGGTGGCTGCCACAGGCTGTGGGAGGGAGGAAATGGGGAGCTGTGTTTAATGAGTATAGAATTTCAGTTTTGCAAGATAAAAACTGTTCTGGAGATTGGTTGCACAACAATGTGAATGTACTTAAAACTACTGAAGTATACACTTAGAAATAGTTAAGATGATAAATTTTTTGTTATGTGTATTCTACTGTAATTAAAAATGAAAAAAATTAAATGTCGCTGATGACCTTGGCAATAACAGTTTCAGGGAATAGTGATGCCTTTAAAAAAGTGGCAAGTCAGGAAGGAAGCATTCCACTCTTCCTGGTAGGAAGGGAAAGATGGTGAGTGAGATTAGGTAATGGTGGAACATCAGGTGGAAATATCCAGAGGAAGTTGTAAATGAAGGCTTGAATTTACAAAAGAGGTTAAGTTTAGGGCTACAGATATGGGAAGTTACCTGCATATATTTGACATGAGAGGAAAACTCTAAGGGAGAATTTAGAGAGAGTGGAAGACACAGTATAGAGAACAGCATCCTAGGGGAATATTCCAATTAGGGAATGGGATCAAGATAAGGAACGATGAAGAAAAAAAGTAGTAGTTGGCAGGGCATCAAGAGAGAACAATCATGGAACACCAGGAAAGAGACAGTTTCAAGGTGGTGGGTGAGGAATGCCACTGATGTCAAATGATATAGACAGGTTAAGGAAGATAAATATCAGAGCAGGTTTTAGAGGTTAGGAGGTGAATAGTATACTCAGGGAAGCAGTTTCTGTACTAATGGGGGGCAATAATGAGATTCGGGAGTTTGAGGAGAAAGTGCAGAGTGAGGAAGGAAAGCCAGCATGTGCAGACCTCTCTTTCAACAAAGCTGGTAGTGGATAGGAGGTGAATATGCAGTAGCTCAAGGAGGCAAGAAGGTGTTTAAATATAGGTTCTCTTCTGATAGTGGTAATCTTTGTCTTTTTGGATGTGAAAGGAGGATGAGCCACTAGAGAGAAAATAATCAGAGAACATAGAAGACACAGGAAGTAATTTAGAAATCAAAGTTCTGAGGAAGGTGAGAAAAAGTGGGTCTAAAGGTAGAAGTAGAGGAATTGTTCTTAGAAAGAAGTACCTTTTCCTTTTAGATTGGAAGAAAGGAGGATAGCTAAAGGAATGGGGAAATTTTCGAGGTAATGAGACGGGAAGAAGAGGGAGATCTCACCTAGTTCAGTTTGACAAATATATTTATTTTTTACCTTTACTTTTTTCCCATAAAGGTGGTTAGGTCATCTGCCAAGAGTACAAAATAGGGCTGCTACTGAGGTTTAAAGAGGGTATAGAGTGTATGAATGAACTATCATACTGGAACTGGAAGAATGTACTAGAAAATCAACAAGACAGTTACATCAGAATTACTGAACAACTTTAAGTGCCAGGTTGCCATTAAATGGCAGTAATTTGTAGTTGTTCAGGTAATCATAGTTCTATGAATTTTTTCAGTAATGTTTTTCTGCTTGGGAGCAAAAATGGAGAAAGTGGAGAATGGAGTCATTCACTTTGGGTATTACCACAGTAAGCAAAGGAATAGGTTAAAGGAGTGAAGCTGTCTGAAGTGTTATGAAGGCAACTTTAAAGTGGTGAGTCATAGTCCTTAATCTGGACAAGAAGTATAGTGTGGCTAGAAGAAAGTAATGGACTATCTAACCTGATAGGTTTCAGAGATTGCCATTAAAAAGCTGGGGAAATGAAATTTAAGGAAGTGGGAAGCATTGTGGAATAGTGGAAAAAAGTCATTACAGCCGAAAGATTTAGGTGTGAAACCAGGCTTCATCACTCACACAACATATATAATGTTGGGTAAGTTGCTTTGTTTTTGAGCTTCAATTTTCTCTTATGTAAAAAGAAGGATAATTATATTAACCTCATAGTGTTGCTTTAATCATAAAGCACATAGCGGTACTGGTCATAGTAGACACTCAACTTCTTATTCCTTCTCTTATTAGTGGGGACAAAGATTTTAAAGATTCTACTTTTATAATAACAGCTGCTTGTGGCAGCTCCCAAAGAACAGTATATGGAAATTTTAGACAGACTTTATATATCTAAAGTTTAAACTTGTTTGTACAGACATCTGTTATTGAGAGTGGCCAAGAGATTTACAAAAGACAGAATAAAATAAGGAGAGGCATAGTGGAGATAAATACACTTAGTTCTGTGCATGTGTATGTGTGTGTGCGTGAGAGAGAGAGAGAGAGAGAAAGAGAGAAAGAGAGAAAGAGAGAGAGGAAGGGAGAGAGGGAGAGACAGGGAAGGAGGGGGTAGGAAGAATGAGAATGAATAGAAATGAATGAATGAGTTATGGAATATGGCAGAAGGTGACTGAAACTAGAAGAAAACTCACCATCTATGGAAGGAATATTTATTGCTAGTACTTTGGGTAACTAGATAACAAGCATACAATCTTGACTTCCTGAAGCTAATGGCAGCTGGCTGACTGATGTCCAGTTTAAAGACCTAAAATTCACCATCTACAGTTTCAAGGGAAAAAATATATTTTATGGAATGGAGCTCATCTTGATTTTTCACTTTCTCTTATCTTCTACCTTGAATTCACTGGCAAATCCTGTTTGTTGATTTTACCTTCAAAATGTATCCTGGATCTGATTACTTCTCACCATCTCCACTACCATTCTAGTCCAAATCTCTTGCTGGAGTACTGCATATCCTTTCCTTTTTTAAATTTATTTTAATTTTTAATTTAATTTTGTGTGTGTGTGTGTGTGTGTGTCAGGCAATTTTATCAGCATTGGTAATACAGTAGTGAACAAACAATACAAGTTTCAAAGAGGTACAGACAGTAACCACTGCATATCCTTTTAACTGGCCTCCCGGCTTTTCACTTTTTCTCTCCCATATGCCAAGCCATACATATAGAAGCCAGAGTGATCATTTAAAAATTTAAGACATTTTATGTTCCATGCTATGTTTCGCTTCCTCAAAACTGTCCATTTAGAATAAAATGATCTTGTTTCTGTTACCTCTCCAACCTCATCTCCTTTTACTTTTCTCCTTTCCCTCTATACTTCAGCCACATTGGCCTCCTTGCTGTTCCTCAAACTTGATAAGCATGTACTCCAGGGCTTTAGTGTTTGTTGTCCCCTCTGCTTGAAACACAGTTCTGTTCACGAGGCATATACCCTCAATGGCTTCAGATTTCCACTCTAATTTCCCCTCATCAGTGTGGCCTGATTAGCCTTTGTAAAACAGAGGACTCTACCTGTCTACCAGTCAGGTCCGGGACAAGAAAACCAAAACTCCTCTAGGTATTTCAAATGGAGGGGGTAGGAGAAGAGAGGATTTAATGCATGGGATTGGTTACAAATGTGTTGGCAGGGCTGGAGAAACAAAAGAAGAAACGTGTATTACTTAAGATCAGTAACTGCAGTCACCATCGTCCCCAGGGCTGTTGGAGGAAAGTGATGTTACTGAGTTGAGGAGATATACTCCTGCTACCTTCTTTCCACCTTCTAATACCATGTTAATGCATCTCAATGGCAAAACCTAACTGGACCGCAGCTGGAAAGAGAGTCTGGGAAACTGTTTTCAGGCTTCCAGCTTTATTGTATAGGGGAGAGAACAAAAGGGCTGATGTGGAATAAGTTTCAATAGATAATACCTGGCATATACCTCTTCTGCTAGCATTCTGTATTATCTCACTCGGCTTTTTAAAAATTCATATCATTTACCACTATATGTTTGTTTATTGACTACCTGCCCCCCCACCCCCATCAGAATATAAATTCTGTAAGAGCAGGGGCTTTCTCTGTCCTGCTTGCTGCTGTATCTCCAGGAGTCAGAACACTGCCTGACATCAGTATGGTAGCATACTAAAAGGGGAGGGGTTGTGAGAGAAGACTGCCTCAGTGGAAAGGAGTATTTTATCACTGACATTGTTTAGGATTGCCAGTGCATGGTGATAATAAAGAACAGAATGACTTGTAGTTAGTTTTATTACTGTTTTCGAATTTTCTGCAGACAGTGCATTCTTTTATGTGAGGGTAAAGCCTTAATAAAACGCTTTCGCCATGTCTAAGGACAAATTTGAACTTGGGTTAACTTTCTAGCTCAGTTCCTCTGGAAATCTGATAAAGAGAAATGTCAGCTTGTTAGCAGGCAACACTTCTTATGGTAAAATGGTCTCTGATTAGTAACTTGCATATGGAATGGAAGAAATTACAGATGACCTATAAATCCCTAGTGGAAAGCCAAGCTTTGGGCTTCCACGAATGTGGTGACACTTGAAGCTGGGCATATCCCTTGTAGGGACTCTGGAAGTTGCCTAAGATTGTTATAAGAAATATTGATTCCTATGTAGGAGATGGTGCTTCTAAGTTGCTGGCTCCCATACTCCCCTAGGAGAATTCTTGTTCCCTTGCACTTAAATGTCACTTGAAGAACAAAGAGAACAGCTGTTGGGTGGCTGTGTGAACTGCTAAGATGACTGGTCCCACTGAAGAAAGCATGATGCTCCCCTGCTGGATGCTGAGTTTCCTGTTCAATATCTTTCTAAGTAAGCTGGTTCAAGGTACAGTATATTCATATATCGTTAAGTCTGATGTTTAGTTAAGAGAACCTCTGGTGAGCATTCCAGCGTGTAACAGATGCTTAATAAACATATACTGAACAAATACATGAGGCTGGAAATGTACGACCACAATTAAGTAATTACTGAATGGTATTCTATTACCTAAATTTTAACCTGCATAGTTTGTCGAAATCAACAAATGTCTACAACAGCTGGTCTGTGTTAGTTATTGTTTACAACTCTACCTTCCCAATTCTAAAAGAATTCCTTCATCCTGAATAAGATCATGTAGTCACAAAATACAGAGCAGGCTTTAAATATAGTATACATAGACATCTTGTATGGCATTCTTTGGGTTGGCTAAGGTTACTGCTTTGCTTAGCAATATACCACACTGGATTCAAGAGGTGGCGTATGTGAAGCCATACATATCAGGTGAAATCAGAACTAATACTTAAGGGGAGCTTGTGCTGTGACTGAATAAATTATAGACTTGTCACAGTCATAGACAAATGTAATTTCTTTTGGCCTTTCTGAAATAAATGAATACTTTTTTTTCCTTATTATTTTCTGGCTATCTGAGGATCTCAAGCCTCAGGAGAGATACTATGCATTATTTATCACTTTTATCTCTAGTTTCCAGTATAGTGTCTGGCATAGAGGTATTCAACAAACATTTGTTGAACTAAACTATATGGTGATAGAGAGTCATAATAATAGCTAACTTTGGATGGGAGTAGGGAGGAATGTCAAACTACATGGAACCAGAGATCATGGAACTTAGAAGCATTATTCCCTTGGAAAACCATGTTAAGTACAGCAGGCCAGAAAACGTAGGGGAATCTGTCAAAGCTTCTCTAAGGACAATCAAATCTATGGGGGCAGGGAACTAGGACTACAAAATCTTCTTTAGATTCTACCATGTATGTACCATTTCTATTCTCACCCCATCACTTTTCCCTACTACTAGTAAATAGTTTTAATAAAGGGTATAAAAGATAGCTTAGGGGCTTCCCTGGTGGCGCAGTGGTTGAGAGTCTGCCTGCCGATGCAGGGGACACAGGTTCGTGCCCCAGTCCGGGAAGATCCCACATGCCATGGAGCGGCTGGGCCCGTGAGCCATGGCCACTGAGCCTGTGCGTCCAGAGCCTGTGCTCCGCAACGGGAGAGGCCACAACAGTGAGAGGCCCGCATACCGCAAAAAAAAAAAAAAAAAGATAGCTTAAAAAATACTACCAATGTACTCTGGGGGATAACTGATAATATTAATCCAGGCCTACAAAGTCATTAGGAAGAACACAATAAATGTAGCTTAAACAAAGTTGCCTAATAACTAGTTGTCTATTAGTTTGCTCATTGTACTTAGCTTTCTTAAACCCCATGAAGTCACTTAGATGCACAAAGCATATAAATAAATCTCAAATAAGAATAGATCATTAAGTCAACCAGTTTAACAGAAATTTCTTTCTGGTGCTGAACATAGTGTCAGTTCGTCCTAGGGATATTAGAATCATCACTTTGTAGATCAATTAAAAAGAATGTTTATTTTGGGTCGGTCAATAGTTTTTGGGAATGACTAGTACACCTATACTGGGAAGTAAGCAAATCTAGAATTCTGATTTACCTCTCCATTAGCAAAACAAAACATTCTTTTCTTTTGCCCCTTCCAAAAGAACTAGAACGGTAATAGACCCTTGAAAACATCCATCTCCAAGACTCTAGGAAATTAAAAATAATGGTAGCAACCTCTTTTTAGAGGTTAAAAGAGAAAAAAACCCAAAATCCTGTTAATCTGTTTAAACATAGTATAAGATCTAAAGGAATTACTTAAAAAAATCTCAATAGTTTGATTCTGCTTTTAGGCTTTGAATTTCCAGTGGATTCACTTTTCAATATTCCCAGTTTGACCTTACAGCTTCCAATTGAAGTTTTGTATAACTTAAGCAAACAGGGAACAGGAAGTTTTTCAAGAGTTCTCATAAAAAGACTGACTAAATTCCCCTTCCTAAATCAGGGCTGAAATGACATTTTGACACATTCTGAATAGCATGCTACTAGAGATGCCATCTTTAGAGAAAAAAAAAACCTCTGATTTTCAAATCCTTCCAGGTGATTAAAGATCACATGGAATGTTTAGCAAGAAAAGGGGCTAGCCATGGTGTCCTAGTTCGTTGAATTATTTCCCACACAGAGGTGGCCCATCATCTCAGCAGCAGGGTATGCACAATTGATTGTCCCAACAGACTAAGTACTGGGTTTGCACAGTTGAATACCTATAGCTAGCAGTCAACATTCTTTGTTTGTATGTACTGAGTGTGTGGAAGGTCATTGGTTGTAATATTTCATTTTAGTAAATGGAAGGGAACATTTCTTAATATGTAATTTCTAGTTCTTCCTTTTCATTTTCTGTACTTGAACTATCCTGAGGCCAATTTATTATTTCCTTGTTATAGAAATGTGGTAAGATCTATAATCCTTAATGTTCTATTTATAACACAGAACACAGAATGTCAGAAATACTTTCATCTGAAAGCCCCACTACCCACCATCTTTCCCCTGCTGTCACCCCCCTCCGCTTTTTTTCCTTACCTCATTCCCTGTTGACATGACTGCAACCACTGGAAACTTATTAACTTCAACCTCTGTGACACCTACAGTTGCCAGAAGACCAATCTCTGAGGGGCCCATGTGGGTTCCTTTGGCCAAAACACATTCCCCTCTTTTAATGTCATGGCCAATGGGTCTGAAAGTCAAAGCAGAACCATAAACAGTATGACTAAGAACAGTATTTTCTCAACTCAGGGGAAACTTTAGTGTTAAAGAAGGAGGACACTCAAGGGGGAAAAAGTGAAGAGATGAGGCAGGACCAGAATACTAAAACGAAGAGATTCTAAAAACTCTATGCTTTTTTAATTAAAAAAATTAAATCACATAACAGAAGACAGAAATAGATTTGTATCTATTGCTGTTAAACAGGAATATGTTACTTCATGTTTGAAAGTTATTTTATAAATTGTTTTGTATCACATTACAGTCCAAAACACCAATTGCAATCTTTCTTTGATGTAAGGCAAGCATTTATATGAAAATATCTAATGCCATGTCCATAGCTTGTTAGCTTTGTGGTGAGGAGAATAATGCTAATGAGGTTACAGTCATGGAGATAATTTCCATTTAGACCACTTAGGCTGGTCCAGTTCTGTGGCTGTGTAGGTCCATTCACTCTTGGCCTGCCGCCACAGGAACTGGAGAAGTATAGCTTTGTTACAAAACGTTGAGCAAATTTGCATTAATAGAATCAGGGCAAACATATTCAATTGTAAGAAAAATCATTTGACAAATATACACTACTTATGGTAAGACAGTAGTCTCATCTTTGTATATAAACAGTAGTACATTATTTCATTATTATTGGCAGTCAATAGAGGAGGGGCTTTCAGCTAATTATATAAATACTCAACTCTGAAAGTATCTGTGTTAATATAAAATTCTGGATTACCAAGGGGTAGGGATGGGTAATTCTGGATTATCTAGGAGGAGGATTAACTGTGGATTATGTAGGCTCATGACTTTGCCTCCTTCTCGTGTTGCTTTTGAATATTTCATTTGCCTTTACCAACTTTACAAAAAAGTAGGGAGGGCAGACATGGGATACAGAATTCAGAAAATTAATTTTGCTACTTGTTAAAAGCCCTGAAAGCTAATGGTTAACTGATTGAGCTATGAATTTATAATAGCCATGCTCTCCTGAGTTCATGATCATGGCAGAAACAAAAGTTGGCTATACATTCTATATGTTATGAACTTACCTGATATCTTGGCCTGGCCGAGCTTGCACCAGAATTCGTACTTCAAGCTCCTCAGTGCCCTATAATAAGAGCAAATCATGTAATTTCAAACAGAACAATCTAACTGAATTTTGATCAATAGAATTTAGCTACTCAGATGATTTCATCATCAGATAGGCCCAGAATATATAAAAATATAGAGGAACAGAAAAGCCTTTGCTAAACCCTTTGAACATGATGAATTTCTACCACACGTTCCTGAAAAATCAGGTTTGATGCCAAGGAATGAATGAATGAATAAATAAACAAACAAACATTTTCACTGATTCTCATGCTTTTAAAAAATGTACCAATTCAAATACTGACTCTTACTTTGTAAGCAGCATTCTTTAGGAAAAAAAAAAAAGATGGCTACCCTAATAGATACAGTGAATATGCATGGAGATAACCTGTCTCTTCTAAATCATGGGTTCAATACTATGCCAAGGTTCCTTGCATATATACCTGCAGGTATTTCTGAAATACTTGCAGAAATTTCAGTGAAGGACTTATAGTTTATCTGGTAGTAGATTTCTATAAATTAATGGTGATCATCATTTTTACATTTATGGACTGTGAATAACATTGTGACACTGGAACTGTGTCTTGTCATCTGGCAGAGTCTGTGGAGGCATGTGTTCTGGATTTCAATGCTCTGCTGGCTTCACTGATGCCAATAAATCTGTTGGACAGTTTTAACAGCAGGGCAATGTGATCTGTGTGCCAAGAGTTGAATTTTGTTAAGACTTACTTGTGGGAAGGTGATTAAAGAGAAAATCCCCAAATCAAGAAAAGAGGGTGTGTCTCAGCATGGCCGAATTTTACTATATACCCAGCCGAGGAGAATATATATTTGTTATTAATTCTAACTTTAAAAATACAAGATATCTTAAACTTCTCAAAACAAGTAAGATAGCCAGTCATTAAAGCATCAGTTGAAATTATTCTTTTATTAGTGACTGATCCTCTGGTTTCAATAACTGCCACTAGTTTCAGTGAGATAAAGGCCTACTTAGAACAGAGTCCTTTATTTTAGGCAATAGAGGGGGAACTGACATAAATTTAATGTTTCCAGACTATAATTTGGCGGCACAGATTTTCCTGAATTATAGAAAACCAGAGCTGAAAGGATCATTTGGTTTAAATGCTTGGCTTAGTGTAATATTCAAGAACTTGCCCAAGTGTTCTTTGTTAAATTCTTCTCTATTAAGATCTCCTTCACATTTTATCAGAAGCTAGTCTTGATGAACAAGTTTCTCAGCTAGATGATAAGTCAACAGTTAATATCTCTGCTCTTCTATCTTGAGGTAGCTTGTTTCCTTGCTTGCATATGAAATTTCTTGGCTCAAATGTGGCTCAAATTCTGCTGTAATCACAGTAATGATCATAAAAACATCTACTATAACAAAAGGTTTTCAAGCCTAAGGCAGTCCCTTATTTACTATACACTACAATGTAAGGTTCTAACATAACCAAAAAAATTGGGCTAATCTCATAAACATTGCAGAAAATAGGCATGACTTATAATACCGCCATAGGAATGGAGCCATAAGACCTGGTAACGACATACATCATCAGATTCCCTGATCAGTTCAGTATCTTCCACTTGTACTACTGCATCAGCACCACAGGGGATTGGAGCACCTGTTGTAACCCGCATGACTTGTCCTGGCATTACTGTCTGAGTCGGCTGGAAATACAAACATGCAAGAAAGAGTTGATTTACTTTACTGCTGCAAAGGAAAAGTCTGCAGGAGATGTGACAGTTTTTGAAACAAACCATAAAAGGAAAATCTTACAGTCTTATTCATTTTGGGAAAATGTAATAAAAGTCACAAACAAATATACTTACACCAAAGAGGCTTTCGTTTGACTTAAGTAATGACTTAATTAGATGTCTTTCTTGGTGCCCTGCTTTCCTTTTGAAGAACTACCGCTTATATTTGCCACTACTGTCTCTCACTCATTGTGAATTTTCTTAATATATGTAAAGTGATTTTACAGTCTTTAAAAAAATACCATGTAATATGATTTTATGAATGACAATTATGAAAAACCATCATGTTGATCATTTACTGAAGTTCTGATGTTTGAGAAATGTAGTATTTTATTAACCAACGTTTTAGTTAAATAAAGGCAAGCCAGAAAAATTATTTTAATTATTACTCTTGAAAATCTTTATAAAATATATTAGTTCACCTTGCAACTAATAATAAAAGTCTAACAAATGTAAATAAATCATTTAAAAATGATTCCAGTGTCTGTAATGATTTGGGTTAAATATTATATCCAAGATTTTTATTGTTTGAGCTCTCATATGAATGGTATGGGAGACTGACTACAGGACCTACCTTGCACACTTCCTCCCAGCACAGGAAAAATCATATTTCTGTCAGCTCCATCTAATAGGTTTGATCTGGCCTCAGAAGAGTCACTTGTCATGGGCCATGATTTAGGTCAGATTTGGGAAAAGGAATGCTTTAAATTTCCCCAAAATGAAAATTCTGAGATAACATTAATTCCCCAATAAAAATGATATCTTTCCAAAGACATCTGCTTCTTAGGTATTTAAAATTTTAGTTTACAACACGTAAATATTCTTAACACTACTGAACTGTACACTTAAAAATGGTTAAGATGGTACTTTTTATGTTATACATTTTTTACCACATTAAAAAATATTAGGGAATGATTAAGGAAAAATACCCTTCCACTGGATGTACAATCAAAGTAAAACTGGAAATTTATTTGTTAGAAAAGCCTTAAAAAGCTTATTTCCATAATGTTATTGCTGTAAACAATACCATCAATAGCTAATATTTACTGAGTACTCAATCTATGCTAGGCAGTGTTAGGTGCATTATTATATTCCAGAATATAAGCCTTATAAAGACAGAAATTTTCAGTTTCTGTTTGCCTCTCTAGATCACATCGTCATTTTCCTGTGCTGTGGCCCATAAGGCCAACCTCTATGGACTGTTTCAACCAGGTTCCCATCACTCTGGCTTCTGGTTAGGTTCAGCCAATGAGAGGGGCCAACAAGAGATCAGAGGGTAGGAGAGAGAGAGAAGTACAGTTTTTATTCCCCTTGCCCTTTCCCTGCTGGGCTGCAGTTTGGTGATGGGTATGCCATTTCTACTACTGATGCCACAGCTCCTATTAGGTGGACCTCTCCCATAGCTATCAATCTCCCAGGTCTAGGTACTACTCTCTCCCTTTGCCCCTTCAAACCTAGAGGAGGTAATGAAATCTCACTGTTGCTAGTACCTGAGTGCTTCACATTCCTTTGTTAGTTTCCCCTAATCCTGTCTATATCTTGGGTAGAGTCATTTCATTAATCTTTAATCACCCTCTTTCCAGACATATTTATTGCTCTACCATCCCAAAGCCTAGAAAGTGTCTGGCACAAAGTTGGTAGTCAATAAATATTTCCAGAATGAATGAATAAGTATGCATGGTCTCATTACCACAACAACTACATGAACCATGTAATCCTTCTTGGTTTACAACTCTGGTGTTCTCACTGATTTTCTCCCACAAGTCACTGGAGAATGGTTCTTGGGATCAAATCTGGCATTGAACTACATACTTTATATCCCCTTATCATGTTATTTGACAAAAAGACATTTCAGGGCTTCCCTGGTGGTGCAGTGGTTGAGAGTCCGCCTGCCGATGCAGGGGACACGGGTTCGTGCCCCGGTCCGGGAAGGTCCCACATGCCGCAGAGCGGCTGGGCCCGTGAGCCATGGCCGCTGAGCCTGCGCGTCCGGAGCCTGTGCTCCGCAATGGGAGAAGCCGCGACAGTGAGAGGCCCGCGTACCGCAAGAAAAACAAAACAAAACACATTTCAGGCTTATTTGGAATTGTTACATTCTAATGTAATTTTCTACCAAGATAATGCATAGAATTAAAAAAAAAAGCCTAGGGCCCAATGCATTAATTTTTTTTAATTTTTAGTTTTGGCTGCATTGCGTCTTTGTGGCGGTGCGTGGGCTTCTCATTGCAGTGGCTTCTCTTGTTGTGGAGCACGGGCTCTAGGCACGTAGGCTTCAGTAGTTGCAGCACGCGGGCTCAGTAGTTGTGGCTAGCAGGCTCTAGAGTGCAGGCTCAGTAGTTGTGGGGCGTGGGCTTAGTTGCTCTGCGGCATGTGGGATCTCCCTGGACCAGGGCTCGAACCCGTGTCCCCTGCATTGGCAGGTGGATTCTTAAGCACTGCGCTACTGGGGAAGTCCTCAATGCATTAATTTTTTTTCAACCCCAGATACTACTTATTATCTGGTGCATCTCTTAATTCACTAAACATGACCATTTTGCAGTGCAGTGATTTTTGATGAAAAGCATTAATGTTTTGATATATGTGTTTTTTAGTAGAGGTGCTAATGTCAAAACTATCTTCTGAGACTGTGCAATAAAAATATTTAATGTAGGTCTAAAGAAGTCCTTCTTTTCCCCTGAAAGTGCCTTTTTGGCTAAGGCAGAAAGTGATTCCCAAAGTGAGTTTCAGGGTAGTTGCTTCTTAAGCTGATGTGTGCTAGCCTGGAGCCCTCCCTCAGTTTAGTCTGATTCAATGAACCATATTATGTAAATTTACTTCAAGCTTTACTGTGGCTATACCTGTAATTTTCTCTGCTTCTTGGCTTAAACCAAATTTAAAGAAGTGTTTCTGTGTGGCTGCTAAATAAAAAATTTGGCTCCTCTCCAAAACCAGTAATTCTAAATGGTAGGTGAAGGATTCCCACCAGCTCACTTATATTAAATCTAATGTAAAAGATATTACTGGATATATAAAGACATTTATATATCTACTTAGAGTAGACATATAAACTGCAATTGAATTGAATCAACTGGAAAAACTCTAGCAATAAATAAAGTACTTCCATTAGATTGTTAAGACTACCAACTCTTTTTTTTATTTTTATTGATATAGGTACCTTATATACTTTATATAAAGTAAAAACTATAAAGATCTTGATTTTTCCTTAATAGAGATATTGAGTTGGATTTTTTGAACTTTGTCCAATGATAGCACTTCATAATTACACAACTGAAAGTGTCCAATGTTAACCAATAGGACCAAACTATAAGTGATTTAAGGCTAAGTATTTTGGTACACCAATAAACCATGTTGTAAATAACTGTCTCAGTGTATGCAATGGTCCCCTGGTGCTCAAGTGTATTTACTTTCAATAAGTGAGCAATTTGGCTCTTGCAAGATCCCTGAGATTGCTGTAAAGAGTGTATGTGTATGATACATCAGTTATAGATAAAGTACATCACAGGTAACTTGAGGAAAAACCCTGTTTTCTTATATAGTTTTGATCTTTTTTCCCATCAAAATTTTATGAGAACTTACAAGAAGTTGGCAATTTTTTAATTTCACAACTTTTCTTGTGCTCCTTGTTATCAGTTGGAAGTCTTAACTAGTAAATAAAGTTTAAGGGTCCATAAGGCTCTTAACAATCTGCTACCTATGCCTAAGTATTCTAGGCTGTAACTACCACAAACGATTTGCAATTTCCTAATACCATGCAATTTTTCAAACACCACTGGGTCTTGACTTATACTGTTCTTTCTGCTTGGAATGTTCCTTTTTCATTTCTGTTTCTGTTTTTGTAAAACTCTCTTAGGCCCAGCTCCAATGTCATCTGCCTAGCCCTTCTAGGACAAAATGCTCAACCTCTCTATTGTGCTCCATAGCACATGACTGAGAGCATCAGTTTAACACTTAATATATTGTATTATATTTAGTTGTTTATACTCTGTCTCCTCCACTATATGTAAACTATTAAGAGTAGTAATCATGTATTAATCTATTTTATATTCCTAGAACCTAGCACAGTGCTTCTTGGTACAAACAGTAGGTATGTTTGATAAATATTAGATAGACTCAGTTGAAGATCAGAGAAGTACTCATTGACTAATTGATATTTTGGGGCTTTGTTAAAAAAAATGGATGCTTTGTATGTCCATTGCTGATGGATACACATACCAAGAGGTCAAGTAAGTTATGAGGTCATAATGCAAGTTATTTATAAAAAAGCGACCTAGGTCTAGTTGTTCTTTTTGTCAGGAAAACAGTCATGAAGAGCAAAACCAGCCTGTGCACAGCATGGACAAGGATCTAATTACTACAGTGTCAGGCTTAGCTTCAGAGACCTGTACACAGTACTCCTCAATGCTTGGATGTAGAGGTGAGGCAGCTAGGGTTACCACCATTGGCACCATCCTTCTCCTATATACTTCCTCAACCCCTCTCTATTTTTAGCACATATGGGAGTACATGCTAAGGCGTGGGATATAGCTTTTGCTCAAACTGCCCTATTTATTTATTTATTTCCTCCTTTATTTTATTTATTTATTTATTTTTTGCAGTACGCGGGCCTCTCACTGTTGTGCCCTCTCCCATTGCAGAGCACAGGCTCCGGACGCGCAGGCTCAGCGGCCATGGCTCACGGGCCCAGCCGCTCCGCGGCATGTGGGATCTTCCCGGACTGGGTCACGAACCCGCGTCCCCTGCATCGGCAGGCGGACTCTCAACCACTGCGCCACCAGGGAAGCCCCCCTCCTTTATTTTTATATAATCCTTATGAGTGTTTGGTGGTAGCAGAAGAGAAAAGTGCGTTGGTTTTCCCTTTGCCTCTAGTCAATAAGGAAGGTGCTCTTTTAACCAACTTTCAAAACTCACTGGATTAACATATGCTCTCTATTTCCTATTGAACGTAATGATGCCTACAGACACTTTGTTTGAAACTGTTAGACTCTTCTCTTGTACACCTAAGGTTCAACCGAGTTTGCTCCCAAACTTGTTTGTACCAGTTTGTGGCAATAGTTGCTACTGAATTAAGTTACTTAAATAAATATTACACAAACCAATGATATATGAGTGTAAAAGGAGTTATTTTTTTCCTATAAAAATTAAGTTAAACCTTTGGAAAAACTCATTTAAAAAAGGCTGCTAAAAAGAACTGATGTCAAATTAGGTATGGGTGAAGCAACTGTAAAAAAAATTATAAAAATATAATAAAAATCTAGAAGGCTTCTATACTTAGATACTTTGCAAAGGCCTTAAATTTTTTTCCACTTTAAAGAAACTAAAACTTGAAATCACATATAATGCCTTTTGGGTATAAGAGAAGTTCAAATAGCAGATACTTATTAAAAGAAAAGCCTTAGGGCTTCCCTGGTGGCGCAGTGGTTGAGAGTCCACCTGCCAATGCAGAGGACGCGGGTTCGTGTCCCGGTCCGGGAAGATCCCACGTGCCGCGGAGCGACTAGGCCCGTGAGCCATGGCTGCTGAGCCTGCGCGTCCGGAGCTTGTGCTCCGCAACGGGAGAGGCCACAACAGTGAGAGGCCCGCGTACTGCAAAAAAAAAAAAAAAAAAAAAAAGCCTAGCTCTCCATCAAATTACTGACAAATAAATGTTCATTTATTTAAGTTACATTTACATTTATTTTAAAAGTAAAAGATAATTTCCCACTTGTAACTTATTTCCAATTAAATGACCAATTACTGGTATCCAAAGCATTAATTAAGAGGACTTCTGTTGTACTTCGACCATGGCCCATCAGTGCTTCGTTTCTATTAAGAAATACCTGTTCTCTGGTTAGCTCCCTGATGAGAAAAATTAATCAAAATGATTAGCTAGAAAGATTAAATAATCTGCTTCTTCTAAATTTCCCTGTATGTAACACGAGTTGGGGAAAACTCTGCAAAGACCACTTAGAAATTTTAGCTCTATTCAAACATTAATGTTTATACCAGAAGAAAGATTCATCCAATCACAGGGCTGGAAAATGCTTGTGCGGCATGTCATCTGAGACATACCAGTAACATCATGCTGTATATTAATAGATGCAGATTCTTTCAGTTAAGAAATAATTCATTTGGTTCTTTCTCATGGGAACCATCCTTTCATCTCTTTGATAACCTGTCTAATCCTTCTCTAAGATTTCCATTACAACAATGGCAGAAGTCTAGAATTAGAAGCCCAAAGTCCATGAAACTAAAATCTTTAGGGCCTTTCAGGCTTATGAATCTCACCTGTTCACCAGCTTGGGATTCCCCAATGATGAAACGATCTCCTGGGCCATCGGCAGCTGTGAGATGAACAGAACCAAGAACAATCATCAGAATGGACCTATAGCAAAGAATAAGAACCTAGTGTTGGAATTCTAAAACTTGACTCAAATGATCAGCTAAGGCTTCAGGAAAGTGGAATACTTTTCTGATCTCCTAGTTTAGAAAAGGGCTTTGTTATTACTAGTTTGATCTTCGGTATCCACAACTCACAAGAACCAACAGTAGTGGTCCAGGTCGTGCCTTTTCTTGGTGTCTCTGGAGATAGTTTTCTTGTTGTTCCATAATTTCCACTCTTGCACTTTTTAATAGGAAGTTCTTTTAGCCTATCGTCCTAAATAAATGGGTATGTATGTGTTATATGTGTGTACACACTCATGGAGACATATGTATGAAGTAGCAAGTGAAGTAGGAAGAACATATATTCTTTTCTTCATTTGACACTTGAAGGAAATGAGTTACAGAATGAAGAAACTCAGGTAGAAAAGGTTCAGTACCTTTAACAAGTTCTGGCTAGTGGTAGAGCTAGGACTAAAACCCCAGTCCCTGAATTTCCAATACAGTATTTTTTTTTTTTTATGATGGATCAAAATTCTGTTTCTAAATCAAAATACACAGGCGGTGCTGCATCACAATTCCCATTGACTGTTTATTTTTAATTGGAAGAAACACTTTCAGACTTGAGACGGAAAAAACTTCTCATCCAATTTTTTTCTATATACAGTATAGTAATGGCTGGATGAAAAAATATTCCTGGAGATAAATGTATTCAAAAGGGTTTTCTTCACATACAATTGGATTTCAGACCAATACTATTGGCAAGGCAATGCATACCTAATGAGTTTCATGATCATGACCATTATCTCCTTGTAATCAGCATACAGCAAGGGTTTGGGGGCACATACACAGCAAAGATAACACTATTTATATGAATATTTTAATCATATTTGCAGTCATGTTGATAAATAATAAAAAGTATTTTCCCTCTTTTAGAGAGGATATATAAAATTTATTGTTTCTTGGACTTCCCTGGTGGTGCAATGGTTAAGAATCCACCTGCCAATGTAGGGGATGCAGGTTCGAGCCCTGGTCCAGGAAGAGCCCACATACTGTGGAGCGGCTAAGCCCAGTGCGCCATAACTACTGAGTCTGTGCTCTGGAGCCCGTGAGCCACAACTACTGAAGCCCGCGAGCCACAACTACTGAAGCCCGCGCGCCTAGAGCCTGTGCTCGGCAACAAGAGAAGCCACTGCAATGAGGAGCCTATGCACCGCAAGGAAGAGTAGCCCTCGCTCGTTGCAACTAGAGAAAAGCCCACGCACAGCAATAAAGACCCAAAGCAGCCAAAAATAAATAAATAAATAAATAAATTTTAAAAAGAAAGAAAGAAAGCCAGATATAAGAGAATCCATGTAGCCTGATTACATTTATTTTTTTAAAAAATTATTGTTTCTTTATGTGACTACAAAGTAGTATTTTTTCTGAAGCCTTATATATACAATACCGTTTATAATAAGTCACTATTTTGCACAGCTGGCTTTGGTTAACCTGATGTGAAGAGGAACAAAAATTAACATTGGGTGTCTTCTACTTACTAGATGTTGTATCTTGTGCTTTTTAGACATTGTCTCAGTTAATAAACTCTTGGCTTTCTGGTGTTTTTTTGGAATGCTGTTGTATTTTCAGTGTTCACTTGTAAGAAAGAGAATACTGTAGTTTTCCTGCAATGGTATTCTTATGCTGCTTTCATGGGTTCTTTTTTCTTTCCTCTTTTTTTTTTTTAATGAAACAATTTAAAACAGACATAGAAATCACTGCTTCAACAATTATCAACATTTTACCAATTTTGTTTCATCTGCCCCTACACTTATTTTTGCAGTATTTTAAAGTTAATCATAATTTTCTTACTGTAGAAAATTAAAAAGTCAATTATCTTTCAGAGTTCTGTACTAACTGCATCTCAAAACTCAATAAACTTAGTTTTGATTATTTCTCTGCTAGAGATATTACCAGCTTTCCACCTCCCGTAAGCAACCTAGATGTCTTCTCTTTTTACTTCTTGCTCAAGGGAAAATTAGCATGGTTTTAGAGTAAAAGCTGAATCTGAATCCTGGTTCTGCCTATTATTAGCCTCAGGACTTTCAGCAAATTACTAAAACTTTCTCTAACCTTCAGTTTGCTTGTTGATTAAAATGGGAATAACCATACTTTAAAAATAATACCTTTTAAGGCTTTCTATTCCTTTCATTCATTCACTAAATTTCTACTGAGGTCTTCTGTGCTCTTAGTGTTATATTAGATGCTGGGACAGAGTAGAGAGTAAAACTAGATATTGTTTCTATTCTAATGCAGTGTCAGTCTGTTGCAATGTTTTTCAAACTCTAGATCACAAATAGAGGTGGGCTGTAAAATCATCTTGTAAAGAAAAAGAACAGAAAATATATCTCGTCACACATGGTAAAGGTGAAAATTGTGTCAAGAAACTTATTTTTGTTTATATATATGCATGCATATATATTTATATGCATTGTATATGTTATATATGTATGTGTATATCATTGGTTTATGATGTCTAATGTATTAATGTGTGTCTTTCTATGGGTGTGGTGAAAACAAAACTCTTAAAGCCACCGATGTGAGGGAGATAGATATTAATCAAATAGTCACATTAACAAACATATAAATTTGTATATAAATACAAATTAAGAAAACCATTCTAAAGGAAAGGAACACGGTTTTATGAGAGCATACACTGAAAGTACCTGAACTACACTGGAGGGTCAGGGAAAGACACCCTGATAAAAGCATTTATGATTTGAATATGAAGGATGAGGAAGAGCTAAGCAGGCAAAAATATATGGGGATGGGGGAGAGGGAGAGGGAAAAGGAGAGGGAGAGATGGGGTGGGGGAAAGAGGGAGAGATGGGGAGAGAGGGAGAGATGGAGGGAGAGGGAGAGAGACAGAGAGGAAATGAAAATGCTTCATCCATAGATATTCACCTAAAGAAAACAGTATGTGTAAAGGCTCTGGTTCACGTCCTCCCTCTATCCTATAGTCTAGCTACTCTCAGGAGTACCTGAGAATACCAAGATGACTCATATTTCAGCTCCATAACATATGCTACTCTCACTGCTTGGAGTGTCCTTTTCTTTTCCCTGCCTTCTGGTTAAAGACTTCTTAGCTTTTAAGACTCAGCTCAAGTGTCACCTTCTCTAGGAAGTCATATCTGACTTCCTTTCCCTCAAGAGTCACCTACTTCTTCTTTTGTTTCCACAGTGTATTCCTGAAATAACTCTAATTATGGCTTCCTAATGTATTTGTAACCATTTTCTTATTTGTCTCAGGGAAATTCCTAGTACCTGCTGAATAACAGGTATTCAATAAATGTTCAATATACGAAGTATTCGAAAGTTCAAGAAACGAATGAGTGTGGCTCCTAAGAATCTTTGTAGAAAGATGCATGCATGAATGAACAATAAATAATATTTTCCACTGCAAAATGCTGTATTTTGAATGCCTTCCATTTTCTGCTGGTTCGTGTATATTGTTTTCTTCAAAATACGAGTCAACATTCACCATCTTTAGAATGTTCAGAAAGACTGCTCTGCTTAATTCTATATAACTTAGATTTTGTCTAGCATAGTGCCTAGTTCATCACTGATGCTCAGTAAATATTTGATAAAACAAAGAAATCAACTTGGCACTTCCATAATACTTAGGTGGGAAGTTTGTAAACTGTCTTATACACATTAGTATTGTGCTTTGTAAATTTTCTTAAATAATTTTATAAATGTGTGGTAGGTAGGGATCACTTCCTTTATTTCTTTTTTGAAACCCTCTGCTCTTCAGTCTTCCTCTTGTCTCCTGTTCCCCACACATGCAAATATACATACACTCAAAATGCTCATATCAGTGTTCTGCACAAATGCTCCAAACAAATGTCATTATATAATGAGTGGCTAGAGATAACCCGGGGCAAGGTTGATATAGAGTGTCAGGGAGGCCAACAACTGAAAGAGCCTTTAAGTGATTCTAAGAAGCAAGATGCTTTGTTGCCAAGGAAGGTACACTGACTGGGGAGAGAATATATCTCACTTTAACTGTGTTCTCCACTTTGCCCTGAAAATTTCCACCTGGGAAACATGCTAGATAAGGAAGGCTCAGTCAACCAACATTATAGAAAGTCCCAGGTACCAACGGAGGAGTCATTTTTACCATTTCCCTTATAACAGTGCTTCTCAACCCTTAATGTGCATAGAAATCACCTGGAGATCTTAAAATACAGATTCCGATTCAGTAGGTCTGGGACAGGCCCTGAGGTTCTACATTTCTAACAAGCTGATGCTTATGCAGCTGGTTCATGGACTACCCTTTCTGAGGAGCACAGCACTGTAAGATTGAACGGAATACAGACAAATTCAGACTACGAGAAAACTTAAGAAATAAAAAATTAGTGAACTACAACAGAAGTCCTGATTTTACATCAACACCAAGGCTAACTATTTATTATAAAGACAGAAAAGTAACGATCAATCTACCTAACTTACTGATATTTATTTTAAAATATCTATTAAACAGACAGGTAAAAGAAAAGTTGCCATTTTCAAGATGAATTCTACCAGCTTGGGTGGGAGGGGGCAGAAGTGGAGGTACAGTGGCAGATGAAGCTAAAGCTTGGAAAGAACTTAAGTAAGCCACAGTACGCCATTAGAAAAGATGGATGGATTCCAAGGATTTCTGTAAAGGCTTAGACTCTTTCCCCCCACTAATTCTGACATTTCTATTAATAAGTTTTCTTTTCTGTTTTGTAACTGTAGAATTTAATTTGAAGGAAGAGATAAAAGCAATATAAACCAAATCCTAACAGCAAATGCACTGTATAATGCTTAATGCTAGACCCTGAAACTGCTCCCACTTCCACCTTTTTAATGTCCAGAAAACACTTTTAGTCTTTATTTGAAGATTTCTGATTATATCAGTTGATATAAAATTGATACCATTAGATAACTATTTATTGTGTCAATGTATAGAAAATGATCATCCTCAAGCCATTTGCCCTAGAATTATCCCTCATTTTCATTTTCCAGCCATGTGGGAGCTCTCTTTAAATCTCTTGAAATCCTTTATAGCTATTCACTTATTTTCAGTAACAAAAGCCTCATCGTTTCCATGTTAGGACTGAATAAACACAGGCCATAGATAGCATAACTTTCAGAGGTCCTAGGCGCCTCTATTCTTCAATAGAGGAATAAGGCAGAAGGACTAATATTCTGTTTATCTCTAATTATAGAACCAAACTGTCTAAGACTGGATGATAGGCAACAGGGTAATAGTATTGATATTTATGTGTATACTAAAATTAACATTGTAGAACGAGTTTGGAGTGGTGGCAAGGGTAGGTGACAAGACTAGCACAACAGGATTAATACTTGCTGCAGTTATACTGAGGGATTAAATCAGGTGAGTTGTTTGGAATTTTAAATCTGCTGCCTGGAAAGCAGGGAGCAAGGAGTAGAACAGATGAATGAGAAGGCATTTTATATTCTTTACCATCATCTTCCAGGAGAAAAATGCCCATATATTGTTAGTATTGGGAAAAGATATATTATTTCCTTAAATACATTATTTTAAGCTTTTGGGGATTAACTTAAATTAATTATTCAAAATTATCTCTCTGCTCACATGAGTAATACTCCTATATCATAAGGCTTTCTTTTTCATCCAAAGTGTCCTACAGTGGAAGGCCACTGGCTGTCAAATGAGTTGGAAAACCAGCTATGGCCAAACAGGATTTAAATGGACAGAACAGAAACTCTAAAACATTACTTTTGTGACAGAATAAGAACTAGCGCAAAATCAAAAAGGTTATACCGAATTTTAGTATGCATTTTAACACACTGGAAGGAAGTACAACAAAATGTTAATAGTAGCTAGACAGTGAGATAATGGGTTAAAATGTTCTTTTTGATTTTCTGTATTTTCCATAAGCATGTATTTAATCAGAATGTATAAAAGAAAAAGCTTTAATATTTACTTAACCTAAATGGCAAGGATTTCTCTTAATATAATTTTCCAGAATTGTTTGTTGCACATGGTTCTCAAAATAATTACTGGCTTGTTTATAATTTTCCCTTTTCTTAAATAATCCCCAAACTAATTCTGAAGTGATAAGCCTTTCAAATTGAACATTTTCAAGAGAGTGAATTTGGTATTCTGAGATATTTTTACCTTTATTAACATCTAAGAAGCAATTGTGAGACAATGGGCACCCACATCTCTATAGGAGCGTGTGAATGCATCAAGAAGATGGTTGGCTTAATCAGTGTGAAGGGAGAAATAACTCCTCAAAAATACGAATAAAACTATTGTATTGCTTCTAACTGGTAAATGCTACTTTCATTTTCTTTTCTCTTCTTTCATCATTCAAATTCATTCCCTCCTGAATGTAGTTTTAGGTTTATTAGTTTACATCATCACTTGATTCCTATCTTCTTTATACTCTATTCTTTATTTTTTAAAAGCTGTTCCTATTTCTTATTTCTTTAGCTATTTGTTACTGTCTTGATTTTTCAACCCACATACCTTAAAGCAAGTGATCCTCCAACTGGTTTGGAGTTTTATCCCACATGTTTCTGAAGGATACTGGCTAATGCTTAGTGATCCAGAGCAAGTTAGCAACCTCTTTACACCTAGAGGGTTAGCAATGCTCACAGGTGCCACTGGTTATTACTGGAAGGCCTAAGGCAAAGGCAGAGGAGAAGAAAAACAAGGAGAATAAAGGGAGTGGGGAGAAAGGATGGGAGTAAAGGAAGAAGGGGTGGAGAGAAGAAGGTATACAAAGTAGAGAGGTAGAGAGCCACAACAATAGCCTCAAGGATATTCTTTACCAAAACACTGTCTGGGGTTGGTATTATAACACAGAAAAGACTAAGACCATGCCTTTTTGTTCACTGATGACTTCTGCTGCCTTAATTATGTTGATCATAATTAACCAGTCATTCCTACTTTGAAATTTAACCATATCCATGATGGTTATCTGTTATGTGTTATATCTCTGTTATACATTCCATATCTTAGAGAACTAGCAATGTTTCACAGGAAAGAAAGAATGTGAATTAGCTGCATGGTGGATTATCTGTTGAACATTTTATACCATAAGATGTCATTTTAAATGTTTGTGTGTGTGTGTGTGTGTGTGCTTGCGTATGTGTGTGAAATAACTAAAAACACCACCACTCTAAAACAAAATAAATGATATACTAAATGGTAATTTTATATACAAATTTCTTTGATAGATTCTACAGTTGCGGAAAGGCTCTTTCCTGGCTCACATGGGCTAACTAGAAAAGCTAAAAGCAATAGTTTCTTTTTATTGAGCTGCTGCTACCTCATCTAAAAATCACAGAACAACTTTCTGTTTCAGAATAATTCTGCCTAATATAATTTATTTTCTCACTTTCTCTTACTTTACATTACCGAGAATATAAAAAATAGACTTTCTTGTCCTTTTGGTGTTTCATCTGCTGTAGTTGTTTGTTCTACTCTGGAAGTAAGAATTCATCATTTCATAGCAATCCAATATGGCTACCAATTATAAGTTCAAACAGAATTTACATTTTAGAGGGAATAAGAAACAAGAGCCAGTGAGGCTAACAGAAGACTAAAATAAATTTCTTTCTGGATAATATTCATTATAATAAACACTATAGAAGAAATGAATTTGGAAGAGAAAACATAGGAGGCATTGGGGATTTGTTATTTATATTTTCAGAAATACTCTAATTTGTGAGATAGAGCTGAATCAGGTGCATTTAAGATAGTTTCCTGAGAAAGAATACACTAGTAGGAATTAATCTCTCCACCATTTTATGAGAATAACAGTTTAGATAAATGTTATCCTTTTTTCAGAGATGGTTTAAGAAAACGTGATAATAATAATAAAAAAAAATAGTAATAATAGGTACTATTATTAAACATTAAAAAAACAACGATTGAGTGCTTTTTTGGTGTGTGTGTGTTTGCCATATACTTTAAGGCTTTCTACAGTCTCACTTAATTCTCACAATAACCTGTTGGGATAAATACTGTTATAATTATCACCATTTTATAGATGAGGAAACCAAGGCTCAAAAAGTTTAAGTGATTTACTCAAACTTACATAGATGGAACTGGTGCTAGAACCCAGATCACTCTTACTTTGTTATCACTCACTTTTTTACCACTCAAAGTCCATAATCTTAACCATTTGTTCTACTGTCTCCAACAGAGAAAGATACTGCTAAGATATGGCAATGGAACACGGAGGAGGTCAATGAATGTATTTAATTACAAGAAAGAAGAACTTATTTTAATAGCTAGATAGAGTAAAAAAAAATCCAAAACCCAAAAATCAAGTAAGGGACTCCATAAATGACCATTAAAAAGGAATTGGCCTTCTTAACAGCTCTGATAAACTGGGAAATGTTTTTAGACATTTCTTCAATGATACCAGCCTTGAGTTAATAACCAATAATAGTTTCTAAGCAATTCAGTTGCATTTTCATTTTGGGTTCTTTCGTAGATTGGACTTTAGGCAGGCAAATGCTATTTAGTATTTGCTTTTGAGCTTCATGCAATCCCAGGCAACTCTAAAGGCATGACCTGCTGGTACCATCTGGGGTTTCAGAGCCTTGAAATATGGAATCTCCTAGGGAATTGAGGTTTCCCTCATGCTTGCTTTCTATGAAGCCCTTATTGATGTTTGAGTTTAAAGCAGGAGAAAAAAAATTCCCCACTTTATCCCTGTGTTGGGAGTTTGCTCTTCTTTCTTGGACCATATAGATGTTTTCAACTAGAAAACATTTGGACTTCCAGACCAAGACTGTCTGCCATCTGGTATGTGTAGAGGCCGAAAGAATAAATCATGATACAGTGTCTTTATCAACCTCTACATACTTATTTGTAAGTAAGAATTTTCAAGTAACTATAGTACTGTCACTGAAAAGTTTTAATCAAGATTGTGCTGGAAAATATATAGGTGTAGGTTAACATTGTTATCTGTGAATAAAATTATTTTGACAGCCAAGGGGGAAATAGATGAAATAGTCATTAGGTACCTGGGCTGAGCCAAAAATCTGAAAAAAAACCCCAACAAATTACAATGTGAGTATGTTGATACTCAAGAAAACCAAAATATTTACCTCGGACAGCATAGCCGTCTTTTACTGATGCTGGGAACGGGGGTAGGTTGTCTTTTGCATATACATCTTGAGCAAGGACTCGCCCCATTCCATCTGTAAGAGAAAAGAAGGAAAATATGGATGTTAAGTGCAGTGGGTTAAACAGGTAGTCCTAAACAAGATGGACATAGGTACTTGTCTGACAAGGCTTGTATAAGGGCTCAGTCAGATCTCCTGATTTCTATCCCAAGGAATAGGCGACAGAAGGAAGAGATGCATCCTAGTGTCTGAAATGAAAGATTAAGATTCAGTCAATTAATAGCAATGCTTCCAGGGATTATTTGAATATGAGTAGCTACACAGTCATCAAAGATGTGTTCAAGTTGATGTGTCATTAATCCTTTAACAATCCAAAGATGATTTTCTTTAAAAAGTAAATTCTTAAACAGTCATAGTCATTGATCCAGTAATTTCACTTCTAGAAATCTATCTTAAGAAAATGGATAAATCTTTCTGTACATGTTTATTTCAGAGTTGCTTACATTAGTGAGAAATGGAAAGAAATCAAAAGTTTAACAATACATACATTTAAACAATGATGTATCCTTATGATAAAATATTATACAGGCTAAAGTAATATTTATGAAAAATATTCACTGACACAGGAAAATTCTTATGACATACATTTTAAAAACATGCAGAACTGTATATACAATGTATAATCCTAACTATGTTAAGATATATGTATATAGAGCAATAGAAAAAGATGGGAAAGGCATACATGAAAATATAAAGTATTTGTTTACTGCAGTATGTTAGAATTATGTATAATTTTATACCCTTTGCTAAAATTTTCTGAAAATTTCCAAGTTTTCTACAATGATCACATGTAATTTCTAGAGATTTTTTTTCCTTTAGAAGGGAAAAGTAGAGAAAAGAAAGGAGCTTCCTTATCATTCTATTTAACTTTAGCCAAAATTTTGGCTTTATTAACCTAAAAAAAATTAGTGACTATAAGAAGAGCACCATTGATCTATTGTGTGAAGTGACTATTCAAACCACTATTCATCCACTCTGGATGACAATCACATTTGGTTACAGCTCAGGAGTTTGATTTAGTGCCAAAAAGAATAAAAGTTTCAAGAGTCATGACCAATTCCTTAAATCCTCTAGTCAGAATCTGTCATTATTATTATTATTATTATTACTATTGTTATTATTCTAAAGAAGTAACAGAATAATTAATAGGAGATAGAGAAGGAAGAAGAGGAGGAGGAAAAAAAATCAAGCTTCTCTCCAAAGACTGTAAGTAATACAGAACTTGATTTACGTAAGATGTTTGTATAGATTTAGAAAATTCCATTGTTTCCAGAGCTGGATGAGTCTTTTTTTGTTTGTTTCTTTTTCGTTTTTAGCTTTGTCCTTCTTAGCCACCTAGAGCCTCTGGTTTCCAGATTCCAGGACAAAGAAGTAAGGACAGACAGATTTTAAATTTTGTACTCTGATCCACAGTGATAGTGATGTTGACTCTTTCTTTTTAAGGAAAGTGACACCTGAATTGGAAGGGAGAACTTCTTAGCAGATTCTAGCTGTACGTACTCCCAGGAGGTTGAAGCTATTCTGTAGCTATGGACCATACTTTGTAAGACCAGGGAAGTGGTAGGACCAGAGGGTCTGGTTTGTATTCATATATACAACATTAACTCCCGAATGAACCTGAAGCTATAAGGCAGTCTCTGGTAGTGAGCCCCATGACATCTGTCCAGGGTCACAATAAACTACCTGGGGTAGCTCCTTATCTGAAACTATTCTGGTCTGGTGTGCCGAATGAAAATATAAGTGCTATGCCAGTTCAGATCCTAAGAGAATAATTTTCTGGGATGTGGAATAGCTCAGTAACAGTGGTTAATAATCAAATATAGCACCAGAGGTGAGTTTTTCTGGCAGCTGGTGTGGTTAATCTAGTAAATGTTTATATAGCATTTTATAAGTTACTAAGTAATATCATATACATATATAATCTCATTTAATCCTTAAAAAATCTAGTAAAGCATTATTATATTCATTTTACAGATGAAAAAAGAGAAATTTAAACAGGGTAAGTAACTTATCCAAGGTCATATATTTCACAGGTGGCTAAGGTAGGACTGAAATTTAGATCTTAGAGTGTCAATCATTACTACAATGGCAATAGCTACATACTCTCCATGTACAGCTCTTCCTCTGTTTCCCTGATGTTTAAAAAAGCTACAAGGTGATTCCTCAAAAAGTTAAACATAGAATTACCATATAATCCAGCAATTCCACTTCTAGGTATATATTCAAAAGAATTAACAGCAGAGACTTGAACAGATATTTGTGCACTATTTTTATAGCAGCATTATTCACAATACAGTAGTCAAAAAGTGGAAGTAACCCAAGTGTCTACTGACAGATGAATGGATAAACAAAATGTAGTATGTACATTTAAGAATATTATTCAGCCTTAAAAAGGAAGGAAATTCTGACATATGCCATAATATGGATGAAACTTGAAGACATTATAAAATAAGTGAAAATAACTGAAATAAGCCAGTCACAAAAGGAGAAATATTGTATGATTCCACTTATATGAGGTAATCAGAATATTCAAAATCAAAATCATAGTATCAAAAAGTAGAATGGTGGTTGCCATGGGTTGGGGAGAGGGAGGAATAGGAAGTTATTTTTTAATGAGTATGGAGTTTCAGTGTGGGGAGATGAAAAAGTTTTGGAGATGGATGGTAATGACAGCTGCAGAATAATGTAAATGTATTTAATGTCACTGAACTGTACGGTTAAACACAATTAAAATGGTAAATCTTATTTTATGTATGTGTTACCACCATCACAAAAAACTACAAAGAACTGATGGCATCAACAGCTAGCACATGTTATTTTTCCTTCCTAAGTCCTTGCCAGTAGCCCAGGAGAAGTGATACATGCTCATCATGGCTCTTTTTATTCCTGTATTCCAGAAAGAAAGAGGTTGAACACTTAGTATGCCAAGCATGAAAGACTATTGATACTGACAGTTGTAGATATCGTAGTGGCTTAACATAAATTAACTAAGTTCTCATTGACAGCCAATTTAGAGGAAAGAGTAGCAGCTGACTTGATTTCTCCCTTTAATGCCTGAGTTACTCATATATCTTACTGTGCAATTCCACTCTGGAGGGTTCCTAAGGTATAGAGTCTACTCAATCATAATTTGACAAAATTAGATTCTGGAAACTAAAGTAAAAACTCTGTTCCGCAAGTTTCCAATAATAATTGACCCCCTACCCCCATCCTACCATACACATAAACACTAAGAAATAGCCCTCAAATCTGAGGAGGCTCAAATAATAACTCTGGATTGGGAAGATGTACATATGACAAGAATAAGTGAGTTTATTTAATTATTTATTGAAATATAGTTGCTTTAAATGTTCTATAAGTTACAGGTGTACAATATAGTGGTTTGCAATTTTTAAAGGTTATACTCCCTTTATAGTTATTACAAAATATTGGCTATATTCTCCGTGTTGTATAATATATGATTGTAGCTTATTTTATACCTAATAATTTGTACCTCTTACTCCCCTACCCCTAACTTGCCCCTTCCTTCTTTCCTCCCCACCCTGGTAACCTCTAGCTTGTTCTCTACATCTGTGAGTCTGCTTCTTTTTTATTATATTCACTAATTTGCTGTATTTCTTAGATGCTGCATATAAGTGATATCATACAGTATTTGTCTTTCTCTAACTTACTTCACTTAGCATAATGCCCTCCAAGTCTATTCATGTTGCTGCAAATTTCATTCTTTATTTATGGCTGAGTAGTGGTCCAGTGTGTGTGTGTGTGTGTGTGTGTGTGTGTGTAACATCTTCTTTATCTGTTCATCTCCTGATGGACAGTTAGGCTGCTTCCATATCTTGGCAATCATATATAATGCTGCCATGAACACTGGGGTGCATGTATCTTTTCGAATTAGTGTTTTTGCTTTTTTGGATATATACCCAGGAGTGAAATTGCTGGGTCATATGGTAGTTCTGTTTTTAGTTTTTTGAGAAACTTCCATCCTATTTTCCACAGAGGCCGTACCAATTTACATTCCCACCAACAGTGTACGAGGAGGTTCCCTTTTCTTTACATCCTATAAGCGAGTTATTTAAATGCTACAATCTACCCAAGCTTCATTAGGCTACAAAATAATACACAGATCCTATTTTAAGAATTCTATATTGCTAGAATAAGACTTGCCTAGTGTAATTTGAAAATGTTTATACTGAGATTGAACTTTATTTTTGACAAGTGTCCAGTTTCTGACACAAAGAATGATTTGCCACATCTTAAACATGGTGGGCTTTTTCTTATTTGTATGCCATTGCAAATAATGTTGCCTTGGACAGCAATACCTTTTTTCCTTCTTCTTTTCTCCCCCTAGTGAATCTTAGGCAACCTTTAAGTTTCAGCTCAGATGTCATGTCTTTGGCCTTCTGTCTCTAAACAGGAAAAGTTAGTTCATTGACCAATTTATTTATCCATTCATCAAACACTGGGAAACTACTATATGCTAGACACTGGGGACAAAAATACTAGTAAGACCTGGCTGATTTCCTCAAGGAATGCACATGTAACAGTGCATGTGAGAGAGGGGGATATGGAAAAATAAAAATATGATTACAAGATAGTATGATATGGGCAGTGACAGATATATGATCAGGGCAATATCGGAAGCATACAGAAAAAACCACCTAACCAACAATTTGTGGAACATCAAGAAAATCTTCCTAGATGAGGTATCTATGCTGAGTTTCACAGTTTGAAGTAAGAACCAAGTAGGAGAAAGGAGGGGACATTTTAGACAATGGAAGCAGGATCGAGGGAATTTAAACTTAATCTTATGAAAATGGGAATCCAATGTAGGATTTTTAAGCAGAGTAATGACTTCAAGTTAACCTCCCAGCAGTGTTTAAGTCTCTTCAGAGATAATGGAACGTTTTACGAACTTGCCTAGTGACAAGATACAGAATGGTTTGGAGGGATTGTACTTAGTCTTCATATTCTTAAAACATTTGTATCCATCTGTTATGGTACACTTTCCACATTACATTACGGTTGTTTGTGAAACTATCTTGACTTCTCCATCAGGTTTTGAATTCCTTGTTGTCACAGCATATCTCACCCATCACTGTATCCCCAGTACCAAGCACAGTGCTTGATACTTAAAAGGCACCCAGTAAATGTTTGTTGAATGACTGAGTCAATGATTGAGTACATTAATGATTAGAACTAAGGAGGGAAAGAAATGTCAGGTAAATAGAGAAAAAGGTCATATCAATCAAATACAACCAACTTCATCCAGAGAATACATAAAATGGAGAAGGACATCTTGCTAACTTCTACTCTCATTATTTCCCACTTAGACTCCTCTAAGCAAGTCATTTTTTGTGTGTGTAATGGATGCTTACCTCCATGCTTACAGTCATGACTTTCCTAAACCTGGACTATCATCTTCCTTTTTGTTATCAATAAATGTCTATCACCTATTTCAAGACCCCATTTAAGACAGTAGGTTCTCCTTGATTATTGCCCCTCTGATTACTACTCTTGTATATTCAGTTAGTAATATATCAGCAAGTATTTGCAAAATTGTGTGTAAGAGTTCTCAAGGTGGTGAGTGTGAGAAAAGTGTGTGTTTTGTTTCTTAAGATTCTGAAGAAAGAGAACTGTATTTTTCATTTATGGTTAATCAAAGCAACAAACACAGGTTATATTTAAAATGACTTAGAGCAGCCTAGGCTTCCAGAGGAGTCTCTGCTATTATTTAAATTCAGTTCTTCTTAAAAGGCAAGGACAAATCCAAGAGAAATGAAAACATATGTCCATGCAAAAACCTGTACACAAATACTAATTGCAGCAGTATTCATTAACAGTCAAAAGATAGAAACAATCCAACAGTCCATCAATTGATGAATGGATAAATAAAACATGGTATATACATAAAATGAAATATTACTTGGCCATAAAAAGGAGTGAGGTATTAATGAGAACTATAAAACATTGCTGAAAGAAATTATAAAGAAGATACAAATAAATGGAAAGACATCCTTTGTTCATGGATTGAAAGACATAATATTCTTAGTGGCCATGCCATCCAAAGCCACCTATGGATTCAATGTAATCTCAATAAAAATGCAAATGGCATTTTTTGCAGAAATAGAAAAATTCATCCTAAAATTCATATGGAATCTCAAGAGACCCCGAGCAGCCAAAACGATTATAAAGAAAGCAAAGTTGTAAGACTCACACTTCCTGATTTTATAACATATTACAAAGCTACAGTAAGAAAAACAGAGTGGCACTAGCATAAAGACAGAAAAATAGACTAATGGTTTGATAGTTAATTTTATGTGTCATCTTCACTGGCCATGAGATACCTAGATTAAACATTATTTCTGGGTGTGTCTGTGAGAGTTTTTCCAGATGAGATTAGTATTTGAATTGGTGGAATCAATAAAGTATATTGCCCTCCCCATTGTGGGTGGCATCATTCTATCCACTGGGCATCTGAATAGAACAAAAAGGTGGAGGAAAAAAATTGTCCCTTTTGCTTTCTGCCTGCCTGTTTAACCTGGGACGTTGGTCTTCTCTTGCCCTTGGATGGGCTTTATATCAACTCCCTTGGTTTGCAGCCTTTTGGACTTGGACTGGAATTATAACACCAGCTTTCCTGGGTCGCCAGCTTGCAGATGGCAAATCATGGGACTTCTCAGCCTCCATAATCATGTGAGTCAATTCCTCATAATAAATCTCTTCCTATATATATTCTGTTGGTTCTGTTTCTCTGGAGAACTCTGTCTAATACAAACGGAATAGAATAGAGAGCACAGAAATAAACACTCATGTATATGGTCAAATGACCTTTGACAAGGATATCAAGACCACTCAATAGGGAAAAGATAACCTTTTCAAAAAATGATGTTGGGAAAACTGGATAGCCACATTTGAAAGAATGAAGCTGGACTCTTTTATCTTCCACCATATACAAAACTTAACTCAAAAAAGATTAAAGACCTAAATGTAAAACCAACAACTATAAAACCTTAGAAGAAAACACTGAGGAAAGGCTTCATGACATTGGATTTGGCAATGATTTTTTGAATATGACAACAAAAGCACAGGCAACTAAAGCAAAACTAGACACAGGGGACAACATCAAACTTAAAAACTCTTGTGCATCAAAGGATACTATCAACAGAGTGAAAAGGCAAACTTCAAAATGGGAGAAATATCTGCAAATCATATATCTGATAAGGGGTTAATCTCCTGAATACATAAAGAAATCCTACAACTCAAAAACAAACAGATCTAATAACCCAATTAAAAATGGGAAAGGCACCAGGAATAGGAGCCCCCAGAGCACTTGGCTTTGAAGGCCAGTGGGGCTTGATTGCAGAAGCTCCACAGGATTGGGAGAAATAGAGACTTCACTCTTTTTTTTTTTTTAATACATCTTTATTGGAGTATAATTGCTTCACAGTGTTGTGTTAGAGAGACTTCACTCTTAAAGGGCACACACAAAATCTCACACACACCAGGACTAAAGGCAAAAGCAGTAATTTGATAGGAACCTGAGCCAGACATACCTGCTGGTCTTGGAAGGTATCCTGGGGAGGCAAGGGGTGACTATAGCCCACCTTGGGGACAGAGACACTGGTGGAGGACATATCGGGGAGGATTCATCTGTGTGAGCTCTCCTGGAGGCTGACATTTTGCCACCAAGACCTGGCCCCACCAACAGCATGTAGGCTCCAGTGCTGGGATGCCTCAGGCCAAACAACAAACTGGATAGGGACACAGCTGTACCCATCAGCAGACAGGCTGCCTAAAGACTTCCTGAGCCCACAGCCACCTCTAGACACGTCCCTAAGCATGGCTCTGCCCCCCAGAAGACCAAGACCCAGCTCCACCCATCAGGGGGCAGGCACCAACTCTTCCTGCCAGGAAGCCTGCACAAGCCTCTAGACCATCCTCATCTACCAGGGGACAGACACCAGAGGCAAGAAAACTACAGTCCTGCAGCCTGCATATCGAGTCCACAAACAAAGGCCAGATACAGACCAGCTGGCCCCTGGCCCTTGGGTGACAAGAAGGGAGTGCACTGCTGGGACACATAGGACATCTCCTACAGAGGGCCACTTCTCAAAGGTCAAGAAACGTAACCAATCTACCACACACATAAAAATACAAACAGCAATTTAGACAAAATGAAGCAACAGAGGAAGATGTTTCAGACAAAGGAACAAGATAAAACCCCAGAAGAAGCACTAAGTGATGTGGAGAGAGTCAATCTACCTGAGAAAGTGTTCCTGGTAATCATCGTAAAGATGAGCAAAGAAGAGTTAACACCCATCCTTCTGAAGCTATTCCAAAAAATTGCAGAGGAAGGAACACTTCCGAACTCATTCTATGAGGCCACCATTACCTTGATACCAAAACCACACAAAGATATCACAAAAAAAGAAAATTACAGGCCGATATCACTGATGCACATAGATGCAGAAATTCTCAAGAAAATACTAGCAAACTGACTCCAACAATACATTAAAAGGATCATACACCATGATCAAGTGGGATTTATCCCAGGGATGCAAGGAGTTTTCAATATCTGCAAATCAATCAGTGTGACACAGCACATCAACAAAGTGAAGAATAAAAACCATATGATTATCTCAACAGGTGCAGAAAAAAAGCTTTTGATAAAATTCACCATCCATTTATGATAGAAACTCCAGAAGTGGGCACAGAGGGAACATACCTCAACATAATAAAGGCCATCTATGAGAAACCCACAGCTAACATCACACTCAGTGGTGAAAAGCTGAAAGCATTTCCTCTAAGATCAGGAACAAGACAAGGATGACCACTCTGGCCACTTTTATTCAACATAGTTTTGGAAGTCCTAGCCACAGCAAACAGAGAAAAAAAAAGAGATAAAAGGAATCCAAACTGGGAAAGAAGTAAAACTGTCATTGTTTGCAGATGACATGATGCTATACATAGAAAATCCTAAAGATGCTACCAGAAAACTACTAGAGCTCATCAATGAATTCAGTATAGTTGCTGGGTACAAAATTAATATACAGAAATCTGTTGCATGTCTATACACTTAACAGTGAAAGATCAGAAAGAGAAATTAAGGAAACCATCACATCAAAAAGAATAAAATACCTAGGAATAACCTACCTAAGGAGGCAAGAGACTATACTCTGAAAACTATAAGACGCTGATGAAAGAAACTGAAGATGACACAAACAGATGGAAAGATATATCGTATTCTTGGATTGGAAGAATCAGTATTGTTAAAATTATCATACTACCCAAGGCAATCTATGGATTCAATGCAATCCCTATCAAATTACCAATGGCATTTTTCACATAACTAGAACAAAAAATTGAAAATTTTGTATGGAAACACAAAAGACCCCAAATAGCCAAAAACACCTTCAGAAAGAACGGAGTTGAAGGAATCAAGATCCCTGACATCAGACTATACTACAAAGCTGCAGTAATCAAAACAGTATGGTACTGGCACAAAAAAAAACAGACTTATAGATAAATGGAACAGGATAGAAAGCCCAGAAATAAACCCACACACTTATGGTCTATCACTCTACCACAAAGGAGGTAAGAATATACAATGGAGAAAAGATGGTCTCTTTAATAAGTGGTGCTGGGAAACCACTTGTAACAGAATGGAATTAGAACATTCTCTAACACTGTATACAAAAATAAACTCAAAATGGATTAAAGACCTAAATGTAAGATCAGATACTATAAAACTCCTAGAGAAAAACACAGGCAGAACATTCTTTGACACAAATCACAACAATATTTTTTTGGATCCGTCTTCTAGAGTAATGGAAATAAAAAGAAAAATAAACAAGTGGGACCTAATTAAACTTAAAAGCTTTTGCACAGCAAAGGAAACCATGAACAAAACAAAAAGACAAGCCATGGACTGGGAGAAAATATTTGCAAATGATGCTACTGACAAGGGATTAATTTCCAAAATATACAAACAGCTCATACAGCTTAATATAAAAAAAAACAAAACTGAACAACTTGATCAAAAAATGGGAAGAAGGCCTAAACAGACATTGCTTCACAAAAGACATACAGATGGTCAATGGGCACATGAAAAGATTCTCAATATCACTAACTATTAGAGAAATGCAAATCAAAACTACAATGACGTATCGTCTCATACCAGTCAGAATGGCCATCATTAAAAAGCCTACAAATAATAAATGCTGGAGAGGGTGTGGAGAAAAAGGAACCCAATTACACTGTTGGTTGGAATGTAAATTGGTGCAGCCACTGTGGAGAACAGTATGGAGGTTCCTTAAAAAACTAAAAATAAGAGTTACCATATGATCCTGCAATCCCATTCCCGGGCATATATCCAGAGAAAACTCTGATTTGAAAAGATACATGCACCCCAATATTCATAGAAGCACTATTTATAATAGCCAAGACATGGAAGAAACCTAAACGTCCATCAACAGATGAGTGGATAAAGTATATCCACAATGGAATATTACTCAGCCTTAAAAAAGAATGAAATGGGGCTTCTCTGGTGGCGCAGTGGTTGAGAATCCGCCTGCCGATGCAGGGACACGGGTTCATGCCCCGGTCCAGGAAGATCCCACATGCCGCGGAGCGGCTGGGCCCTTGAGCCATGGCCGCTGAGCCTGCGCGTCCAGAGCCTGTGCTCTGCAACGGGAGAGGCCACAAAGTGAGAGGCCCACGTACCGCAAAAAAAAAAAAAAAAAAAAAAAAAGAATGAAATGATGCCATTCGCAGCAACATGGATGGACCTAGAGATTATCACATTAAGTGAAGTAAGTCATTCAGAGAAAGACAAATATCATATGATATCACTTATATGTGGACTTTAAAAAAATGATACAAATAAACTTATTTACAAAACTAAAATAGATTCACATAGAAAACAAAGTTATGGTTACCAAAGGGGATAGCAGGTGGGGGGAGAGATAAATTAGGAGTTTGGGATTAACGTATACACACTCCTACACATAAAACAGGTAAACAACAAGGACCTACTATATAGCAAAGGGAACTATACTCAATATCTTTTAATTACCTATAATGGAAAAGAATCTGAAAAAGAATATACACACACATATCTGAATATATATATATATACACACATATATATATATCTGAATCACTTCTTTGTGCACTTCAAACTAACAGAACATTACAAATTAAACTAAAATTAAAAAATTTTTAAAAATGGGAAAGGACTTGAATAGACATTTCTCTAAAGATGTATGAATAGCTAATAAACTTATGAAAAGATGCTCAACATCACTAATTATCAGGAAAATGCAAATCAAAATCACAATGAGATATCACCCCACATCCATAAATTGGCTACTATCAAAAAATCAGAAAATAAAAAGTGTTGATGAGAATGTAGAAAAATTGGAATCCTTATGTAATGTTGGTAGGGTTGTAGAATAGTGCAACCAGCATGGAAAACAGAAGAAGTTTCCTCAGAAAATTAAAAATAGACCTACCATATGATCCATCAATCTCACTTCTGAGTATATATCCCAAAGAATTGAAAGCAGGGTTTTGAAGAGATATTTGTACACCCATGTTCATATAGTATGGTTATTCATAGTAGTCAAGAGTTGGAAGCATCCCAAATGTCCATCAACAGATGAATGGATTAACAAATGTGGTGTATATATCTAAATACTGTCACATGGCACAACATGAACAGATCTTGAGGACATTATACTAAGTGAAATAAGCTAGCCACAAAAAGGCAAATACTGTATGACTGCACTTATATAACATATCTAAAGTAGTCAAATTATTAGAAATAATAAGTAGAGTGGTGGTTACCAGGGGCTGGGATGAGGAGGAAAAAGGGAGTTGTTGTTTAATGGGTAAAGAGTTTCAGGTATCCAGTATGAAAAAATTTTGGAGATATGTTTCACAACAATGTGAATGTACTTAATGCCACTGAACTGTAATGGCTAAGATGATAAACTTTATGTTATATGTTTTTTTTACTACAGTAATATTTTAAAAAGGAATGAGATACTGATACATGCTACAACATGGATGAACTTTGAAAATATTATTCTAGGTAGAAAAAGCCAGTAATAAAAGACCACATATTATATGATCCCATTATGTGAAATGTCCAGAATAGGTAAATCCATAGAGATAAAAAGTAGGCTAATGGTTGCTTACGGCTGAATGATGGGCTATGGGGACAGGAGGAGGCTGATAGCTAAAGGGGATGGGGATTCTTTTTGAGGTGAATATGTTCTAAAACTGACTGTGGTGATGGCTGTACATATCTGTGAATATACTAAAAACTTCTGAACGGTATAATTTATGTGGGTGAATTATACTGTATATGAATTATATTTCAGTAAACTTATTTTTTAAAGGGCAAGAATAAGAGATTTTTTTAAAAAGAATATTTCTCTCATTTTAACATATAGCTATATATAGAAGAGTCAAGAAAAGTCATATTTGAAGCACACATATACCATCTGGTCTTTTTAGATCTTTAAAATATCTTGGAAAGAAAAATAAAACATGTCATTTGGAAAGAAAGAACAGCTTCATGCTTAAGGTTATCAATATAAATCTAGTAATAGAAAATTGGCCAGATTTTTATTTTGTACTCATGCTAAATATAGGGATTTCTATCTTTAAGGTAAATTAGATCCCTACTGGATTAGTTCTGCTTTTGGAGTTGGTATAAAGTTAACCTACCAGCAGAACTTACGTCTCTTCAAAGAGAAAAACATGCATTACTTCAAGTTTTTTTCTAAAAGCCTGAGTAAGGCAAGGGAGAGGATTTGAAGAGAAAAATGCAATTGATTAGAAAATGGTAAGGACTCCCAGCTGGCAGCAAATACTTGAGAACTGAAGGCATAAACGTCAGGTACCCCCCTCTGCTACAGCAGCAACTATATCCATATATCTCAGTAGGATTCAAGGATTAGACAATGGATAGCTCTTCCAAGCAGTCAATATTACATTTCATTCAATGATCGACTTTGGAACTTAAAGAGTATATAGTAGTGCTGCAAATTACTTTATCACATGGGGCAGTCTCTCTTGCATACATATAAATACTTAGATAGATGTTAAACCATCTCTTCTCTTTGCCCATAGGTGGAGCCCAAGTATTAGTGTTGAATAAACCTTGGGCACGTGGTTTTAGAAAAGGAGCCAGGCAGCAGTAACTTCTCAACTAGATACTGTGACTGTTTAGGCGCTCATAAAGCCCCCTTGTGTGGGGGAGTTCTTTTTATAGTTACACAATTGAGTAAAATTAACTCACAGAGGAATCAGACCTATAATGCTGGCTGAATTATTCCTATGTCACAACCACGTTGACTAATCATCCTCTTTCATACCTCCTTCTATGCATATCATATTTTCATATATTTTTTTTTCTTTTAAAATATATTATAAATATATCTTGCTTTAGGTCAGAGACAGGGAGAACTACCTCTGTTGTGGTCAATATTCTAAAAAGGATACTTCACTGCTTTAAACTGAGTTCAGTAAACTTAAAGCTTCCTTGTCTAGAATTGCTTAAGTCTTTTGTGGAAATACAAAGAACTGAGGTCAGTGATGCTAAAGTCTTTGGTCATGAAATCTTAAAAAAAAGCCTAGCGCTTATAAAATAATGCTCCTAAGAAGGCAGAATCCTTTCTATTCAAAGATTATAGTTTTTCCATTGTTAACTGAACAATATTGGGGATTACAGGGAATTCTAGAATATTTTAATCTGCCTTTCAGTAGCTAGTACTGTACCAAGTGTGAATTTGTAATGTGTTCATGTCATGCATTTTATAAGCAAAGATGAATCATAAATGGTAGTCTTGCAAATGTTATCTTCTATTGGTATTCCTCTCCCAAGAAACCAAAGTAAGGTATTTATAATCAGTGGAGCACTTGCTCCTTAAAGGCCTTGCTTGCAGATAGGAGCTGAAAATAGTAGATACACTAAAAGGCAGACCAGAGACAATAGAAAATTCACCTGTAGTCAAAATAGATTAAAACAAACAAACAATACACTTTACACATCTAGGCACTTACTTTAGAAGAATAATTTTCATACTGATTTGAGACATACTTTGCTATAATGGAATGAACAGTAGACTAGGAGTCAAGAATCCTAGGTTCTAGTTGTTTTTAATCATAACAATTTGTCTAACTCTAAGAACATTATTATACCTCTTTGGTCCTAAATTCCTTTGTCTTTAAAGTAAGAGAGACTACCTCATCTCCAAGTTACCTTCTTATTGTAATATTATAAGTATTTAATATATTATATGGTAACATTCCTTCACAGAGTTACCCTATACGTATGACCTTGAGAGCATCACTACCAGCACTTCTGTATACATGATTTATTCTTAGTTTTCTGGATTATTGTTGAACCTTCACAGACATATAAAAAGTAATTTTAGAGATACTACAGTAGCAAACTGCCTCATAGGTTCAGTGGTTCTGGATCTCTCTTAGGAAACATGGGCTTTCCTCTACAGGCTTCTATAATTGTAGGTGTCAGAGTATTTGCAGAGGCAAAATATTTGGGATTTCAGAGAACTGTGAAGGCCTTTCAGTCCTCCTCACCCCTATGAAATTCAATAGTTAGAGGTGCATCTAGTTGAAATCAAAATGAACTATGAAGGTTTGCTCATTAAAATGCAAACATCCTCGGAAAAGATAACATTTAAAGTATAGTGAGAATGAGTTTCTAATCTTTTTTCTGGGGAGAAATTGCTTATCTTGAGTAAGAGAATTACAGGCCACATTTGACTCAAAACTCAATTTATAGTGATTCACATTTAGATCACTCAGCTTTTTATACCCATGTTGTTTATTAGGGTACTTATGAGAGAGAGTGATCAAATATGTCAGTCATTGCTATTACAAAATGAATGAACAAAGTGCTATGGGGACATGGAGGAAGGATACTTAACCCAGCTAGGGAAAGGGAGAAGTGGACACCAGAAATGTCTTCATGGAGGAGAGCTTCTTAAGCTTAATCTTAAAAAACATGTACTGGCAAAATGGGGAGATGTTGGTCAAAGGGTACAAACTTTCATTTATAAGATGAATAAATTCTGGGTATCTAAAGTACAGCATGGTGACTGTATTGTCACAATGCTGTATTGTATACTTGAAATTTGCTAAAAGAGTAAATCTTAAGTATTTTCACCATACATACACATACACAGAGTAACTATAAAGTGATGGATGTATTAATTAGCTTGATTATGGTAATTATTTCACAATGTATATATATATTAAATCATCATGTTGTATACCCTAAATATACACAATTTTAATTTATTAATTATGTCTCAATAAAGTCAGAAAAAAAAGAATACATAGTGGCCAATTATAAAGGGCCCTATATGACATATCAAGGAGTTTGAATTTTATCTGGAGGTTATGAGGAATACTACTGAAGAGTTATATGCAGGAATGTTAATATCAAATTTTGAACAGATAACTTTGGTATGAAATTGGAAAATGGATGTAAAGATGCTAATTGGGGGAGGGAAGCCTTTACAATAATCCAGGAAGTTAATAATAAAGACCTAAATTAAAATCATAGCAGTGGGGATGGCAAACAAGGGACAGATTCAAGAGGACGTAGAGGAAATGAGTATTGTAGAAGTAAAGAAAATAAGTTTAATATTGGTCATGTTAAATTTACTAGCAGCAGGTATACATTTGTTGTAAGAGTTTGGAGCTCAGGCAAGGTCTGGGCAAAGATACAGATTTAGAAATCACTTAATAGTTGGTACTTGAAACAATTGGCATGTATGAGGTTATCTGAAGTGAATGTGTAAGATCTGAAAAGGGTCAGAGACAAACACTCTAAAGAAAGTTCATATTCAAGGAATTGACAAAGGAAGGCAAGCTTACAAAAGAGCCAGTAAAGGAGAAAATGTACCACATTGTTTATCTGTCCCTCTCCTGCACTACACAGTGAGATGCATGGGGTGGGGTTTTATTTTATTCATCTTTGCATTATCTGGACTTAACATAGTACCTGGAATTTAGATTTTTAATAAATAATTGTTAAACAAATCGAATTGTTTCTATATATGGTGTTGTTTTCTAAACAACTAATTAAAGTGCCTAGGAGGTTTAATTATAATGCTCTTTTGCATTACAAATCGAGTTTGATCCAACTCAAAGGTTGAATGCAAACCTAACTATTATTTTTCATCATCATGCATGGAAACACTTGACAAGAAGTTAACCATCCATGAAGAGTTTGCTTACTTATGAGTGACAACTGATTTGATGAACAAATGAAGGGGAAACAAGCACATGAAAGGAAAAGAGAATCCACCTGACAGTATTATTTTTTTTCTAGAGGAGAAATAGAAATGGCCATTTCCAGTTCTGTTTTTTCCTTAAAAGGACTGGAATTTCTGTCTAAATGTGACTTGGCATCACAGTGAGATTTTTCTAAGGACTGATGTTAAGAGAAACTACCCTGATATTACAAGAGGCCAGGGATGGTTAACTTATTTTTATAACATGTAAATTTTTTCAACTTAATTTTACATTCATATTTTCTGAAGATGTCTTTAGTGTTGCTTGACATAAAAATATCTAAATATCTGTACTTAATAATAGAAAGAAACCTATTTCATTAAAATTGATTTCTGAAATTATGTAGTTAATTCCTAACTCCCCACTCTAGTCAGTTTTATTATCTTTATTTCCTTTAATGAGGAATAAAACAAAAACAAAAGAAAAGGTTTAAACCTAATGATAACATATCTAAAAGAATGTAAGTCAAAGATGTAGGATAGGTGTAAGTTATGTAAAAATAATTTTTGTCTAAGTCGGGTCAGGGATCAAAGAGCTAGAATTTGGCATTTAATATTTCACTAATTTTAGGCCTTTTAATTTTCACATAATTTGTTACTTTATCTACTATTGTTTTTTATATTTTAACACTGGAAGAAGAGCACTATTATGTAGTAAAAATAAGAATGTTAAGTCTTTTTTTTTTTTCTTTTTTGGCCGTGCCACGCATCTTGCAGGATATTAGCTCCCGGAGCAGGGATTGAAGCCGGGCCACCGCCATGAAAGCGCCAAGCCCTAACCACTGGACTGCAAAGGAATTCCCAAGAATGTTAAGTCTTGAGCCTTAATCCTATTCCTTTTCTGCTGTTCTATCTGAGTTTGAGTTTTCTTGTAGAAAAATTATGGTGTCTGTATAGATGCTCTCTAATGTTCATTGAAATTTGAATATTTTATGATCTGTGAATAAAGTCCTTTATTTGTAAAAGCAATCCTTTTGTATTGTTTTTATCTGTATAACAAAAACAATTAAGAAACTACATTTTATTCAGATTGCACCTGAACTGAATTTTTAGAAAGGGAAGTAGTTGATTAAAAACTGCAAACACTGGAGAAAACTACCCTTCCATTATCTTTCCACAAGCTGGTCTCAACGTACTACTAAACTAAGAGCAGAAAATGAGAAGATATATGAAGCAGAAAAACTGAGATCAGACTGGTTGCTCAGTGATCCATAGATAAATTAACGTAGTATTTACATTTTACATTTAAAAACATGATTTCCACAAATGAAAATAATTACGAGACACATTAGTTATCTCCCATTTCTGTCAGAAAGGACATAAGGCAGACTCACAGTCAACTGTTTTTCTCACTCAGGGCTGACAACCCTTTCTTTAGAGTACTGGTATTTTGATGAACAGGAGAAACACTGTTGACTTTTTCCTTTTTTTTTTTTTTCTTTATGTAAAGGAAGCTTTATGGGTATTTTACTCTGTATACCATTAAGATTGATCTTAGAGTTGAGTAGAAATAAGAAGCAAAAAGCAAGATGATGATAATTGCAGTAATAATAACATTTCTCTTTCAGGAAAACTGTGTATTAGTGTTAGATGAATCTTATTTGGAAAAAAATGAAAATAAAAGGCAATGGGCAAATATAACAGTACCTCGGTAGTTGATGATTTCTGTCCCAAGCACCGGAGTCATCTCCAGGACTGTGATAAAGGCTTTGTCCATAGATGTTAGAGGAAAAGGAGACATGCGGTGTCTTCTAGCCACCTTGGTGATATCAACAGCACTGTGACCTAAACAGGAAGATAATTAACTAAGAATATGATGCTGAAACACATTAAAAAGTGGGAAAGGCTTATAAATATCAACAATTCTCAATTTCATGTGTCCAGAAATGAAGATTACAAGGTAAGAAACTTTTTCCTGCTTCCAAAATATAGCCTGCTTTGGTGGAACATTAAATCAAGTTAGTAATGTTACATCATGTGTCAAAAGTGGTGAAATTTAATAATGATATTGGCTAATCCTTTTTGTTGTTGTTGTCGTGTTTTTTTTGCGGTATGCGGGCCTCTCACTGCTGTGGCCCCTCCCGCTGCGGAGCACAGGCTCCGGACGCGCCGGCCCAGCGGCCATGGCCCACGGGCCCAGCCGCTCCGCGGCATGTGGGATCCTCCCGGACCAGGGCACGAACCCGCGGCCCCTGCATCGGCAGGCGGACCCCCAACCACCGCGCCACCAGAGAAGCCCTGGCTAATCCTTTTTGAGTGCTTAACTATGTGCCATGGCACTATTCTAATTAATCTTCACAACAACCTAAAGGGAGCCATCATTATTATCCTTTATTACAGATGAGGAAAAAGAGGTTTACATATCTTGGCCTAAATCGCAAAGCTAGAAACTGAAGAGCCAGGATTCAAACCTAGGTAGCCAGGCTTTAGAGTCCATGTCCTTAACTACTATACTGAAGTTTGAACACTTAATGAGCTAGTTAGTGAAGTGAAATATACAAACTTGAATTTATTCAGAATTTCATAGGAAATTTTCTTTCTTCTAAAAACATAGAAAAATATTATTATTTACTCACTCCCCATGTAACCTTATCTAGTCCCCTGGCATTAATACCACCCATACACTAAACTCCCTAATTTTATATCTCCAACCCCAACCCCTACCTTCACCTCTAGACTTATATGTCATCCAAATAGCTGGTGGATAACAGCGTATATCTACAAGCTTATAAATCATCAAATATGCACTTGAATGTGCAACAGGCAATTCAAACTTAACATGCTCAAAATCAAACTCTTGATTCCCCACCCTCCTAACCTACCTGCACGATGTCTTATTCTCTTGCAATTTGCATCTCAGTAAATAGAAACTCTACTCACTCAGTTATTAATCCAAAACCTTGGTGACATCTTTGATTCTTCTAGTTTTGTCAGAACCATATCTAAACTACCATTAAAATGTCTCTAGAATCTGATCATTACTCACCATCTCTACAATTATTACAATAATTGGAGCCATCAATTATTTCCTGGGAAATCGAATAGTGTCCTAACTTGTCTCCTTCCTTCTATCCTTGTGCCATTACAGTTTATTCTCTACACAGTAGTTATAATGCTCCTTTTAAACTGTAAGTTGAATTGTGCTAATCTCTGCTCACAACTCTCCATGACTTTCCATTTCATTCAGAGTAAAATCTTTGCTATGGCCCTCAAAGCCCAACATATTATAGCCTACACTGTTCTCTTCTATCATTTCACCCTTATTCAATGTGCTCTAGCCAAACTGGTTCCTTGCCTGAGAATGTCAAATACATCTTTCTTTAGGGTCTTCATACTTGCCATTTCCTCTACTTGGACCATTCTTCCCCAGATATTATGGTTCCATTCATCCCTCATTTCTTTCAGGTCTTTGCTAAAGGATCACCTAATCAGAGGCCTTTGTTAAACATCCTACATAGAATATTACCTACCATCACTCTCTATTCTCCTTACCCTACTTTATTTTTCTTCATGGGAAAAAATATATATATATACATATATACACACATATACACATATATATTGATATTTATATACCTATAATATATATTTATACTTATTTGTTTATAACCTTCTTAGTAGAATGTAAGCTCCATGACAGCAGCAACTTTGTCTTTTTTATTCACTGTTGTCATCCCCAAAACCTAGAACAGTATCTGGCACATATTAGGCAATAAAAAATAAATAGTTGTTGACTTAATAAATGACTCATTTAATGACAAAAAGGGAATTCTTAGAGCACAATAAACAACTTGACCCATGCATAAACAACTTGGCCCAAAGGGTAAACATAAAAGGAGTAACTGCAAACACTGTTGCTTGGCTATTGTAACTGATATCCACAATTCCCTTCTTCCGTAGCCACCTTTCAGCTAAGACTGGCCATATGATATAGTTCTGGTCAGTGAGATGTAGGAAGAAGTCCCTGGGGCAGGCTTCCTACTACAAATAAAAAGATAAAGAGATAAAGCTTTAAGAGGAGAGCATGGTTAGATACTGGGAGGTGCCATAGCCATTTTTCAACCATGAGGATAGAAACCCACACATAAGTATTGGAAACACGAGAATAAAAAGAGGCAGAGTCTCTGATGACAATACTGAGCTGCTGTACAAGCCCTGGACTGCCCGCCTCCAGACTTTTTATATGTGAGACAAATAAGCTCCTATTTCTTTAATCCACTTTATAATGATTGTATATATTCCCCTGCAGTCTGTAAGTTCCTGGTCACTGCAATTTATTAAATTTAGTCCTCCTACCCAAACCCCAGCAGCTGCTTCAGACATATTCACTGAACTGACTTACAGGAACCGTCCCAAAGAGTTTTCACTCTAAGACAAATGACATTGTCATAGGTAGTCAAAGAAAAAGACATACAATATGCTTATACTTATTTCTCACCCATGGGTAATCACAAAATTACAAAATTTTCAAAGCTTGAAGGACCTTAGAAATTATTTAGTGCTAAATATGAAAATTTTTTTCTACTTTAAGGTGAACACTTAAAGAAGGATTATGTATGATTTATCATTTACCTATAATTGAAACATAAATTTATACATAACTCACTTTCACTACAGTCCCTGCCACGTCATTAAATATCAATAAATACATATTGTCACAACCAGTGTAACTGAAGAGAATGATAGATAGGTGTTTCTATAGACCCTTTTATTCGGGTTTATAGATCTCAGATCTGATCTTTTCTAAGATATTCTTTACTTTCTTTATGGTGAAAATTGTGTACAATCTTATAAAAGCTGTGCTTTTAAAATGTTTGGTTTCTGAGGAGAAAATTGCACTTTATTAGAAAGCAAGTTTGACTATCAGTGACACACGCATCCATTCAACAAATATTTATTGAGTGCATTTTATGAGCCAGGCACAGTTACACCCTTGGTATACAAAGAGTAAGATACACCCTGCCATGAAGAATGTTTCAGCTCAGCAGAAAGACATGTAAGTGAATAAAAAAATAAGGGCAGGAGGACAGTAAACAAATGGATGGTTCTCTAACTATAGAGATTGATATTTTTTTAAATTGGAAATTGCATACCAATTTCCCCCAGCCTGGAAAAATCTTTCCTGTCTTTAAGATAATTTTGTACCTTGTTTATATCTTTCTTATGGCAACTACCACTTTCTATCTAATGTTATAGACATTTAAATATTTGCCTTACCTATGCTAGTCTATCATAAACTCCTTGAAGGCAGAACCTGTATCTTATTAATCTGTGTATCCTTTGCTACTTTTAGAGCAATGCTTTCCTTATACTAACAGTAGGTACTGAATAAATGGGGTATGAATGAATAGCAAATCCTTCAAACAAAGCTGAAAGTTGGGAAGGAAGATTCAAAGTGGCACCTCCTGTTCTGCCCTTTGCGTCTCTAGGTCCTTTCATATTTATAAGCTCTCTGTCACAAAGTGACAGATAAATAATCCAAATTGCTAGATAAATAATCCAAACTTTGATGCTAATGGGTTAATATTGGTCCCTCACTAAACTATTTGCATGTTATCACAGGGGCTTTCTGGATATAAAATAAATTAACTGAAAGAAATGTCTCAAAGGAGGAGTATTTTAATTCTCTGGCACATTAGCAGATACGTGTGTGTGTGTGTGTGTATGTGTATGTGTGTGTTCTCAACAAGTGTTCACTGAGCACCTTCTATGTGCCAAGTGGCTTCTTCCCGCTCAAGACCCACCCACGGTCACATAGTAGAAATAGTCAGCTACTTCACCAATAAAGAAGGGCTAACTTAGTTGTGTAAATATGAGAAAAACAGTATTGTTACCTTCTACACACAAGAATAAAACGATATAGATAACAGCTGCTCTTTTTAAAAATTGAAGTATAATTTACAATGTTGTGTTAGTTTCAAGTATACAGCTAAGAATATATGTATATATATATTCTATTTCAGATTCTTTTCCATTATAGGTTATTACAAGATACTGAGTATAGTTCCCTGTGCTATACGGTAGGTCCTTGTTGTTTACCTATTTTATATACAGTACTGTGTATATGTTAACCCCAAACTCCCAATTTATTCCCCCCCCGCCACTATCCCTTTTGCTAACTGTAAGTTTGTTTTCTATCTCTGTGAGTCTATTTCTGTTCTAAGTTTATTTGTATAATATTTTTAGATTCCACAAATAAGTGATAACATATGATATTTGTTTTTGTCTGGCTTACTTCACTTAGTATAATCATCTCCTGGTCCATCCATGTTGCTGCAAATGGCATTATTTCATTCTTTTTTATGGCTGAATAGTATTCCATTATATATATATATATATATACACACACACACACACCCACACACCATCTTCTTTATCCATTCATCTGTTGATGAACATTTAGGTTGCTTCCATGTCTTTGCTATTGTAAACAGTGCTGCAATGAACACTGGAGCACATGTATCTTTTTGAATTAAGAGTTTTCTCTAGATATACGCCCAGAAGTGGGATTGCAGGATTATATGGTAACTCTTATTTTTAGTTTTTTAAGGAACTTCCATACTGTTCTCCACAGTGGCTGCACCAATTTACATTCCTACCAACAGTGTAGCTGGGTCCCTTTTTCTCCACACCCTCTCCAGCATTTATTATTTGTAGGCTTTTTAATCATGGCCATTCTGACTGGTGTGAGGCAATACCTCATTGTAGTTTTGATTTGCATTTCTCTAATAATTAATAGCTGCTCCTTTTACTTAAATAGAATTAATATATAACGTTAACATACCTAGTTCTGTTGTATCCCTCACCACATATAGGATGACTATGTGACCACATAAGATTCCATTTAACAAAAGACTGTAGCTAACATAAGTTTGAAAACCATTGATCTAGGTGATGCAGCGCTCTCACGTTCAGATCCAAAGTGGATAAGCCATGCCTGAGGGACAGCACCAGGGACACACACAGAGCCACCGGCAGCTGGAGGCACAGGCTGAGGATGCACAGCACTCACATGTATAGCTCAGGGGCTCTTATGCAGGCCTCCCATGGGCTGGCATGGTGAGGCCCATTTTTAGAAGGCATACATTTCCAAAATAAATCTGGTAAGCAAATAGTTATGTTTCCTTCTTTTGTTTCCATAAAAAAAAAATTTCAACTATTTTTTGATGTTGACACCAGTGACTGACAAGAAGCTTTAAAATGAAAGCGTCACGAAATTTAAGAATAGTTGCCTCTGACTTCTCCTATTTTGCAAGTTAAAACCCCAAAGCACTTCTAACAGTCCTGGGCCACTGAAGAACTGACTCAGACAGGAAAAAGCACCATGAAATGTTCTCCCCCACACCCCAGCCCTCTTCTTGATTCTGAGCTCAGCATAGAAATCTGATAGAAGAGAAAAAAACTGGGGAAAAAAAAGTACGCACTCTTGTCTCTGAAGGCCAGATGGGTTATAGCAGCCAGTTTTCATTGAGTGGTCCATAAATCCATTTACAAAGAAGTAGGAAAGGAAGGAAAGAATAATTTTTAAAAAGAAAGAAGGTTATAACAAAAGGAAGTTGGGGTTTTGGACAGAGAAAATATACAAAATTTGGATACAGTTTTTCCTATAAAGCAAAAGCTATTTCCCGGCCACAAACATATCCTGATGACTACCTTACAAATGAATACCAACAGTCACAAAGATAATCTGTGACTGTACTAGCTCCATTCAATTTAGGTAAACTACTGGGTTGGCCAAAAAGTTCCTTTGGTTTTTAAGTAAAAATAAAAGACATACTTTTCATTTTCACCAAGAACTTTATTGAACTACATATTCACTGTTTTGTTCCACAACCTTCTGCCATTATTCAGGCAACTTCATAATTCCTTCGTCCCAAAACTTTTTATCTTTTTGAGCAAAGAACTGTTCCAGGTGCCTTTTACAGTCTTCCAGAGAATTGAAATATTTTTCATTAAGAGAATTTTGTAAAGACCGAAATACATGGAAATCTGAAGGTGCAATGTCTGGTGAATACGGCAGATGAATCAGAACCTCCCAGCCAAGCCGTAACAGTTTTTGCCTGGTCATCAAAGAAACATGTGGTCTTGCGTTATCCTGATGGAAGATTATGCATTTTCTGTTGACTAATTCTGGACGCTTTTCGTCGAGTGCTGCTTTCAGTGGGTCTAACTGGGAGCAGTACTTGTTGGAATTAATCATTAGCTTTTCTGGGAAAAGCTCATAATAGAGGACTCCCACCATATACACAACATCACCTTCTTTGGATGAAGACCGGACTTTGGTGTGGTTGGTGGTGGTTCATTTAGCTTGCCCCACCATCTCTTCCATTACACATTATTGAACAATATCCACTTTTCATAGCCCGTCACAATTTGTTTTAAAAATGAAATGTTTTTGCTACGTTTAAGTAAAGAATTGTGTGAGGAAATACGGTCAAGAAGGTTTTATTTGCTTAATTTACGTGGAACCCAAACACCAAAGTGATTAACATAACCAAGCTTGTGCAAATGATTTTCAATGCTTGATTTGGATATTTTGAGTATGTCGGCTATCTCCCACATGGTATGATGTTGATTGTTCTCAATGAAAGTCTCGATTTGATCGCTATCAAGTTCAGGTGGTCTACCCAACCTTGGAGCATCATCCAGCGAGAAATCTCCAGCGCAAAACTTCTCAAACCACTTTTGACATGTTCCATCAGTCACAGCACCTTCTCCATACACTGCACAAATCTGTTTTTGGGTCTCAGTTGCGTTTTTACCTTTCTTGAAATAAAAAAGCCTAATATGCCAAAAATGTTGTTTTCTTCCACCTTCAATATTAAAATGGCTACACAAAAATTCATTAATTTTGATAAGTCTTTTTTTAAATGCATGCTGATAATGACAGCTGTCACAATACAATCTAACAAAATTGTTTCAAATGAAGTTAAAGACAACTAAGCCCTCCTAGAGCCATCTTACGGAAAAAAACGAACTAACATTTTGGTCAACCCAATATAAAACAAAACAAAACTAACAAACATGGAAATATGTGTCCTACTGAGATTATTGTGTTCAAAGAAATATTTACATAAACTTATAATAGTTTATAAAAATATATCTTTATTGAAGTATAACTGCTTCACAATACTGTGTTAGTTTCTACTGTACAACAAAGCGAATCAGCCATATGCGTACACATGGCCCCGTATCCCCTCCCTCTTGAGCCTCCCTCCCATCCTCCCTATCCCACCCCTCTAGGTCATCGCAAAGCATCAAGCCGATCTCCCTGTGCTATGCTGCTGCTCCCCACCAGCCAACTATTTTACATTTGGTAGTGTATATATGTCGATGCTACTCTCACTTCGCCTCAGCTTCGCCCTCCCACCCCATGTTCTCAAGTCCATTTTCTATGTCTACCTCTATTGCTGCCCTGAAACTAGGTTCGTTGGTACCATTTTTTTTTAGATTCCATATATATGTGTTAACATACGGTATTTGTTTTTCTCTTTCTGACTTACTAAACTCCGTATGACAGACCCTAGGTCCATCCACCTCACTACAAATAACTCAATTTCGTTTCCTTTAATGGCTGAGTAATATTCCATTGTATATACGCACCACATCTTCTTTATCCATTCATCTGTCAATGGAAATTTAGATTGGTTCCATGTCCTGGCTATTGTAAATAGTGCTGCAGTGAATATTGTGGTACATGTCTCTTTTTGAATTATGGTTTTCTCAGGGTATATGCCCAGTAGTGGGATTGCTGCGTCATACGGTAGTTCTATTTTTAGTTTTTTAAGGAACCTCCATACTGTTTTCCATAGTGGTTGTATCAATTTACATTCCCACCAACAGTGCAGGGGGGTTCCCTTTTCACTACACCCTTTCCAGCATTTACTGTTCCTAGATTTTTTGATAATGGCCATCCTGACTGGCATAAGGTGATAACTTCATTGTAGTTTTGATTTGCATTTCTCTAATAATTAGTGATGTTGAGCATCTTTTCATGTGTCTCTTCGCCACCCGTATGTCTGCCTTGGTGAAAAGTCTATTTAGTTCTTCTGCCCATTTTTTTTTTTTTTTTTTTTTTTGTGGTACGTGGGCCTCTCACTGTTGTGGCCTCTCCCATTGCGGAGCACAGGCTCCAGACGCGCAGGCTCAGTGGCCATGGCTCACGGGCCTAGCCGCTCCGCGGCATGTGGGATCTTCCCAGACCGGGGCACAAACCCGTGTCCCCTGCATCGGCAGGCGGACTCTCACCCACTGCGCCACCAGGGAAGCCCTTTCTGCCCATTTTTTAACTGGATTGTTTGTTTTTTTGATATTGAGCTCCATGAGCTGTTTGAATATTTTGGAGATTAATCCTTTGTCTGTTGTTTCATTTGCAAATATTTTCTCCCATTCTGAGGGTTGCCTCTTCCTCTTGTTTATGGTTTCCTTTGCTATGCAAAAGCTTTTAAGTTTAATTAAGTCCCATTTGTTAATTTTTGTGTTTATTTCTGTTACTCTAGGAGGTGGGTCTAAAAAGATCTTGCTGTGGTTTATGACAAAGAGTGTTTTTCCTACGTTTTCCACTAAGAGTTTTATAGTGTCTGGTCTTACATTTAAGTCTTTAATCCATTTGGAGTTTATTTTTGTGTATGGTATTAGATAGTGTTCTAATTTCATTCTTTTACATGTAGCTTTCCAGTTTTCCCACTTACTGAGGAGGCTGTCTTTTCTCCACTGTATGTTCTTGTCTCTTTTGTCATAAATTAGGTGTCCATATGTGCATGGGTTTCTTTCTGAGCATTCTATTCTGTACCATTGATCTATATTACTGTTTTTGTGCCAGTACCATAGTGTCTTGATTACTGTAGCTTTGTGGTATAGTTTGAAGTCAGGGAGCCTGATTCCTCCAACTGCATTTTTCTTTCTCAAGATTCCTTTGGCTATTCGGGGTCTTTTGTGTTTCCATACGAATTGTAAAATTTTTTGTTCTAAAACTGTGAAGAATGCCATTGGTAGTTTGATAGGGATTGCATTGAACCTGTAGATTGCTTTCGGTAGTATAGTCATTTTCACAGTATTGATTCTCCCAATCCAAGAACATAGTATATTTCTCCACCTGTTTATGTCATCTTTGATTTCTTTCATCAGTGTTTATAGTTTTGAGTACAAGTCTTTCGCCTCCTTAGGCAGGTTTATTCCTAGGTATTTTATTCTTTTTGTTGCAATGGTAAATGGGAGTGTTTCCTTAATTTCTTTCTGATTTTTCGTTGTTGGTGTATAGAAATGCCAGAGATTTCTGTGCATTAATTTTGTATCCTGCAACCTTACCAAATTCACTCACTAGTTCTTGTAGTTTTCTGGTGGCATCTTTTGGAATGTCTATCATTGGCAAACACTGACAATTTTACTTCTTTTTTTCCAATTTGTATTCCTTTTACTGCTTTTTCTTCTCTGACTGCTGTGGCTATGACTTCCAAAACTCTGTTGAATAAGAGTGGTGAGAGTGGACATCCTTGTCTTGTTGCTGATATTAATGGAAACGCTTTCAGTTTTTCACAATTGAGTATGTTGCTTGCTGTGGGTTTGTCACATATGGCCTTTATTATGTTGAGGTAGGTTTCCTCTATGCCCATTTTCTGGAGTGCTTTTATCATAAATGGGTGTTGAATTTTGTCAAAAGCTTTTTCTGCATCTATTGAGATGATCGTATGGTTTTTATTCCTTAATTTGTTAATGTGGTGTATCACATTGATTGATTTGTGTATATTGAAGAACCCTTGCATCCCTGGGATAAAGCCCACTTGATCATGGTGTATGATTCTTTTAATGTGCTGTTGGATTCTGTTTGCTAGTATTTTGTTCACGATTTTTGCATCTATGTTCATCAGTGATATTGTTCTATAATTTTCTTTTTTTGTGATACCTTTTTCTGGTTTTGGTATCAGGGTGATGGTGGCTTCATAGAATGAATTTGGGAGTGTTTCTCCCTCTGCAATTTTTTGAAAGACTTTGAGAAGGATTGGTGTTAGCTCTTCTATAAATGTTTGATAGAATTCACCTGTGAAGCCATCTGGTCCTGGACTTTTGTTTGTTGGATTATTTTTAATTATGGTTTCAATTTCAGTGCTTGTGATAGGTCTGTTTATATTTTCTAGTTCTTCCTGGTTCGATCTTGGAAAATTGTACCTTTCCAAGAATTTGTCCATTTTTTCATGGTTGTCAATTTTATTGGCATATAGTTGTTTGTAGTAGTTTCTTATAATCCTCTGTATTTCTGCAGTGTCAGTTGTGATTGTTCCTTTTTCATTTCTAATTTTATTGATTTGCATCCTCTCCATTTTTTTTTTTAACATCTTTATTGGAGTACAATTGCTTTACAATGGTGTACTAGTTTCTCTCCCTTTTTTCTTGATGAATCTGGCTAAGGGTTTATCAATTTTGTTTACCTTCTCAAAGGACCAGCTTTTAGTTTTATTGACCTTGCTATTGTTTTCTTCATTTCTATTTCATTTATTTCTGCTCTGATCTTTATGATTTCTTTCCTTCTACTGACTTTGGGTTTTCTTTGTTCTTTTTTCTCTAGTTGTTTTAAGTGTAGGGTTAGATTGTTTATTTGAGATTTTTCTTGTTTCTTGAGGTGAGATTGTATTGCTGGAAACTTCCCCCTTAGAACTGCTTTTGCTGTGTCTCATAGGTTTTGTGTTTCCATTGTCATTTGTTTCTATGTATTTTTAAATTTCTTCTTTGATTTCTTCAGTGATCTCTTGGTTATTTAGTAGTGCACTGTTTAGCCTCCATGTATTTGTGTTTTTTACAGTTTTTTTTGCTGTAATTGATTTCCAATCTCATAGCACTGTGGTCAGAAAAGATGCTTGATACAATTTTAATTTTCTTAAATTTTCTGAGGCTTGATTTGTGACCCAAGATGTGATCTATCCTGGAGAATGTTCCATGTGCACTTGAGAAGGAAGTGTATTCTGCCACTTTTGGGTGGAATGTTCTATAAATATCAATTAGATCTATTTGGTCTATTGCGTCATTTAAAGCTTGTGTTTCCTCATTTATTTTCTGTTTGGATGATCTGTCCATTGGTGTAGTGGGGTGTTAAAAGTCTCCTACTATAATTGTGTTACTATCAATTTCTCCTTTCATGGTTGTTAGCATTTGCCTTATGTATTGAGGTGCTCCTATGTTGGGTGCATAAACATTTATAATTGCCATATCTTCTTCTTAGATTGATCCTTTGATCATTATGTAGTGTCCTTCTTTATCTCTTGTAACAGTCTTTATTTTAAAGTCTATTTTATTTGATACTAGTATTGCTACTCCAGCTTTTTTTTTGTTTTTGTTTTTCTTTTTGCGGTACGCGGGCCTCTCACTGTTGTGGCCTCTCCCGTTGCGGAGCACAGGCTCCGGACGCGCAGGCTCAGCGGCCATGGCTCATGGGCCCAGCCGCTCCGCGGCATGTGGGATCTTCCTGGACCGGGGCACGAACACGTGTCCCCTGCATCGGCAGGCGGACTCTCAACCACTGTGCCACCAGGGAAGCCTCCAGCTTTTTTTTTTGATTTCCATTTGCATGGAATACTTTTTCCATACCCTCGCTTCCAGTCTGTATATGTCTGTAGGTCTGAAGTGGGTCTCTTGCAGACAGCACATATATGGGTCTTATTTTTTTGCATTCAGCCAGTCTGTGTCTTTTGGTTGGGGCACTTTATCCATTTACATTCAAGGTTATTATCGATATGTATGTTCCTATTACCATTTTCTTAATTGCTTTGGGTTTGTTTTTGTGGGTCTTTTTCTTCTCTTGTGTTTCCTGCTTAGAGAAGTTTCTTTAGCATTTGTTGTAAAGGTGGTTTGGTAGTGCTGGATTCTCTTAGCTTTTCCTTGTCTGAAAAGCTTTTGACTTCTCCACTGAATCTGAATGAGACCCTTGCTGGGTAGAGTCATCTTGGATGTAGGTTTTTCTCTTTCATCACTTTAAGCATATCCTGCCACTCCCTTCTGGCCTGCAGAGTTTCTGCTGTAAAATCAGCTGATAACTTTATGGGGATTCCTTTGTATGTTATTTTTTGTTCTTCCCTTGCTGCTTTTAATAATTTTTCTTTGAATTTGTTAGTTTGATTAATATGTGTCTTGGTGTGTTTTTTTTCTAGGTTTTATCCTGTATGGGACTCTCTGTGCTTCCTGGACTTGGGTGACTACTTCCTTTCCCATGTTAGGAAGTTTTCCACTATAATCTCTGCAAATATTTTCTCAGACTCTTTCTTTTCCTCTTTATCTTCTGGGACCCCTATAATGTGAATGTTGGTGCGTTTAGAGTTGTCCCAGAGGTCTCTGAGATTGTCTTCAATTATTTTCATTCTTTTTTCTTTATTCTGCCCCTTGGCAGTTATTTCCACTATTTTGTCTTCCAGCTCACTTATTCGTTCTTCTGCCTTATTGTTATTGATTCCTTCTAGTGCATTTTTCATTTCAGTTATTGTGTTGTTCATCTCTGTTTGTTTGTTCTTTAGTTCTTCTAGATCTTTGTTAAACATTTCTTGTATTTTCTCAGTCTGGGCCTCCATTCTACCTCCAAGATTCTGGATCATCTTTACTATCATTACTCTGAATTATTTTTCAGGTGGATTGCCTATTTCCTCTTCATTTATTTGGTCTTGGTGGTTTTTACTTTGCTCCTTCATCTGTGACATATTTTTTGCCGTCTCTCTCTCTTTTTTTTTTTTTTTTTAATGAGTGGGATTGTGTTCCTGTCTTTCTGGTTGTTTGGCCTGAGGTTTCCAACACTGCAGTTTGTAGGCTATTGGGTAGAGCTGGGTCTTGGTGCTGAGATGAGGAACTCCATGAGACCTCACTCCAATGAATATTCCTGGAGGTCTGAGGCTCTCTGTTAGTCCAGTGGTTCGGACTCAGAGTTCCCACTGCAGGAGCTTCTGCCTGACCCCAGGCTCGTGAACCAAGATCCCGCAAGCCGCTGGTTCGCTTTGGGGTTCCTCCCATGTCCTTGGGCATCAGAGTCCCCCATCAGCGGTGAGCAGGTGCCCTAGTGGTGGGGGGACGCTCTAGATAATTTTTTGATGTGTTCATGGGGGGAGGTGAGCTCCATGTCCTCCTACTCCACCATCTTGAGCTGATCAAATCTAAACTTATAACAGTTTAGCTGGTGATGTATGGTAATAATAATTTGTAGGTAGACTGGCTACTTTGAGAAAAATAAACTACAAAGTACTTTAGGATATGGGATCTTTATATGGGAGTAGGGATGGTGATGGGGAGTAGAAGTCTAGACATCTTCCCTACTCATAGATGTCCGACCTAAGCAAAGAGTAACAGGCTGAATTATTGTAACATCTAAATTGACAGCATTCTTATATGATGGGTTTAATTTTCTGAAGTAGATTTTCAGGATTAAAGCAATTCTAAATTAGCCACAGATTGATGATCTAGAGGTTTCTCTAATAAGCCTAGGTTTCCATTAGTAAAACTTAACTTGTCTCTTTTATATTTTCCTGTGTTTAGGTCCAGACATGGGGTTGATTATATGTGAGTTCAGAATCTTTGCAGGTAAAGTACTCAAAATATTATTGAGATTTCCTATTTTCCATGCAGCATTTATAATCACTAAGAAGACTATATATGATGTTCACTCAAGATTGCCATCATCAAAGACATATTTAAATACTAATGGCAATGTCTATGATGTACAAGGCCTTCAAAGGGACAAAAAAGTACAAATGGATTCCTTTCTACTGAGTAAATCAGGGATCTTTGTTATACAGCAGTAATCTTTTTCTTATGGCATGGCCATCTTAAATGAAGCTGTTCAGACCAATGGAATGACTTTTTCCCACTTCAAATGCATCCTTTTTAACCTGCCAATTCTTAATATACAACGTTTCATCTTGGCTTGAAAATCCATTTTTTAAATTAGAAGTAAATGAAAATTGAGAGAATCAAAAAAAAAAAAAGAAGTAAATGAAGAAAAGATGCTTTCAGGTGACAGAGTACAATAGAAACAAGATGTTCATGCAGGTTCTTCTTGATTGAATTCAAAACCTCAAGAGAAAAGTTTATTCTTCAAAACAATCGATAAAAGAGTTCTCCAAACTACTTAAAGTGTAAATCATTATTCATCCCTTAGATACAGAAAATCTCACGGGAGAGACCTGGTCTGCCTTATTAATATTACTGCCTCTATTTCCCGTTGTATTTGAAGCTTGAATTTCTTATATTTCTACTTCCTGTGTCTTTCTGAACACAAACCATTGAAGACAATGAATAACTTTCCTAGGAAGCTTAAAAAGCAAAGGTGATAGTAATTTATTCAGGTTAAATAGCTAGGGCCTTTGGTAATTCAAAGAATGTGTGGTTCAGATATACAAAGCATTTAGTCTTTCATATAAACCTCAAATTAAGAGAAATCAGGTCCAAAGCTCTAGGGAAACTGTGGCAATAGTAGCATTTGTAGGCTCGGGTCTACAGGGCACTTTGTATATCTGAAAATAATTTCTTATATTGTTTTCAATTTAATAGCCTTTTTCTACTTGATTATTCAATGTTTTTCTACTTGTTTTTTCAAGATAATGAATAATATATCTGACAAAACCTAAAAACCATGGCTGAGGGGATTGTGTTGTTAGGATATGAACAGATAATACAATCAATTTAATAAAATAAAAATTAAAATCGATGAGCATATACTAATAAAGTAATGATTAAATAAAATTCTTCATTATAGCAGAATATCAACTGATAAATGAAAAGAAGGAATTAGAAAGTCACCACTTGGCAACTATCATAGTAATCATTGGTTCATGCAAAAATCATCAATGGATACTAAAACTAGAAGCTGAAAAACCTCAAGAAAAACAACATATTTATATAGTCTCAACATATATCCCCACAAGATTCTTATTAACCACAATAGTAATTTTACAGTGGAGAAATCTGACAGACACCACTTTAACCAAATGATCAAAGTTAATACCACTAGTAATGGGACAAAATGACATTATGAAATTCCTAATATAATGTACTAAGAAGGACACAAAATCACATATGAGGTATTACTGTCAAAAATCCATAATCTGAACCAAGTCATCAGGAAACATCAGAAAAGTCTAAATTTGAGGGATAGCCTACAAAATAACTCTCCTATACTCTTTGAAAATGTCAAGGCCATGAAAGACAAAGAAAAATTGAAGAATTGTTCCAGATAAAAGAGCCTAAAGACACATGATATCTAAAAGTTATGCATGATTCTGGATTGGATCCCAGATTAGAAGAAGAGAATGTTTTTTCCTTTTGGCTATAAAGAACATTATTAGAAAAATTGGCAAAATGTAATTTGAATAAGATTACATAATAGCATTATGGCAAGGTTCATTTCCTGATTTTGATAATTGTACTGTGGTTAGGTAAGAATATATATATATTTTTCTTTTGTTCCTTTTTTTTGTTTTTTAAAAAAAAGGATATAAAAATTTGAAGTATTAAAGGGTAAAAGGCATCATGTCTGCAATTTACTCATAAGCAGTTCAGGAAAATACGTATATTAATATGTAGAGAGAAATGATAAAGCAAATGTGGCAAAATGCTAACACTTGGGGGAATTTGGGTGAAAGATATACAGGAACTGTTTGTACCATTCTTGTAGCTTTTCTGAAGTTTGAAATCACTTCAAAATAAAAAAAATTAAAGAAGCTTTTTTCAACAGTCCCTTCTTTATGAAGCAATGCATGACCATTCTATTTTTTTCTGCACTGAGGCACTAGGAAATACTTTATCACAGGATTCTCATTGCATATTGTATTTACTACATATCTTACAGTAATTATACTTTTTTATATACATGTCTGTTTTCTTAACTAGATTAACAGCTCTTTGAGAAAGGAAAACATGTTTTAAGTCAAGGCCCAACAATACCGTGCACACAGCGGTCACATAGAAAATTTCTGATGAATGAGTTTCTAAATGCTTGATTTTAATCAGTCTAGAATACATAGATTGCCAAAGAAGATGGGCTGTAGAGATATATACATATTCTATTCTATATATATAGAATATATATGGTATTCTAGAGTTTGAAATACAATTTCAAACCCTATACTGGTCATTAATTTCAATGTTCTTTTTATTAGAACTGCCCCCCTTTTAAAGACAACTGCAGACATTTGTTAACAATGAAGTGAAAACTAGGTATTCCTCTCTCTTCTCTACCTTTTTGTTAAAAAGTAGTGAGTCACTGTAGTAGGGAAAAGAAAAAGGAGAGTAAAAAATATGATAATTATCACTTTTAGCTAAGGTCAAATAATCAGGGAAATGGAAAGTTAGCTTTGTTCAATGCATGTACTACTTAGCTTGAAGATTAAATGATAACACTGTAAGCAACACTGTAAATAAATCCTTATAGGTTCTTTTTGAGATCTAGAAGTTTATCTACAGAAAAATTATAAGTCCAAAAGGAGGAAAAAGTAATTCATTTCCCATGGTCAGGTATGAACTATCTTGGCAGCTGTCTTCCTTTGGCTTTTATTTTAAATTTGTCACATCAGGTAAGTTAAATATAGAAAACTAAAAGTAAATAGGTAAAAGAACTGACAGAACAGTGTAAAAAGAGATGAAGTGAAAAAAATGGTATTAGAAGATATAATGATTAAAGAGAACAGTTAAAGTAACACTAAAAAAGGATAAAATTATTTAAAAAAAACTTTAAGTGTAGGAATCAAGTGCCAATATTCCTAACAAAGGAAGCAAAGCCTTTTGAGTTGAGGTGGTTTCAGATGATCAACAGTAGTTTTTCATGACTGTGTTTATAGGGCTGGATTTCACAACGAGGTATTCTTAAGGATGAGGGCTCTTGAGGAAGCTCTCAAATCGGGATCCCTGGGTTCTTGCCCTTACTAGCAGTGCTAGTGCTTTAAATACATTAAGAATTGTGGGTACTGGTTATAGCCATTAAGGCAAAAGACCAGCTTTCAGACACAATCTTCCCCTTTTCTGCCCCCATCTTTCTTCAGATCTTTCTCTTTGCTTACACTATTGGTAATTACCTTTTGCTTTGCTGTTATGCTGGTTCAGGAATATAAACCTCAGAGCTTGGTTTATATTTCCTTGGTTCATTCCTGTCCTACTATCTGATTTCTGGCTTGGTGCACTTTGGGTCTCTGAACTCTAGCTGCCTTTGTTAGGCTGCTAGGACCCCCCTTTTAATCTTCAGTAGTCAAAAAAGCTGACTGAGAATTCTCTTATTCCCCAAAGAGGCTGTCAAGATTCAGTTTCAGACATACATATATATCACGGTCTTTAGGCAAGTAGTAGATGTTAATTTGTATGGCTGAGAAAGGAAATCTTAGAACAGGTGATCATAGAGAATGAAGCAAATGTGAAGACTGAGTTAGTGTCATTGGTGAAAACAAATCTAGGTTTTAAGGTATTTTGCACAATATGTAGATAAAAACTATGTGGTTTACTCTATATTTATTGGCCACTTGATATGATCTAGGTCTTTCCATAGGCCTAAAAAGTAGGGTTAATTCACTACTAATTCTGCTGATATAAATGCCGTACATTAAGAAAAAGTATGAATCATAGTATGGCTGTAACTGTAGAAATAAAGTACAATCCAAGGTATATACTGGAAGAAAATAATTATATGTGTTAGTAGTTGTTATGTTTAAGTAGTAGGATGAAAGTGATTTTTTTCCCTACTTTTATTATTCAGATTCTTTTTTTTTTAAATTTTATTTATTTATTTATGTTTGGCTGCGTGGGCTTTCTCTAGTTGCGGCGAATGGGGGCCACTCTTCATAGCGGTGCGCAGGCCTCTCAGTGTCGCGGCCTCTCTTGTTGCAGATCACAAGCTCCAGACGCGCAGGCTCAGTAGTTGTGGCTCACGGGCCTAGTTGCTCCGCTGCATGCGGGATCTTCCCAGACCAGGGCTCGAACCTGTGTTCCCTGCATTGGCAGGCAGACTCTCAACCACTGCGCCACCAGGGAAGCCCTTATTATTCAGATTGTTGACTGATTCTACAATACTCAAAAATATTTAATAACTGCTTTTTAATTTGAAATTATTATTTTCTTAGTCAAACCTAGTCAATATCTTCCAAACTCATGGTCCAAATTCTAGGGTTATAGGGAAATTTTTCAACAGCATCTGATTTAATTGCACTTTTAACTATTAAAAGTTTCCTACTGTTCTAAGGATAAAGTTCAGGCTGCCTAGAGTAATGTGTTAGGCCTTTCATGATCTGTTCTTTCTCTTCAATTTCGTCTCTCTTTGCTCTTACACATACCCTTCTTCTAGCTATAGCAAACAATAATTTCTAGTACACAGCATGATTTTGTCACACATCTGTATCAACTCTCCTTCTTCTTGCAGTCCAACTAGCAAATACTTGCTTATTTTTTAAGACTATGAAAATAAGGTATGGATTATATCAATATATGGTATTCTAATTCTTATGTTGCTCAAGTTAGAAATTGGGGGTCATTCTTGACTTCCTTAACTTCCACATCCAGTTTCTAATCCTGTCAATTGTGATTCCTTAATATTTCAAAAATCCTGCTTTATTTTTCTATTACTATTGCTTCAGCTTTCATTCAAGCTCTCATCAGATTCCTGGTTCTGAGCTCACCCTGACTCAATTCATTCTCCACATAGTAGTAGACATTATTTCAAAAGCTCAAATTTGATCTTGTCATTTCCATGTTTAAATTCCTTTATTGGTCTTTACAATAAGGTCCAAACCCATTAGGATGGCAATTAGGATGTCTGTCTGCAAAAATTATATGGCCAATTGGAGGTCATCATCTGGTAACTTCTTCAGCCTCTTTTTTCCCTCATTCCCTCCTTTCTCCTCCTCAAACCATACCTCCTCCTCTATCTGCATGTCAAACTGCCTGGACCATGGTAACCTCTCCATAAATGTTAAACACTTGCGTTAATATTATTTTTTATAGAGCCATCGACTGAGATAAATAGCCTTAAATTCAGGTAGTGAGAACAGTTTGAATAAGGCCGCTCCATCTGTTCCTTCTCATCACTGTCACTCTTCTCTACCCTGCTCTGTGCCTTCAAGGAGCTAGTGTTTATGAATAGGACCAATGGTTTCCGTGTCCCTGTGGCTTCTGCTTGAGTTCAGCCAATGGGAAGTATTGCAGGAGAGTGGTGAGCAGGAGAAGAGTACAGAACTAAGGTATTTCTTCCCCTTGGCCTCCTGTTAGTGGGAGCTGAGACCAGAACAGTAACTAAAACCAGGCTGTGGAGGCCTCTGAATGCTAGGCTTTGAACTTTATCATGTAAGCCGATGGAAAACCGTTTACATAATTTTATCATGTAAGCCAACATTTTAACGTTTTTAAGCATGGGTGTGATGCCCATAAATATTTCTTGTAGAAAACAAATTCTACCACAGAGAGGTTAAAAGATTAGCTCAAAGTCAAATGTCTTAATAGACAGTAGGTCAAGATGAAAAGACCAAATCTCCAGCTTTTGTCTGGTGTGCTTCCTCCTATCTTACACTAGGGGAACTTTCTTTGTCAACTTCATTTACTAAATATAAATTGAATACTCTCTCTATATAAGGCTGTTTATTAAGCATTAGGGAGTGAGGTTAAGGTAAATTAGATGGGATTCCAGTTTCCATAATCTCATGGAACACACAAATCAGGCTGTGTTTTAAGTAAAAAAAAAAAAAAAAAAAACCTGTAAATACTTATGTTTTAATGTAAAAGCAAAATACTATGTATGATAACACAGAAAAGGGAATAACTAATTCTGATGGAACAACCTGCAAAACTTCATAGAGGTGGTAACAATTGCTTTGATCTTTAAACAATAAGAAAAAGGAAGGAACATTTGAAACAGAATGAACAAAAAAAGAGAGAGAGAATTCTCATTTTAGAGAATGAGAAATTGCATAATGAGGTTAGAGGTTGGATGGAGAGGATGAAATATAAGACATAAACTGGTCAATTCAGTTAGGACAAATTTTGAAGATGCTTATAGTACTGTGGAAAATAGAGAACTATTCAAGACTTTTTATAGTGAAGTGGTACATAAAAATGTAATTCTTGACTAATGGTAGATTGTAAGGAAGAGAGACTATAGACAGGCAGAGCAGTTAGTATGCTACTGCAATCCTAAAGCTAAAAGACAATGAAGGCCAGAATACAACAGAAATTGGATAAAGGATATTTAGAAGAGCCATAACAAAGGGTTCTATGAGTGATTGTGCTTTGGGAAGGAGAAGGTAAATATTATAGTGAAATTTCAAGTTTGGTTATTAGGGTGGGTGAGAATATCATTAACTAAGAGAGCAATATAGAAACAATTTGGATGGAAGGGTACTAAATTTGGTTACTGATGAGGGAAATGTGAGATGTCAGTAGGACATCAAGGGGTGATTCCAGTATGCAACAACAAGGAGTATCTGGAGTTTGGGAGAGAAGGTAGGCCTATATTTAAGCATCAGTAGTATACACCTAGTAAATCCAATAATACACACTTTTTTTTTTACACTCTTAACAATTTATAAGTGTACAGTATAGTCTTATTAGCTGTATGCACATTGTGTACAACAGACCTCTAGAACATTTTCATCTTGTGTGACTGGAACTCCGTACTTATGGAACAATGATGCCCCATATTTCCTCCTTCCTCCAGCCCCTGGCAACCACCATTCTACTTTGTTTATATGAGTTGATTACTTTAGATATCTCAGATAAGTCTAATCATGCAGTATTTGCCTTTTTGTGACTGGCTTATTTCATTTAGCATAATGACTCAAGGTTCACTCGTGTGGTAGCATATGACAGATTTCCTTGTCTTTAAATGCTAAATAATATTCCATTGTATGTATATATTCATTCCTCTGTTGATGAACATTTAGGTTGCTTCCACATCCTGTCTATTGTGAATAATGCTGCAATGAACACAGATGTGCAAATATCTCTTTGAGATCTTGTTTTTTAAAAAAAATTTATTTATTTATTTTGGGCTGCACTGGGTCTTCATTGCTGCATGTGGGTTTTCTCTAGTTGCGGTGAGCGGGGGCTACTCTTTGTTGAGGTGCGCAGGCTTCTTACTGCTGTGGCTTCCCTTGTTGCAGAGCACGGGCTCCAGGCATGTGGGCTTCAGTAGTTGTGGCATGCGGCCTCAGTAGTTGTGGCTTGCGGCCTCAGTAGTTGTGGCTTGCTGGCTCTAGAGCGCAGGCTCAGTAGTTGTGGTGCATTGGCTTCATTGCTTCGTGGCATGTGGGCTCTTCCCGGACCAGGGCTTGAACCCATGTTCCCTGATTAGCAGGCGGATTCATAACCACTGTGCCACCAGGGAAGCCCCAAGATCTTGTTTTTAATTCTTTTTGATTATTTATTTGGAAGTGAGACTGCTAGATCATATGGTAGTTTTAATGTTAACTTTTTGAGGAACTTCTTTACAGTTTTCCATAGTAGCTGCACCATTTTACAATCTCACCAGCAGTACACAAGTGTTCTGATTTCTCCACATCCTCACCAACACTTGTATTTCTGTTGTTTTGATAGTGGTCATCCTAATAGGTGTGGTTTTGATTTGCATTTTCCTTATAATTAGTGATGTTGAGCATCTTTTCACATGCTTGTATATCTTCCTCGGAGAAAGGTCTCTTCAAGTCCTTTGCCCATTTTTTTAAACAATTTTTATTGTCGTTGTTACTGAGTTGCAGGAATTCTTTCTGTATTCTGGAAATTAACTCCTTATCTGATATATGGTGTGCAACTATTTTGTTCCATACTATAGGTTGCCTTTTCATTCTACTGATTGTGTCCTTTGCTGTGTAGAAGTTTGAAAGATGTAGTGCCATTTGTCTATTTTTGCTTTTGTTGCCAGTGCTTTTGTGTTATATCCAGGAAATCATTACCCATTCCAGTCTTGAGGCTTTCCCCTTATGTTTTCTTCTAGGAGTTTTATAGTTTCAGGTCTTACCTTCAGGTCTTTGAGACATTTTGTGTTAATTTTTGTATATGGTATAAGATAAGGGTCAATCTTCATTCTTTTGCATCAAGTTTTCCCAACATCATTTGTTGAAGAGATTGCCCTTTTCCCATTGTGTAGTTTTGGCACTTTTGTCAAAAATCATTTGACCATATATGCAAGGGTTTGGTTTGTTCTTTTTTTCTAGTCCCTTAATTTGTCCAGTTAGGTTACTGACTTGAGACTTTTCTTCTTCTTTAATGTAGGTTTTACTGCTATAAACTTTCCTGTTATTACTCCTTTTCCTGCATCCCATAAGTTTTGGTGTTTCGTTTTCATTTTCATTAGTCTCAAGATATTTTCTAATTTCCTTGTGATTTCTTCTTTGACTCATTGGTTGCTCAAGAGTTTAACTTTCACAAATTTGTGAATTTTCAAACTTTCCTATTAGTTGGAAGATTTTGAGCTTCTTGAATTTCAAATTCCATTTCTTTCCTCAGCTTTGGGAAGTTTTCAGCCATTATTTTGTCATATAAGCTCTACGTCCCTTTCTCTCTCTTCTCTCCTTCTGAGACTCCCATGATACATATATTAATCTGCTTGATGTAGTCCTATAAATCCCTTAGGCTTTCTTCACTTGTCTTCATTTTTTCCTTTTTGCCCTTCTGAATTGATAATTTCGAATGATCTTTCTTCAATTTCTTTCTTCTGCCTGATTAAGTCTGCTATTGAATGCCTCTAGTGAATGTTTCAATCTAGTTATTGTATCCTTCAGTTCCAGCATTTCTATTCAGTTCTTTATTTAATTTCTATGTCTTTGTTGATACTTTCATTTTGTTCATGAATTGTTTTCCTGATTTTGCACAGTTTTCTATCTGTGTTCTCCTGTAGATCATTTAGCGTCAAGAAAATTACCTTGAATTCCTTGTCAGGAAATTTATAGATCTCTGTGCCTTTGAGGTTGGTTTCTGGAGATTTAGTTTGTTCATTTGATTGGGTCATGTTTCCCTGTTTCTTCACATGCCTTGTGAATTTTCTTTTTTTTTTTTTTGGCTGAGTTTTATGCATTTGAAAAACTAGCCACATCTCCTAGTCTTTATGGACTGGCTTTGTACAAGTGAAGACTTTCACCAGTCAGCCTGTCTAGAGATTCTGCAGGCCTCTGAAACCTTTTTCTGGGTGATGTGACTTCTCTTGGCTGTGCATGTAACTTTCTAATCAGAGGTTTGCCAGTTTCTTTTCAGAAGTCCATAATCTCTTATTCCTTCTGGTGTCTGCCTGCAGTGTTGCAGGTTCTCTGGTGCTGCATTAGCAAACCAATCTACTCTTTTATTCTTAGGCATTGAAAGTATGCTGGCTCAAATGTCCTGAGTCAGGTAGACAGAAACCTCCCCGCCCACAAAAAAAAAAAAAAAAAAAAAAAGCCGGACACATGCTCTACTCTTCTCCCTTCTGCCCAATGGAGAAACTGTGAGTTGGGTGCTTTCTCCCCATCAAACTGAGCCATGCTGGCCTCTGCACCATTTCAGGCTCTGTGGTGTCAGTGCAAGCTGCTTCTGCTCTCCCTTGCTTTTAGTGGCCCCCATGTACCCAAACTATGTCGATTCCATTAGCATTGCATCAAGCAAGACAGAAACGAGTTCCTTGGGCAGCCTTGTGAAAAGCTGGAATGTTGGGTGCACATTCTATTCTTTTCTCTCCTTGTCCCTCCAGTGACAAGACTACAAGCCAGGTGCTCTCCGCTGATCATGGTGAGCTGTGTTGGCTTGGGGGAGGAGAGATCACAGGTAAAGTGAAAAGACTCTTCTTACCCATTTTAATGCAGCTGTTCTTGGCTTGTTCTTGGCTTTGCCCACACCTGGGTACTGCAACATCTTAAGTGGTTTCTGAAGTTCTCATAAGATATTTTGGTCCATATATTGTTAAGTTGGTGTCTGTAGGGGAAAGAAGGGTAGGACTTCCTATTCTGCAATCTATTAACTTAATGTTTTTAGCTATACCAGATACAATACTGAAAATGAGGAGGCTAAAAAGATTGACTAAAAGTAATAAATGAGTCACGATTTTTCATATAAATTAAAAATGTGATAAGCTAGGAAAACAAGACAAGTGAGATCAAATTTAAATTGAAGGTAAATACTCCTTATGGAATTATTAAGTTTTACAAATAAAAAAAATATTTGAAAACTTGGTATATAAACTATATGAGGATATATGAAAGAAACAGTTGATTTATTCTGCTAAGCAGCTGTTGTTTGACCCAGTAAGTGCCAATTAAGGGAGTAAGGAATTAGTTTGCAGGAGAGAACTAGGAAATTTCTTCTAAAAATAAGAGCTATAAGAAATGAGCATACTTCTTCAAGAACTATTTCATAATTCTCTTTTCTGAGGAATATGAAGAAAAAAGAAAACTTCATGTTTTTTATGGCAAGGTGCAAGAAAATTAACTAGAAGATTTATCCATAAAGAATAGATTGAATGGCATAAGACTAAAACCAAAAAGTAATGATACACTCCAGGTAAGAGGCAGTAATAGGTCCTAAATCTGGGTGATAGTAGTGAGAATGAGTGAAGGAATAAGGGCCAGAATAAAAACACAAAATAATTTAAGGAGAAGGAGCAGTTAAGAAAAATAGTGTCGGTAACAAAGAGGTTAGCATTTCTGCTAATGTCTATTGTTTTCCTTCTCTGCTCCCATTCTGAATTCTTACTCTGGATGTTCTGCTGTCCCTTGCCTGCTCTGCTTGCCCAAGGTCTTCCTCTAATTTATTTACTCACTTACCCATTCAACCCATTTATTGAGAAACAGTAATTGTGCTAGATCCTGAGAATAGTACTGGTGAACAAGACAGATAAGGTAAGGGACTATAGGGCACAAGAGAAAAACATAGGAGGGGCACTTTGCTCAGATTTGAGAGGTGCCCCTTGAGGAAATATAAAATAAGTAGAAGTTTTCCAGGGAAAGAGAAGGGACAACATTTTGGAAAAGAGGGAACCTTTTGCAAATTGAAAGTGTCGTATGGCTGGAGCACTGAATTCAAGGGAGTGGTAAAGGTAAAACTAGAGGTAGGCAGAAGCTAGACTATAAGCAATTTCAAGGATTTGGGACTTTAAGAACAAGAATAAACTATTAAAGAATGAAAGTCATTAAAAGAGTATGACAGGTTTAGATTTGCATTTTAGAAAGATAATAATGGTTGCAGGAAGAGGAACAAAAGATAAACACTGGAAAGATTTTTGGTTTGTACAACTAGGTAGATAGTGATGTCATTCCTTGAGATGTGAGGAAGAACAGGTTAGGATTATAAATTTAGTTTTGGTCATGCCGAGTAGGAGATAACTGTGGAATATCCAAGAAGAGATCTACAATAGATAATTGGAAATAAGTCTGAAGTTTAGGGAAATATATAGGTTTACTGAAGCTTTGTGAGTAGATGACCTTGCACATGCAGAATACAGAGTGTGAATGCAAGGTCTAAGAGAGAACTCTGAATAACACTGGTATTTAATGACTGGGTCTAAAGTAGGAGCCTTCAGAGAAGCTGGAAAAAAAGGAAACAGATATTTTAAAAGGAGAGGACAGAGCCGCATAGCACTGGGAGATCAGCTTGGTGCTTTGTGACCACCTAGAGGGGTGGGATAGGGAGGGTAGGAGGGAGATGCAAGAGGGAGGAGATAATAGGGATATATGTATATGTATAGCTGATTCATTTTGTTATAAAGCAGACACTAACACACCATTGTAAAGCAGTTATACTCCAATAAACATGTTAAAAAAATAAATAAAAAGAGAGGACAATGCCAAGGAAGATAATTGTTTCAAGGAGGGGGTGATTAGAAGAGTTGCCCAACCTTGACCTACCTACCTTTAGGCTTTCCCTTTCTCTTATACCCTAATAATAGTACTGTATGCACCCATTTTCTTAAAACTCAACACTTAGAGGTCGCAGCCAGATTATCTGATAAATTTACCTGAATTAATGGATTCTAAAGGCTTGATTTGTTACCCCATTCAATGAACAGATTATCACTGAAGTAGTAGTTTTTTTTTGAAACAATGCCTTCACTCTAAAGAATAATTATTAAAATAATAACAGTAATATCAGCAGTACTACTAGTAATAATAACAATAAGTAGCAGCTAACATTTATTGAGTGACTACTGTTTACCAAACATTTCACAGTTCAATCCTCATAATAACCTTTAAGGTAGATACTCTTATTATCATTTTACAGATGAAAAAATGAAGGCTAGTAAGTAGAGAAACCAAGATTCAGGTAGTTGAATACTAGAGTGTGTTTTCCTGTATAAAATGAGCCAGTGAGGACAGGTGTTTGAGATCCACAGATTTTTCATTGTATCTCAAAATATATAAAAAAAGGCACCCACTTGCTCTGCTTATGTATGTGCCTGAATTTGAGCAGCACATCAATTTAGAGAGTTCAGGCTTGTTAAATCATAAATCTTGCTTATTGAAAGTGTTTCATTACTTTCTTAAGTTAGAATTAACATTTGGGACTTATAATACTTTAAATACTAAGGGGTTTTAATGGACTAGATCTGTCATTACAGGAAATGTTTATCAAACCTGATGGTAATAGGATGATGGACAGGTTTCATACAAATATTTAAGATCACTATCATTAAGGCGATGATGGCATCATTAAAAAGATGATCCATTACGTGTGAATATTATGTATGTAATATCCATACATAAATGTAGTATCACATTTATGTATGGATATTAAAAGTATGTGAACAGAAGGAGATATAAGTAAGGTTATAGATAGAAAATAATTAATTATAAAATAAAACAGAAGTAAATCTAACTCCTGAAACCTTTGCCTGAAGTATTAAGGTCACTGAGAGGAACCCTAAAAAATCATAAAATTCAGTTGATTAGAATAAGACTAGCAAACTTTTGTGCATAAAGTAGAAAAAGCAAAGCCTCACAGAAAGTTAGGAGCTGCAGATAAACTAACATATCTTAAAATTTTCATTTAATAGTTATGGTAAGAATTCTAATGAATGACATTTATCTCATCTGCATCCCACTGAACCCTGTTTTATCATATAATGAGTGTCTCCAAATAAACAGTAATGTCTTCAAGTAAATGTGTCTGTAAGATAAAATTACTTTGAAATTAAAAGCCAATTTGAAACCTGGGATGAATGTGCTAGTCTTTGAGAACTGCCAAAACAATTTGGAAGAAAAGAGTAGCTTGAAAAGAAGGACAATGCTGAGTCAGTTTCAAAATAGAGCCATGGGAAATCCTTTACTTCAGTAGTGACTCGACAGAATCATTATTCCAGTTTTTTCCTACTGAAGTAATAAAATGTCTTAATTCATTTAAAGAAGAAAGTCAGAGGAGACCTTCAAGATGGTGGAGGAGTAAGACATGGAGATCACCTTCCTCTCCACAAATATATCAGAAATACATCTACATGTGGAACAACTCCTACAGAACACCTACTGAATGCTGGCAGAAGACCTCAGACTTCCCAAAGGCAAGAAACTCCCCACGTACTTGGGTAGGGCAAAAGAAAAAAAAAAAACAGAGAAAAAGAATAGGGATGGGACCTGCACCACTGGGAGGGAGCTGTGAAGGAGGAAGAGTTCCCACACACTAGGAAGCCCCTTCACTGGCGGAGATGGGAGGCGGGCGGGGGTGGGGTGGAGAAGCTTCGGAGCCACGGAGGAGAGCGCAGCAACAGGGGTGCAGAGGGCAAAGCGGAGAGATTCCCGCATGGAGCATCGGTGCCGAACAGCACTCACCAGCCTGAGAGGCTTGTCTGCTCACCCGCCAGGGAGGGTGGGGGCTGGGAGCTGAGGCTCAGGCTTCGGAGATCAGATCCCAGGGAGAGGACTGGGGTTGGCTGTGTGAACACGGCCCGAAGGGGGCTACTGTGCCACAGCTAGCTGGGAGGGAATCCAGGAGAAAGCCTGGATCTGCCTAAGAGGCAAGAGACCATTGTTTCCAGGTGTGCGAGGGGAGGGGATTCAGAGCACCGCCTAAACGAGCTCCAGCGACAGCAGCGAGCCGCGGCTATCAGCGCAGACACCAAAAACTGGGCATGAGGTGCTAGGGTTGCTACTGCAGCCACCAAGAAGCCTCTGTGCAAGCACAGGTCACTATCCACACCTCCCTTCCAGGGAGCCTGTGCAGCCCGCCACTGCCAGGGTCCCGTGATCCAGGGACAACTTCCCCGGGAGAACACACGGCATGCCTCACGCTGACCTCTGCCGTTGCAGGCTCGCCCTGCATTCCGTACCCCTCCCTCTCCCCAGCCTGAGCGAGCCAGAGACCCCTAATCAGCTGCTCCTTCAACCCCATCCTGTCTGGCCAGGAACGCATTGCCCTCAGGCGACCTACAAGCAGAGGCGGGGCCAATCCAAAGCTGAACCCCAGGTGCTGTGCGAACAAAGAGGAGACAGGGAAATCTCTCCCAGCGCCCTCAGGAGCAGTGGAGTAAATCTCCACAGTCAAGTTGATGTACCTTGCATCTGTGGAAAACATGAATGGACAAGGAATCATCCCAAAATTGAGGTGGTGGACTTTGGGAGCAACTGAAGGCTTGGGGTTTGCTGAATGTGACTGACTGGTTTCTGGTTTTATTTTTATCTTAGTTTAGTATTTAGAGTTTATTATCATTGGTAGATTTGTTTATTGATTTGATTGTTCTTTTTTTTTTTACATATATATATATTTTTTTCCTTTTTCTCTTTTTGTGAGTGTGTATATGTATGCTTCCTTGTGTGATTTTGTCTGTATAGTTTTGCTTTTACCATTTGTCCTAGGGTTCTGTCTGTCCATTATTTTATTTTTTTAAATATAATTTTAGCACTTGTTATCATTGGTGGATTTGTTTTTTGGTTCGGTTGCTTTCTTCTTTCTTTTTTTTTATTACTTAATTTTTTAAAAACAATTAAAAATTTTTTTTATTTTAATAACTTTATTTCTTTTTATTTCCCTTTTTTCTTTCTTTCTTTCTTTTTTTCTCCCTTTTCTTCTGAACCATGTGGCTGACAGGGTCGTGGGGCTCCGGCCAGGTGTCAGGCCTGTGCCTCTGAGGTGGGAGAGCCGAGTTCAGGACACCGAACCACCAGAGACCTCCCAGCTCCATGTAATATCAAAAGGCAAAAGCTCTCCCAGAGATCTCCATCTCAATGCTAAGACCCAGCTCCACTCAACAACAAGCAAACTACAGTGCTGGACATCCTATGCCAAACAACTAGCAAGACAGGAACACAACCCCACCCATTAGCAGAGAGGCTGCCTAAGATCATAGTAAGGTCACAGACACCACAAAACACACCACCGGATGCGGTCCTTCCCACCAGAAAGACAAGACCCAGCCTCATCCAACGGAACACAGGCACTAGTCCCCTCCACCAGGAAGCCTACACAACACACTGAACCAACCTTAGCTACTGGGGCAGACACCAAAAACAATGGGAACTATGAACCTGCTGCCTCCAAAAAGAAGACCCCAAACACAGTAAGTTAAGCAAAATGAGAAGACAGAGAAACACAGCAGATATAGGAGCAAGGTAAAAACCCACCAGACCAAACAAACGAAGAGGAAATAGGCAGTCTACCTGAAAAAAATTCAGAGTAATGATAGTAAAGATGATCCAAAATCTTGGAAATCGAATGGAGAAAATACAAGGACCTAGAAGAACTAAAGAACAAACAAACAGTGATGAACAACAAAATAAGTGAAATTTAAAAATCTCTAGAAGGAATCAGTAGCAGAATAACTGAGGCAGAAGAACGGATAAGTGACCTGGAAGATAAAATAGTGGAAAAAACTACTTCAGTGCAGAATAAAGAAAAAAGAATGAAAAGAATTGAGGACAGTCTTAGAGACCTCTGGGACAATATTAAATGCACCAACATTTGAATTATAGGGGTCCCAGAAGAAGAAGAGAAAAAGAAAGGGACTGAGAAAATATTTGAAGAGATTATAGTTGAAAACTTCTCTAATATGGTAAAGGAAATAGTCAATCAAGTCCAGGAAGCACAGAAAGTCCCACACAAGAAAAATCCAAGGAGAAATATGCCAAGACACATATTAATCAAACTATGGAAAATTAAATACAAAGGAAAAATATTAAAAGCAGCAAGGGAAAAACAACGAATAACATACAAGGGAATCACCATAAGGTTAAGAGGTGATCTTTCAGCAGAAACTCTGCAAGCCAGAAGGAAGTGGCAGGGCATATTTAAAGTGATGAAAGGGATAAACCTACAACCAAGATTACTCTACCAGGAAGGATCTCATTCAGATTCGACGGAGAAATTAAAACCTTTACAGACACGCAAAAGCTAAGAGAATTCAGCACCACCAAACCAACTGTACAAAAAATGCTAAAGGAACTTCTCTAGGCAGGAAACACAAGAGAAGGAAAAGACCTACAGTAACAAAACTAAAACAACTAAGAAAATGGTAATAGGAACATACATTATCGATAATTACTCTAAATGTAAATGGATTAAATGCTCCCACCAAAAGACACAGACTGGCGGAATGGATACAAAAACAAGAGGCATATATATGCTGTCTACAAGAGACCCACTTCAGACCGAGGGACACATACAGACTGAAAGTGAGGGTATGGAAAAAGATATTCCATGCAAAGGAAAATCAAAAGAAAGCTGGAGTAGCAATTCTCATATCAGAGTTAACAGACTTCAAAATAAAGACTGTTAAAAGAGCCAAAGAAGGACACTACATAATGATCAAGGGATCAATCCAAGAAGAAGATATAACAACTGTAAATATGCACCCAACATAGGAGCACCTCAATACGTAAGGCAAATGCCAACAGGCATAAAAGGGGAAATCGACAGTAACACAATCATAGTATGGGACTTTAACACCCCACTATCACCACTGTACAGACCATCCAAAATGAAAATAAATAAGAAACACAAGCTTTAAATGATACATTAAACAAGATGGACTTAATTGATACTTATAGGACATTCCGATCCAAAAACAACAGAATACACTATCTTCTCAAGTGCTCATGGAACATTCTCCAGGATAGATCATATCTTGGGTCACAAACCAAGCCTTGGTAAATTTAAGAAAGTTGAAATTGTATCAAGTATCTTTTCTGACCAAAATGGAATGAGACTAGATATCAATTACAGGAAAAAAAATCTGTAAAAAATACAAACACATGGAGGCTAAACAATACACTACTTAATAACCAAGAGATCACTGAAGAAATCAAACAGGAAATCAAAAAATACCTAGAAACAAATGACAATGAAAACATGATGATCCAAAACCTATGGGATGTAGCAAAAGCAGTTCTAAGAGGGAAGTTTACAGCAACACAATCCTACCTCAAGAAACAACAAACCTCTCAAATAAATAACCTAACCTTACACCTAAAGCAATTGGAGAAAAAAGAACAAAAGAATCCCAAAGTTAGCAGAAGGAAAGAGATCATAAAGATCAAACCAGAAATAAATGAAAAAGAAATGAAGGAAATGATAGCAAAGATCAATAAAATTAAAAGCTGGTTCTTTGAGAAGATAAACAAAATTGATAAACTGTTAGCCAGACTCATCAAGAAAAAAAGGAGGAAGACTCGAGTCAATAGAATTAGAAATGAAAAAGGAGAAGTAACAACAGACACTGCAGAAATACAAAGGATCATGAAAGATTACTACAAGCAACTATATGCCAATAAAATGGACAATCTAGAAGAGATGGACAAATGCTTACAAAAGCACAACCTTCTGAGACTGAACCAGGAAGAAATAGAAAATATAAACAGACCAATCACAAGCACTGAAATTGAGACTTTGATTAAAAATCTTCCAACAAACAAAAGCCCACGACCAGATAGCTTCACAGGCAAATTCTATCAAACATTTAGAGAAGAGTTAACACCTATCCTTCTCAAACTCTTCCAAAATATAGCAGAGGGAGGAACACTCCCAAACTCATTCTATGAGGCCACCATCACCCTGATACCAAAACCAGGCAAAGATATCACAAAAAAAGAAAACTACTGGCCAGTATCACTGATGAACATAGATGCAAAAATCCTCAACAAAATACTAGCAAACAGAATCCAACAGCACATTAAAAGGATCATACAGCATGATCAAGTGGGATTTATCCCAGGAATGCAAGCATTCTTCAATATACACAAATCAATCAATCTGATACACCGTATTAACAAATTGAAGGAGAAAAACCATATGATCATCTCAATAGATGCCGAAAAATCTTTCAACAAAATTCAACTCCCATTTATGATAAAAACCGTCCAGAAAGTAGGCATAGAGGGAACTTACCTCAACATAATAAAGGCCATGTATGACAAACCCAGAGCCAACATCGTTCTCAATGGTGAAAAACTGAAACCATTTCCTCTATGACCAGGAACAAGACAAGGTTGTCCCCTATCACCAATATTATTCAATATAGTTTTGGAAGTTTTAGCCGCAGTAATCAGAGAAGAAAAAGAAATAAAAGGATTCCAAATCAGAAAAGAAGAAGTAAAGCTGTCACTGTTTGAAGATTACATGATACTATACATAGAGAATCCTAAAAATGCTACTAGAAAACTACCAGAGCTAATCAATGAACTTGGTAGAGTAGCAGGACACAAAACTAATGCACAGAAATCTCTTGCATTCCTATACACTAATGACGAAAAATCTGAAAGAGAAATTAAGGAAACACTCACATTTACCATTGCAACAAAAAGAAAAAAATACCTAGGAATAAACCTACCAAAGGAGACAAAAGACCTGTCTCTAAAAAACTATAAGATACTGATGAAAGAAATTAAAGATGATACAAACAGATGGAGAGATATACCATGTTCTTGGATTGGAAGAAACAACACTGTGAAAATGACTATACTACCCAATGTAATCTACAGATTCAATGCAATCCGTATCAAACTACCAACGGCATTTTTCACAGACTAGAACAAAAAATTTCACAATTTGTACAGAAACACAAAAGACCCCAAATAGCCAAAAGCAATCTCGAGAAAGAAAAACAGAGCTGGAGGAATTAGGCTCCCTGACTTCACAGTATACTACAAAGCCACAGTAATCAAGACAGTATGGTACTCGCACAAAAACAGAAATACAGATCAATGGAACAGGATGGAAAGCCCAGAGATAAACCCATGCACATATGGTCACCTTATTTTTGATAAAGGAGGTAAGAATATACAATGGAGAAAAGACAGCCTCTTCAGTAAGTGGTGCTGGGAAAACTGGACAGCTACATGTAAAAGAATGAAGTTAGAACACTCCCTAACACCACACATAAAAATAAACTCAAAATGAATTAAAGACCTAAATGTAAGGCCAGACACTATAAAACTCTTAGAGGAAAACAGGCAGAACACTCCATGACATAAATCACAGCAAGATCCTTTTGGACCCACCTCCTAGAGAAATGGAAATAAAATCAAAAATAAACAAATTGGACCTAATGAAGCTTAAAAGCTTTTGCACAGCAAAAGAAACCATAAACAAGACAAAAAGACAACCCTGAGAATGGGAGAAAATATTTGCAAATGAAGCAACTGACAAAGGATTAATCTCCAAAATTTAGAAGCAGCTCATGCAGCTCAATATCAAAAAAACAGACAACCCAATCCAAAAACGGGCAGAAGACCTAAACGGACATTTCTCCAAAGAACATATACAGACCGCCAACAAACACATGAGAGGATGCTGAACATCACTGATCATTAGAGAAATGCAAATCAAAACTACAATGAAATATCACCTCACACCAGTCAGAATGGCCATCATCAAAAAATCTATGAACAATAAATGCTGGAGAGGGTGTGGAGAAAAGGGAATCTTCTTGTACTGTTGCTGGGAATGTAAATTGATACAGCCACTATGGAGAACAGTATGGCAGTTCCTTAAAAAACTAAAAATAGAACTGCCATATGACCCAGCAATCCCACTTCTGGGCATATACCCTGAGAAAATCATAATTAAAAAAGAGTCAGGTACCACAACTTTCATTGCAGCTCTATTTACAATAGCCAGGACATGGAAGCAACCTTAGTGTCCATTGACAGATCAATGGATAAAGATGTGGCACATATATACAATGGAATATTACTCAGCCAGAAAAAGAAACGAAATTGAGTTATTTGTAGTGAGGTGGATGGACGCAGAGTCTCTCATACAGAGTGAAGTAGTCAGAAAAACAAATACTGTATGCTAACACATATATATGGAATCTAAAAAAAAAAAAAAAAGTGGTCCTGAAGAACCTAGGGGCAAGATGGGAATAAAGACGCAGACCTACTAGAGAATGGACTCGAGGACATGGGGAGGGGGAAGGGTAAGCTGGGAGAAAGTGGGAGAGTGGTAGTGTATGTATGGACATATACACACTACCAAATGTAAAATAGATAGCTAGTGGGAAGCAGTCGCATAGCACAGGAAGATCAGCTGGGTGCTTTGTGACCAGCTACAAGGGTAGGATAGGGAGGGTGGGAGGGAGGGAGACACAAGAGGGAAGAGATATGGGGATATATGTATATGTATAACTGATTCACTTTGTTATAAAGCAGAAACTAACACACCATTGTAAAGCAATTATACTCCAATAAAAATGTTAAAAAAAAAAAAAAGAAAAAAAAGATGTGGGGCCTCCCTGGTGGCGCAGTGGTTGAGAGTCCACCTGCTGATGCAGGGGACACGGGTTCGTGACCCGGTCCGGGAGGATCCCACATGCCGCGGAGCGGCTGAGCCCGTGAGCCATGGCCGCTGAGCCTGCATGTCCGGAGCCTGTGCTCCGCAACGGGAGAGACCACAACAGTGAGAGGCCCACGTACCGCAAAAAAAAAAAAAAGATGTGGCACATATATACAATGGAATATTACTCAGCCATAAAAAGAAATGAAACTGAGTTATTTGTAGTGAGGTGGATGGACCTAGAGACTGTCATACGGAGTGAAGTCAGTCAGAAATAGAAAAATAAATACTGTATGCTAACACATATATATGGAATCTAAAAAAAAAAAAAAAAAGGTTATGAAGAACCTAGGGACAGGACAGGAATAAAGATGCAGACATAGAGAATGGACTTGAGGACGTGGGGAGGGGGAAGGGTAAGCTGGGATGAAGTGAGAGAGTGGCATGGACTTATATACACTACCAGATGTAAAATAGATAGCCTTATATATACTACCAAATGTAAAATAGCTAGCTAGTGGGAAGCAGCTGCATAGCACAGGGAGATCAGCTGAGTGCTTTGTGACCACCTAGAGGGGTGGGGTAGGGAGGGTGTGAGGGAGATGCAAGAGGGAGGAGATATGGGGATATATGTATATGTATAGCTGATTCACTTTGTTATAAAGGAGAAACTAACACACCATTGTAAAGCAATTATACTCCAGTAAAGATGTTTAAAAAAAAGAAGAAAGTCAGTTCTGTCGTTGTATAACCCAAATCCCGAAGCCTCTATTTTACTTCTTTTACAGTTTGTTCAAATACTCTCCAGAAATTAGCATAGAATTTTACACACAGTTAAATGAAGAAGAATGCCTTTTCACCAAATTAGGTGCAGATAAATTATTTTGCACTCTAGGGATATTTCTGCCTAGATAAATAAAGTTGACTGCTATGTTAGAATGAGAATTGAAACATGACCTTACTATACTATTGTTTTCATAATCGTAACTTTATTAATCCAGAAACTTCTTGCCCAGGAAGATAAAACTTCAAATAACTTTATTACTCAATCTAGGAATTTTCTGAAAGAGCTAATAGCTCTTTTGCGTGTGTGTGTGTGTGTGTGTGTGTGTGTGTGTGTGTTTCTTCTTTTATGTATGTATGTATGTATGTATGTATGTATGTATGGCTGTGTTGGGTCTTCATTGCTGCATGTGGGCTTTCACTAGTTGTGGTGGTGGGGGGCTACTCTTTGTTGTGGTGCCCAGGCTTCCCATTGTGGTGGCTTCTCTTGTTGCAGAGCGTGGGCTCTAGGCACAGGGGCTTCAGTAGTTGTGGCATGCGGGCTCAGTAGTTGTGGCGCGTCGGCTTAGTTGCTCCGCGGCATGTGGGATCTTCCCGGACCAGGACTCGAACCCATGTCCCCTGCACTGGCAGACGGATTCTTAACCACTTCACTGCCAGGTAAATCCCGACCCATTAGCTCTTAAATAGACAGTATCAAAGACAGTTTAAACACCAAGACTATTTTAAGCCCTCATCCACAAATCCTTGTGTGCTGGGGGTGGGGTGGGGGTGGGGGCCCTGGGCACTGCTGTGGTACACAACCTCTTTCCAGGGAGTGAGGCATGCTGTGGGCACATGGCCCTGGTCTCCACTGCTGGCCATGAGGTGGCCTACTGCAGAACTAGCAATTGGCCTGGGCTGCCTGGCCCTAAGCCCTGCCTGGAAAAGCAGGTGGGAGGAAAAGTGGGGAGGGGTGCCTGGAGTCTGGCACAGCAGATCATATTAATCCCAAATTTGGCATTGATATGCTGGTTTCACTTTGGGGCAAGAAAATGAAAGAGATATTTGTGTGATAAAAGTTCCTCCAGAGATGAAATATACAGATTGTGTATATTGTGTATACAGATTGTGTATATACACATTGTGATTGGGAATGGAATCTCCATCAGATACTTACATGTCATGGCCTACCTAGTTCACTGTGAAATGTACAAATGCCTGAGATGTAAAAGTGAGCCTCACATTAAGATCCAAAGGAAGACAGATTGAAAGATTTAATATTGTTAAGATGGTAATAGTACCCAAAGCAATCTATGGATTCACTGTAATACCCATCAAAGTCCCAAAGATCTTTTTCTTTTCCCCAGAAATGGAAAAGCCAATCCTCAAATTCATATGAAATGGCAAGGGGCCCCAAAGAGACAAAACAATATTGAAAAATAAGAATAAGGCTGAAGGATTCTCACTGCCCGATTTTAAAACTTACTACAAATCTACAGTAATCAAAACAACGTAATATTGGCATAATGATAGACATATAGATTAATGGAATAGAGAGTTCAGAAATAAACCAATTCACCTATAGTAAGTTGATTTTTGACCAGGATGCCAAGACCATTGAATGGGGGAAAGAATAGTCTCTTTAACAAATGGCACTGGGACAACTGGATATCCATATGCAAAAGAATGACTGGATCACTACCTCACACTATATACAAAAATTAACTCAAAATGGATCAATGACCTAAATATATAAGAGCTAAAACCATACAAGTCTTAGAAGAAAACATAGGAGTAAAGTTTCATCACTTTGGATTTGGCAATGAAATCTTAGATAGGATATCAAAAGCACACACAACAAAAGAAAACATATATATATAAAACTTCATCAAAATTAAAAACTTTTGTGCATCAAAGAACATTATCAAGAAAGTGAAGAGATAACCTAGACAGTGGGAGAAAGTATTTGCAAATGATATATCTGATAAGGTCTAGTACCCAGAATATATAAAGAACTCCTACAATCAACAACAAAAAGACAAGCCACCTGAATAAAAACTGGACAAAAGACTTCAAAAGATAGTTCTCCAAAGAAGATACACAAATGGCCAAGAAGTACATGAAAAGATGCTCCACATCATTTCTCATTAGGGAAATGCAAATGAAAACCAAAATGAGATACCACTTCATTTCTACTAGAATGGTTATAATGAAAAAAACAAAAAACATAAAACAAAAAACGAAAAACAAAGTAACAAGTTTTGGCAAGGATGTGGAGAAATTGGAATCCTTGTACACTGCTGCTGAGAATGTACAATGGTTCAGCCACTGTGAAAAATAGTTTGGCAGCTCCTCACAAAGTTAAACATAGAATTAATATATGATCCAGCAATTCTACCTCCTAGGTATATACCCCAAAGAACTGAAAATAGGTACTCAAACAAATGTAGGTACAGGCATGTTCAAATCAGCACTATTCACAACAGCCAAAAGGTGGAAACACAAATGTTCATAAACTGACCAATGCATAAACAAAATGTGGTATAAATATACAGTGGAATTTTATGCAGCCATAACAAGGAATGAAATACTAACACATGCTACAACATGGATGAACCTTGAAAACATTAAGCTAAGTTAAAGAAGCTAGATAAAAATCGTCACATATTACATTCATCTGAAATTGTATGATTCCATTTATATGAAATATTCAGAATAGGCAAATCCTTAGAGGCAGAAGGCAGATTGGTGGTTGTCAGGGGCTGGGGAATGGAGAGTAACTGCTTAAAGGGTATGGTGTTTCCCTTTGGGGTGATGAAAATGTTTTGGAACTAGACAGAGGTGGTGGTTGCACGACATTATAAATTTACTAAATACCACCGAATTATTGACTTTAAATGATTAATAATTTTACATTATGTGAATTTCACCTCAATTAAAAAAATTAAAAGGAAAGACACTGATGTTTGGTTTTATGTGGACTTTGGCAGCCATGGTAATTCATTTGATGTTCTAGAAACCAGAGAAACCTACCAACTAGAGAAATTACGGATCATGTACTCATATGACATTTAGTTTAGATAGCATCTAACATTACCTAAAGATTTCATTTTTGGAATTGAAGATGACACTTCATCTCTGAGTCCAGTGGAATTTGAGTATGAATGAAGTGAAATGAACTATTTTAGTCATTTCAGATTGGGAATGACTCATTTCTCTGAAAAATATAACTCCTTATCGCTACATAGTTTGGTTAGGTTGTTATTAACATAAGCCTTACCTGTGTCCTGGGTACTCATGCTGACTGACACGTGAAGACTGTAGCTAAATGACTGAATACACCAAAAAAATCCATATGTTCAAGTCATAACTTTAACATGTTGTCTTTATTTTTGGGGATCCCTGCAGGATTTCCTGGAGTTAGCATTGGCCCTTTTGTTCAACTTGAGCTTTGCTCAGGTTGTAATTAATTTTACTTACATGCAAATCTATTCTGTAGAGTAGAAAGGCCAAAATTAAAGTAAAACCAAACAAAGCCACACACCATACACACAAAATCCTTGTCTTGCTGTATCCACCCATCTTACACTGTTACATCATGATCTTTACCCAATTCTAATCAAACTGTCACAATGAAAAACTCAACTTAAACCTAGCTTCAAAATATCATAAATACCTCAATGTTGAGCGCACACTGGCATGCTACTAATACTCTGTTAAGGTGGTATTCTCCCTGGCTACACTAACCTCATATTTGTGGGGAGTCAACATTCAACAGTCTTAGAGGCCATAAGGAGACCCAGTCAAGACTGACCCCTTCCCGCCAAAGCGCAAGATTCTTGATTTGACAACAGCAAGCTCCTCTGAGACCCCTTGACCCTCCTGCTTTGGGGAATGGGAGTGTCTCTAATCACCACAGTGAGATAAGTCTCACATTAGACTGAGCACTCATTTATTTTCTTTGAGCTCCCCAACAGCTAAATTTATTTTGTCTTGTAGGAATAAGGAACCCATCTTCTTACTAACATTACTGTTTGTCTCTGTCTATCCTTGTCATTTTCTGTTGTACCTCTATAAGGGGAAAATTCATATGGAAAAATATGGGCGTAGGCCCCAATAAGTCTATTTTGCAAACTGGCTCTGGGAATTGAGAGGTTCAGGTTTCTTCTCAAAGTGGTGTCCTTTCATTAAGCTTTGCCCTGGGTTACCCATCAACCTCTGAGAACTTCCCTTGTTCTTATTTTGTTAGTGAGAGTCTGACTGTGGAAGAGAGCTCCCCTTCAAAGCTTTTGATGCTCTGGAACTACAAATATGTCAGTTTGTAGTTGGACAGTCCACTCATTAGGTTGGGGAGTCTGATGTATGAGGTGTCCAAGCAACACCTTGGATGGACTATTCACAGGTTCTCGTTTGCGTTAGTCTAAACTTAAATCTATGCCTCTATCCAGGCCAGGATCCTACTTTTTACATGCATTTATGTTATACCCCAAATCTATGTATTTATCTTTAATTTCACCAAGGATAATTTAGAATTATAGTGGTCACTTTGGGGAACTTCTGTTATAAACAAAATTGTTTGAGAGGTGCTGTAGGACAAAAAAGGAACAAAATTCCAAACATCTAATGGGCTGGATATTTTTGATTGGTGTGAGGAAATAACCAAAAGAAATTCAGATTCCAAAATTGCTTAAAGAAATTCCTTGGCAAAGGCAAAATAAAAATGTGAAAAACTTAAAATAATGTTTGTTTAGATCCTCCAAAATCATACCTTGAACCTAGTGGATTTTATCTTATTTCTCTTTCCCCATCCTATACTCCTCCATTTCCCTCCATCCATCTCTCCCTCTGTTCCACTCCCCTTTCCTTGTGGCTGGCCAGAAACTTCCAAAGCTCAGTTACCTCTTAAAGTTTAACTTCCTTCAGAACAGAAAAAAATCCCCTTATGGTTGATTTTAAGCTCCGTTCTTCCTCTGAGCTGAGAGTCATCAATGACTTTCCAAAGCCTAGAAAGGGCAGAATGAAATTTGCAGAGAAATTTGGAATAATTTTAAGAACATACCCAGGGCTTCCAGTTCTATAACAATTAGTTCTTATGTTTGTGGAAGCTTGAGACGCAAAAAATTCCATGAGAAAGCAGAATTGAAGAACCTGAGGGTAACTCAGAAGAACCTAAACTGCACAGGAAACCAGAGGGGTTTAGAAAAGCTAGAGAAGTTGGTCATAGTCTTTTGGAGGCGATTCCAGAAGTCCTTCCTGAGAAAGTAGACTGGGCTCTGACTTAGTCTTACAAGCAAGGGAAGGATAACACTGGAGACCTCAGGGATAGGCTCTTTAACAGTTTTAGACAGCACTCAGGAGTAGATGTTAAAGCAGATGTGACTCCTAACTCTCTTCTACATTTTTGTAAACAGTCTTAAGCCAAATAGGGGATTTAGTAGGCAAGCAAAAACTAGTATGGGAAGTAATGCCACTGCCAGAACTCAAGCACCTTGCTGAATATTTTGAGAGTCTTAGAACAAAAACAAAATAAAACTCAGAATAAACTGATAGCGTTAGAGATAAAACAACTAGATGTTTCTACCAGGGTCAGTAAATCCCAAAAGAGGGAATCTCTTGATAAAGATACTTACAGATACTATATAAAAAAGGATATTGGAAAAAGAGCTATCTTGTGTTAGCTAAGAAGCTAAAGGGGAAAAAAAATAAATTAATGAGGGGTATTTTTTGTTTTACCCTTAAATTCCCAGGGAGAAATTTCTCTAAATATTAAAGGAGAACCTTGCCAAAAAAAATTTTTTTTTTTTTTTTATTGACATAGAGGCACTCGACCACTGTTACACAATCTCCCCCATGGGGTAACAAAACCTACTCAGTGGGTATCTCTAATAATCCTTTTGTTGGTTCCATGTCATTCATAACTGTTATCCTTGGACATTTAACAAAATAACATTCTTCCTTCTTCTGTGATATCATACCTGCTAACTTGCTAGGCAGGGTATACTATAATGGAATTGTTAAATCTTTTCCTGATGGTTTCTTTCTTGAAATCTCTGAGGACTCCCTTATTTGCAAAGAGAATATAGCTAATTTGGAAATTGACTTACTAGTATCTTTGTGTTTAAATCAACCCTAAATTGAAGATCTGAAGGAGATGCCAGACTTTTTCATTCTGTGAGCAAAAATTCTATGAATATAGGGAGGATTACAGGGGCTGAACCTATTAGTACCCAAATCAAGCCATTGAAACCTATACCCCAAAGTGTAAAATGCTCTCTTGAACCAGAAGCTAAAGAAGCACTAAAACTAACAGGTAAAAGTAAATAGAGAAAAGATGCAACATATGTTGTACTAGTTTTTGTAACACTTCTATCCCTCAGTCAAAATACTGCATGGGTGGGGAGAGGGATTTGTTCAGCACAACAGGCCCATAATAGAATAGTCATTTCCCACTTCCATGTAGTACCAATCCCCAAACATATTTTATCTTCAGTACCTCCTGAGGCTGCATATTTGACTGTGGAGATTTATGTTCTGCTTTCTTTAATGACTCTTTAGGTCAAAATAGTCAATATTTGTTTGCCTTCTCCTGAGAAAATACAAAATATACTTTGACTGTTATGTTGCAAAGATTTACTGAAACACTCTCCTACTTTTCACAAGTCCTCAACCAGGACCTTAAGACTTTATATTTCCCTGTGATCCTACTCTAATTCAACATGTGGGTAACGTTGTGTTCTAAAGATGGAGTGAGCTCTAAGATTGATTCCATCTATCCACTTACTTTTTTAACTCACAAAGAGGATAAAGTTTCCAAAGAGAAGTTACAACTTTGTCTAAGTAAAGTTCATTACCTAGAACATGATTTCTCTCAAGGAAGTAAATCTCTTACTCCTGACAGAATATGGACTTTAACTAAGAGATAATAAAAAGGATTCTTGAGTCTCACTGACTGTCGTGGGCCATGCGTTCCCAACTTTTCTGCAATTGCCATGCCAAAAAAAGACTTAACCAAGTCCTTTGAAAGTGAACCTCTTCCCTAGGCACCAAACATGAACAGGCCTTTTGTGAGTTAAAATTAGCTCTTTACTAACTTCCTACTTAATTTTTATAAAATTTCATCCCTAGGATATGATCCTTTGTCAGAGGCAAATCTTCCCAGATGGCAGAACTCTGTGAGCACACCAGAAGTTTTAGTTAGCTACAGATATTAGGGTTAATATATGCATTGACAGTAGATTTGCTTTTGGGTTATTCCATGATTTTGAAATGCTTTGGAAACAAGGAAGGGTTCTTGACCTCAGAAGGAATCTCAGTTAAGAATGGTTAGCAATTTAGGGGCTTCTGTGGTGGTCCAATGGTTAAGACTCCACACTCCCAATGCTGCGGGCCCAGGTTCGTTCCCGGGTCGGGGAACTAGATCCCGCATGCCGTAACTAAAGATCCCACGTGCTGCAATGAAGATCCCGCGTGTGGTAACTAAGACCCAGCGCAGCCAAATAAATTAAAAAAAAAAAAAAGGTTAGCAATTTATAGAAATTTTAAGTGCTCTAATGCTTCCTGAGGAAGTGGCTATTATAAAAATAGGAGCTCAAACAAAAGGAGATAATATGGAAGCTAGAGGAAATGTCTTGACTAATCATCATGCCAGACAGACAGCCTTCACTAAAATTATAGCCCTTATAATACCCCAAGGGACCAAGTGTTTGCTTCAAAAGCGAATTGAGTTCAAAGCCCCTATTATAGAATGCTAGCAATCAGCTCCAGTCAGAAAAGAGGTACCACGAGAAAGCTGGGTATAAATTGCACTATTAGCTATTTAGCAGCACTGAAGGACTTCAAACAGAATCTTATAAAAATTTTACATGAAATTACCCACAAGTTAAAGAAGAAATTTGCCACTGTACATAATTAATACTGATGGGAAAGCTTTACTCTATCTCATCTGTCACCACTATAATCCTGGTAAGAATATAAAGGTGGGACATGGATAAGAGTCCAAAACTCAGGGCCCCCTCCTGAGGTTTAAACACCTCCAAATGGGTTTCATGAAACTACTCTCTGGGTTTTGAATATGTTCATGGTGATTGTTTACTTATTCTTAGGATGGTTTGAAGCCTTCCCTTGATAAAGAGCTATAACTCTAATAGTAGGAAAATTTTCTTGATTTCATGTTCCCAATCCAGGGAATTCTGACCTTTCTCTCTAGTGATGGAGGCATCCATTTTCCTGGGCCTATTGCTAAAGAGTTTTGGAAAGATATGCCACTTACTAATTTCACCCCCAATCTTCAGGAAAGGTAGAGAGAACAAACATAGAGACTCTTGAACTTCCATGACCTAAGGCATTGTCTTTAATGGCAACGAGATCAAATCTTTCTGTGGTTCATCAACTCTCCCACATACATCTAGGAATATCTCCTTAAATTCCACACTATTGCAAGCAGATATGGCTAAATATTGCAAGGAATTATTCATGCCATACACCAAGTCTTATAAACAGGTACAAGCAGCCTTTCATCAACAACCTTTTAAATAACCTTGTATGACCTAAAACCCAGAGAAGTGGTCTTTTGGAAGAGACATCAGAGAAAGACAGCTCTGGAACCCCGTTGGACCTTATCAAGTACTGTTAGTAATCAGCACAGCTATACAACTCTAAAGGTTTGATCCTTGGATTCATGTCTCCCAAAGAGGCATAATCCATTCCTGAATTGGTAGATTTTAAGCCGAGGAGTTTTTAGAAATCCTCTAGAAACAGACAATTCTCTGAAAGAGACATCCTCCATCCAAGACCTTTGACCATATGAGTGTAGGGAGCTTCTACCCAAGATCCATAGAATAAGAAGGTGGACTGCCACAGTTTTATCTGCATTCTATTGTTCTTTATTTTCATTGTTATTTTCTTCCCTTTCTTCCCCTGGTTTAATGTTTCTTTAACTGTTATCTATATTGCCCTATTCTTAATATTGCACTTCGTTTGCATCCTTAATCATTCATTGGTATGTATCTAATACTTGGCTGTTATTTACTTGTGAACTAGCTAAAGCATACAACCAAACTGGTTTTGCACTACATTATTATTATTTTTGGTAGCCACCCAGATTCCTTTGGTTCCACTTCCTCATAATGAATCTGTTGGTTTCCTGGGGAACTATACTCAACTATTAGGTGACTTTTCCAATGACAAACTATATAACAAAGAGATGGAAATCTAAAACCCTTTCTTAGGTCATACCTAGAAGACAAGGTTCTTGACGCCACCAAAATAATTCTCTAATTTTTTTGGGTGGGAAGCAAACTTTAAAAGAAATAGAACTTGTAAGGGAACTAAGAAGCAACAATGTATTATTTGGAGGCTGTCTCACTTTTATACACCTTACAAGTTACTATTTTTCTTTTGCTTCAGATCCTCTAAATGGACTCAACACTTTAAATTTTATTGTATGGTGCAGAATTATTTTTGATGAGTGGCTCCAAATGTTATAACATATTTGATAAGCACTTATGGGTATTTTGGTCCCAAATAGGTCATTGGGTGTTCCCCAATTACTGGTATTGGATTTGTGGTACAAAGCCTACAGACTGGATAGGATCTTACTATCTTTGTAAACTGATGCCTGCCTTCAGCAGAGTCCCCAGCATCATCCAAGATCCATTTTTAAGCCATCAGTTTCTTTTTGAAGAAAAAAAAGATTGTTAGATAATTTAATTTTTAAAAAAGTAGGAAAAGTGGACCTTGATTTAAGAATAAATATCATGATCACTCCAGAGAAATTCTGGATTTCTTTCTTCCTTTCTCAAGCCTCTTTACTTCAAGCTTTACAAGAGGCGCAGAAAGTAGGGAGTGTGCTACATGCTCTGATTCAGAGACTAGTAGGTGAGTTAGATAATGCCACCAAGACTAAAGAACTCCTCATTTGAAACATGAAATTACAGTGGCAGTGGCTCAGCTGCTTTAGATATAATATTGGCCTTTGAAGGAAAACATGTGCTACTTTTAGATAAGAATGTTGTTCTTACATGCCTGTATACGTCTCTGGAATCATTTATATTACTAAAAGGGTCCAGTAAGCAAACAAAGAAGTCAGAAAATTGGGTAGTTTGGCTAATAACCCTATATCTTCTTCTAAAAACTCCTCAGATTGGCTTAATTTTGTTTTTGTTTCTCTCCCCAGTTTTATTGAGATATAATTGACATGCAGCATTGTAAGTTTAAGGTGTACAGAATAATTTGACTTTCATATATTGTGAAATGGTTAATAGAATAAGTTTATTTAACATCCATCACCTCATATAGATACAAAAGAAAAAGAAATTTTTTTCTTGTGATGAGAACTCTAGGGACCTATACTCTAACAACTATCAAATATACCATACAATAATGTTAACTATAGTCACCGTGTTGTACATTATATCCTCAGTACCTGTGTGCCTTATATCTGGGAGTTTGTACCTTTTGACCACCTTCATCCAGTTCTCCTAACACACACTCCCTGCCTCTGGTAACCACAAATCTGATCTCCTTTTCTAGGAGTTTTTTTTGATTGTTATGATAAGTGAGATCATACAGGGTTTATCTTTCTTTGATTTATTTCACTTAACATAATGCCCTCAAGGTCCATCCTTGTTGTTGCAAATAGCAAGAATTCTTTCCTTTTTAAGGCTGAATAATATTCCATTGTGTGTGTGTGTGTGTGTGTGTGTGTGTGTCTATGTGTGTGTGTATACATGACACAACTACTTTATCCATTCATCCATTGGCAGACATAAGTTCTTTCCATGTCTCAGCTATTGTAAATAATGCTGCTATGAATAAGGGATGTAGATATCTTTTCAACATAGTGTTTTTGTTTCCTTTGGATATATTCACAGAAGTAGCATTGCTGAGTAGTATGGAAGTTCTATTTTTAATTTTTTCAGAAATCTCCATACTGTTTTCCCTGTTGCCTGCATCAAATTACAGTCCCACCAACAATGAATGAGGGTTCCCTTTTCTTCCCATCCTTGCCAGCATTTGTTATCCCTTGTGTTTTTGATGAAAGCCATTTTGACAGGCATGAGGCGATATCTTATTATGATTTTGATTTGCATTTCCCTTATGATTAGTGATGCTGAGTGCCTTTTTCATGTACCTGTTGGTCATTTGTATATCTTCTTTGGAAAAATATCTATTCAGGTCTTTTTATACTGGATTTTTAATTTATTTATTTTTGCTATTGAGTTGTATGAGCTTTTTATATACTTTTAATATACCCTTATCAGGTATTCAGTTTGCAAATATTTTTTTCCCATTCTATAGGTTGTCTTTTCATTTTGTTAATAGTTTCTTTTGCCATGCAGAAGCTTTTTAGTTTGATGTAGTCCCACTTGCTTACTTTTTATTTTGTTGCCTGTCCCGTAGGTGTAATATCCAAAATATCATCGACAAAATCCATGTAAAGCAGCAGTCCCCAATCTTTTTGGCACCAGGGACTGGTTTTGTTGAAGACAATATTTCCACGGACTGGGGTGGCGGGGGAGGATGGTTCAGGCAAGTGATGGGAAGCATGGTTCAGGTGGTAATGTGAGTGATGGGGAGCGGCAGAAGAAGCTTCGCTCACTCATCCGCTGCTCATGTCCTGCTGTGCAGCCCAGGTCCTAACAGGCTGCAGATTGGCACCGGGCTATGGCCCAGGGGTTGGGGACAACTGATGTAAAGGAACTTTTTTCCTGTGCTTTCTTCTAGGAGTTTTATGGTTTCTGGTCTTACATTTAAGTCTTTTAAGTCATTTCCAGTTAATTTTTGTAAGCGGTGTAAGACAGGTGTCTACTTTCCTTCTTTTATTTTATTTTAAATATTTATTTATTTGGTTGTGCTGGGTCTTAGTTGTGGCAGGCGGTCTCCTTAGTTGCAGCTCGTTGATTCCTTAGTTGTGGCAGGTGGGCTCCTTAGCTGCGGCTTGAGGTCTCCTTAGTTGCAGCTTGCTGGTTCCTTAGTTGCGGCACGTGGACTCCTTAGTTACAGCAGGCAGCCTCCTTAGTTGTGGCATGCGAACTCTTAGGTGCAGCACGCATGTGGGATCTAGTTCCCTGACCAGGGATCAAACCTGGACACCCTGCACTGGGAGCTCAGAGTCTTAAACACTGTGCCACCAGAGAAGTCCTTAGTTTCCTTCTTTTAAATATGAATATCCAATTTCCCCAGCACCATTTATGGAATAGTCTTTTCTCCATTGAATATCCGTTGCTTCCTTGTCAAATATCAGTTGGCTGTATATGCATGGATTTATTTCTGGGCTCTTGATTCTGTTCCATTGGTCTATGTGTCTGTTTTTATGCCAGAACCATACTATATGATTATTATAGTTTTATAATATGGCTTAAAATCAGGATGTGTGATGGCTCCCATTTTGTTCTCCTTTCTCAGGATAGCTTTGGCTATTCTGGGTCTTTCATGATTCCATACAAATTTTAGGATTTTTGTTTTCCACTTCTGTGAAAAATGCCATTGGAATTTTTTTTTTACATAAATTTATTTATTTATTTTACTTTTGGCTACACTGAGTCTTTGTTGCCTCATGCGGGCTTTCTCTAGTTGCGGCGAGCAGGGGCTACTCTTGGCTGCAGTACGCGGGCTTCTCATTGCGGTGGCTTCTCTTGTTGTGGAGCGTGGACTCTAGGCACATGGGCTTTAGTAGTGGCGGCATGCGTGCTCAGTAGTTGTGGCTCACAGGCTCTAGAATGCAGGCTCAGTAGTTACGGCACATGGGCTTAGTTACTTAGTTGTTCCACAGCATGTGGAATCTTTCTGGACCAGGGCTTGAACCCGTGTCCCCTGCATTGGCAGGTGGATTCTCAACCACTACACCACCAGGGAAGCCCACCATTGGAATCTTGATAGGAATAGTCTACTGTCTATAGATGGCTTTGGGTAGTATGAACATTTTTAACAATATTAATTTTTCCAATCTATGAACAAAGGATACTTGTCCATTTATGTGTGTCTTCTTTGACTTCTTTCATCAATGTCTTGTAGTTTTCAGTGTAGAGATCTTTCACCTCCTTGGTTAAATTTATTCTTAAGTATTTTATTCTTTTTGAAGCTACTATAAATGGGATCATTTTCTTTATTTCTTTTTCAGATAATTGTTAGTTCAGATAAGCTACTGAATTTTTGTGTGTCAATTTTGTATTCTGCAACTTTACTGAATTCATTGATCAGTTTTGTTTTTTGGTGGAGTCTTTAGGATTTTCTCTCTATATAATCATGTCATCTGCAAATACAGACTGCTTTGTTTCTTCTTTTCCAATTCTGATGCTTTTAATTTCTTTTTCTTGCTTGACTGCTCTGTCTAGAACTTCTAGTAATACGTTAAGTAGGGATGACGAAAGTGAGCACCCTTATCTTATACCTGATCTTAGAGGAAAAGCTTTCAACTTTTCACCATTGAGTATGATGTTAGCTGTGAGCTTACCATATATGGCCTTTATTATGCTGAGGTACATTCCTTCTATACCTATAAATTTGTTAAGAGTTTATTTTTTTATCATGAACAAATGTTGAGTTTTGTCAAATGCTTTTTCCTGTGTCTACTGAGATTATCACATGATTTTTTTCTTTCACTCTATTAATGTGATGCATCCCATTTATTTATTTGCATATATTGAGCTGTCCTTGTAACCCAGGGGTAAATCTTACTTGATCACAGGGAATGATCTTTTTAATGTACTGATAAATTCAGTTTGCTAGTATTTTATTGAGAATTTTTGTATCTATATTCATTAGGGATATTGGCCTGTAGGTTTCTTTTCTTGTGGTATCTTTTTCTGGCTTTGATATCAGGGTAATGCTGGTCTTATGAGTTTGGGAGTGTTTCCTTCTCTTCAATTTTTGGGAAGAGTTTGAGAAAGATCAGTGTTAATTCTTCTTTAAATATTTGGTAAAATTAACCAGTGATGCCATCTGTTCTTGGCTTTTTTTGTTGTTGTTGGGAGATTTTTGATTATTGATTCAATCTCCTTACTAGTATTTGGTCTCTTCAGATCTTCTATTTCTTCCTGATTCAGTCTTGATAGACTGTATGTTTCTAAGAGTTTTTCCATTTCTTCTATGTTGTCCAGTTTGTTGACATATAGTTGTTCTTGGCTTAATTTTGGACACTTTTGGATCCTGGCTGAAAAAAGGACTACAAACTCTGATCATAATCCTTCTCACATTTGTGTAGCAGGGTTCAGATGTGAGACCTCCACAGTCCTAAATGTTGCTATATAGCTGCTGTCTCATTCAATAGTTCAATAAATGACCATCCAACAACAACAAACACAGGCAAACTGACACTTATGAAGGTTGAAAAAACTTTCCTAGATAGTTGATGTAATACTGTGATTCCTTAAGTAAGGGTGAAGGTCTAGATTGATTGATTGATCACATCCTTAGATGTTAATGGTCTATCTTTCAGCTTAGGCTGATCACAAGGGGAATTCTGATACCTGAAACCATCTGTAAGTGCACAGCTTACTGTTTTCATTAGCATAACATTACTATTCCATTGTCTTTATCAGCATAACTTTATTATTCCAGAAGATTCTTCCTTGGAAGATAAAAGTTATAAATAACTTTATTGCTCATTCCAGAAGCTTCTTAAACAGAAAGCACCAACAAACGGTTTATACACCAAGACTCAGAAGTCCTTGCCTTGCCATGTCCGTGATTTCTAAATGATTATATCATGATCCTTATTTAATTCTAATCAAGCCCACATTAAAAGAACTGCTTTAAATCAAATTTCAAAACCTCATAAATATCCTGACTTTGCCTTTCCCTTTCTGAGACTCTGAGACTAAGACTTTGTTGAAGTGGCACTCTCTCTCACCAGAGTAAGAATAAACTCAGCCTTTTATCAACAGGTTGTTTTAATATTGGTCAAAAAGTTCATTTGGTTTTTTTCTGTAAGACGGCTCTAGTAGTGCTTACTTGTCTTTAACTTCATTCGAAACAATTTTGTTAGATTGTATTGTGACAGTTACAATATCAGTGTGCATTAAAAAAATACCGTATCAAAATTGGTGAATTTTTGTGTAGCCATTTTAACATTGAAGATGGAAGAAAAAAAGCAACATTTTCGGCATGCTTTATTATTTCAAGAAAGGTAAAAACGCAACTGAAACCCAAAAAAAGATTTGTGCACTGTATGGAGAAGGTGCTGTGACTGATCGAATGTGTCAAAAGTGGTTTGCGAAGTTTTGTGCTGGAGATTTCTCACTGGACGACGCTCCACGGTTGGGTAGGCCAGTTGAAGTTGATAGCGATCAAATCGAGACATTCACTGAGAACAATCATCGTTATACTCCACGTGGGAGATAGCCGACATATTCAAAATATCCAAATCAAGCACTGAAAATCATTTGCACAAGCTTGGTTATGTTAATCGCTTTGATGTTTGGGTTCCACATAAGTTCAGTGAAAAAAACCTTCTTGACCATATTTCCGCATGCGATTCTCTACTTAAACATAACAAAAACGGACTGTTTTTTAAAACAAATTGTGACGGGCTATGAAAAGTGGATATTGTACAATAATGTGTAATGGAAGCGATCATGGGGCAAGCAAAATGAACCACCACCAACCACACCAAAGACCAGTTTTCATCCAAAGAAGGTGATGTTGTGTATATGGTGAAATTGGAAGGGAGTCCTCTATTATGAGCTCCTTCCGGAAAACCAAATGATTAATTCCAACAATTACTGCTCCCAGTTAGACTCACTGAAAGCAGCACTCGACGAAAAGCATCCAGAATTAGTCAACAGAAAATGTATAATCTTCCACCAGGGTAATGCAAGACCACATGTTTCTTTGATGACCAGGCAAAAACTGTTACAGCTTGGCTGGGAAGTTCTGATTCATCTGCCATATTCACCAGATATTGCACCTTCAGATTTCCATTTATTTCGGTCTTTACAAAATTCTCTTAATGAAAAAAATTTCAATTCCCTAGAAGACTGTAAAAGGCACCTGGAACAGTTCCTTGCTCAAAAAGATAAAAAGTTTTGGGAAGATGGAATTATAAAGTTGCCTGAAAAATGGCAGAAGGTAGTGGAACAAAAGGGTGAATACATTGTTCAATAAAGTTCTTGGTGAAAATGAAAAATGTGTCTCTTGTTTTTACTTCAAAACCGAAGGAACTTTTTGGCCAATTCAATAGTTTTGCGGTGCTAAAGGAAAGTTACCTCTTGCTTGAACAAAGTTACCAAAGTTAACTCTTCCTTGGACAATTCTGAACAAGCTCTATTAAGTTCTAACTTTTTTCCTTTCTCTAGTATCTGCTGATTTTTGCTTTGATACATTTTTATATGTGCTAAAAAATAAGTTGATCATAGTTTTCTTTTTATTAGCTACATTTTGGAAATGTTTTCCTTGAGGATAGTTAATTCAGTAAGTAAATGAAAAAATGATTAAAATAGAAGAAACTGTATGGGGTATACAAGAAGGATTAGTCACCTTGCCTTGGGGGAACTCAGAGAAGCCATCACAGAGGAGATCACACTTGAACTGAGTATGGAAGGATAAGTAAGAGTTTTCTAGGAAAATAAGGGGAATGGATATTTTATGCTCTGAGGGAAAGGGTCCCAAGGAATAGAGGCAGGACATAGCACTGAGAGAATGGGAGAACTGCTAATAGGGTCTCTATGACTGCAATATAGTACTACATGGCAAAGGAAGAAAAAAAAAAAAAGATAAAAGTAGACTAAATAAGCAATGAGATTAAGAAGTTCAGAGGTAGAACAGCTCATGAAAAGTCCTGGGTGTGGCTATGGGCATGAGTATGAGTTACTAAAGCAGTATTGAGAGGAACGACCTTAAACTTATAGAACTCACAGAACTAAGAGGCTACAATGTCGGATGGGCTCTCTACATGGATCTAAATGGCTATAGGGACCATCTACATGATTATTTTATCCTAAGAAAAGGTGAACAGAAAAACCTGGACCATCATAAGGTCCATCCAAAGTGATTAACAACCAACAAGCCAGTTAGAGCATAAGTGAAATGAAAGCAGTTCTAACAGCACAAAGATCCATGATAGAGGTGAAAAAGGTTTCAAAGAAATCTGTTCTCAGTAAGAAATTTTTTAAATTCCTAATCACCACAATCACTATCAGTGATCCATCATCATCTCAGGATCAACAATAAATGGAAATCATACAGTAATCATCAAAAATGTCATTTTAAAATTTCATTTATTTCTATTGTTTTATTTTAGTAAATATTGAATCATCACTTCCTTGACTCTTAGTTTTCTCAACCTTAGGTCTTAAGAAGGGATTATAGGACTTTACATCTCCTATTATTGAAGCACCTCCCTCAGATTCACACGCCTGTCAGATGTTATGAAAACTCACAAAAGTATACAAGTTAAACATGCCTGTTTGCATTTATTTTTATATAACTCTAATATGAAGGTCCTGGACAAACAACTGAAGTGTGCTTGCCTAATAACTCAAGGTTTTCAAGCTAAGGTAGCAGATTTACAACACAGAAATGGGAAAATCTTACATTAAAAAAAATAAAATGAAACAAAATTTTACCTCTTTGAAGTTCTCCAGGTACTTTTTAAATTGTTAAATAATACAGACATTCTACTGTAAATAGAAATCATTCCATTTACTAAAACTCCCAGTGGTATAAGTAAGGACCCATTTCAGTATGGTCCTCCTGCACTTCTTCTCTTGATAATGATCAGGAAGAAGATAGGGTGATACCATTAATATTAAGTGACAGAGAACAATAACTACAAAATTAGCATTTATACAGCACTTTTCTCTTAGAATCCCAAAGCTTTCAAGGCACAACCTTTGATGTCACATCATTTCAAGGATACAGGTAAGGAAAAGCTATTTATATTTCCTTTTTATAAGATAGGAAAATGAATAATACACAAAGTCAAATGACTTCCATGCAAATGTTACTGGTGATAAAACAGAAAAATAAGGTTTCTTCATCTTTGGTTTAGGGCACTATGTTCTGAAATATGCTGCCTGTGAAGATAACATCTTTTAGGAATTCATATTCACAAAATGATTATGATGTACCTGCTTAGGGGTCCTTTTTTTCTTTTTTAGATTCATTTAGTGGATTTATATTACATTATTTTCAGTTAGTCTGTTTTCAAATAACTTTTTGGCAGTGGGGCAATTAAAGAGGGTTCTCATCTTGGAGTCACAGAGGAGCTCATTACTACCCTAACCAGTAGTGCTGTCAAAGTTCTGATGTCAGAACTTGCAAAAACAATTGTGATAAGGGAAATATTCATTAATATATTGACACTGTTATTTTTAGAAGGCAAAAGCTCTAAAATTCATATTCTTGACATAAACTTTCCCCATTGCTCTTCTTCATTCTTTCACCAAAATGTCATTTTTAGCTTTCCTTCTTGTTGAACCACAAGTTCTAATCCAGTAGTCCATCTGAAATAATGATATACTCACTGGCTCTGAGAATGTTCTCCTTGCTGCTGCACCTGGACTGGACCTGCAGAGAGAGCATAAACTCAGTAATTTAGGGCTCATAACAGAGATAGCCAGATATGTATATTTAATGGGCAAACTCCTGAGGTCTAGGAGCAAAGGCTTTATGTATCTCACATATAAAAACATGTTAATAAAAATATGTCACACTTATTCCATATATTTTTAATTTTTCCTTTTCTTACTTAAAGAAAGGACTGATTTCTAGAAAAAAAAATTGGGGGCACAATATTGTACATGGGACAAGGGTAAAACTAATGGCATTTTTTAATTGATGTGTATTGGAAATTAGTATATGGGAAAAAATTCAAGTTACCACATATTCAGTTGTGAATTCAGATGCTTAATATTAAAGATACTGTGCTTATCTCTTGACTAAAATAATAATGCAATTCAAGTAATAAAGCTGTAATCAAATGTTCATTGGTAGTCATTTTTAGTTACATATGTTAATGAGGGGAAAAGAGAAATCTTCATATACAATATTTACATGTGAGTCTAATAACCTTTGTTATTTACTGATTATAATAATTGATTATAATTATAATATTAGTTATGAAAGATGTTTCAATTAGAAATCAATGAAATTGAAGTCATTTATTTGCCAGTTCTTAAGTGTGTATATAGTTATCAATCAGAAACTCATGCTGATTCAAATATTTCAGGTCAAAGTGGAACATTCTTTTACATGTTGCAAAACTGATGAATTCAAGGGCCATGCTGGATGGCATTGACACTTGTTGATTTCAGAGGCAACTGTATTGAAACTCCACACCTCTTCTTCCCACTCCCCAGCAGCTTGCCCCAAATGGTATACACAGCAAATTAATTTCTATCGCTTAACACAGTCTACTATTGTAATGAAACAATTATGAAAGTAATGTTGCAACTTAGGGTGGGTAATGGTTGTCCTTCCCTGAAAAAAACAATTGTTAATGTTTAAAGAAACAACAATAAAAAAAATCACATACACACAAGACACACCAAAAAAAAAAAAAAAAAGAGAGGAAATATAATTCCAGATGTTAAAGTTATTCCCTTTTGGCCCAGAGTGTTTAATTAGTTTTAAATACACTAGAATGAAGAAGCTAATCTGTAAGATAATATTCTTATATTCTTTTTTCGAAGTTTTATTGGAGAACAATGCTGGACCAAATGGGAAAGAAATTAATGACTACTTAAAGAAAACAATACAGTAAGGAAGACACGAGAGCAAGGAAAAGAAAAAAAAGAGAGAGAGGTTTGAGGAGGGTAAATCTAGTAGATAGAAAAGTATGGTCTTATAGAAGGGGACAATATGTAAATGCAGAATGTTCTGCTATTTCTTATTGAAAATTCATACCAAGAGGGTAAGAATGACCAATGAACTTGCTGCAAAATAAACAAGCAAGTTGGCATACCATGGAATGAAAATAAGTGTTAACTATATCACTAAAGCCTTAAAGGAGAAAAGAAACAAACAGTAATAGACAAATTAATAGACAAGCTTAATAAAGAGATAAACTACATTTTAAAAACGATTCAAAGAACACAGGAGATAGCCAAAAGAGTGAGAGAAAAATCTGGAGAGAGAAGGAAAAGAAAGGGGAAAATGTTGAAGGACAAAAACAGAATTCAAAGAAGTCAAATGGAAGTCAAGAAAGTCTTCAACAGGATGTAGAAACAGAAGGAGCCAAACCCATAGCGCAAAGCAACGTTTGCGAATGGAAAGCAGCTCCTTTGATCAGTAATAGTTACTCTTAAGTCGTATCCTCTATTCCTCCAGAGTTCATCTTTAAGCCCTTCCAATCTAGAGTGGAGCTAGTGTATGGATAGAAACAAGAGATTTACAATGAACAGAGCAGTTCAGATGAGTAGTTCAAATTGTCTCATCAAATGTTTCAACAGACTTATATAATGTCTAAATGGAAATGGAGGTGAAGTACTAGCTGGCTTTACCAAAAAAAGCAAACCAAATCAAAACCACAATAAAAAAAACACTCTCTCCCTTTCTTAGGTGGCCTAAAAATTAACAAAAAATTCATTCATAGCATTAATTTTTTTTAAAGTAGTTTTTTTTTTTTAATTTACTTTTTAATTTATTTTTGGCTGCGTTGGGTCTTTGTTGCTGTGTGAGGGTTTTTCTCTAGTTGCAGCAAGCAGGGGCTATTGTTCGTTGCGGTGTGCAGGCTTCTCATTGCAGTGGCTTCTCTTATTGCAGAGCAGGGGCTCTAGGCACGCAGGCTTCAGTAGTTCTGGCACATGGGCTCAGTAGTTGTGGCTCACAGGCTCTAGAGCGCAGACTCAGTAGTTGTGGCACATGGGCTTAGCCACTCTGCGGCATGTGGGATCTTGCCGGACCAGGGCTTGAACCCACGTCCCCTGGATTGGCAGGCGGATTCTTAACCACTGAGCCACCAGGGAAGTCCCTCATAGCATGAATTTAATAAAGAAACCCAAGTCTTGCTTTGTGGCACATCAGTTTAGAACGATATATTTCAAACAGTTTTGAAGAGAAATTTGGATGATGAGAAAAATTCAATATTCTGAATCTGGGTTCAAAAATTGCCAACATCAGTATAACCAATGTCTTCTCATTTACATTACATTGGCTATTTGACCCAGATTTGAGGGAAATCACTTTTAAAAATCAATGATTAAATGAACTTCTTTACTGTAGTGATTTTGAGTACACATTAAAAAATTGAGAAAATTAATTTAAAACATTTTAATACTTATGTGTGCAGTAGATGCCCTTTTCTGTACCATGAAACTTGTCATCATTATAATACTGACTTAATTTAATAAAATCCCAATATGAAGACTTTGCCTAGCTCACAATGTAATGGGATTTACTTGAAAGAATAAAGTTGAGAAACAACTATTGTTCTCACGATATGGACTATAAAAAAGGTAACACAGGTCTGTTTCAAGTTTTATGATTTGCTGTTGTTTTTCTTTATCTTACCCAATTTGTCAGGGATTAAAAATGAAAAGTATGGTGTTGGATGATCTGTTACTTTATTCTACTGGATTATGTTATTTTACTAAGATAACATTTATAGTATTGACAATTAATTCCCCTTTCAACTGAAATCAAAGCTAAAATCATGTGTAGAAACAGTATATTAAAGTCAATGGAGGAAATAAAAAACACAAGAGACTTACTGAAAATGAAGGTATTCACTTACTAATCAAGACTGCTTTCAGACATCAAATAATTCATTTAATTCATTTCAACATGTGTTTACATGTATAATTTTTGCTGAAGATCACATTGTCCATTAAGACATCTTAAGCAATGAAACAGAAAACAAAAGGAGGGAGAGCACGTAATAAACGGTAAGGAAAAAAAGTGAAAATGCTTTAAACAAAGCTGAGAAAACTTTAACAACCACAATCTTTAGATACAGTTAGAGAAGTGACTTACCTTATGCTTAGGTCTTAACAAGAATAGCACAGTGTTTAAAGTCAGCTCTTCATTATGGGAGGTACAATTGAAAGCCATAGGTTATAATAACATGAATTGCTACACAGAAATGAAGACTTTTTCAGCCCAACATGAAAAGCTAACTCTTACGGGAAAACATTTCAACTTATGTTTAATGCAACATGAAGAACATTTGAGGGTGTAAACATCAAAACACATGAATCTCACACCAATAAGAGAGAGACAGCCCAATCTCTCAGGAACACAGAAGATTTAATCTGTGACCATAATCTGTGACACATAAGGGAAGGCACATCACTCTAACATAGAAAGATGCATGCATAATGTGTAAGCATCCACTGAAAGCCCCCACACCCAACCCCCATCCCACTTGTACACACAAAAGCCCACTAAGATACAGAGAAAGAATGTAGTGCCAAGCTGTTATGAAGAAAGCAGGACACACGGAAGCACAGCAGTGGTCATGTGATTTGAGAGGTGTTCTTCCCTTAAACCATCCCATCACCATGCTTATTTTAAAGAAGCCAGGAAAATACCCCCTTCAATGCTGCAATAGCTACGAGCCCCCAGCTTGAAGCTAGTGTGTGGAATTTTGATCACCGTTCCCTGCGATGTCAGGGGCTCTCCAGTGGAAGCCAGATGTGTAACACCAGTTAGTGGGGTACAAATATGTGAATAACAAACATCTTTTCCCTTCTGCATTTCACAGAAGTGAGGGAGGAGAGAAACAAAATAAAACCCATGTCAAGAATAGGTTCATAACAATATAAAGATGTGTAAATATTAAAATGGAGATTACATTTGATTGCAGGTTAACACAACTCAGATTTCATAAAAACTGCCTCTATTTTGCTGCTCACTGGGTTAATTTGTATTCTTTTTCCTTGTAAATATTTGGAATAAATCTATACAATATGGCTCATATTTAAAATTCCTGAGCAGTTGGTCAGATGGTGTCAAAGTCAAGAACAAAAGTCATCTTCTTTGATGGACATTATGAAAGCCCTCTCTATTTTTAACATGATTTTACTGGCTGGCAGTTACATTTTAAATTAAAAATTAAGCTTCTGTATATATGCTTACTTATATAATCTGAGAAACTCTATGTCAGTGGTTTGCTTTAAATTTTAATCTGTTTAAATTTTAAAAAGCAAATAACAAAAATGACTACCTATTTAGAAATTGTTAGTAAGCTCCCTATGTACTTTTCTTTACTGTTGATAAATCTTATTTTAACATGGGCTGTTCCAGTCAATAAGAGGGTTTTATCAGCTTATTAGAAAAACTGTCAACTTTGGATTCCTATTATTGATGACAGTAGTTAACTTTATCTGTTTTATTTTTTGTATGAGATGGGTTTTGATTCATGTGTGGCATGCAATTTAGTTAGCAGATTTTTAATTGTTTAAAGATCATTTACTTATATTACCATTTTCTCTCCCTCATCCTATTCTTAGCAGGGCAGAATATCTTGATCTTTACTTTAGCATGTCTTTATTATTTTAGGCTCTGGACCCTCCTTTCATCTTACTTTCTTCATCGGTAAAATAAAGACTGTTACGGGCTCAAAGGAAATAATGTATGTATCAGTGATTTTAAGCTATAAAGACGGAAACAAATGTCAGTGGTTGTTATGATCAGTGGAGCCACTGACAGCTGTGAAACATTCTGAATTATACACACTCCTCATTATAACTTTCTCATCAGCTCAAAATGGAGGCAAGTTCTTATTTTTGATGGAAAGAAAAAATATCCATGTACAGTTGTATGTTTTTCTCAATAGGGATTGACCAAAACTTTTTGGAAATGTCATAGCCATACGGCCATATGTACTGGTAGGAATGAAAGCCATATAATCTAAGTCATGGAGCAAAGTCTGAACTAGCTCCTCTAGCATATTTCTTGTACTCCTGAGCTTTTAGACCTTAGACAAGCTATTTCCTCTTTCTAGAATACTCTGTTGCTTATTTTCTGATCCAAATACTACTTGTCCTTTAAGATACAGCTTAAATTGTATTTGGGGCAAAAAATATTCCCCAAGTTCCTCAACCAGAAATAATCTCTTCTTTCCCTGAACTCTTTTAACAGCCTTACTGAGAAACAATTTACTTACTATAAAATTCACATATTTTAAGTACACATTTGATAGCTTTTAATAGATTTATATGGCTGTCCAACCATCACCACAATCTAGTTTTAGGGTATACCTAAATTCTTAAAGCCTCTTAACTGAACTTCTACTTTAAGAGATCTCATAGTTACTCACATTTCAATTATTGATGTAGGTTCCCAAATATACTGTTTATTTTTGGAGAGAGAGGACCATGACTTTAATTCTCTTCATATTTCTAACTAAGTCAAATATAGTGCTTTGTATAAACATTTGCCAAATCTCAATGTGTTTATTTTTGTAGTAATTATAGTTTTTTTTCAATCTCAGCAGATTCAAATTTATTATTTATAGTATAAGTATGATCATAGCTATTCCTGTACTATCTTAAAATGTTTTTTATTTATTTGGATCAGGTAATATTAAGAGATACAATATGAAAAGTATGCGGATTATAGCAAAGAAATATCTGAATACCCTATAGAATGATTATAAGAATTTGGAAAACAAATTACTATTAATACTGCTTAAGGTTAATCAAATAGTGACATTTGGAGTCCAATAAAGGTTATTCTATACCATAGGTTTTAGGTCAGGTTAAGAAGATTTCTTTGAGAGAACAGAATGTCCTGTATCTCATAGGTCAGGTCACTTGAATGACAGAGATATTTGATGTATCATGGCCCTTTTGACTTTAATTTCTCTACCTTATTAAACTTATTTAAGAGTAATTTGTCTCTGAAAGAACAAACTTCACTGAATACCATTAACTCATAAAAGTAAAACTGAAGAGAATAGAGAAAAATGACCTCATTGGCATTTACTCAGATTACTTGCCTCTTTAGCCTACCTTGAAAGAGAAGGAAAGAAAGGATTGATTTAAACAACATTAAGCCAACAACTCTACAATCTTAGACTCTTAAATTCTATTTCTTTCTCTTCTCCCTTCTTATTGCAAAAATGGAGACTTGGTCTAGAAAAGCTCCATTCCATAGTTCTATTCATTCATCACTTTATCTGGATAAATTAGGATATAAGTATTGGGCTCATCTGTGCCCGATGACCATTTATTTGTGTTTAATTTGTGTTTATGATATCACAATACATATGTGACTGAACTCAGAGTTTTATTTATAACGTGAAAGGCAGCATGATAAAGGAATGTTCTTTGGAGTCCAGTGGTATGGTTTCTGATACTGGTTTTTCCTTTTCTGATCTTTAGAACCTTAGACGACATTCAACATCCTGGAGTTTTAATTTCCTTATCCATAAAATGAGGAAAATTAAGCAGGATAATATATGTAAAAACTATTGTAAATGAAAAAGAGCAATACAAATCTAAGTCATTATTATTATCCTTACGTACATTTTAAGTCACCTAAATTTTATATAGGTAGAATCTGAGGCACAATGAGAATAAAGAATTTGCTCCAGATCATGCCATAAATCAGGGACAAACAGAAGGCTATAATTGCCAATTTCTAGACTAAAGCTTCAAAAAAGGCTGAGTTAAGGTGTGAGGTTACCACTGCAAGGGTTAATCTAATTCTGTGTTGTATGATTTTAGTCAAGTTATCTCACTTCCATGGGACTTAGTCTCTTTATCTGCAAAATGAGGATGTTTTCGGGGGTTTCAGCTGAGGTTGATGGACCCCTTGAGAGAACCTGTGGATAAAAATGAGGGGTCCATTTACTGTGATGGAGAAAAAAATTATCATTTTTATATTCACCAACCTAATTAAATTTTACTATTTTCTTTCATTATGAGCTTAGGTGACAAATTATAGTAATAGTAGCAGAATCTATCGCTTCAAATTATTATGGATATTTAAAAATATTGTGTATGTTCACCAGGATTTCAAATTACAGTAGTCTAATGACTTGCTGCTAAATTTTGTTATTTGATGTGTTTTTAAAAAGGCAGTATTATTATATCATAATTTGTAATAGATATTTTGCTAATGATTTCAATTTAGTTTTTTTTGTAATCCTATGTATTTTATTATATATATATTTAAAACATTTTTCTGAAAAAGAGTCTGTAGGCTTTGCCAGATTCCCAAATGGGTCTATGGGAGCAAAAAGGTTAAAAAAAACTCTGAACTAGATAACTTTTAAGCTTCCTTTTATCTCTAGGATTTTGTTGCTGTAAGAAATCTTTAACACCTCCGTCTGCTGCCCTTTATCAAACCACATATAAAAGAAGCCCTTCTCTTTTTGAGAAAATTATATATTGGTCACTGAATTAAGCAACTGCCCATTTAATAGACAGACCATCTCAGAAACAAAAAAGATACATGGCTTTTAAAAAGTTATAAAGACCTCAGACTTAAAAAAAAAAATTCTGCTTTACTTGTTCTTTTCCCATTGGTTTAGATAATTAATTAAATGGAATAATCATTTAACTGTCATCACATTTCAAACTCTCTAACCAAAGGTGAACTTACACACACACACACACACACACACACACACACACACACATACGTGTGTGTGGATAAATGTGTATCATTAATTAATATTCTTTGAACCCAGTCATACCTTGATCACAGGTAGAGAGCAACAATGCTGTTATCTAAGTATAACATAAATCTTTGCAGGCACACAGACAATATTTATAAGCAACATAATTTTACACATCTTTTCCAGAGGACCATTCTTAAATGTTTTCCCACCACCATTTGAATTACTACTGTCTTAAATTCCACTTAGCTTTCCTAAGTCCTAGGTAAATGTGAAGAATTTCTCTTTTTTCAGTATTAACCTCTTCTAAAAGAAGCTGAACTATGGCAGGTTACACAGCTGGTGAAGTGAATAATTACCATTAAAAATGAAAAGCCTATTTATGCTGCTTTATAGGTAACATGGTGAGTTCCTTATTCTCAAAGAGAATACTATAATATGTAGAACATATCTAAGAATAGAACTGATCACACTATGACTCAAGGGAATATAATTTGAACATCAATCGTGAATATTCTTAATGTATTTCCTATTTAAAGCTTTAATTCTAAATTGAGTCACTCTCAATGACTTCCAAAAAATTTGAAAGTCCTAGGTTGGTCTTCCCTTGGTACAAACAATATTTGTGAGTTGATTTTTGTTCTGAGAATTTTAATGTTGATCATGATAAACATGAGGAAAATACAACTACCTAATTATATATATATGTATATATATATATATATATATATATATAAATTATATATATATAACAAACCTAAATAAAATTTTTTGACTAGTAGGGATTTTTCAATTATTGATGACACAATTTCTCAATCTTCAGATGAATAACTGATTATTTTAAAGAGAAATTTATATTCATTCTAGAGATGAGAAAGCAAGGATTGTTACTGGCTTTAGATCACACAGTAAAGTAATAACGGAACTCAGCCCTCTTGACTTCTAAATCCATTTCTCTGTACACTAGTAGATGACCTTATCTCTCTAACCTACCAATGGCAAGCACTGCATTCCTAATCAGACCTTGAATTTTCATTGACTCTTTGCTCCTGACTATTTCTCTTAGCAATGAAAACCATTAAGAATAGGTATGTGAATGCAGGAGTGAAGAAAAAATGATATAATGGAAGGCAGTTTGGGGAGTAGCACTCTGGAGCCAAACTGGATTTCAATCTTGATTCTATCATTATTAGTTGTTGAAACTGGATAAGTCATAATCTCTCTGTGTCTTTGTTTTCTTATGTATAAAATGAGAATAATACCAATAATTAACTTATAGGGTTGTTGTGAAGAAAATGAGATAATATACATAAAGTGCTTGCTTAGATGAATATCTGGCCCAGAGTGAACAGTGTATGAGTATTAACTAATACTGTGTTTGCTGTTGTTATCAATACTATTACCATTCTCTGTTTGGATGATACTCTAGATCTGTAATAAAGAATGTTGTCTAATTTCTTTCATGATTTTGACAGCTCTCATAAATAAGATCAAGTAAGATTAGTTTAGATAAGTATTTGAATAGAAAGTTTAAAAAAAAACGAATATATCTTATGAAATAAAGCCTAATAGATAGTCAATAATATAAAAACCTGAATTATTGAGCACTTGTAATTATTATCATTTTCTGACATTCTTAGAAGAAAATCACCTTCGTTTTCATTAAATATGAGTTTTGAAATGCTGAGTTTTTAACTAGATTTAATATTCTCCTTGGTTTTCCTTGAGTGGTAGCAGAAATGTGCCTCTTTGGCATAAAGATTATTTTGAGAAAGAGCAGACATAAAAGAGGCTCTGAAAACAGAGTAGAAGTTACCCTTTTGTAAGGGAAATTTACACTTATGAAATAAATTTCCATTTATACTGGGGTCTCAGTCCTCTGGACTTGGAAGAAGAACGATGACTCTTAAATCACAAGATAAATCTTGTCAATGGAGAAGGCACCGATTTAATCTATATAACAAACCTTATTCTTGTTTGCTGTGCTTTTCCTGGGAACCTCTCTGTAACTGGCCTTACTGCCCCCACCTTTCATTTGTCTTTAGTTGAGGATGATATTTAAACTGGTAGTTTAGGCTATCTTAGGGAGTTACTCATCTTTTCCTGGTAGCTCCCAAGTAAACATGAGGTATACATGTTAACAAACTTTTGTTTTCCTCTCGTTAATCTTTTATCACAGGTGTCTCAGCCAAGAACTCAGAAAGGTACATGAAAAATTATTTGCCTCCTCTACACATTCTTAAATGTCATGTCATATCACTTACTTACTCATTAAAACAAAACAAAAAACCTACTAGTTCTAGTGAGTGTAATATACCATGGAAGAGTATGGCTGCATTGTTCTCCTTTCTAAATCAAAGGCTGTTGTATTGCAGTTGTTAAAAAACAAAATTCAAGTGAGAAAATTTGACGATCTACTTGACTTTTTTCAACATTCCATGAATCAAGCACCATCCCACCTAGTAATTAGTTAGGAGCTCTGAGAAGCTGTACAAAATGGAAGGTTTTTGAAGGCAGAAAGGCAGTAAGACAAGGAAGTCATAAACAAAAGAAAGAAATATTTTAGGCTAGGCTAACTTCCTTGAGGGTGGTGGAGGGGGGTGGGGGAAGGCAGGTGTCTATCAGGTGGATTGCCTCACCAGTGCTGGCCAGGAAACCCTAGATTGACTAGTTAAAGGTTACATTCCTGGGAGAGGCTGAAACTGCAATTAGGTTAAGTGTTAAGTCTTGGTTTGCTGATGTAGGGTTTAGCGCAAGTGACTCCATTTTGGGCCTCTTGTTTCTTTTTAAACACAGCATTGGTTTAAAAAGTTGTGACTTTTATTTCTCTAAATGCTTAATTAGCATTCGTAAGGCACATGGAAGATGTATGAAGGCAAAGACATTTCTAAAACATATTAGTAAGTAGCAATGATTTAGAAAATGTTTAGGCAGTTCCTGTGAGGCCTGGAGATATGAGCTAAGTTTTCTGAAGCCTTATATTGCAGCCATGTGTGGTGTATATTATACTGTCAATCAAGTCTCTCATGACCTAACCAAGTAAACAGTTAACAGATATAGTTTGATATTATTGTTAGACTTCTGTTTACATTATACATATCCTTTCCATTTTCTCTGAATTCTCAAGTTTTGGATGTCTAGGCTTAATCAAAGGAAAGGCAGAAAAATCCAGTCATTAAAACAGAACTTTTGGCTTACAGAGAAGGCATAACTATTAAAAGTTATTATTTTTTTTGAAAGATAAACTCATGACTCTCATACAAATATAAAATGAACATCTGTTAAAGATTTTGTCTAAAGTGTTAATTAATGAGAGAACCAGGAAGATGTTTTAATTGGTTCAAAAGAGAATCAAAAAAACACACATATATGGGCCATCAGGAATGTTGAAATGAATTTTCAGATTAACTGAGCAAAAATCAATTGTATTTCCAACTGGACACAATGTGCATTTCTATGGATTAGGATCATTTACATTACTATTCATATACTACAGTTTAATCTTGTACAATAGCTCAGATGGTAAAAGAGGGAGATGACTCAGAAGGATGCCCTAGATAAGACAGCCAATAATCATTTTCATTTATTTCAAAGTCTTTCACAATTTTACCTGATAACTTTTTGACCTGGGAGTAACTATTAATAGAATTTATGTCTATTAATTGAGTTCTAGTTTTGTTTAGTTTAGTTTAGTTTTAGATACTTCTTCCCCTAGTGTATAACTTTGCCTTATAAGATTATATGAAATACCTACTGTAGTCCCTTTTAAATGGACTTCAGTTTTTGTGTTGATTGTAATATTAAAATAAGTTTACTACATTGAAAAAATGGAATTTATATGAAATTTGCATTCTTTTTAAAATCTGACTTGAAAAATATAACTTCCAAGTCTTAATACACACACATTTTTGTAGTTTTCTTTTTCATCCAAGTTCAGTGAAAACTCAGTTTGAATATAAACCTTATCTTGTCAAGATTCAGTCATGAAAAATTCCTAAGGGAAAGAGAACCTTAATATTTATTAAATCGAGGCAGTCAGTGTATGGGTGTTTGTCAGCTATATTCTTTACTATATATTTGAAATATTTCATTAAAAAATGAGAACTGTAAAAAAAACAAAAGAGGGGACTGATTTACCAAAGGACATTGACATGATGCTGTCCATACTCAAATCCTTTGGCTTAGATTTCTTACATTTAGAATTTGGGATCATCTGGATACCCTTTTGCCCTCTTTATTCTAAAAATATCCAATGCCAATGATTTCAACCCAAATATTTTTCATCATTTTTTTTCTCTTTACTAAGTATACACTGTACTGAGAATGCTGTTAAATTGCAACCACTGTTCTTGATAGTTTCACCATTAGCCAGTTTACTCCCTCAACCCTTCTCAGGATTGCTTCAGGTAGCTTTGCTGTGCCTTGCATTGCTCAGTTGTTACATGAGGAATACAATCACAATCAACTCAAAACTCCACAGAAATGCATCCATCAGAGCTTTCCAACTCTTAAATCTCTTATTTACTAGCTGTTCTTAAAATTTTTCCACATAGGGAATTCTTAAATAATAATTCTTCCTTGTATACATGCTTCTTTATTGCTAATTTACTCTACTGTCTCTGTAGAACTCCCTACTTTCTCCCCTCTTTTCTTCAGCTCACCATCCATGTTATTTCTTTCTGTTAAATGTTAATACCAATTAACATGGGAGAGTTCATGGGTGATTTTTCCTCCCTCTTTGCTTATCTATATTCTTTACTGAACATGTGAAAAACAAGACAAAAGTCATTGAAAATGAAAGGAAAATAGAAACTGTCATAGAAAATGATAGACATTTGATTTTTTAAAAAATTCTAAAATTCAAACCTTTTAGTATAATATAGATTGACCATTATAATATTTGTTCAAGTCAGTCTCAGTCAATTGCTGATAGGTTTATTTTGAACCATCAACACATACTTCCTCAGTCCTTCCTCTGCATACATATCTGCAATAAGATACTTAGGATTAGTTTAGAGTCTATAATCATAGAACAGCTGTGAAGCTAACTGGTTTTATAAATTGCAAACCTGGACTCATTAGCATTATGTTTTCACTCATCTAAGCTGAAAAAGGCACATAAATACTTTATAGTCTTTTCACAGGATCACTGTATTTTAGACTTAGAAATTTTACCTGTAGAGATGTTATATCTAATTCATTTATGCTAGTTTCATCCAGATTACCTCTCCTAGACTGCTGTGAACTAGTTGGCCTAGAATTGAGGCACAGTATATGGTTGAGTAACCATATTTAAACACTAGAGCAGGTATGTTCATCTTATTTTGTCCCTTTATAGCAAAATGAGATACACATATTCATTTTAACAACAATCATTAAGGTTCATACTCTAATTCTCAGTGGCTGAGATGGGTTTTCACTGAAAATGGAAAGGAAAACAAGAAACAGCTAGATAAAGGCAGGTAATTTCTATTATAAAACACACACAAGGAAAGGGGAAAGCAGCACAGAAAAGAGTGAAGTGCAGGGAACTGCATTAGGAAGGTGGATGAATGTAAATGAGGTAATAAATAAGGGAATGAGGATTCGTATAGATTATTCTCCTCTTTACACTTCTTACGTCAACCTTCAAAACACACGGCAGACCTTAACACCACCAATATCATCTCTGCTCTGAAACTGTCTTTTAAAGTCAAAAGTCATAGCTTATAAAATTTAAAAAAGTGTGTGTGTAAGAAAAAAAATAGGTATTTTGAAACACATCATGACTAATCTTTTTTTTTTTTTTTTTTTGCTGCATGCGGGCCTCTCACTGTTGTGGCCTTTCCCGTTAAGGAGCACAGGCTCCGAACGCACAGGATCAGCGGCCATGGCTCACGGGCCTAGCCGCTCTGCGGCATGTGGGATCTTCCTGGACCGGGGCACGAACCCGTGTCCCCTGCATCGGCAGGCGGACTCTCAACCACTGCGCCACCAGGGAAGCCCCATCATGACTAATCTTAAGAGCAGTAGCAAAATTTCTCTTTGTGGATGGGATATTTAAAAGGAAACCAAAGTGATTTCAAACACAACTTAAAACAATGACACAGTATGACCACATCCACCAGGATAAATGACTCGGTAAAGCAAAGCCCAAGTAGGTGACTCTAGCTGGAGAATATTTCAGACCAAAGTCTTGAAACAGAGGTCAGTTATGCTGAAAGACAGATAATTGCAAGTGAAAGGATAGTGATATAGGTGGACTGAAAGAGTGGTACCTAAATGAACGCTTCAGAAATGCTACTATCACTGACCTGTAATAGTGAGAATGGCTACAGAGATCCTTGCTATATGGTGGCAGTTAAGGTTGAACAAACAACCCAATATTATTTTGACTTGTCCTTTGAACTCCTGAACTGTGCTACATGGCTCTAAAACAGATGAACTGGGGAGATTACAGATAAACTTGTTATGTATAAAGGGAAATGAGCGGAAGGAGGCAATTTAGATGATTCTGAACTTCTGGTCATACAACATTTTTTGTTTGTTCAAACTTCATTAACCTACATATCAAGGTTGGAGTAATTGACAGTTGCATGGTTCAATTTCTGTACTTACATTTATTTGAGAACATCCTGATATAAATTAGGTAAAACTTAATAATTCATGCCCAGAAAAATTGTTGAGGAATATAAAGATTAAATGCCCAATTTCAGGACCATTCACTTGCTTCCCATCTTTTCAAGATCAAATTGTAATATCAAAGGAAAAAAGGAAGGTTTATTTCACTTGGAAAAATAGTGTCTAGTTTATTTTCTAGTAAAGAAAAAATGTATACATGAAACAAGACAAATGCTTAACGGAACTAATAAAGGGCGCTGATCACTTGATCATTAAACCAATGCTCCTAATTAAAATACTGAAGGCAATTATAAGGTTATTTACAAAAACAGCTTGAAACTGTCATGGTATGAAGGAGTTAAGTCATGTTCAGTATATTTAATGCTGGATGATTAGGCTGTGAAATCTCGTGGCAAGATAATTAAAACCAGTCTCATTTTCACCCAAACTACTTCAGACTCTTGAGCCAAATATTTGAGATTAAGAATTGACCCAACATTTCCTTATACAACCTCTTTCAGTTCTCAATGGCATCCTTTTATCTCTTTCCTACTCTCTCACTCATGTGCATGCTCTGAAAGGATGCCTACCTCCTCAGATGAAAAGTACCAACGACTAATTTAGCAGCATCTGACTACAAAAGATCATTTTTTCCTTCAGTTTCCACTTTTATTCCTGGGGAATTCCCTTCTCTGTCAAGCACTGTACAGGAGCTCATCATTAATTACTGCAGCTTTAATACTAAATTCAAAGGGCTAAATTGCTACAGAAGTTTTCTTTCAGTGCAGATATACACAGCAGCGTTCTCAAAGAGCCATGCATTAGTTCATGCCATGCTTCTCAACAAGAAAAGTTAGGCATGGCAGCCCAAACAGAATTGGATTTAATCGCTGTGTGCTGGGATAGCAGCAAGTTGCCAGAGGGGGGAAAAAAAAAAGCAGCAAGCCTGATTTTTATGACTGTAGGCAATACTGGACAAAATTTCTAAAATAGACCCTTCTTTTCTTATCCTAAGGCAGACTCAGAAATAGAACAAGGAAAATTGCTAATATAATTGAAAACTATGGCTATAAAAGTTCATATGAATCTGAATTCCATTCAGGGTTTCATAGAACATGAATCTAAAAATATCTTTAAGGTCTTTCTGAATTCACCTTGTTCTATAAGTTGTTCCTTATGCTCTGCAACTATTTAATATGGGAAAGTTAGAATAAGTGACCAATTTTTAAAATATTGAGGCAGAAAAGGGAATGAAAAACTAGGGCTTGTTTCCTTTTTCCATCTCTCCCTTTCTTCCCTTCCCCTTGTCCCCCACTTCTCTGTTTCTTTCTTTTTTTTTAATTTCTTATAATGCAAAACATTTGAGTACCAACATACCTACATTTTCTCCCCACTCAATTCCAAGGGATATATGCCATTCTAGTTTTCCTATTCATAATACACATCGAGATGTGTTATATTAAAAATAATGTTATTTTATATAATAACATTACTATGTTTCATAACGTAAGTCACATGGAAACTAAGTCAAATGCACTTTAAAAGGTAGATTCATAAATGTTAATAAGCACATATATTTAAAAAGCTGTATGTAATTACAATTTATCATCCAATGCATTGATACTTATTCATGGATAAAAAAATATACCTCACTGAAAAACCAAACATGAATCTGGGTTCCTGAAATACTTAAGCTGAAGAGAAGTAAGTGAATATGATAAATGTGCATACCTGTGAAATACTCTGACATTATATATATGTAACTACACAAGCTGAACTTTTAAAAGCTAATGGAATGAGTATTACCATACGTTATCCATTTTTATTTCTAGCTTAGCCTACTGATGATGATAGGGTGCCTTGTGGAAAAACCCTCGACAGTTCTTTATAATTCCAAATTATGTAATTCTTGTTAAAAATGAGGATAAAATGAAAACTCTATCTTAATGAGAGATGCTGTGAAAAGACAAAAGAATACCATTAAAAAACTCTTGAATAATAGACATAGTACACATAGGATTAACAAGACTGTGAATATTATAGATTAATCTACTTCGGAGAATGATAGCTGCAATTGTAAAATAGGGTGTTACTAGATAACACAGGTAAGTGCCTAAAATACACGCGAAAGACTATCAGTATGATAACAACGGATTCCACAGGATTCAAAACATGCCCTTAAATTCAATTGAGTAGACTTAAAAAAACATATCAAATTCCTTTTCATAAACGATATCTCCTTTGCATATGCTATTCATCCTGACTTATAATGTTTACTGGAGTCCTCTGTCTTCCTATACCACTCCAATGTGTCAGATAGCTTAGCAGAGCACAGGAGAGCATTTAAGTGGTGAAAATTTGCCATAAGCAATGGAAATAAAATGTAATATCATGCTTTGCTTTTATTTCTCTTTTCCAAAGAGGTGCGTACTTGGCAAATAAATTAAATAAGACCTGCCACCAATTTAGAATAACTGACACCATCTCTGTGTGGCCTAGAGAAATATGGCATTTTTAAAGTTATAAAATAAGATCCCAAGAACTCAAATCTATTCTAGGAAAATCTATCCTATGCAAGTTCCTTTTTGAGACTTACTGATAACTTCGTAAATTTTTGAGTAATTCCCCCATGACTATTTTGTAAACACAGGACCTCAAAATGATAATTTTCCTATGGATTTTTTTTGATGCTAACACTGAAGAGCTTTAATTTTCAAGCCAAAGGCATTTTTTCTAGTAATATTTTCAAACACCACAGCCTGAATACATAGAATACGATTTAAAAAAAGACAATATTCCAATTTGTAAAATCCTTAAGTGAGGCCCCATATTTAATTTTTGCTATGTTCTCTATATACTTAATATGGTAATATCTACTCTGCAGTGTAGATGTTCAACAGACACTAGATGACTAATTGTGACCTACTGGTAGGGTCTGCAATAATCCTGGAAGCATAAACAATCAAGTAAAAATAACTATCATATCAAATACAATTTTTACATTAATTCAGGGCATCAAGATGCATTATAGACTTTCAAGCTCTAAGTATGTTTTTTATCTGCATTTGGCACTATGACTGAACTTTCATGTAGAAAGCAAAATGGATACAGGATACTCAAAGTCCAGTTCCTTTAAAATTATACCATTAATATTTTAACAGGATTAAAAATCCTGTTTGCTACATTCATTATAATATTCATATATTAGTTTTCTCGTGAACAGACCACGCAGTAGAAATCACCTCTTTTAATTCACAGTCATATGTCTGTTTTACTTTGCTCAGCTGGCTCAAAGACCTATATCTTGTTTACAAGATACTAAGGACACAGAACGCATTTAATAAGTCAGAAAAATCAGCATTCACTAGAAAGAGGAATTAGAAAATAATAATACCATACTATAGAAAGCTTATTGAAACTTAACTATATAGGCATAACCCCTTCATATAAACATTCAATTTATAAATTCATTCAACAAACACCGACTGATGGTGCTGTGGAGAAGTCCTTGCCCCAAACTGCCAGTTTCCCTCCCCCTTTACCTTCCACTACAATGAGTATTTTAAAGAAGATGTTCCATCTGAGCTGTTGGAAGAAGAAAACAGAATGTAAGATCCTGTTGCCATTCAGAATTTGCCAGGGTAAAAATAGTTTGGAGTAAGCTGGATTCTGTTAGAGGTTAAAAAGCATTTTCGCAAGAAATAATGTTACATATAGTACATAGATTCCTACATTAATCCATATATGTCTATTTGACCCTCAATTCAGTTAAACCGTAGCACCATTTCAGCTTATTAAGGGTTATATAAACTTTTGAGAACTAGCCTAGGAATCTGGTAACCAGTTATAAAGTTGTTTTCATTGGAAACTGCTTTGCCCCACTTATAAGTTGGTGACTGTCTGTAGAGTATGGCATATAATGGAATTTAAGGATAATATAATGATGGGGTTCAGGACGTGCTACCCAAAAACATGGCATCTTGCATACTGAATAAAACTGAAGAAGTATGAGAAGATGGCGAAAGCAGGAAGGTCTCTTGCCCTTCCTCTGCCCTTCCCCCCTGAAAAAGGTCAAAACACTCTCAAACAAGAGGTGTCCTCCTTATACCCTGAGGAAAGGAGCATCGTTTTCTCCAAGACAAAAGGGCACCAAGAAGAATAAGAATGAACAGACCTTACTAAGTTTCTTCTAGTTTACTACCCTAAGCTCATACTTTATGCCCCATCATATTTCTCTGTGACTGTCCCCTTTTCATCAAACCTAGCATAACAACGCTCAGATTTAACTATTTCTTCGGGTCTTCACTTCCTTATGAAGACTCCCGTGTCATGTAAAACTTATATTAAATAAATTTGTATGCTTCCTCCTGTTAATCTCTGTCAGTTTAATTTTCAGACCCAACCAGGGACCCTAAGGGGGTCAAGAAAAACTTTTTCCTACCCTAAAATAATAATTATAATAAAAAGTGCTATTCTTTTTAGCCATAATCTTCAGTGAGGTGGGGTGTGTGTGCATAAATAATCCAGCCACTAAATAGGAAAGTGATTTTGAAGAAACAGATAAGATAAAAACTGGAGAAGACAGTCAACTCATTGAATGAAAAAAGATATATCTCGTAGATATATGTTCATATGTATCATCTTCAATACACTTGACAATGATTAGGAAAAAGAAGCAAGGCAGGAATTGCACAAGTGCTGACATTAACTTGTGTCAAGTTGACAGTGAAGCTAATAATATTTGATATTTTAGTCAGATTGTGGCTAACAACCATATGCAAAACACATTCTACTGTGTGACAAATGTAGCGTATAATATGTCTGACAGAGTTAGTTCAAACTAAAAATAACTTTACCTTTAGGCCTTTAGTATAATAACCAGTACTGATAATAATAATAATTATTATTTATTGAGTACTTATTCATATCAGGCACTGCACCAAGCAGTCTTTAGCAATTCAATCCTTAAAAGTGGTATCATTTCCATTTTATAGAAATATGAAGTGCAGACAAGTTAACTTAATCAAGTTTACAATCAAGTGCTTAATATTACAAAGCTAGTAAGAGGCAGGGCTGGGTTTCAAATCTAGGGCTGGGATTGAAATCTAGCCCAATCTCAGATTTTTAAGCACTGTGAGACAACCAATAAAACATTAATTGCCGCCAAAGCATGAACATCTTTGGAATATGTTAAGAGGCTGGTTAAAGTTCTTGATTCTTCCAGAAAATTAAAAAGCTTATTTAAAAAAACTCTCAAATGAAAACAGGGCCTCATACTCTCAACTCTTAAATTCACACACTAAGCATGAAGCTATTTAGAGATTTTAGTATCCAAAGAATAAGGCAACAGGGAGAATTCCCAAAGAAGAAATATTAAGTACGTTTTTAAATAACAAATGGCTTCAGGAAGCACTGAACTACTTAAAAAGCAAAGAAAGAATTACTATATCTTTTTCAATTCTGGGAGAGAATTAAGCCCTGATGCATTTTACATCCATTGTATATAATGAATTAACTTCTCTTTTATGAATCTAGAATGGCACCATCTTCACAGGAGCTTTAGAAAATAGCCACACAAGTCACTTCTTGTACTGTGGTTTAGATGAGGAACTCTGGCTAAGAAAGGAAGTGCTTTTCAAAGGGGAAAAATAAGGTGACTAGAGAAAACTGATAATTCTATTTGCTGAAGTCCAAGCTATATATTCTATTGTATCCAAATGCATATTTCTGTAAACAAGTAAAAGAAAATTTACATTGCTAGTAGTCAAGAAGACATTTATCAAAATCTTTAAGAATTAGAACAGGATTGGTGGTAAACCAAACCTGTCTGTAAATCTATGGGTATGAACCACATCAGGGTATGGTCATGAACTGCTCAGAATTCATTAAACCTCTGTAATTTACAGGAAGCTGTGCAAGCATGCATTGGTATTACCTCCTATACAGAAGTGACAATTGGGTTAAGAAAGAAAAAGAAAAATGGAGACACAATGCTGGCCTGTGGTGCATAAGGGCACATGAAGGAAAAGAATGATGGGCATGAGCCCAATGGGGAGTAAAAATCACTTTGGTGTCAATTTCCCTCACTATTGGTTACAGAGTACAAAAGCCACTGGAAATTTATATTTTGAGCCTTCTTTTGACTTAAATTGCCTGTCAGTACTCCCTTTGTGTCTTGGTAATAGATGAAGAAGCTTTAATCAGAGGCCTATATACAACTTATCAATCAATAATATTAGATTCTGACTACAATTTTGTTGAAAGCTAACTAAGAAATACTTACTGACTTAACAATAAACCTCAACTTTCTATTTTTTTGCTTGTGTACCGATTCTGATTCCCATATGAATTCCCATCTGAATTTACGAGAGTGTGATTTTTCATAGACTTTTAGTTCCCAGTGGTTTTCAAACAGGATGTCAAGGAGACTGACTGCGGTCACAGAGAACAAAGCTGCATTGCTCTATGTAAACTTCAAGTTTCAATAATAGGGCAAGAAAGTCAATTCTACTGTTTGAGACTCTTCCCTCCTGTTACATTCAAGGTCAACAAGGAATTAAAGTTGTAGAGACTGGGATGACTGTTTGATACTGTTTGAGCCACAATGAAGAAAAATTGGGCTAGCTACCCCTGTTATTTATTTAAAAGTGGAATATTAGAGTAGACTGTAGGAACAGTCAGGCAGTGTAGAATTAAAATGTTTTAGAAGCATTGACCTAGATTAATATATGCTTCAGGGAATTAGAAGAATGCATACAAATCTTAGGGACATTTGATACATATATAATGGGATATTTGAGACTGGGTTGTAACTCATGATTTGGGTAATGTGTGTTTATTAAATGGTTACTGTGTGCTAGATGGGGTAAAGAAGCTAAATAAATGTCTTTACCCAACCAAGTTTCATAGTCTAATAACAAAGTGAATATTATTATATATATAGCAATTAAGGCATAATTAATGTCATTCATTCAACTTACACTTGCTATCTGCTGTCTGCCCCACACTAATCTGGCCTGTGAATTACAGGTTAAAAAGAAAGCAGCCTCTGGTCTCCAGAAGTTCACAATTCATTACAGAAAGACAAGTAAAGCATACAATTACAATACACCATGATAAGTAGTATAATAGAATTTAGTACAAACTGCTATGGGGATATGTAAGAGGTGCTCCTAACGCAGATGGGGGGGGGGGGGATGGGGGAAGGTTATCAGGAAAGGTTTCCTGGAGCTGGGATATATGAGCACAGTTTTAAGGGACAATTATAATTTGGGTGAAGAAAAGATGGGAAAGTCAGAGAAAAAGGCTAGCGCAATTCACAGATTTGAGGGATCCTGGCAACTGGGAAATGGCAAAAAGCATGGCTGAAGCTAGTTTTAACCATGATAGGGAGTGGTAAGAGGAGTAGTTGATGATGTAGGTAGGGACCAATTCCTAAGGGCTGTGGAGAGCCACTGAAAATATTTTAAATAGTGGAATGACAATGATTACATTAACATTTTAAAAATTTCATTCTGGTAAGCATGTGAAGATGGATTAGAGATATTTATGGAATAAATTATGATGGTAGAGGAACTAGTCTGGATATTAATCTAGTAATCCAGATGAAAAATCCAACTAAATAATTGAACGAGGTTCTGGAGAGAAGGGCATAGATTCTAGAGATACAAAAGAGGCAGAATCCTTAAGACTCAGGTCTGATTGGTTAGAAGGGATATAACTCCCAGGTTTCTAGTCTGCGTGATTGGGTAGTGTCATATACTGAAATAGTGGATGAAGGTACAAATTTGGGGGTTGAGTTATGTACAACGTGCTTATAACTCTGGAGAGAGATCTGGGCTGTAAATAGGAGTTGATGCCAAGGCAGTTACTATATAGTGATGTAATATTAATATATGTGAAGCTCCTAGAATGATCCCTGACCAAAGTAAGCGCTATATCGTAAGTAGAATAATAATGATGATGGATGGTGATGATCATAATAATAAAAATGGTTGATTATGAGATAACTCAGAAGTATACAGAGCATCATAGAACTTTTTGTGATAATGAAAATGTTTTATGTCTATACTTTAAAATATGGTAGCCAATAGCCACATGTGACTACTGAGCACTTCAAATGTGGCTGTTGCAATTGAGAAAATTTTAAATTTTATTTAATTTTAATGAATTTAAATTTAAAAGTCATATGGAGCTGCTGGTTATTGTTTTGGACAGTGTAGATATATAGTGAGAAATGAAATCAAGAGAATCTGGGAATTAACCAAGTTGATCATCAACATGTAAGGAATAGCAGAAAAACAGTCAAATAGGCAAAAGGAAAAACAATATAGGGTAATACGGTTTAGAAGCACAATTGAAATTCCCTTGATAGGATTATTAGGATGAATGGAAGTTGGTAGAGGAAGCTTTCTGGAGGAGTATGGACTGGAGCTACGAAGTGGAGGAGGGCATTTCAGGGAGACAGGCTAGCACACATAATGGCCAACAAGAAAGAAGGAGCATAATATGACAAGAAGGTTCACCCTGACTGGAGTGGTAGGCACATGATAGGGAGTAAGTGGTCAACGGTCCTTGTTTGCCAGGGACTAAGGGGGTTCCTGGGATGCAGAACTTTCAGTTTTAAAACTGGGACAGTCCCAGGACATGGTACTTCAGTGCTAAAATGAGGGAAGTCCTAGGTAAACTGGGAGGAGTTGGTCACTAGAGACTACTACTAGATAAACAGTGGCTGGCCAAAGTATGAAGGACTTTGAAAGAGAGGCAGAGAGGCATCTACCCTTGATACAACAACTCAGAGGTAGGCTATTACAGCTTTTTCAATCAGGGAACTAAAAGGAATTAAAGTAGTGCTTAGGAAGATTAGTCTGCCATTAGAGGGAAGAAGGACTATACAAAGGGAATCCAATTATTTAGCTACTATTGTAATCTAAGTCTGAGGTGATTAGGGCTTAAAATAGAAACTTATGTTTACTTAATCCTTACTATATCCCAGGTACTCTACTAGATTTTACATAAATTATCAATTCTTCCTGACACTCAGATGCTGAAACTTTTATAAACCTTTGAAAAGGTGATTGATTTATTTGTTTAAACAGTTACTCATCATTCCCAAATATTTTTTGTGACTTCTATATGACACACCAAGTTCATTACTTGTCTTACTAAAGCCAGAATTTGAAAGTAGATCTGGCTACAAAGTTCATTGTATGTATTAGAAGTAAGAATAATTCAAAGGAAGAAATAACAAAAATGACAAAATTTAATGGCACACTGTCAAAGATGAAAAATAAGGAAGGGTAAAAAATAACTAGAAGATTTCTATGATGGGAAACTTTAAGAACATGATCTAAGAACTTTAAGAACATGATAGAAGGGATTTAGATAGAAGTTGGATATACTAGTTTGAAATCATAAAAAAAACATTCAAACAACAGCAGCTGGAAATATAAGTATGAATGCAAGTGAGCTATGTCACTTTAGTGTATATTCTAACAAGCTAACATTTATTTGGGCTTTAACTATCGATAACTCTAATTAATCTATTGTATTTGTAAATTCTCTATGGCATAGGAAAAATGATAACATCGCGACAATAAGCTAATCTATTTGTATAAAGCTGGATTTCCACATAAGAAGAGATTTTTACCAATCTACCTACCTACCTACCTATCTATCTATCTATCTATGTATCTATCTAGATATATGTGGTGCTCCAGGAACAATGATGCTTCAAGGACAAAGGACGACCCTGCCTGAAAACGTTTAAGCGTTACACCCCTTACTGGACTCTTAATCACCCTCCCCACCATGTTGTGATGGTTACGAAATTCCTGAGCCCACCTGGGCAATGGGACCTGTCCCAAATAAGGAAAGGAGTCTGGCCTGTCCCACTCCCACCCTGTAGAAGGAAGGTATATGTGCCTCAAACAATCAGTAAATGAAATTTTCACCTCGGACCATTCTTTTGTTTTCTGGCTATAAAACCTGAACAATAGCGCATGTTCGGGCTCGACTCTCCCAAACTACTAGGAAGTCGGCCCCACTGTTCTGGCAGCAACCCTTCCCTCTAATGAATTCTACCTTCTTTACATTCTGCTTTGTGTCTGGAAATTCTTTTCCAACCTGCGTTTGGACCAAGACAATATATCTCTATCTCCTCTCTCTCTCAAAGAGAGATATATATAGTTTATATTTTAGTTTTAAGACACTTACCTCAAAAACTTCCTAAACTTGTTATCTATGCATTAATATTTCTTGATCTTTGGAATTGGCTTCACGTTTAGAATGTGTAAAATATTATGAATGTAATGAGATCAATGGCTCATGTTGTACACTATTGTTCATTCCTTCAAGCCAAGTTAAGGAAAGCTGGGGGGAGATGGTGAGCAGGGGAACTCACCTGCTCATACTAACAGCATTAATATTTCCTCATCTTAAACTTTAGAATTCTCGTTTCTTATTTCCATTGATGACCCTCTTTTGTACTTCAAATGACCTGAGTATATGAGGCAATATATGAGGATAAGCAGAAATTCATTAGTGTCAACTACAATAATGTGTTTCAAAAATCTTTTTTATAATAGAAATTTAAGAATGTATGGCCAAGTAGAAAGAAGTACCCATTGTCTTTTGTCAAAAATTATCAACCAATTCTTTTTCAAGAATGTTTTGATTATATGTATCAAATATCCCTGTCAAAGAGAAAGTCATGTGCTTTCCCACTATCTTTATGGCTGGTCACTTATTTGGATGTCAGAGAGAAATATGTACTTAATTTTCTTATTTTGACTCAAACAATTTAAATATTCCAATTCTTTTTTTTTCATTTCAAATTTCCTTTTTAATTTTAAGTCATAGCTTTGTGTTGTAACACTACTTGTTCAAAAATTAGATCATGAAGGTACCTTCCTATGACCTCCAAATAATCAAAATGTTCTTCAATGGGCTATATAAAAAGCAAGTAGAATATTCCTAATTATCAATCTTTATCTTGAGTCATATAGTTCTTGTAATTTCAAGGAAGAGAAACTCAAATGTAAAGTGTTACAATAGCCAAGCATACCAGCACCGTTATATAACCATTTAGCAATTTTGTCTGCCAAGTCGCTCTGAACCTTAGACTACTGAGAATGTGTTTTTAATTTTTAAGGTTCTCCTCTTTTGAGCTAAAAAATGGTTACAATTTTATAAGTAAAATTAAAGAAAAAACACAAAATAGACCATCTGAGATATTTCCATTAGGCATTTTATATATATATATATATATATATATACATAATTTTAATATATATACACATATAAATGCACTGGGATAAATCTCCATCTTCTGTGTCAGTCGGACATAGGTCCATTTTCTTAGGAACAGGGAACTCCCTTCACAATGGTAGTGAGGAAACTGGCTCGACCATCCTTCTTGAATATAATTCCATGAAGACGCCATTTAAGGTCGTCTGGATCTTGGTTCCTTCTAGCAATCTACTACTCCAACAGTGTGTAGTTCATCAAATTCAGGTCTTTCTGAAGCCAGGCTAGAAATACAAAGTGAGGTGGACGGCTAAGGTAACTGACCAAAAAGGAGGAAAGGACGAGGAGCAAAACAATTTCCCAATTTCATTTTTTCCATATTCTCTGTGCTTGACAAGGGAAAAAATATTCAGGTCTGAGTTCCTTTCATTCTTAGCCATTGTTGGTTCAAAGTTTTTTGTTTTTTGTTTTTTTTTTTTGCGGTACGCGGGCCTCTCACTGTTGTGGCCTCTCCCGTTGCGGAGCACAGGCTCCGGACGCGCAGGCTCAGTGGCCATGGCTCACGGGCCCAGCCGCTCTGCGACATGTGGGATCTTCCCGGATCGGGGCACGAACCCGTGTCCCCTGCATCGGCAGGCGGACTCTCAACCACTGCGCCACCAGGGAAGCTCGTCATTCACTTTTTAACTTGAGTTTTAATTTCTAAAAGTCAAATTTCAGGCATCCTTCTTCAGTATGTTTTATAGGCATGTTCAGGAAACAGAGCAGTGATTAACACAGGTGAATATAGCCTCTCTCGAGCTATGCCCTTTCAGGGAGATCATACTGAGTTCAAGAGCTTTGTCGAGAAATCTTTTTTCTAAAGCATCATCTCCTTTGGTGTTGCCAATGTGGAATGGAATATTCATCTTGCTTCTATTCTGGGGCTCCACAATTCTAATAGTAGCTTTTCCTTTTTGACCACTTCCCAAAATTATAGTTCTCTTTTTCTGTCTAGCAGCTTTGGATGGTTCCTTCACCGATGGAGAAGTTATCCACTGGTACTCCAAGCCACAAATCCTAAGAGATTCTGCAAAAGCACTTGCACCCAGGTCACCAATGAGCAAATTGCAGTTCAGAGTGATGCGCCTCAAACCAGCCATACAGTCAAGATCAGGTCTCCTGGAACGAAGACTCTCAGCCCAGGTTTCTTCATGCCTCCTGGTAGTCTGATACTTTAAGATCTTGGCCATGTGATCTGCTCCCTGCCATGTCAGATTACACCCCGTGAAGTTTACTGTCTTAAGAGTGATAGAGTTCTTTACACCTTGACAAATAACTGTCTCGCCCAGCCGTGGCTGGAAGAAGCTCTGGATACAGATCAAGGGCAGAGGGTGCTCAGGAGCGGCGCCCAGTCTACCCCGCGGAGGCGGTCGGTGTTAAGTCCAGCAGGGCCTCCCGCAGGGAAGCGCGAAAGGCGGGCAGAGACACCGAGCCCTGCAGCGCGCACAGTTCCTCACAGCGCGGGAAGAAGTCGGCCGCGGTGTCGCAGCGCAGCTTCACCGAGTGATCATGGCCCGAGCGCGGCTTCGGGGACGCTGGCTGTGGACACGATGCCCACACCCGCCTGGGGTCCCCGGCTCGCCTCCCGGCCCCTCGGGCGCTCACTGCCCGGTGGCTGCGGCCCCGCAGCGTGCGCAGGACCCACGTCGCAACCAGACGACGCAGGGCCACGAGCCCCAGCTAGGCCAGCCCCTCCATGCCGCGCTCCCGCTGTGAATTGCCGGCCATTGGCGCCAGCCTCATTGCTCTCTGCGCGCGGGGCTGCGGTTCCCCAATTCATTTTTAAAGATTCCAAAAAGAGGTATGAGTTAAGAAACTTGGTAGAGTAGTTGCAGTGTTTTCAAAAGATACATTTCTAACAGATCTCTTTACACTATCTCCAAATTTCCAACTATTATATAGAAACAGCATGAAAATAATTCAGATAAGAGTGAAAGGAACGTGGAACACCCCAGACAACTATATTGAAATAAATAAGAAATAAAGATTTTCTAAGGGAGATTTTGTAAAGTAGAAAATCTTATGTGATTATCTCGCAGTATATTCATTTTATGAATATTTTATTACAGTTTCCTCCAGCTTAAACATTTTGTGGCCCTGTTGGTTCTAAAAATTGGTCCCATTTTTCCTTTTGAAACAGGAAATGCTACAGTGCTTAAAGTCAAGCTTTATTCCTTTCCTTCCTTCCTTGAATCTCCTATCTGCAATTCAACTAAAACTTCCATTTGTATAAGCTCAAAATTGTCAGTCAATTAAGGTTTGTTTAGATTAGAATTGGTGTGCTAATAGTGGGTTAAGAGTTCAAATGGAAACTGTTTTGCATGCTACAATTTAAAAATGCCTCCTTTTCTTTAAAAGTTAAAGGTAAAAGTTCTTTTTTTTTTTTGGCCGCACTGTGTTTGGGACCTTAGTTCCCCAACCAGGGATCGAACTGGTGCCCCCTGCAGTGGAAGTACGGACCTCCAGGGAAGTCCCCTAAACGTCCTTAAGCATTAAGTAAAAATATAATTAAGTTTCAGTCTCTGTCCACTGAACAGGAAAAATGAATATAGCTTCAAAATCTCAAATTATCTAAATCAATCTTGCTACTGGGAAATCTAAGACATTAAAAACAAGATTTCAAAAGGTTCAATGTTTATTAATTTTGTTGTTGTTGTTTAGATACTGTTACAAATCATAAAAGACATATCTAGTATATACTCCAGCTTTTCAAATAAGTCAGAAAGAACACTATTTCTACCAAGAGATAGTACTATTTCTGGCTTTGGTTTAAGCTAAGGGAATTCTGAAGCAATTTTTTCAAAGGATTTAAAAAAATGAACACTGTTGGAACAAAGTTGAAGATTAGTTAGAGATATGGAAGGTGAGTTCCCCTGTTCCCCCAACCCCCAGCTTTTTTTTTAACTTGGCTTGAAGGGATGATTAGTGTACAGCCTGAGCCACTGATCTCATTACATTCATAATATTTTATACATTCTAAATGTGAAGCCAATTCCAAAGATCAAGAAATAGCCAGAGGATTATATTTAAGTAAGGCATAGTAGATGATCAATATTTATTAAATGACTAAATATGAGAAAAATAAGAATAATAAATTACACAAAGGAATGTCTTTCTAATATTTCCTTGAATTAAAGTTTCATATCTTATAGAAATACCTGTATCCTTTCATAAGATAAAATCCAAAACTATATAATCAACCTGAACCAGGTACTATGAAAACACAAGACTACCACATGCCATTCAGAGAGCTGACGACTTTTAATAACTCCTGAAAAGTGAAAAGCATGGTTTTTAAGACAAAACAATTTTCTGCTACTCACTTGGCAGATTTTACGACTTTGGGCAAGGTATCTAACCTCTTTTTTTTTTTTTTTGTCGGTACGCAGGCCTCTCACTGTTGTGGCCTCTCCCGTTGCGGAGCACAGGCTCCGGACGCGCAGGCTCAGCGGCCATGGCTCACGGGCCCAGCCGCTCCGCGGCATGTGCGATCTTCCTGGACCAGGGCACGAACCCGTGTCCCCTGCATGGGCAGGCGGACTCTCAACCACTGCGCCACCAGGGAAGCCCTCTAACCTCTTTGAGCTTCAGTTTCCTCATCTGCAAAATGAGGATGACAATAATATCTTCCCCAAACAGAGCTGTAGTAAAGACTGAGATAAGATAAATAAGATGTCAAACATAGAGCTTGTCACATAGTAAGAGAATTGTATTTTTTACAAAGGGGCTGTCAACTACATGCAGTAACATTTGCTGAGCCAGGTAAGGTTAGAAATGATCTTGTTTTTGTACATCTCATGGATAGATTAATTTTTGAACAAGGCTTATTATTTTGGTCTCATGAACGTCACAGAAGATAGTGACATGAAATTGGTAAAATCAGTGTGCTACATCAGGGAGTGGAGAATTTATTTCTTCAGCAGTGGAGATAAATGAAAATGACATAAATGTGAGGGAAAGAAGAGAAGCCAAACATGGAAGGTTTGGCTACTTCCATAGTGATGCTATAAAATAAATAAGAAGAGGCTTCCATATGAAAAATAGAAACATGAGAACATTCCTTGAAATTCTAACTGTTAAGGCTTGTAGTCTAAATTTTGTGAAACAATCATTTACCAAATTAAAATGAAACAGGAAACAATTATGCAAGGTTATTTCTGTAAAGAGGACATCATGAATGTTAGATTCCCTAAGGAGTTCTTCACTGTATTGGTCATTACAGCTTCATAAATTAAACATAAACACCACCTATGGAGTCCACAGAAATGTGGCACTGAGTATAAAATATAGAAACCCTACCACAGATGACAAAAGGAGAAACACACTTCATGACAAGTAAATAAAGCTCATGTGTCACAATGAAAGAAACAAACCCAGGTGAAGCCAGAGTTCATTTAAGAGTTGAGTGCTATGGAGAAAAGGCCACGATCCCGACTCCCCAGAAACCAGTTCCGCATTCCAACCTGAGAGCCCTCCTGCAAACATGCTGTCACAGAGAAAGTAATACCCTGATGGATGCTGTAGGCTGTGACTGGAGATGATGCCAATGGTAAACTTCTTAAACACTCTCATGGGAAATGAGAATTGCCTGGATGAAGTGGCAGAAAGAAATGGGTTATATATTTTTTACACTGGGAATCATAATCCTGGGGTATTAAGAAAAGACCTGTGGAAAATGCGGTGATGAGATGATACCAATCTTCTCTTTCAAAAGTCTTTGCTAATATCACAAGTTAATTCATTTCCCTTTCATTACTTCCTTTCTCCCTACAGACACACATTTCAAGAAGAAATCAATTCTCCACAAAATCAGTTTTAAGAGGAAAAAAAAATTTGTAACAGCTGCAACTTGCAAAGGAAAAAATTAAAGAAGATGGCTTTAATTCTATTGACTCAATAAGTTCAACTTTGTGAAGCTACAGGTTTAGCAATGCTATTCCTTTCAAGGCTTTTTATAAAGTTTTAAAGTCAGAAGATGATATTCTGCCTGTGGTTCTACATACATTTACCTGGTGTTTTAGACAGTGCCATCTTTCTGTTTTTGGCATGAAATTCAGAGATATTTCTGTGATCAGAATTACGCTGACAATAGTGGACTGCGCATTAGTAGCTAAAGCTGCCTGCACAAAGTAAATATGTGTAGAAATATGTCTGTAAAGTAAAAAATTAAGATCTTAAAATTCACAGGCTATTAAAGGCCTGTTATTTACTAGTCATATTTTGAGGTACATACACTCTTTTCTCCTAGCTATTCAATAGTGTCCCTGCTTTGAATAGTAGACTTAAAGGATATTCAGAGCCTGTTAGTGATATTTCAGGGACCCTGGTTTACACAACCAGAAAACCCACTTATGTTATGGTTTAACACCGTAAGAATAAGAAATTAAACCTCTGAAAAGGCAAATAACATAGATCGAAGTTGATGTAAAGTATTCTGTTAAAAGAACATGAATCTCATGAGTGGTAAGCTTTTCCAGATTTTAAGAACCTTATACAAGTATCAAGGAGACTATTTTCCTGAGTAACCTAATCAGTTCTTTAAAAGGGAGTGAATCTTCTATTTTACATAAAAATAGGGGAATCATATTAAATTTTCATTTAATAATCAATTTGGAGGCTTTCCTCTGTCTATGGTTAATGGGACAGGATTGTTACTAATTTAATGTAAACCTTCAGCTACCAGAGACAGACCTATACAGCTCTGCAAACTGGAATCTTTGCCATTAGCCAACATGAGTTTAACAACAAATTACCCAGTTCAAAGGAATCTTTATGGAATTAAGGTGGTGGCAACAATTAAGTTGGCTGTTTGGGCTTTAACCATTTCAATTTGATACAGTGACTGCCAAAGAAAAGTTACTCAGAAAAAAGTGCTGTATGAAAATATAGAAGTTTCCCCATAAAACAGCTAACTTTTCCCCTTTGGTCCCTTCATCTCTTTCAGCCAAGTGCAAAGTGCAAGGCAAAAGGAAAATAAAATAAGAAAAATGGTGAGGGCGAGCATGTTGTTGACCATGTAAGTAAACTATGTGCAAAGTATACCTCAGATACACTATAGGTAGATGAGCACGAGGGAAGCTGAGCCTGGTTTTGCAGTGGGGAAAAGAAAACACTGTTAAAGAGGAAACGATAGCACAGTAAGGGTCTCAGAAGTTTAGAAGGTTCCATCACCAACACATTTGCCAGATAATAAAACAGCCTTATAAAGAGACACTTGAGCTTGAAATCTCAAGGTTCATACTATTTGAGGAGAACTGTGTGATAAAAAAATACCTGGCTTAAAAAAAAAATCCATGATGGAGATGGCTCCCCAGATCAGAATCTGATATGATCTTGCTCAGAAGACGCTCATTTAAGGTTAACAGGAAAGTGGAACACTGGTCACTTTTTCCTATGGTACCACACTGATCTCAGTCTTAACACTAGCAAACTACATGTGAGATTATTTATAGAATGACTCTATTGTACATTTTCATATTACTCTTTAAAGAGGGCACCAAAGCCAGATCAGTATTCTGATTCTAATTTCCTGTTCCTACTATTCCATTCTCATTACTGAATCCATTCAGTATTACTGAATCTAAATAAACAAATAAGCCAGTAGCAACACCAAAAAGATATTTTAAAAACTTAACCACAAAACTCTTCTCCAGACCTGTCTTTTATCAGACTGTTTCATTGATTTTTTTGCAATAACTATTTTATACTTAAAACCATGTTTAATCTTCATGACTTTCACTTGATAATTTCCTGGCCTGTTCTTACTTTCTAGGTTGTCACACTGCCACATTCAATTTTGTGGCCTCTTCTTTCATTATGTTGTCAGAATGCCATGTGAGCTAAATATTCAAGTATGCATTTTCTAGTTAGAAATTCTTCAGGAAGTTCCAAAATACAAAGTTAGGGTAGGGAAATAAGGTAAAGAAGAAGATGGCACAGTGGAGAAATCAGAAATGTCCTTGTTATCTGATCTGTTCTTTAAGTGTATTTCCAGCAACCAGCAGAGCGGAATATAGTAGGCACTCAATAATGGCTTACTGAATAAGTGAATATACAAAATCTTTTGCTTCTATCCTCAAAAACTGAATTGTGTGAAATAATATTCAGAAGGTTTTACACTTACCATCACAAAGATTTGTGATAAAATGTATCACTGCCACTTAATGAGTTACTATGAGGTAGTTTCTAAAATATGATCAATTCTATACGTATTAAGAAATTAAATCTTTCTTTCAACCACATACATATCTGATTTTCTTTAGCGGGATACTAGTTCTAAGAAAGCCTTTCTCTGCATGTTTGTTCTGTTCCTATAACTATACCCATAAAAGTGAAAAACTTTATGTTTCAAAATAGTTTGAGTCTTGTCTTTTTTTTCCCCTCACTTTTCCATTTTTAATTACTAGGGAAATTTACTTGTCAAGGAGATCTTTTACTAGTACCCTATTGTCTTAATGTCAATTCTGAGAAAGCAATTCCACAGTAAGCATTAAACACCTCACAGATGTGTCACTTCCACTCCAAATGATGTCTTAGGCTACAGCAGACGATTTTATAAGTAATAGATGGTTCAAAGCAGAAGACACATATTATTAATATGAGTAAATGCCAAAATGTCAAACAAGGAAGACTCAGGAGGCTCAATGTTCTACATACAAGAACAAAAAACACTGAAATTTGCTTAAAGAAAGTAGAGTACATAAACAAATTGATGTTTACTCATTTAAAAGCTACCAAAAGATTATTCATCTAAGGACTAATGTTCCAGTAGTTCTTCCTCACCTCAATCAAAGTAGGCTGATTCAATGTAGACACTTTCAGATTTTTAAGTGCTATATTAAGATATGATGTATTACTTGATCACTTCAGGGTGTCTTTCTTAGTTGTACGAAATTTCCTATAGAAGGTATGATTTTAGGTGAGGTCAAGTAGGAAATTTAGCAGAAATCAAAATTTGATCGTGGTTTTCAGGGGAAATATCTTTATTAAGATGCAAGGAAGTAATAAACAGAAAAATACAATGTGTACAGCAAAAATACTCTAAAAACACATTTTTATTTTTAAATAAAAATACTCTAAAAACACATTTAAATACTTAAATAAGTTTAAAGAGCAACAGTGGAATTTATCTTTAAATCACTGTAAGGGGCTCCCCAAAGAAGAGGAATTTATAATCGATACTTTATCCATATGATAGTTCTATATTTGAAGGGTTTAATGTAATTCCATAGTGAGTTTACCTTGTGTGCTTGGCATGCGAAGAGCACAGAATAAACAGTGTAAAAAGGAAGAATAAAAACATAAAGGTAGAAAATTTCAGGGGATCAACTCTTTTAAGTGCATGCTTCCATTCAGAATGATCTGAAACCATCCTCAGAAAAAATAAGCAGCTCTCCTTTTCTCAGTTTGTAAAACGATGATAATTTCACACAATCTCTATTATAATAATTTCTTTGTCAATGTCGCCTTGACACACTAACCAGTTTTAGCAGGTGTCAGCAAACTTTTTTGTAAACAGTCAGATAGTAAATATTTTAGGCTTTATGTGCCATATGGTCTTTGTTATAACTATTCAACTGCTGTTGTACTGCAAAAGCAACCACAGATTATATGCAAATGAAAGAGTATGGCTGTGTTTCAATAAAACTTTATTTTTGGGACACTGAAATTTGAATTTCATATAATTTTCCACATGTCACAAAATGATATTCTTTTGATTTCCCCCACATCACTTAAAACTGCAAAAATCATTCCTAGCTCACGGGCCCACAAAAGAGAAACAGGATTTAGCCCAAGGGCTGTAGTTTGCTGACCCCTGAGTTATAGCATTAATTTAATTAATAAAAAAGTGCAAAAAACCCAAAGACAATTCATCAACAATATAAGATGAGTTAGTTTAGAACTAAAGCTGGAATGAAGACACTGATCTTGAAAGACATAAAATCACAACCATCTAATTCATTATTTGTATTACCCCATTTCATACCAGTCTTATTTTGGCACTCAGGAAATTATTAAACATTTAAAAACTACACTTCAAAAGATATTACTTTCTGGCTTGATTCAAACATTTTTCTTAAACTTAATAAAAATATAGTCAAGTGATAACTCCTCCCTTAACTTTTTCCACTTCAGATAATACCATCCCTTTTTTGTGTTAGCATAGCAGGTACTTATAGTTATCATATTCCTTCTGCTTCATCACCTTTCTTCTTAGTTCACTTATGTGCCAATAATCTGTCTTCATAAGTCACCTTCCCTTTTACTGTTTGTTAAAGCCTTTAAAAATTAACATATTTGATTACCCCAAACTTACCTGTATATATTTGTAGCTGAATGGAAATGTATCATCATATTACATAGATTGAGTAAAAATAAAAAATTTGTGGCTTTGAGGTATTTTTATTCATCTCCTTTCTTTTCTTTTTGTCTTTATTTCATGAGTACTTATCTACTTTTTTTCTGAATGTTTTAACATTCAAGCTTCCCAGGGCCCTATTGCTCTTTAATGAATTAACTTCAATTTTATAAATTTACCTTGATGTACATTACTTAAAGGAATTCATTTGCATTATCTTATGTTTTCCAATTATCATCTGTCTGCGTTACTTTTTAATTAATTGTTTATTGAAGTATAGTTGATGTACAATACTATGTAAATACAGGTGTACAGTATAGTGAGCCATAATTTTAAAGGTTACACTCCATTTACAGTTATTATAAACTATTGACTATATTCTCTGTGTTGTACAATATATCTTTGTAGCTTTATATGTAATAGTTTGTACCTTTTAATCCCTAAACCCTAGGTTGCCCCTTCCCCTTCCCTTTCCCCACTTGTAACCATTAGTTTGTTCTCTATATCTGTGAGTTAGCTTCTTCTTTTGTACTCACTAGTTTGTTGTATTTTTCAGATTCCACATATAAGTGATATCATACAGTATTTGTCTTTCTTTGTCTGATTTATATACTTCCTACTAGATTCATGCATTAGATTACATGGAAAATTAATTTTTTCCTTTATGTGGTTTTATTCTTCAATCATTGTTCTCAGCACATTATCAATCTAAGGATTTGTAGTTACTTTTGCAGTAGTTAAATTAGGCAAACTGTGTTTAGGTACAAGATGAAAATTACTAAAAACTCATTTAGGGTTCAGAATACTTCAGTTTTGTATAAAGTACAGAAAAAGATGATACATTCTTAACTTAGAATTCAAGAATCGAATGCATCCTACTTTTTGCTATAGAAGAGTCCATGTAAAATTAAAAAGTATGTTTTCATATGAGAAATAAATAAAATTTAATACTGTTCTAAAAATTACCTCTTAATAAAAGTCTACTTTATATCATTGATTATAAGTAATAAATAAAAATGCAGGTCCTCTAAAAAATAATACATCATATAGATGATACCAATTGAAACATGAATAATTTAATTAAATTCTTATCCCAAACTTCTGAATGATGTCTCACCTTCTTCAACTATAAGATATTTAAGCGGCAACATGGTTCTGAACCTGTCATCTTATTGAAATATTTAGCGATGTTCAATGAATTAAAAGGCATTCATATACTTGCTCTTCTGTGTGGACACCTACAATAAATTTTCACAAAATGGAATGGTCACTATATGCCAATTTATCTCATTTTAGAAACGAAATTTATTTATATAGCATATGGGGTACTTAATTCTGCTTCTAAGCAACAATTTTTAATATACAAGGCATATTTTAAGGCATTCTGGGGCAATAAGAATTAAAGGGAAGGAGAGACACTGAACAGTTAAGATTTTTTTTTTTTTTTTTTTTTTTTTGCGGTACGCGGGCCTCTCACTGCTGTGGCCTCTCCCGTTGCGGAGCACAGGCTCCGGAAGCGCAGGCCCAGCGGCCATGGCTCACGGGCCTAGCCGCTCCGCGGCATGTGGGATCTTCCCGGACCAGGGCACGAACCCGTGTCCCCTGCATCGGCAGGCGGACTCTCAACCACTGCGCCACCAGGGAAGCCCTCAGCTAAGATTTTGATTTGTGTCTTTTCCTAGCTGAACTCTGTAGAGAAAATACTATTATTTGTCTTTTGACAATATATTTTTTGTTCTTCTGTACTTTTCTAGTTAACAGGAATCTTAGAAGGATACACCTTATATTCAATCTTTTTAGAAGAAAGGTAATCAGAACAAAGTGTGACCCAGTGAAATGAAACAAAAGATGAAGACACTGAGACTAGTTATTATGTACTCCACCACGCAGTACAGGCATTGAAAAAAAGAAATTGAAGAGTGGCATGAGAAAACCAATTTCCAAAGCACAGAGATTTCAATTTAACCCTAATCTAACACAAACTCCCTATCATATAGATCTTAGCAAGTTTCAACTTTCTGGTCTTGGTTTCACTGAAAGAAAAATAATATCATTTTTTATGACTGGTTAGGGAAGAGTGTGGCACTAAAACACACATTATCAGAATCTTTTTAGGAGTTTCTAGAATGATATCCAGATATATCTAGACTGATTTAATCATAAAATTCATACTAATCTTTTTTATTTTTTTTAAAACAGTGGGATAGATTCTGGGGATGATTGTGGGTAATTTTTCAAATTCTCTAAGAATATGACTGAAAAGAAGGACTGGCTCAAAAGAAAGAAGTAGAAAAATGAGACGTGTATTAATTTCCTTTTCTGTTTAGCTATCAGAATTTAAAGACTGATATTATTAAAAAACTTTGAACTTTAGTCAACAGAAATTTAATGACGAGATATACAAAATACACATAGTATATAATTAAAAACAAAGCTAAGAAACCAGAGAATTATCATAACACTATTATTTTTTATTCTATCCTTCATAACAAAATTATTATAGCAATATGAATTAAATGACAATAATCTCGGGAGAAGTAAACCAGGGCTAGGTTTCATAGGAACTTCTTTTTAAAGCCTCAGAAATAGGGGTCAAGGTTAAATAGAGCCAGCAATTATTTACTGTAATATTTTAGCTTTTCTTCTACCATATTTATACCATGTACCATTTTAGAGATTTTAATTCCATTTATCTTGAAAAGATATATTCAGGAGAAGGACCAAGCATTCTGAGTCTGAACTATCAGTCACAAAAAATACTATTGTTAGTATGCCTATATGACGTATGTACAGTATTGAGTGGCTATAAGGTATTGTTCTCCTTCAGTGTTGTCCTGGGTATATTAGCCATTATCTCAAGTATTTGTAAGATGTTACATAATAGTGTTCATAGTGAAGATTCTTACTGCCTAATTTTCTTATTTTTAGACAAAAAATGATATCTTATAGTTATTCCCAAAGAGTCTGAGTTAAGAGACGTCTATTAACTCAGAATAGATGTATCTACTTGCCAGATTACCTATACTGAGACTCTAACACTGAATACCTTCCTTGACAACTGAAACTGAAACATCAAGGCTCTATCACTTGGATCCAGCCCATAATTTATAATCCTGCTGACACATCCAACAAGGGACAGAAGACACAGTAAATGGAAAAGCTCCAAATGAAGTCTCATAAAACGATCGTCAGAAAATTATACAATTGTATAAGAAACACAGATTTTGAAAAAAAAAAAAAAAGGTTTTAATTTGCACTGGAGTAAGAATGCTATTAAATCAAATGCAATGTTAGTGTGGCTTAAAGGTCTTCTATGCCGATTTAATCTTTCTTTCATAAATGTGAGCATGAAGCTGCAGTTAGAAAAGAAAGAAAGAGATAGGGAGAAAAGAGACAGAAAGTAAAAAAGATGGAGATGAGAGGACAAACCAATCAGATTTGGAATTACCAGTCAGCAGAAGTTTAGGTAAAAAAAAAAAAAAATCACCGGGTGAAATCGTACATTTACTCTGAGAGAGTATCCTTTCACATTGCCTTCTAGGTGATCTCTGAGCTCCTCCAGCTTTCGATGGAGCTACATGTAAACATCAGAAAATGAATTGAAAAAGCAACTTGGTCTCTTTTCAGTTTTTCTTTTTCCTTTTAAAAATAAGATCATAGCATTATACATTTCTCACTGCCTTTGGCAAACATTTCAAAACATCAAAGATCTTTGTATAGCGCAAGAATACATGCTCAATAAACCGTGACTAGGAAGAGAATATTTTATTTTAATTAAAGCCTCTTTTCTCCCCAAAGTGTTAGAGAAAATAAATACCTTAACTATCCTTATAAACCCCTAGAGATTCACTTTACAATTTTCTATTTTGTAGAAATATGGAATAAAGACATTTAAAAATTATGAAATTTGCCTTTCCCAAACACACTTTTTGATTTAAGTCTGCATCCATATTCAAATAAACTGATTGAACCCTAAAATGTATATTTTGTTCTTATACATATTTATGTGTATACACATAATCATATTGTATATACACTTAAAAACAATAAACATACAATCACAACTTGAAGTTCTACACATCCAAAAGCTGAACTTCGAGATAAACACACGTGTACTCGCACACACAATCCAGTTTATAACAGATGGTGCTGCAGTATGGATGCCATTTTATCTCTATTTCACTATCAGTCATTTCCAAAAAGTTATGTCCATCTGCACCTTTTCACTTGAATCTGAGTCATAATCCATAGTCTCAACAATAATGGATTTATCTTCCCTTAAAAAATTAAAATATGATACCTCACAGGTAGACAGTGAGGAATGCTACTGATATATCATCAAGATACATAAAGTCATATTTTTCTGACTAAATAATTTTAGCTTGCTTCGCTTCTGAAATAGGTATATAATAGACACTTCCCATCCCCTCTGATTATTCTTAGTGAAGTAACAACAACAACAAAAATGCTGCCCAGTATATAGCAGTGTTAGAGAACAGAGAAGATGGCTTGTCTGGAATAAAGGACACAAACATACAGACACACCCTCATCCATGTGCACTCATGTGTGTGCACACACAGATAAATAAACAACAACAAAAAAGTAAAATTAAGAAGGCAGAAGAGGCAAGGAGAGGAAGGAGTGCAGAAATCAGTGCTTCATAAATTGTTAAATGGAAATAAATTGGAGGTGTGTAAAATTTTAAAATGACTTAATATTAGCCTCAAAGTAGTTATTGAATTTTGGGACATCCCAGTACAGTGAATTATGTCATTTTGATTAATTTAGCAGTTACTATTGCTGTAAGGACAAGTGGGACTGAGATAGAAGAAATGGTTAATATTGAGGGAGATTTCTCTGCATATTTTTAAAATTCAGCAAATTTTCTAACTTGCATTTATAGTGGCAGCATTAAAAGTGATTAATTGGCTATGTCTATATCTCTTAAGGGTGATAATTTATTTACCTTTCATTGTGATTAAATGTTAGAGTATCGAATGCCCAAGATAAATTGACCAAATGGATATTTAACGACTACCAAATGGGACCATTAGATCAGAAATCTTTAGGTGGTGTATTTGTAGGTCACATAAACAAATGGGCAAACATTTATATATATATATATATATATATATATATATATATATATATATATATCAGTTTCTGTTGATTGTTATATAAATTTTTTAACTTTTAACAAATAAAACAAAGGGGATTAAGAGTGCTTACTATTAGCTATATGTGAGCCCCTATACTAGCTAGCATCATATGAAGTTCCTTTTCTAATTCTTAAGATTATATATATATATATACACATATATATATATAAAATATACATGTTATTAACTCATAATAATTATTTTCTGGAATGAACTACAAATGGTAATGACACTAAAATAACATTTAACAAAAAAAAGTAAAAAGGGCATATAACATTCTGAAAATAAATATTAGTTCTCTGTGTAACAGGAACTTAACACATAGTCAGTGACATCAATCAGAGGAACGGTTTACTCTAGAACCCCAAATTACAGGCACCCGTAATGAGGCAGTGCCCTTTTTATTGTTTGTGGTGCCACTCAAAGCTAGTTATTTGGCAGCTTGCCTTCAGCTGGTTGCTCTATGTGTAGCTGAAACAAACAAAAAAAATATGACCCAACAGCCAATAAAAATATTAAAATAAAACAAAATGGGATGGTGAAAAATGGAAAAAGCCCCCTTCCTCCCACCACCCTCCAAAAAGGAAGAAGTGTAGGCTATAGACGAAATCTTGCCAAAAAATGTTAGAAACATATTTACTTTGAGGGATCCAACTCTACTAGCAACTCCTTTGCTTTCATCCGGCCGTCTAATTTGCTACAATGAGGGAAGATGGGTAAAAAAGACAGAATAAAGAAAAAGTGAACTTAAAAATTTTTCTAAACATTACTAAATAATACATGCAAAAACATCAATTGACTCTTTGAGATACATCTTAAGAGGCCAAGCCAAGGAGTTAACTAACCCAGAGGCTATATGACATGCTCTGCAGACAGGTTGGTCACTAGAATTCAGTCTTTGTTATGACACTATTCCTAAGATGAGGAAATGGGCACTTACTTTTGGTTATCTTGGGGACTTCTCATGAAGCAGTATCTGGAGTAGTGTTACATTTGCATTTGGCTTATGAAAAACAAAGAATTACAAATATACCTATGCAGAAAACGTTGTCTCCTTTAGTGTCTATTCCATTGTAATATCAGAAAACATCAGTGCTATGACTAGAAACACGAGTGTTCCTTAAGTGGAAAGATCAGTCCTGACAAGCATCATTCTTGACAGGTGACAGAATGAAGCTCCTCTGCTTGTTAACCCAAGCATTGAGGTTGTTCAGCTGTCACTGAGATTCCAATTAAACAATTGTGCTGCCCAACCAGAAAATTTTAATGCCAGACCAAAGTTAGATACATTTACTCCCTCAAAGTTTTCAGTTATTTTTTCCTTTTAGGTAAGATAGGAAAAAAAGAAAAGTACAGCTGCTATTTTAAAAATTTGTTTCACCTCACTGTGTAAATGAGAAAAGGAAGATTCTAAACCCAATCTAATATACCTATTAGATTAGGTATAAATTAGAAATCCCTTTGCTTTTTAATAGAGCTGTAACAATAATATTTTGGTTAAAGAGGAAGTCAAACTAAAAAAGAGTAGGGGGGAGATTGGAAGGAAGCTTCAGACCAAGTGCTTTTACATTAATGGATTCCTACATGTGCAGAATAACAGTCTCCATTCAGAGCAGCATAGCTCAAGTTAGTTGTGATTCTCTTGCTTGTATTAGGAGACAACTGATGAAGTATCATTGTGATGCCAAATTCCCAGTGTTAAAGTCCTCAGGAAAAATAAGAAATCTGACCGTGCTACAAAATTATAGTTTCTGGAGACAGGCTATAGATTGTCTTATCCCTTTTAGGACATCTCTGATAGCATAAGTAGATTGCTTAGGAATAATACTGAGAAAATTGGATTTTCACTTTGAAAAAAAGCATCTTGATCCATAAGAATTCTGTCAACTTTCGGTTTTATTTGATATAAATAGTTTTTACTAATCCTTCAACATTAATTAAATTTCGTACCCTAAAGATAATCACTGATTCTTACCCTTCTTGGTTGAACAGAGTTCTTAAATTTAGAAACAGTGGATACTAATTAGAATGGAAACAGTCTATAAGAAAGGGCCTCTGGATGGACAGTGAGTTCATATTATTTTGTCATTTTCTTATGCTATTTTCTTTGATTTCAGAGAACATCTTTATATCAAAAGCTATTTTCCATTTTAAATTGACACAATATGTTGATTATAAACAACGTAGTTTTCTATAAAAAAATATAAAGTCTAATGTTTCATGCTGCTTTCTGAAAACTTTTAGAAACTGCATTGTTATATAGTAACAAGTGAACACCATTTTCTACATTATCTTTTATTTCTGGAAAGCTTAAAATTACATCAAGTCCAGCAACATGAGGTAGTTTCTTCAAGGTTACACAGGACATTAATGACAGATCTAAGACCACCACCATTCCTGGTTTCTACTTTAAAGCTGTATTCCCTTAATAGGCCTGGAAATAAATGGGTTGGAAAAAACCTGATGCTTATAATAGGATGTATATGTATACATGTCCCTGTGTGTCTATTTGTCTATCTCATTTATGGAAGAAATTTTATGTTACCACATTAATGTATGAATGAAAGTTTTCCTAAATCATTTCAATTCCAAATGCAAGTGCAAGTACAGAAGCTTAAAGAATGAAATATAAGAAGAGAAAAGACAATCACCATTGAACTCTGAACATGAAAAACAGACTATATACCAATTTACGCAAAGACTTTTAGGAGCAGACAGTTCATCTGTCAATGCTTGACACCAATTTTCTGTATTTAAATCTGAGTTTGTGAATCCTTAACTATCGTAACAGGAAGACTGTTATCCCTAATTAATGAGAAATTATCATAACAGGAAGACTGTTATCCCTAATTAATGAGAAATTATCCCTAATATTGAAAAACTTCAGAAAGAATATGAAAAAGATTTGTCACATATACTAAAATTTGAGTTGTAGAGAAAAGTCAAATCGATAGATTTTAAGACATAATGCTCTCATTTATGCTAGTCAACCCTTAATCATCAATTATGGAGTAGTATAAATAAAAGAAATTCACAGCTAATCCAGATACCTGATTACTATTTTTCTTTGATTAGAATTTAAAAGAAATCACAAAAGATTAGCATTTGAATAAAATGAACTTTACTCTTCATGATAATTATAAAAGCCTCACATTGTTAGCTAATTTTATACATATTTTTCTATGAGGCTATAAACATTCTGTATCAATAACTAAGAGAGGCTAAACTGCAAATGTTTATACTACATATAAGATCACTGCAATATAAATGAAGTTTGAGAATTGGATGTAAAGAACTGTAGGGATTACAGGTTGGTTGAGATTATTAGTTTATAATAATGATATATGAAAACTAAAATGTTACCTGCAAAACAAAAAATATTATCACTAATGATTTTTGTACCCTGAAGAAATCCTTTTATAAATATTTTTACTGAGATTGTTAAGACATAAATCGGAGGATCAAAATCATTTCAATCTTCTATTCAGCCTCTCAGCCTAAATATATTTAACAAGATATCCATTAAAAATTGTCTGAAAAGATTGCACTATATCACCTGTTTTGCAACATTCTGGGAATATTTCTTCAGGAATTAATTACTGGGTAATCTATCCTCAGGAATTAATTACCAGGATGTGGTTACTAAAGTAGTGAAATGACTGTTATTTGTATTCACTTTTTTAAATAAGAGCTTGAATTTTAGATATATCATGCAACAAAAGAAATGGCCTGGGTGCTAACACAATATGGACTGTTGATTCCCTTTGATTTAGCTCAGTTCTCCAAAACTGAGCTCACTGTAAAATTATTTCCATTATTAACAAAGTAGAAAATTACCCCATCTCACCCTCATCTCTCTTGCCAATAATAAGTAGTTGTAAGTGTAATATTTTTTAAAGGCAAAAACAAGATTTTGGAGTAGAAATCCAACTTTGTATTGATTTTTGAAATAAAATATGAAACTTTAAGGAATTTTGGGGTTGTAGAAGCCACTTAAGGTAGGCACCCATATCGCTGGATGTATGCATTAACACATCTCTTTAGCTGCAAGACGTTTGGTGAAGAACTGTGAGAAAAGTTTATATATTTTGTGTGTTTGTTTTATTGATGAGAGAATGCAGGTCTTAGAGAGGTCCATTAGCTTTTTGGAGACATATCAATAAAAAAAGCATAGCTTATATTAGATTCTCTGGCTCTCAGGTCTCTTCATTAAATTTGGGCTCTCATTATAGAATGACTAATGTAGATTTCCCCCTTTTCTCCCCTGATATATTTTGTATTGATTTAGATTAAGATTGTACAGATTAAAAAAAAATTCTGTTTGTTTGTCCTAGGGATTGAATTGTTTTATTTTTAGAATTATCTAACTTAAAACATTCAGAACTACCCTGAGAGACAGACATTTTTAATCCTATTTTATTATGCCAGTTTCTTTTTTAAAGTATGGGTATCAGTGACAGGAAAGAAAACTTTTTTTTAGAAATTGTTTCTCTTCCAACCAATATCACTCAGTACATACTGGTACAGCTATAGATTGCTTCTGGTAGTTGTGACTGGAGAAGGAGGTTTTTAAAAAAGTTTTACTTGAGAACTCAAAATTTAAACAAACTCTTGTAAATAAAGAAATTCTTGTGGGGATCTGGTTAATATTTCAATTCACTATATTTCAGCCCTTTCAGTAAAACTGGTGCTTCATTGTAAAACAATTCTGTTTCATTTGTGATTTATTAAGGCAAAGTAAAAAAGAGGAAAGAAAGAAATGAAAGTAAGAGAAGCAATAATTCTATAAGTGTGTCGGGAAAAAATAAACACTCTAATGCATTTCTGGAGAAAGGCAAACCAATAAAAGAATAGAGAAGTTCAAGGAAATATTGCAAAGAATAATGAAGAATTAAGTCAAAAATTAGAATCTTGGTAGCAAGTCACAGCTCTACCAACTGCCCCACCCACTTATGAAAAATTTTTATACTTAGGAGATCCTTTATTTTAAAGGCTCCGATTTCTAATGGTTTATTAACATTTCAAATATTTATTTATATTTTATTGTACATTTATAATTTTGATCCCTAAGTTTCTATAATAGCTTTGATTCCAAAATAATACAATCTATACAAAATTAGACTTTTAAGCAAGTTATTTCCTGCCCACTAGCCAGAGAATAATTCAATCCATGCTCTTTTTCCCCAAGTTTCGTATCTGTCTAAAAAGAAATAATGAAGCCCATCACAGGTATGGTATAAAAAATTTATTAGGCATTTTGAAATAGATAAGTTTTAAATAGTATGTTTTTAAGAATTATTTATTATTTGTGTAGGAGATAGAAAAAAGTTTATTTTCAAACTTCCATTGAAATATAATTTTCTATCCAGCAAGATTTAGAATGGCTTAGCCTGCATATAAAAATGCTCTGGTATAAACAGACTTACAAACACAAACAAATAGTTGGCTTTATGAAGATTTGCCATAAATCTGAAAAGCAGGCAAAAGACATCCATCCTCGTCATTACCAGAACCTGTCTACATAACAAAACAAACCAACAAAAACTTACACTTTTCTGGTTTAAAAAACAATATAGATTATAAAATAACCTGTAATTTAATCCCTATGCAATTTTGTTTACTACTTTTTTAAACTACATATTTTATTTTGAGCATTTTCCTTTGTCATTAAATATTCTTAAAGATATGATTTTTTAGGTTATATAAATAACTCATATATATACATATTATTATACAAGTTATTTAACCATAGACATTAAGGTTGGTTCTAATTTTTCATGAATATGAATAATGTTGTGATAAATAATCTTGTACATAAGTCTTTCATGTCCTCTTTCATAACTTCCATTGAAAAATTTCTGCAAATAATATGATTGGTTAAAACACAAAAAATTTTTTATATATATAGTTTGCTTGCAAGGTTATACAAATTTATATTCCTACTAGTGTGACTAGGAATATTCATGTCACTGCTCATTATAGCATGGATGATTATAATTTAAAAATAGTTACCAATTTGACTACAAAATTTTTAACAGATTTCTGTGAGGGTACATTTTTTTCCCACATAATTATTTGCTGAATTTAATTCTTTTTATGAAATGGCTATTCCTGCCCTTTACTCATTTTATTTCTTTTTTTTTCCCCTATAAGATTAGAAGAGCTCTTTTAGGCTATCAAAGCTTTGATAGATTTGTTGTAATTTTTTTTTTTTTCTTTTTCACATCTGCTCCACTATAAGATCCTTGAGGTCATGGTTAGTAAGTCTTTGCATTGCTATATTCCCAAAACCTAGCACAGTACTTGACATAATATGCACTAAAAATATTCATTGAATGAATTTCTGAATTAATGTGTGTTTTGTCTTTAATGAAAGTAGGATGAAAAGGGACAGCAGATAATCCTGAACTTTTGGGCAAGAAAATACATGGCCAATTTTAGAATATGTATCATTTAAAAATATAAAGATCTAGAAAATAATTTAGTTTGGTATATGCTGTCTATTAAAGTCATGAATGAGACATGGCCCGTTAACTATATAGATTTGAATAATGGCTATATCTAATCAATTCTGCTGGTGAAATAGTGATGGCACAGATTACTTTTGTTGAGCTGCTTTTATACAAATCCTATAACTTAAACAAAATGCTAGTGAATACCAAGAGAAATCAATATTCCACTTAACAGAGACAAAGCTTGACCTAAATGAGAAAGATCTTAAATGAAGTTAGAACGTTTTCACTTCATAATCTTTAACTTTATGTAGTAGCATAAAATGCAAAAGCTGAAATAAATGTAAATTATTTTACATTAATTGGATATTAACATAATATCAGACAGAAGGGCTAAAGAGAATGATAATATTTATTCAGTCAGTGTAGAAACTTATTGCAAAGGAACAGAATTATAGGTCTAGAAGGGACTTTAGAGGCTACTTAATTTAGTATCATGATGTTACAGATATAGAAACTGAGGTTTACTAGTTCTAACAAAGGTATAAAGTGGCAGACTAGGGCTGATACTCAATATTTGGTGCCTGATAGTGCAATACTTTTATATGCTCAATACTGTTGACTTTTCAAACAACTTTGGATCCATAATTTTTAAAATATCTGTCAGTAAATCTGTCAAAGGCAAATGCTAAAGACTGCTCCTTCCAGAATATCATTAAATTGAATTCATGAAGATGCAAAAATGATCTCTTCCTGATATCCATATGAATTATGGGAACCATGGGCCTAAAAGTTTGGCATATACTTTCAACAAAGGTAGAATTAATACAAGTTGCTAAGTTTAATTAAGAGAAGATTCTAAAACACTTCACTTCCAGAAGACTATCACAGCATTATATTTAAAACTAGGAAATAGGTAACAACTAAAATATGCAAAATAGGGACTGGTGAAAAAGACTATGCTATACCCACAAATTTGAATACTGAACAATAATTGATATTAATGTTGAAGAAGATAATTTAAAAACATGTAAAGATGTACATGACATAGAAAGAATGTTACTAAATGAATGAGATAGGTTAAAATATAGTTTCATAACAATAGCTAACATTTAGTGATCGTTTCTTATATTTCAAACACTGTGGTAAGTGATGTATATGCATTTAAAATTTTAAACTTTACAACAACCCTATGAGGCAAATAGTATTATTATTTTTCATTTTACAGATGATTAAGGTTATAGAAGTGAAGTAATGTTCTGAAAGCCACACATTTAGTAAGTGATAAAGCTGAGATTCATTGCCAAGCCTGGAGACTCTGGAACCAGAGCTCTTAATCACTGCCTTGCTATCATGATTCATTTATATAAAATATTTGAATGCATAGGAAAAAAAACCAGAATGATATAAGCAAAGTTTTAACAGTTGTTATTTATTAAAGGCAGTCTTACAGGAACTCTTTTTTTTTTTTTTTTGCTTATATTAATTTTCTAAAATGAGCATGTATATTACTTTTTTTAAATTAAAAAATAAAAGACCATGCCACTTATAGACTGTCTAAACTATAAAACTGATAACTCTATAGCTAATAATTTCTGGTTAGCTATATCTTCTCAGGCTAGCTAATCAAATTTCATTTGTAACTCAGATTCCAAAGTGGCGACTGTACACTTCACAGTTAAGTTATTCTTAGTTTCAATGATAAATATAATTCTGTGAGCATTAAATAATAAGAAAAGGATGGGGCGAATTCCATTTTCAATTTTCATTGTACATAAAGGTAGAGGGGACACTTAATCAGATGAATGAAAAACAGAAATCAATGTAAAATCCTGTATATTTAGCAGAATGTCAAAGAACAACCATTTAAAATAATTTGTAAACTCAAAATTCATAGCTAAAATATATTATTACTATTTGGTTTTAGTTTTCTTCAAAGTGTCAACAACTAATTTACCATACTGGATAGTGTCTCTCCTGTTAGAAATGATATGAAAACAATCCTTTTTTTGAAGTCTCAAAAATCTGTTTGCTATCAAACTAGAATAAATAGCAAAATAAATATGCTGTTATAAATGAGGAGAAACTAGACAATAATGAATGAGAGTGGAAATCAGTTACTCAAAAGTCTATAGGAGCCAGGCATTTAATGCAAATAAGTAAAGTCGGCTGGAGGGTATAAAGAATGCCAGCTGAGTACTGATATATGTCGTGCTGGCCCAGTAATGTCAATCTGATTTTTTTTTTTTTTTTGAGGTACGTGGGCCTCTCACTGTTGTGGCTTCTCCCGCTGCAGAGCACAGGCTCTGGATGCGCAGGCTTAGCGGCCATGGCTCATGGGCCCAGCCACTCCGTGGTATGTGGGATCTTCCCGGACCGGGGCACGAACCCGTGTTCCCTGCATCGGCAGGAGGACTCTCAACCACTGCGCCACCAGGGAAGCCCTGTCAATCTGATTTTTTTAGATTAGCTGAAAATTGTATTTTTATTTAAAATCTCACCAATTTTAAATGTTCCAAACTAGTTATAAAAAAAGAAGTCATCCCCAAAGATATCTCTAATAAAATTATCTTCCATCAACTAGGTTATGACTTAAAAGAGGGCTCTCTGTGCACCTATAAGTAGAAAGGAGACCCTAGGGAAACATCAGTTACTATACAAATATAGAAGTAGTATCACATTGGAAATGAGTAAAGTTAGCTGGGAATTACATTTTCTGGTTGTATCTTCAAAAGACTTTGTGAAGTCTTCTATTATTTTGAATCAGGGATGAGAAACTCTGTTCCCTGTCCTAGAATGAATCTAGGGCGAATCATTTATATTAAGCATGGTACCAGTGGTCATTTCCCTAAAGAATAAGATCTCTGGAATGAGAATACCACTGTAACATGGTCTAAATGAAAAAGAGAACACACGTAATTTTGACCCAGGATGTTTCCAAGAAACATAAACCACTCTGCTCATTTGATTATACTAACAGTTCTTTAAGTGTGGTCCACAGACCTGTGAGGGTCCCTGAGATCCTTTCAGGGGTCCACAAGGGCAAATTATTTTAATAATAATACTAAGACATTGTTTGTCTCTTACACTATGTTGACATTTGCACCGATAGTACAAAAGCAATGGTGGGTTGGTACTATAGTAAAAAATTAAGGCAGTGGATCCAAATAGTGTGAATAGTTATTGTATTATTCACCACTATGTACTAACAGTTTAACACTTTCCTCAATGAAACAGTAAATACTAACTCAATTTAATTAAAGCTTGTCCCTTGAGTGTCACAAAATGGAAAGTATGAAATAAAATACTTCTGCTGCATAAGAAAGAATGACAGTTGTCTCAGGTTAAAGTACTTAGGCAATAGTTTGAGTTGCAAGCTGAACTAGCCAGGTTTTGCACAGAACAACATTTTTACTTGAAACAATGTCTGACAAACTATGACTATTCAGACTTAGATGTCTGGTAGACATTTTCTTGAAAATGAATGAAATGAGACTGTCAATTCATGGAAAACAGACAGGATTTGTTGGCTTTTCTTTTTTTTTTTTGCCAAAGAAGAAACTACGTTTTAAGCAAAAATTAGAACTGTGGAAAATGTATATCACCATGAGCTTGAGAGCTTCCAATGCTTCCAAGGCATTTTTAATGAGCTTGGTGGTTATATTAATTAAAATGATTTTGGATATAGTCAACAATTGGAAGAACTTATATTTTCCATGTGATCAAAAAATATGTTACAAAATCATACCTGTATATAAGATCCAATAAACGTTCAGGACAGACCAATGGATTTTTTTTCCCCAGAACAAACAACTTTTTATTGAAGTATAGTTGATTTACAATGTTGTACTAGTTTCAGGTGCATAGCAAAGTGATTCAGTTATATATATATATATATATATATATATATATATATTCTTTCTCAGATTCTTTTCCATTATAGATTATTATAAGATATTGAACAGTTCCCTGTGCTATAGAGTACATCCTTGTTTATTTTACATACAGTAGTGTGTCCGACAGATTTTAATACATAGGAGTATGAAATTGTCCTTGACAGGGTTTTAGATTCTACGCTTCAACTAACTTTTTTTTTTTTTTTTTGCGGTACGCGGGCCTCTCACTGTTGTGGCCTCTCCCATTGCGGAGCACAGGCTCCGGACGCGCAGGCTCAGCAGCCATGATTCACGGGCCCAGCCGCTCCGCGGCATGTGGGATCTTCCCGGACCGGGGCACGAACCCGTGTCCCCTGCATCGGTGGACTCTCAACCACTGTGCCACCAGGGAAGCCCTACGCTTCAACTAACTTTTAATAGACTACTAATTGAAAAATTTTGATGTAGTGTCAAAGAATATCCACAATTATAAGAAAATGTTATTAAGATAGTCCTTTCTTTTCTAACTACGGATCTGTGAGGTTGGATTTGTTTCTTCATATACTTCAACCAAAATAACATATCACAACAGATTGAGTACAGAAGCAGATGTGAGAATCTACCTGCCTTCCATTAAACCAGACATCAAAATGAATGTGAAAAAAAAGTAAAACAGTGCCATCCTTTTTAGATTTTAAAAATTTTGGAAAATATTATTTTTCCCATAGCAGTATTATTTATATTAACATAGAAAGGCCTTATTATTCTCATTTTGAAGCAAATAAATAAACATTTAAAAAATTTCTAAGTTTTAATTTTAAGTGCAGTAAATATCACCAACTATAACTCACATAAACAAGCTATTTGAGGTCCTTAATAATTTTTAAGTTTGTAAAGGGGTCCTGAGACCATTAAGTTTGAGAACTGCTGGATCTGACCAATAACGTTGAGAATATTATTGCTCAATAACCAATGCCCCCATGGGACAGTTAACTTTGAACACAAAAAAACATATATTTTTATGTCCAGAGGATGTATTTTATTAAATTAATTAATGTTATTAATTCAGTTTTTCCCAACCTTTTTGGTGTTTGTTGACTCCACGTGTAGAACCCATACATTTCTACAATGTCATTAACTGCTGAACAGTTGTTGATATACCATTGTTGACATGACTTCAGACAAAAGCAAAGAAACCTGATGTTTAGTGTAGTCTTACTGATTTTATTTAGGCTCTCAAAAACAGTGGAAAATCATTTGCAGTCCTCAGTTATTGCCTTGATCTAGGCTAGAATTTTAGAAATTTCATGACATTCTCCAGAGACCTGGGAACCAATGAACTAGCCATATTACACAATCACTCTGATGTTCACAAAGGAAAGTGGTGATAATATGGAATAGTTTGTAAAAACTAACATCCTAGGAAAAAAATCTCAGAGAAAATATTACCCTGGATCAAATATTACTGGATCAAATAATGCCATTTTTATATGTAAAGGAAATCACACTGCCTTTCAGACATACACATTAAAAACTTTGAGTTAAGAAAATATTCTTTAACCAGAGTAATATAAATTCTTTTGCTCAAAGGACAATAACAGAAGCCTAGAGAGAAGTCATAATTCTGCATTTTGTTTGAATATAAGATTAGACATTATTACTAATTATTAAATGAACACATACTACCTAAAGATATTTCAATATATACATTTAAATTATTTTATAAACTTTAGTTTAATTAGACAGGGAGAATTTATATTTTCTTCTTAAGAGGAAAAAAAAACTTGCTGGTTAGTCTGGGCACAAAATTCTATTCTAACCTTTGAGGTACAAGGGAATATGTGACAAGAGATTACATTTATTCATTTATTTATTTTAGTCAAACTTCAGATGCTTAGGGAATAAAAGGAAAATTGAATCGGTCTTTGTAAAAAATTCTCTATTTTAATAACATCTATAGGGAATGGTGAATTGATTGGAAGTTTGGAATTTTTTTTCTTTTTTGTTCTGGTCATTATTCTCTACAACAAGCCTCTTGATTCTAATAGAGGTGCTGCTGCCTTTCATAATTGAAAATCAGAACTCATTTAAGTTGTGGATCATGCTCACTTTAAAACGCAGTTTGTTACAGAATTATTCTTTTAGCAAACCATTTTTGGGAGACTATCACCATTTTAGAACTTGAGTCCTCTAGATATTGCCCATTCATAGAATCTACATACTATTTGACTTTTTTGGCTTAGGCACTAATTTACTTAGGGCAATGAAAGACTAAAATCCCAAGTTTGTTTTTAAAATATACTTCACTGTGTTCTAAAGCAAGAGAAGTGAAAATCAATTGTCATTTCAGTCAGATTTCATTAAAAGAAAATATCTGATATGAAAGAGAAACGACTTTCTCCATATACAGAAAAATATGTCATTTCAGCAAATAAATTTTTGCTGGAGACAATGTCATTCTATGAAGAACTGTTTAGAAAAGATAACACCTTGTTGTCCTTGTTAGATTGTGATGAGTGTACTGAAAAGGAAATCCAAACTTTGTATGTTTTACAGATCGTGTTCTCACTATAGCTGGAGAATCTTAAAGGATCAAAGCACAATCAAAGCACAATTATATTGCAGTGAGCATAAAAAACGTGAATTCAAAATAATGTTTAATATTATATTGTTGACCTCACAGGAATAGATGCATACATACAAATGGACAGAAAGTTTTCATCTTAAATGCTGCCCCATGATAAAAAGCTACAGAGGGAAAGGTTGGAACTGTTAGTTTTTAATCATAATTTGGTTATTTAACCCTTCTGTGTTTTCACAAAGACTAGGGTAAGTGTTTCTGATGGTTATTCCCAGAGTATTCTGTACTCCTGCTGATAAATCATAGCACTTATTATACTTTATTATAATTTACAGTTGCCTGTTTTATCTGTTTGTAAAGCCAAGAACAATGTTATTTGCTCACCACTGCTTTCCCAGAACCAGGCAAAGACTTATCTGATAGATTAATAACCCTGTTGGGGAGACAAGGATTACCAGCTTCATCATAGACAAAAAGCTCAGAGAAGTTGAGCACGTTGCTTAATGCAGTGTAGTAATTAAGTAGAGAAGTCAGCATCTGAATCCAGGTCGTCTATTATCAAGTCAAGTGCTCTTTCTAGTGCTCATCTTTTAAGACTGTATTGTATTTCCGGTGTAAAGAAAACATATTCGCACATATATTTCTACACATGACAGATTGCATGCCTAATCTGAAACATGGAAGGGGGATTTCTATGGGGTTTGGCTAACAGTAATATGTACTAAATTATAAATATCCCATCCAAGATGCAGTAACAATAACAATGTCAAACTCAACTTGTGTTCTAATCTTGTGCTAGATATCATTCCTGGGATGTCTTATACATATATTAGATTGAAAACATTCAAAACAAAAATGTATTAACCACTCTCCTTTGCTTTTTCTCTTTTATTCCTTAGTATAGTTAATAACATCATTTACCCATATCTCAAATTAGAAACCTGACTTTCTTTTTGATTTCTTCTCTGCCCTAAATTTTTATGCTATAAAATTAAAATAAAGAATTCATCTAGAACAGATTAATGTCCTAAAACCTACATCCTTGAAATTTGACTCAGCAGGCAAAGGCAAAAAAAAAAAAAAGTCATTATTTAAAATAAAAAAGAATTGATATCTGAAGTTGGATTTTGAAGTCACTGAATTAGGTTATTTATGTACTAATGAAGTTTTAGTCTGAGAGTTCTTGATTGGTGAATACTACCTGTAAGGTGGTCATTTCTGCTGAATATAATTCTCAAAACCTCCACCTGGCAAAAAAGCTTTTGTTTTGTTTTATTCATCTTTCATGTCCCTGGTGAAATGTTACTCCTTAGAGCGGCCTTCTCTGATCATCTCATCTAAGTGAGGTTTCCCTCCTTTTATTTTCTATCACTACACTTTTTTACTTCTCCTTAGCGTGAATTTCAATGTATCATTATTAAGTTACTGTAAAAGTATATTTATTATAATTTAAACAGTTATTTTAAATAAATTTATTTTAAAAATACCTATTTACTTCAATATACCATTGACTAAACTGTAAACTCCACGAGGGCAGAGATTATATCTGTCACTGATATAAAAGTACATATAAAAGCATCTAGTTTGCATTCAATTAAGCAGTCTTATGATTTGAGACTTTTAATAGGAGGATTAATTTGATTATCTTCACTTCTTTTTAAAATATAAGTATTCAAACTAATTTTTCTATTATATTACTATTCTGATTCAACCGTAAAAGTTTAATTTTAAAATTACAACAAAGCAATAATTTTATCTTTGCGATTACATTCTGGTGCTGGTAAAAATTATTTAAAAGAAACAGAATCTTATTCCTAGACAAAAATGCAGAAAAAAATTCCTGAAAAAAAAAGATATTCAAATATTCTGTTTTATTTGAATTTACTGTCAATGTGAACAGCTAAGTGTTAACTATGGAAAAAATATCAAGACAAGCCACTTCCTCCCCTAAAATTCTGCAATAAGCAAATTAACTTAATGTAGAAATTTGGAGTGATTTTAAAAACTGTATTTAATATTCTCTTTGCAATTAAGATGTAATTGCAGAGTTTTAAAAAGGCTCAAGAACTACTATGTATAATTAAACTTAGCTTAAAATATTTATGTACACAGTATATCACTAAGAAAAAAATACTGTGTCTTAGATAATTCTGTATTCCCATCATTAAGGTCTTAATATTTGGTGAATGAGTAAACTTTTATACTGGACTTAACACTTAGCTTTAATTATTCCCAGACTTTATAAATGAGTACAACTTATACTGTTGGAATTTAATGAAGTCAAATAAATTATTTTGTTTTAAAAATTTATAAGATATGGATGAGATTCTTCTACCCAATTTATGTCTTGAGAACTCCATGTTTTCATTCAGTTGAAGATGTAGCTGACTGGCACCCCATGTATAAATGTATAACATACATTTTGTATCTAGAATGTTTTTATAGTTTTTCTTTATTGAAGATTTAGGACGTCAATTTTTTTAAACTATAAAATTAATATCAGCTATTTTTGACACAAGTCTAAAAACAATGATATACAACAGTTAACACTCTGAAGACTTTGCTGAAAAGGTTGTACCATGGAATGTAAAAACAACTGCACTACACATATCAAGAATTGCTTGAGATTACTTCTAGTTAAATTCAATGATAACATTCATAAAACTCATAGAAAAGCTGGAATTGAGGAAGATAGCTATATAAGTCCTTAAATCTGATGACAGTGAAAAAGCCACAGTTTGAAAAATTACCTGGAGAGCCCTGAAATAAATTTACTGTATAGCCTGATATCTAACATCATATCCTATTAAATAAGAAGGAATGTTACTGTTAAGCTTTTGATGCCAATAGTGGATCCATCCCATAGAAAACTTGAAAGCACAAATGACTAACTTTCCCAGGAAAGAGATATTCCAGGAAAAAGCATCACAGTCATAATTAGGTTTGCTACTCAATTTTTCACATACATGAAGATGTCAGGTAGCAAATAAATGTCTAATCCTCCCCCCACCCCCTTACATGATTCAGTACTTAGGAAAAATTATAAAAATAAATACTAAGACACTTCCTCCCTCCCCCAAAGGTTGGCATTAAAACTTTCTTTCTAATCAATTTAGATTTGTTTCCAAATATTAGGCAGCAACATTCCAAGTTGAATATGTTTGAAAAAATTTGGAATGATACTAGAGCAGGGAGCTACCCCTGCCTGGACAAGGTAAAAAAAAATCCCTTTGGTGATATTATTTTATTTTGTTAATCTTTCTGTTTATTGGCCAGAAACACATTCATCCTCTGCATAAATAACTTCACTTCTATACTAATAAGTATGCTAAAAAGTGATAAGTCTACAACAAAGAAACAGGAGCTACACAAAGTAATACCTATCGCTGTGAGGTGGTAGGCATTTTGAATGAAATTTCTATTGCTCTATTGTTGGCCTAATACGACAATCTGTGAAACATTAGGTGGTAATTATGTTATAGCCCATTAATTTTTCATCGTATTATCTTGCATGCAATCCAATCTTGACAAGCGGAGGGAAATATTGGTTGGTTAGTTTTCCCAGATTCACATAGAAGAGCAGGTGTAAGGTGCCAAGGAACTGTACTTACTTTTGGTGTTGGGCAGGAAGCTGTAGATAGGCGAGATGTAGCCTGAGCACGAGGAGATTCTGAAGGAGTAGTGCTGAGGGAGGCTGTGTCTCGTGGGAGCACCTGAACGCCACGAGAAATGATGGAGTCTGGAATCTGGACAAGAGGAACAAGTATGGTTTAATATGCTGAAAATACCAACAACATGTAAAATCAATACCCACATCAAACATTTTTTGAGGGGGGCATTCTTTGCTGCTGAGCTCTCAGATATTTGGTCTCACTCACTGTTACGTATGAATGCATCCAACAATTTGGGATAGGGTAGAAACCTTCAGATTTAAAATATTTTCCTTGGCCAAATAATATTTCATCAAAGCTTTTTTTATGAGGCAGTACAGAATTGTAGAGAGAAGTAAAGTGTTTGGCATTCATATACTGGCTCTGCCACTTAATAGTTATTTAATTCCTAGATATTTTCCATTTCCCTTTCAGTTTCATTCTCCACCCTTCTTCACTCTCTCTGCTTGAAGCTAACCTGTACAGATAGAATCAATAAGCTATTTTGTGCTCTCTGGTTTCTAGCTGGGCTCAGCTAATAGGAGCCACTGTCAGGAAACTGAAGAGTTGTAGGAGAGTAAGGTCTGACATTTATTCCCCTGGCTCCTTCTCTACCAGGTCACTGCAGGTTGGCTAAGATCACAGCCCCTATCAGATGACCCTTGCCTTCGGCTCTTTTCTGGATTCCACAGCTCCCTCCCTTGCCCCATTAGGACTAGGAGTATTAATGATTCCCACTATTACTAGTCCCAGGGTGCTGCATCATGTTTTGTTGCTTTCCCTAAAATCTGCCCAAGCTTTTGTAAATATCATAGTCCTTTATTAAACTCTTTTCAATTATCCATTTAAGTATGCTGTGACTTTGCTGGGATACTGATGGATATATTTTTTTAATTTGCCATTTCCTTTACCTAAAAAATGTAGATAATGATAGCATTTACCTCACCAGATTATTGCTGAGGGTTAAATAAGATAATGTATATAAATTATATAACACTTACAAGTAGTTAATACTTAATAAATGTTGGCGATTGCTAGTTATTATATTATACCTATCAATAGGGTAAAGACTGATGTAACTGAATATTACTGCTGTAAAAACATATAAATGTAAGGACAAATAATGTGGATTATTAAAAAAATATTAATATTTACGTTGATTATAAAATTTATTATTTGGGGCTATGCATAATTTAGTTCATGTTCTGGGCTAGTACTAGTGAGAGTAGGTCTTCTAATCTCAAAATGAGAACTTGACTACTTTCAAGCAATTATCATTCAATCAACAAATATTACTTACTATGTGAAAAGAAGAAAACAGCGGCTAGATTCTGTGACTAGAAAGGTGCTCTCTATCTTACACACCATCTCTTTCTCACAAAGGACATATTATTTTCATAAATGCTCTTTTATTTAGTTTCCATACCTACATCCTCAATACCAAAGGTACTTCCACCATTTCAGGGCTTAACAATTTATGTGATTTATGAACAATAACCCCATAACTAGGATGAAAAGCAATGGGAATTCTGAGAAGAAAAATAGCTCCATTTGCTAGTATATTTGAATAGTGAATTGCAATAAATATTTTAAAGAAATGGAAGTAGTCTAATTTAGAAGAGCTATATGTTGTCACTTATGTCTAATATAAAAGGTCACGTATTGGAAAGAAAAAGGTCAAACGCCCCTATTATATTTCACATAATACCACGTTTCTCTCTTTCACAGAAATTACCCATACTTATACTACACTTATATGTATGCTAGTTTGATCAATGTCTATCTCCCACACCAGAACGCATTGTCATGATGATGGAACTGTGTTTTTGCTACTACTGTACATCCAGTACCTAATGAAGCATCTGCACAAAGTAGTATACATGTATGATATATATTTCCAGACTTAGACACACACACACACACACACACACACACACACACACACTATCTTCATCCCCCCAAGAAACAAAAGAGTAGGATATTTGAGGGAGAAGGTAACTTTAAATTGTGAGGTACATACTTTTGGGTTACTAGCCTGGAAATACAGAATTAACTATTGGAAATATGAAATTGGAGCTCAGGAAAAAGTTGGGGATTGGATATATACTTTGGGAATTATCACTGAAGGTGGTAGTTTCAGTCATGCAAATATTTCAGGTCACCCAAGGAGGGCATGTAAAAGAACAAAAGATGACGGTTCAAAATTCTAGGTGATATCCGTATTAAGGGGCTAACAGAAGAAAAGGAATTAGGGGAAAAAAAAGCCCTGTAAATGGTATGATGATACAACCTTGTTTTCCTTGAATAATCTGGGTTTATATCTATTATCCTGACTTTATTAAATAACACATCTTCTCACTTTCAGAAGTGTTTCAGTTTGGAAGATAAATTATTTGGTCTTCCTATCTTTAAGAAACAGAGACAAAAGAGGAAAATTAAGACAGAGTGAACATAAGGGAAGAGAAAAGAGAAGAAAGATGTTACAAAAGATGTTACAAAATATCAACTATTGGGGAGAACAGGAGTAAGGTGAGAGTTGAAAAGATGCCATTAGATCTAGCAATTAAAGAAGATACAAGTAAAGTAAAAAGAATAGAAACGAGTTGAGGAAGCAAGTGGGGATGACAAACCAGGGTAATTGGTGGAAAAAAAAGAGAGACATTCACTAATATTCTTTTCTTTGGTGCTTGGAATGAAGATCTATCTAATGAGAAAAATGGGAAGTAAAAGTGGGAAAGATAACTCTAGGAGAGTCATAAAAATCTGGAAAAATGCATTGATGACTGAAGCATGGAGGATAACTAAGGCATTGGCAAAGGAAATATCAACCATCATTGAGAATCCAGTTAATACCGGCAACCATAAATTTCCAATTTCATTAGGTAATATAGTGTGGAAATAAAATTTCACCCATCTCAAAAAAGAAAGTTATGCTCCAGACAGAGACTTAGAAATTATTTGCAGAGATAAGATTGTGGAAGCTACAGAAATAGATGAGATCTGAAAGACAAAGACCATATGGAAAGAATACAGCAAAACAGAAAAAGGAGAAAGAAACAGACATTAAAGAACAAGATAGAGGTGGTCATTAGTAACCTAAAAGAAAGCTATTATTTGATGAAGATAGATACCTCAATATAGATGGTAAAGAAAAAAGTTGGAGGAAAAGGATGCAGTGAATATGGATAACTCTGTTGTACAGTGTTTGTAATGTTTCCTTTTTGGAGATATTATGAACAATTCTTGTTCATGTACCATAATTCCCACATGCATTAATTCTAGGATATATATACTCAGAAACAGAATTGCTGGTTGTAGGGTGTGAATACTTTCTTTTACAAATTCCCAAATTGGTTAAGTCAATTTATATGTCTATCAAAAGAAAATGGTGACAATTCCTCTTACTCCAGTACTTAGCTCTACCTAGTATTGTCAGTATTATTAATTCTTCTTCAAATGGGATACTAAAAATATCTTAATGTGTTTTTTGAAAGTCTTTATTGAATTTGTTACAAGATTGCTTCTGTTTTATGTTTTGATATTTTGGATGCGAGGCACGTGGGATCTTAGCTCCCTGACCAGGGATCAAACCCACGTCCCCTGCATTGGAAGGTGAAGTCTTAACCACTGGACTGCCAGGGAAGTCCCCTTAATGTGGTTTTAATTTCTTTTCCCATCATTGTTAATAAGAGTAAATACCTTTTCATGTTTATCAGCTATTTAGATGTTCTCTTTTGTAAAGTCCCTATTCAATTTGCCCTATTTTTCCCTTATTAAGTCATTCATTTTTTATTGAATTGTTACATTTCTGTATCTATTCTGGATAACAAGTCCTTTATCAGTTTTATATGGTGTAAATATCTATTCCTACTATGTAGCGTGCCTTCTTTATCATGTATTGTGATGAACAGAATATTTTAATTTTAATTTAGTTAGCTCTATCAATATTTTCCTTTATAGTTAAGTGGTTTTTGCATCTTAAAAGGAATACTTTCTGAGTGACATCAGTAGAAAGGTAGAGTAGGTAATGTCAATAGTCCACACCTCTACTAAAGAAGTGAATAAACTAACAAAATCTGTCAGAATCAACTTTACCAGAAATCTAAAAACTAATCAAGTTTACAGCAGCCAGGTGAATGCTTAATCAAAACCCCCCACAAAACCCCCCAATTGATCCCCTACTACATAGCTCAGTGATGGCCTTGAAGACACAGCCCACATGTCTGGTAAAAGTTCTGAATACTGAAGGGAAACAAACCTTATTCTCAAGGGTTGTGGCTGTTTCAACATGTCTGGTAGCTCACTGAAGGATACCCTCAAAGGGCTTTCCTTTATTTTCCCTATCTTGGAACACTCCCATGGCTCAGGCAACTAACTGGAGGGGAGGTTATCCAAATATTTAAAGTCAAACATATTAGCCACTGCTGTCTGGGCAGTGGATAACAGGTGGAATGAATAACAGATTAACTTAAAAACCTGGGAGGAAAGGCCATGTAATGAGATGCTTTCAGGCATAAGAGCTTTGAAAAGCTCCCAGATATTCCTGAGTTCCAGGAGGTCATGATTATGCCCAAGGCAATGCACATCCTTAGAAGACTTCACCTAATGTTTCACCTCTTGCTGAACTAAAGATTTTGCACAAGTAGGAAGTGAAGATTAGGCAGAATAGTAAACTGCCTGGCTGAGTGTTGAAGGCATGCTCCAATATATAAAAAGAGCTCATCTGCAAAGAATGGGAGATTTTCCTTTTCTGTATATTTATATTTTCCAGGCATTTAAGGAAATTATGTCAAATCACTAGCTGACTATGAAGCTAATGGAACAGAGACTTCAGTGGCCACACACAACAAAGAACAGACTTGACAAAAGTAGTTCAGATATTTGTAGTGAGGTGGATGGACCTAGAGACTGTCATACAGAGTGAAGTAAGTCAGAAAGAGAAAAACCAATACTGTACGCTAACACATATATGTGGAATAGAAAAAAAAAGAAAATGGTCAGAAGAACCTAGGGGCAAGACAGGAATAAAGATGCAGACCTACTAGAGAATGGACTTGAGGATACGGGGAGAGAGAAGGGTAAGCTGGGACAAAGTGAGAGAGTGGCATGGACATATATACACTAACAAATGTAAAACAGATAGCTAGTGGGAAGCAGATGCACAGCACAGGGAGATCAGCTCGGTCCTTTGTGACCACCTAGAGGGGTGGGATAGGAAGGTTGGGAGGGAGGGAGATGCAAGAGGGAAGAGATATGGGGACATATGTGTATGTATAACTGATTCACTTTGTTATAAAGCAGAAAATGACACACCATTGTAAAGCAATTATACTCCAAGAAAAATGTTAAAAAAAAAAAGTAGCTCAGAAAAGTTAATCAACAAACAAACAACAACAATTATAACAAGCAGTAATAACATACCCTGGGGACGGGAGAGAATTTGATTTCCAGAGTTGCTACTAGAAATGTTCAAAGGGCCCAGTTTTCAACAAAAAAATTATATGGTATGCAAAGAAACAAGAAAGTATGACCCATGTATAGAAAAAAAAAAAAAGAAGAAGAAATAGAAACTGTTCTTGAGAAAGTCCTGACACTGGGCTGACTAGAAAAAGCTTTTAAATTAACTAATTGAAATATATTCAAAAAGCTAAAAGCAACCATGGAAAAGCACTAAAGAAAGCATGATAATGATGTATCATTAATAGGGAATATCAATAAAGAGGTAGAAATCATAAAAAGAAACCAAATAGGAATTCTAAAGTTGAAAAGTATAACTAAAATAAAAAATTCACTACAAGGGTTCAGTACAAGATTTGAGCAAGCAGAAGAAAGAATCAGTGAACTGAGGAGCAGAAATAAATAAAGAATAAAGAAAAATGAACAGGGTTTAAGAAACATGTGGGAAAACAATAAATGTACCAAGATATGCATAATGGGAATCCCACGTAGAAGAGAGAAAGAGGCAGAGAAAATATTTGAAGAAATAATGCCTGAAAACTTTCAAATTAGATGAAATACATGAATCTACACATCCAAGAAACTCAACAACCCCAAGATGGATAAACTCAAAGAGATCTACAACTAGATATATAATCAAATTATTGAAAGTGAAAGGAGAGAATCCTGAAAGCAGCAAGAGAAAAGCAACTCAAGGGATCCTCAATAAGAATTGTAGCTGATTTTTCAACAGAAAGCAAAGGGGCTGGTTGGCAGTGGGAAGACATACTCAAAAATGCTGAAAGAAAAATAATCTGTCAACGATAATTTTTCTGTCTGGTAAAACTACACTTCAAGAATGAAGGAGAAATCAATACATTCTCAGATAAACGAAAACTGAGAGAGTTCAGTGCTAGAAGACCTGCCTGACAAGAAATGCTAAAGGGATTCCTTTAGGCTGAAATGAAAGGACACTAGACAGTAATTTGGAATTCATGTAAAGAAACAAACAACACTGGTACTCTACATAGGTAAACATAAAAGTCACTATTGATGTATATTTTGGGTCATGAATCTGTATTTTTCCTATATAATTGAAAAAGAAAACTACATGAAAGACTAATTATAAATCTGTGTTGATGGGCACACAATGTATACATATATAATTTGTTAAAATAAGAATATAAGTGAGGGAGATAGTGAAAAGTTTTTGCATAATATTTAAACTAACTTGGTATTAATTAAGACTAGATTGTGACAAATTAAGATGTTAACTGTAACATTCACAGCAATCTCTAAGGAAATAATGAAAAAATATTTGGTAAAAGAAATTAGAGAAAAAACAAAATGGTACAATAGAAAATATCTATTAATCAAAAAAGAAGGAAGTAATGGAGGAAATGAGGAACAAGAACAACAACAAAAGACACTGAAAAAAAACAGTGAACTGGAAGAAATCTTACCTTATCTGTAATTACATTAAATATAAGTGGATTAAACTACTCAACTAAAAGGCAAAGACTGGCAGAATAGATTAAACCCCCCTCAAAAAAAAAAAAAAACACAAACAAACCCATGATCCAAGTATATACTTTAGATCCAAAGACACATATTGGTTGAAGGTGAAAAACTGGAAAAAATATTCTATGCAAACAGTAATCGAAAGAGAGCTGGAGAGGACGAGGGGAAGATGGTGGAAGAGTAAGACGCGGAGATCACCTTCCTCCCGACAGATACACCAGAAATACATCTACACGTGGAACAACTCCTACAAAACACCAACTGAACGCTGGCAGAAGACCTCAGACCTCCCAAAAGGCAAGAAACTCCCCACGTACCTGGGTAGGGCAAAAGAAAAAAGAATAAACAGAGACAAAAGGATAGGGACGGGACTTGCACCAGTGGAAGGGAGCTGTGAAACAGGAAAGGTTTCCACACACTAGGAAGCCCCTTTGCTGGTAGAGACTGCAGGTGGCGGAGGGGGAAAGAGCCGAGGAGGAGAGCACAACAACAGGGGTGCGGAGGGCAAAGCGGAGAGATTCCCGCGCAGAGGATCGGTGCCGACCGGCACTCACCAGCCCGAGAGGCTTGTCTGCTCACCTGCCAGGGAAGACGGGGCTGGGAGCGGAAGCTTGGGCTTCGGTCGGAGCGCAGGGAGAGGACTGGGCCTGGCGGCCTGAACACAGTCTGCAGGGGGTTAGTGCACCACAGCTAGCCGGGAGGGAGCCCAGGGGAAAGTCTGGACCTGCCGAAGAGGCAAGAGACTTTTTCTTCCCTCTTTGTTTCCTGGTGCGTGAGGAGAGGGGATTAAGAGCGCTGCTTAAAGGAGCTCCAGAGACGGGCGAGAGCCGCGGCCAAAAGCGTGGACCCCAGAGACGGGCATGAGATGCTAAGGCTGCTGCTGCCACCACCAAGAAGCCTGTGTGAGAGCACAGGTAACTATCCACTATCCTTACGGGGAGTCTGTGCAGCCCGCCACTGCCAGTGTCCCGGGATCCAGGGACAACATCCCCGGGAGAACACACAGCGCCTCAGGCTGGTGCAACGTCATGCTGGCCTCTGCAGCCACAGGCTCACCCTGCACTCCGTGCCCCTCCCAACCCCCGGCCGGAGTGAGCCAGAGCCCCCGAATCAGTGGCTACTTTAACCCCGTCCTGTCTGAGGGAAAAACAGATGCGCTTTTGTGACCTACACGCAGAGGCAGGGCCAAATCCAAAGCTGAGCCCCTGGGAGCTGTGAGAACAAAGAAGAGAAAGGGAAACCTCTTCTAGCAGCCTCAGAAGCAGCGAATTAAAGCTCCACAATCAACTTGATGTACTCTGCATCTGTGGGATACATGAATAGACAACAAATCATCCCAAATTGAGGAGGTTGATGTTGAGAGCAAGATTTATGATTTTTTCCCCTTTTCCCCTTTTTGTGAGTGTGTAGGTGTATTCTTCGGTGTGAGATTTTGTCTGTATAGCTTTGCTTCCACCATTTGTCCTAGGGTTCTATCCGTCCGTTTTGTTTTTCTTAATAATTATTTTTTTATTTTAATAACTTTATTTTACTTTATCTTCTTTTCTTTCTTTCTTTCTTTCTTTCCTTCCTTTCCTCCTTTAGACAATGAATCATCCCTAATTGACGACGTGGACTTTGAGAGCAAGATTTATGATTTTTTCCTCTTTTCCTCTTTTTGTGAGTGTGTATGTGTATGCTTCTGTGTGAGATTTTGTCTGTATAGCTTTGCTTCCACCAATTGTCCTAGGGTTGTATCCGTCCGTTTTTTTTTTCTTAATAATTATTTTTTATTTTAATAACTTTATTATATTTTATGTTACTTTATTTTATCTTCTTTCTGTTTTTACCTTCTTTCCCTCCTTCCTTCCTTGCTCCCTCGGTCCTTTCTTTCTACTTCTACTAATTCTTTCTTTGTACTTTTTCTAGCTTTTATTCTGAGCTGTGTGGATGAAAGGCTCTCGGTGCTGCAGCCAGGAGTCAGTGCTGTGCCTCTGAGCTGGGAGAGCCAACTTCAGGACACTGGTCAACAAGAGAGCTCCCAGCTCCACATAATATCAAACGGCGAAAATCTCCCAGAGATCTCGATCTCAACACCAGCACCCAACTTCACTCAACGACCAGGAAGCTACAGTGCTGGACATCCTATGCCAAACAACTAGCAAGCCAGGAACACAACCCCACCCATTAGCAGAGAAGCTGCCTAAAATCATAATAAGTCCACAGACACCCCAAAACACCACCAGACGTGGACCGGCCCACCAGAAAGACAAGATCCAGCCTCATCAACGAGAACACAGGCACTAGTCCCCTCCATCGGGTAGCCTACACAACCCACTGAACCAACCTTAGCTACTGGGGACAGACACCAAAAACAATGGGAACTACGAACTGCAGCCTGCAAAAAGGAGACCTCAAACACAGTAAGATAAGCAAAATGAGTAGACAGAAAAACACATAGCAGATATAGGAGCAATATAAAAACCCACCAGACCTAACAAATGAAGAGGAAATAGGCAGTCTACCTGAAAAAGAATTCAGAATAATGATAGTAAAGATCATCCAAAATCTTGGAAATAGAATAGATAAAATGCAAGAAACATTTAACAAGGACCTAGAAGATCTAAAGATGAAACAAACAACAATGAACAACACAATAAATGAAATTAAAAATACTCTAGATGGGATCAATAGCAAAATACCTGAGGAAGAAGAACGGATAAGTGACCTGGAAGATAAAATAGTGGAAATGACTACTGCAGAGCAGAATAAGGAAGAAAGAATGAAAACAACTCAGGACAGTCTCAGAGACCTCTGGGACAACATTAAACACACCAATATTCAAATTACAGGGCTTCCAGAAGAAGAACAGAAAAAGAAAGGGACTGAGAAAATATTTGAAGAGATTATAGTTTCAAACTTCCCTAATATGGGAAAGGAAATAGTTAATCAAGTCCAGGAAGCACAAAGAGTCCCGTACAGGATAAATCCAAGGAGAAATGCGCCAAGACACATATTAATCAAACTGTCAAAAATTAAATACAAAGAAAACACATTAAAAGCAGCAAGAGAAAAACAACAAATAACACACAAGGGAATCCCCATAAGGTTAACAGCTGATCTTTCAGCAGAAACTCTGCAAGCCAGAAGGGACTGGCAGGACATATTTAAAGTGATGAAGGAGAAAAACCCACAACCATCATTACTCTACCCAGCAAGGATCTCATTCAGATTTGATGGAGAAATTAAAAACTTTACAAACAAAAGTTGAGAGAGTTCAGCACCACCAAACCAGCTTTACAACAACTGCTAAAGGAACTTCTCTAGGCAAGAAACACAAGAGAAGGAAAAGACCTACAATAATGAACCCAAAACAATTAAGAAGATGGGAATAGGAACACACATATCGATAATTACCTTAAATATAAATGGACTAAACGCTCCTACCATACGAAAAGACACAGATTGGCTGAATGGATACAAAAACAAGACCCATATATATGCTGCCTACAAGAGACCCACTTCAGACCTAGAGACACATACAGACTGAAAGTAAGGGGATGGAAAAAGATATTCCATGCAAATGGTAACCAAAAGAAATCTGGAGTAGCAATTCTCATATCAGACAAAATAGACTTTAAAATAAAGACTATTAGAAGAGACAAAGAAGGACACTACATAATGATCAAGGGATTGATCCAAGTTTAAGATATAACAATTGTAAATATTTATGCACTCAACACAGGAGCACCTCAATATATAAGGCAAATATTAACAGCCATAAAAGGCGAAATCGACAGTAACATTCATAGTAGGGGACTTTAACACCCCACTTTCACCAATAGACAGATCATCCAAAATGAAAATAAATAAGGAAACACAAGCTTTAAATGATACATTAAACAAGATGGACTTAATTGATATTTATAGGACATCCCATCCAAAAACAACAGAATACACATTTTTCTCAAGTGCTCATGGAACATTCTCCAGGATAGATCGTATCTTGGGTCACAAAACAAGCCTTGGTAAATTTAAGAAAATTGAAATTGTATCAAGTATCTATTCCGACCACAACGTTATGAGACTAGATATCAATTACAGGAAAAGATCTGTAAAACATACAAACTCATGGAGGCTAAACAATACCCTACTTAATAACGAAGTGATCACTGAAGAAATCAAAGAGGAAATCAAAAAATACCTAGAAACAAATGACAGTGGAGACACGACAACCCAAAACCTATGGGATGCAGTAAAAGCAGTTCTAAGAGGGAAGTTTATAGCAATACAATCCTACCTTAAGAAACAGGAAACATCTTGAATAAACAACCTAACCTTGCACATAAAGCAATTAGAGAAAGAACAAAATACCCCCAAAGTTAGCAGAAGGAAAGAAATCACAAAAATCAGATCAGAAGTAAATGAAAAACAAATGAAGGAAACGATAGCAAAGATCAATGAAACTAAAAGCTGGTTCTTTGCGAAGATAAACAAAATGGAAAAACCATTAGCCAGACTCATCAAGAAAAAGAGGGAGAAGACTCAAATCAATAGAATTAGGAATGAAAAAGGAGAGGTAACAACTGACACTGCAGAAATACAAAAGATCATGACAGATTACTACAAGCAATTCTATGCCAATAAAATGGACAACCTGGAAGAAATGGACAAATTCTTACAAATGCACAACCTGCCAAGACTGAATCAGGAAGAAATAGAAAATATGAACAGACCAATCACAAGCACTGAAATCGAAACTGTAATTAAAAATCTTCCAACAAACAAAACCCCAGGACCAGATAGCTTCACAGGCGAATTCTATCAAACATTTAGAGAAGAGCTAACACCTATCCTTCTCAAACTCTTCCAGAATATAGCAGAGGGAGGAACACTCCCAAACGCATTCTACGAGGCCACCATCACCTTGATACCAAAACCAGACAAGGATGTCACAAAGAAAGAAAACTACAGGCCAATATCACTGATGAACATAGATGCAAAAATCCTCAACAAAATGCTAGCAAACAGAATCCAACAGCACATTAAAAGGATCACACACCATGATCAAGTGGGGTATATTACAAGAATGCAAGGATTCTTCAATATACGGAAATCAATCAATGTGATAAACCATATTAACAAATTGAAGGAGAAAAACCATATGATCATCTCAACAGATGCAGAGAAAGCTTTCGACAAAATTCAACACCCATTTATGATAAAAACCCTGCAGAAAGTAGGCATAGAGGGAACATTCCTCAACATAATAAAGGCCATATATGACAAACCCACAGCCAACATCGTCCTCAATGGTGAAAAACTGAAAGCATTTCCACTAAGATCAGGAACAAGACAAGGTTGCCCACTCTCACCACTCTTATTCAACGTAGTTTTGGCAGTTTTAGCCACAGCAATCAGAGAAGAAAAGGAAATAAAAGGAATCCAAATCAGAAAAGAAGAAGTAAAGCTGTCACTGTTTGCAGATGGCATAATATTATACATAGAGAATCCTAAAGATGCTACCAGAAAACTACTAGAGCTAATCAATGAATTTGGTAAAGTAGCAGGATACAAAATTAATGCACAGAAATCTCTGGCATTCCTATACACTAATGATGAAAAATCTGAAAGTGAAATCAAGAAAACACTCCCATTTACCATTGCAACAAAAAGAATAAAATATCCAGGAATAAACCTACCTACGGAGACAAAAGGCCTGTATGCAGAAAATTATAAGACACTGATGAAAGAAATTAAAGATGATACAAATAGATGGAGAGATATACCATGTTCTTGGATTGGAAGAATCAACATTGTGAAAATGACTCTACTGCCCAAAGCAATCTACAGATTCAATGCAATCCCTATGAAACTACCAATGGCATTTTTCACAGAACTAGAACAAAAAATTTCACAATTTGTATGGAAACACAAAAGACCCCGAATAGCCAAAGCAATCTTGAGAACGAAAAACGGAGCTGGAGGAATCAGGCTCCCTGACTTCAGACTCTACTACAAAGCTACAGTAATCAAGACAGTATGGAACTGGCACAAAAACCGAAAGACAGATCAATGGAACAGGATAGAAAGCCCAGAGTTAAACCCACACACATATGGTCACCTTATCTTTGATAAAGGAGGCAGGAATGTACAGTGGAGAAAGGACAACCTCTTCAATAAGTGGTGCTGGGAAAACTGGACAGGTACATGTAAAAGTATGAGATTAGATCACTCCCTAACGCCATACACAAAAATAAGCTCAAAATGGATTAAAGACCTAAATGTAAGGCCAGAAACTATCAAACTCTTAGAGGAAAACATAGGCAGAACACTCTGTGACATAAATCACAGCAAGATCCTTTTTGACCCACCTCCTAGAGAAACAGAAATAAAAACAAAAATAAACAAATGGGCCCTAATGAAACTTCAAAGCTTTTGCACAGCAAAGGAAACCATAAAGAAGACCAAAAGACATCCCTGAGAATGGGAGAAAATATGTGCAAATGAAGCAACTGACAAAGGATTAATCTCCAAAATTTATAAGCAGCTCATGCAGGTCAATAACAAAAAGAAAAAACAACCCAATCCAAAAATGGGCAGAAGACCTAAACAGACATTTCTCCAAAGAAGATATAAAGACTACCAACAAACACATGAAAGAATGCTCAACATCATCAATCATTAGAGAAATGCAAATCAAAACTACAATGAGATATCAGCTCACACCAGTCAGAATGGCCATCATCAAAAAATCTAGAAACAATAATTGCTGGAGAGGGTATGGAGAAAAGGAAACACTCTCGCACTGCTAGTTGGAATGTGAATTGGTACAGCCACTATGGAGAACAGTATGGAGGTTCCTTAAAAAACTACAAATAGAACTACCATATGACCCAGCAATCCCACTACTGGGCATATTCCCTGAGAAAACCAAAATTCAAAAAGAGTCATGTACCAAAATGTTCATTGCAGCTCTATTTACAATAGCCTGGAGATGGAAACAACCTAAGTGTCCATCATCGGATGAATGGATAAAGAAGATGTGGCACATATATACAATGGAATATTACTCAGCCATAAAAAGAAACGAAATTGAGCTATTTGTAATGAGGTGGATAGACTTAGAGTCTGTCATACAGAGTGAAGTACGTCAGAAAGAGAAAAACAAATACCGTATGCTGACACATATATAAGGATTTTTTTTTTTTTTTTGCGGTACACGGGCCTCTCACTGCTGTGGCCTCTTCTGCTGTGGAGCACAGGCTCTGGACGCGCAGGCCCAGCAGCCATGGCTCACGGGCCCAGCCGCTCCACAGCATGTGGGGTCCTCCCGGAGCGGGGCACGAACCCGTGTCCCCTGCATCGGCAGGCGGACTCCCAACCACTGCGCCACCAGGGAAGCCCTATATATGGAATTTAAGAAAAAAAAATGCCATGAAGAACCTAGGGGTAAGACAGGAATAAAGACACAGACCTACTAGAGAACGGACTTGAGGATATGCGGAGGGGGAACGGTAAGCTGTGACAAAGCGTGAGAGAGGCAGGGATATATATACACTACCAAACGTAAGGTAGATAGCTAGTGGGAAGCAGCCACATAGCATAGGGAGGTCAGCTCGGTGCTTTGTCACTGCCTGGAGGGGTGGGATGGGGAGGGTGGGAGGGAGGGAGATGCAAAAGGGAAGAGATATGGGAACATATGTATATGTATAACTGATTCACTTTGTTATAAAGCAGAAAGTAACACACCATTGTAAAGTAATTATACACCAATAAAAATGTAATAAATAAATAAAAAAAGAAAGAGAGCTGGAATAGCTATAATAATATTAGATGAAATGGACTGTAAGGCAAAAACTGTTCAAAGAGACAAAGATCTCAGATAATGACAAAAAGGTCAATTCATCAGAAGACAAAACAGTTATAAACACTTATCCAGAGCCCCAAAATATATAAAACAAAACCCAACAGTATTAAAGAGATTAAAAAATATTTTAACAATAAAATTGGCAGACTTCAATGCTCTCAACACTTTCAATAATGGCTAGAATAGCTAGTAAGAAGATCAAGAAGTAAAACAGAAGATTTGAACAAGAGTATAAACCAATTAGACCTAGTAACCATATAGAAAACAATCTACCTATCAGGTAGATTGTTCCATGTTCTCAAGTGAACATGGAACATTCTACAGGATAGACCAAATGTCAGGCCACAAAATAAGTCTCACTAAAATACTGAAGTCATACAATGTTTCTTCTCCGACCATAATGGAAGAAAAGTAGAAATCAATATAGAAATAAACTGACAAATTTACAAATATGTGGAAATTAGACACATTCTTAAACAACCAATGAGTCAAGGAAAAAATCACAATAGAAATTAGAAAATACTTTGATATGAATGAAAATGAAAACACAACATACCAAAACTTATGGGATATAGCAACAGGAATGCTCAGAGGAAAATGTATAAGGAAAGCAAACTAACCTCCCAAAAAAGAGGAGGAAGGAGTAATATAGATTCCAGGGGAGATAAATGAAATAGAGAACAGAAAAACACTGAAAGGATCAACAAAACCCAAATTGGTTCTTTGAAAATATCAACAGCATTGGCCAACTTTTAGCTAGACTGACCAAGAGAAAAAAAAGATAAAACTCAAATTACTAAAATCACTAATGAAGTGGGAACATTATTATTGATCTCACATAAATAAAAAAGATTGTAAGGGGAATGCTATGAACAATTATATGCCAACAAATGAGATAACCTAGAGGAAACAGACAAGTTCTTAGAAACACAAAAACTATCAAAACTGATTCAAGAAGAAATAGAAAATCTGGAATAGACAAATAACAAGTAAAAAGACTGAATCAGTAATTAGAAAAAAGCTTCCAACAAGGAAAAGCTCAGAACCAGATGGCTTCATCAAAGAATTGTGTCAAATGTTTAAAGAAGAATTAAATAATTCTAAATAATAAATCCTTCACAAACTCTTCCAGAAAATGGAAGAGAAGGCTTCCTAAACTTATTTTACCGGGCCAGTATTACCCTGATACCAAAGACAAATTAAGATGACACAGGAAAAGAATATTACAAACCAATATCCTTTATGAATATAGATGTTTGGCAAACATCCTAAATAAAGTACTATAAAACTTAATCTAACAGCATATTAAAAGGATTATATACTATGACCAAGTGGGATTTATTCCATTAATGTAAGGGTGGTTCAACATAATAAATATAATCAAAGTGTAATACAATGCATTAATAGAATGAAGAAAAAATCCACATGATCCCAGAATCCAAATGATGTAGAAAAAGCATCTGACAAAATAGAACACCTTTTCATGAGAAAAACACTCAGAAAACTCGGAATAGAAGACAACTTTAAACCTGATAAAGGGCATCTATGAAAACCCCACAGCTAACATTCTACTTAATGAAAGACTGAAAGCTTACTTTAAGATCAGGATCAAGGATGTCTGCACTCACCACTTCTTTTCAACACTGTACTAGAAGTTCTAGGGAAATTAGGCAGGAAAAAGAAAGAAAAGGCACCCGAATTGGAAAGGAAGAAGTAAAACAATCTCTATTCACAGATGACACAATTTTTTTTTTCCACAGAAAGAAATATTTGAATAAATTCAGCAAAGTTGCAGGACATACGAGGAACACACCAAAATCAGTTGTATTTGTATACACTAACACTGAAAATTTAAAGAAAGAAAATTAAGAAAGCATTTCCATTTACAACAGAATCAAAAAGAATAAAATATTAAGGAATTGGGCTTCCCTGGTGGCACAGTGGTTGAGAATCTGCCTGCTAATGCAGGGGACACAGGTTCGAGCCCTGGTCTGGGAGGATCCCATATGCCGCAAAGCGACTAGGCCCGTGAGCCACGACTACTGAGCCTGCGCGTCTGGAGCCTGTGCTCCGCAACAGGAGAGGCCGCGATAGTGAGAGGCCCACACACCGCGATGAAGAGTGGCCCCCGCTCGCCACAACTGGAGAAAGCCCTTGCACAGAAAAGAAGACCCAACACAGCAAAAAATAAAAAATAATAATAAATTACTAAACTCCTACTGCCAACATCTTCTTAAAAAAAATATTAAGGAATACATTTCCTTAATTATTCCTTAAATATTAAGGAATAAACTTCCTCCATAAAAAGACATAAATAGGGCTTCCCTGGTGGTGCAGTGGTTAAGCATCCGCCTGCCAGTGCAGGGGACATGGGTTCGAGCCCTGGTCCGGGAAGATCCCACATGCCACGGAGCAACTAAGCCCATGTGCCAAAACTACTGAGCCTGTGCTCTAGATCCTGCAAGCCACAACTACTAAGCCTACGTGCCACAACTATTGAAGCCCGCTCGCCTAGAGCCCATGCTCTGCAACAAGAGAAGCCACTGCAATGAGAAGCCTGTGCACTGCAACGAAGAGTAGTCCCCGCTCACCACAACTAGAGAAAGCCCACACACAGCAATGAAGACCAAACGTAGCCAAAAATAAATAAATTTATTTTAAAAAGACATAAATAAATGGAAAGACATATATTGTTAAGGTAGCAATACTACACAGAGGGAATTACAGATTCAATACAATCTCTATCAAATTCCAACAAACTAACACAACATTGTAAAGCAACTATATACCCTAATAAAAAATAAATTTAAAAATATCACGAAAACTGGAAAAAAAATTCTAATAGAATTTTTTGCAGAAATAGAAAAGCCCATCCTAAAATTCATATGGAATCTCAGTGGACTCCACATAGACAAAACAATCTTGAAAAACAAAGTTGGAAAACTCACACTTGCCAATTTCAAAACTTACTTCAAAGGTGCAGTAATCAAAACAGTGTAATACTGCCATAAGGATAGACATATAGATCAATGGGATAGAATTGAAAGTCCAGAAATAAACCCTCTTATTCTTTTATGGTTAAGTGATTTCTGACAAAGGTGCCAAGACAATAGGAAAGAATAATCTTTTCAACAAATTGTGCCAGAACAACTGGATATCCACATTTAAAAAATGAAGTTCTCGGGCTTCCCTGGTGGCGCAGTGGTTGAGTCTGCCTGCCGATGCAGGGGACACAGGTTCGAGCCCTGGTCCGGGAAGATCCCACATGCCGCGGAGCAACTGGGCCCGTGAGCCACAACTACTGAGCCTGTGCGTCTGGAGCCTGTGCTCCGCAGCAAGAGAGGCCGCGACAGTGAGAGGCCCTTGCACCGTGATGAAGAGTGGCCCCTGCTTGCCACAAGTAGAGAAAGCCCGTGCACAGAAACGAAGACCCAACACAGCCAAAAAAAAAAAAAAAAAAAAAATGAAGTTCTACCCTTTCCTCACATGATATACAAAAATTATCTCAAAATGGATCAACGACCTAAATGTAAGAGCTAAAAATTATAAAATTCTCAGAAGAAAACAGAGGGATAAATATTCTTTACCTTGGATTTGGTAATTGATACTTAGATATGATACCAAAAGGATAAGGAACAAAAGAAAATTTAGACAAACTGGACTTCATCAAATTTAAAAACTTTTGTACATCACAGGATTATCAAGAAAGGTTGAAAAGACAACCAATAGAATGGGAGAAAATATTTGCAAATCATATATCTGATAATGGTTTAGTATCCAGAATATATAAAGAATACTTACAACAGAACAACAAAAGATGAATCCATTTTAAAAAAAAACAAAACACCTAATTTTAAGAAATGAGGTAAAAGACTTGAATAGACATTTCTCTGAAGAAGATATACAAATGGTCAACAAGCAACATGAAAAGATGTTCATTATCATCAGTCATTAAGGGAAATGCAAATCAAAACCACAGTGAGATACTTCACACTCACTCAATGGCTGTAATTTTTTTAAAAAAGGAAAATAAATGTTGTTGAGTATGTAGAGAAACTGGAAATCTCATACATTTCTGTTAGGTATGTAAAATGGTGCAGTTCTGTGGAAACAATTTGGCGGTTCCTCACAAAGTTAAACACAGAATTATTATATTACTCAACGGTTCTATCCTAGGTGTATATCCAAGAGAATCAAAAACTGGTGTTCAAACAAACGCTTGTACACAGATGTTGATAGCAGCATTATTTTAATAACGAAAACGTGGAAACAACCTAAATGTCTATCAACTGATCAGTGGCTAAACAAAAGGCATGACATCTATACAACGGAATATTTTGCAGCCATAAAATGGAGTACTGATGTCTGCTACAACACAGATGAACCTTGAAAACATGATGTGAAAGAAACTAGACAAAAAAAGCCACATATTGTATGATTCCACTCATATGTAATGTCCAGAGTAGGCAAATACATAACCAGTAAGTTGATAGGGGATGGGAGGTGGGGGTATGGGGAGTGACTACTTACTGGGTGTGGTATTTTTTGAGGGGTGATGAAATATTCTGGAATTAGAGGTGATGCTTGCACAATATTGTAAAAGTACTAAAAGTCACTGAACTGTACACCTAAACATGTTGAATTGTATGTGACTTTTACTTCAATTATATATTTAAAAAGAAATCTTTCCCTAATCCAGCACAATGAAAATTTTGTCCTATATAAATCTGTGAAAGCTTTATAGTTTTGTCTTTCATACTTAGGTCTCTAAAAAATTTAGAACTTTTTTTGGGATACTGTATGCGATACGCGAATCAATTTCATTTTTTCATAAGGACTGCCTGTTGTCCCAGCATCATTTATTGAAAAAAGAACTTCACTAATCTGTAGTACAAACTCTGTCATATACCAAGTGTCCATATGTGTTGGCATTTTTTAGGCTTCTATTCTGTTCCATTGATCTAAGTGTTAATTCTTGCACCAATAATGCACTTTATATCATTTTAAGTCTTGGTATTTATAGAGCAGATCTTCTCACTCTATTCTTTTTCTTATTCATGAGTATCTTGGTTATTTTTGGTCCTTTGCATTTCCATTCTGTATAAATTTTAGAAGCAGCTTGTCAAGTTTCTCTCTCCCTCTCTTAATTAAATACATACACAAACACACACACACACCACATACAAACTGTTAGAATTTCATTTACTACGCTTGTACAGAAAAGGATAATAGTTTTAAAGGATACCCCTCCAATTTACTGAAAAGTGTTTACTTCTGGGGGGGGGGTGTGAAAGCAAATGAGAATGAGATGAGAGGGTGGGTCAAGCAGATGTTAATCTTATCCACGTTTATTTTTATTTTTTAATAAAAAGAAAGTACTCATGTATTATTGTACAATAAAAAAATTTTAGTGATGAAAACTATGGAAGGGATTGTTACAAAAATTAAGGAGTGATCAATGTACTCAAGAGCCTGAGAGAAGTAAAAAAAATGAGCATAATGTCTTGTATATAGTTGATAATTAATAATTTATTCTTTGATAATAAAGAAGCAGAAGCAGCCACCAACTCTGAGAATTACAAGCTCTCTTTGAGATAGAAGGAATGGAACAAAGTATTAACTCAGAAAAATAGTTTAATCAGAAAGGATAGTTGTTTAGCCTTGGTGATCTTTATTTTAATATAATAAGCAAGAGGAGAGAATAGGGGAAATGAGGAGATGAAAAAAGGTAAAAGTCTGAAAACTGCAATTCATTAACGTATATAAAGGAGTCAATAAGAGATGAATGAAAGGCTTGCTAAGTAGTGAGGTTCTAGAGCAAGCAGAATTTGTAGTGGGTAAGTCAGCACAAATAAGAAGGAGAAATGCCAAATAACTTCCAAAAGAAATAGCATTCCTACATTTAGAGCACTAATCTGTATTCCTATTATATTATGCAACTGAGAAGATAGGGAAGACAATTTATTTCAGTTGATCTCAAACCCTCTGAGGATATGCACTGTAATTTCAACTGTGAATTATTAAACAACAGAATTTTCCTCGTAAGGGAAATTATAACTGGAATACATATTTTCTTAGGAACTGTGCTGATTCTTTCTAGTTATGTAGCTATTCTGTCCGAAAGCTACTTAGACTGATTAGGCAAACACTTCTAAAAGAAGAAATGGAGAATTATATTATCAAAATTAGAATACATAGCCAAAGTATCATTTCCCTTTATAAACTCTGTCTTTTGAAACACCAGTAAGAATACCAATGAAGTAAACATACAACTTTGTATTTGATGCTAGAGAAATTCTTTAGTGGGCATACATTTCCTCTTTGAAGCACTAATTTTACCACTTAATATTTTTTTGTTTTGAAAAAATATTTAAACTTACAGAAAAGCTGCAAGACTAATACAACAGAAGATCTGTTATTTGGATTTAATTTTGGGTAGCTAGATTGATAATAATTGAAGTGAGTCTCCCAAAACAGCCATGCATGAAGGAGTATGGCTTCCACGGCAACAATTTGCCAGTCCCCATTGTAAGGCTTTTGCAGTCCTTGTCAGCCTGATGGTTAGCTCTATCAAATGAACCCTTTCCTGGTAACGTCTCTATTTAGAGACCTTTAAGGTAGGTTGCACTCTCTTAAAAATCCTACTATACATACAATTGTGCAACATAGGATCTGAACTAATAATAAAAATAGATTACATATGAATGCCTAAATGGGTTCTTTCAGAAAAAAAAATATATATCATGTGTCTTCCCAGAGCTTCTAATACTGATCAGAACACCAATTAAAGTGTTATGATTAAGTGTTATAAAAATTTTACTAAAGAACAGAAGTATCAAACCAGAGTATCCTGAGTTCACTAAGGTATTTGACAAGTCATATATTTGACGAGAATTTAAAAAGTTCTTGGAACAAGATAGACAAAGTGCGTTTTGATGGGCTAGAAGAGAAACATATATTAGGTAGTTAAGCACTTAACCAGTAGAGTTTCTGGTAGTATGTGAAATAGCCTATCCTAAAAAAATGTTCCATCAGTAACTTGAATGACTTGATTAACATATTTGCAGGTGACAGCACTAGAAAAGACAGGTAAAATACCAAATGTCTGACATAGATTTAAAAAAAGGTCTCCTTGGGGTAGACTGATCAGTTAAATGCAAAAAAATGAAATTAAACAAGAAAATGTGAAGACCTGGATTTAGATTAAAATCAATGGTATAAAAAATCCACAAGAATTTATGATTTATATTTATAGAGAAAAGCCACACTTTATGATTTTGCCTAGACAGAGAACTTATGAGGCTTGACTATAACAGATCTTTTAAAATAAACATAAAAATTTAAATATTCATATGAGTTTGTTTCTTAACAACAACTGTTTATACTTAACTAAAGCCATTTGGGATTTTTGTTGTTCTCAATGGTAGTAATCAGAGTTCTTATTATTCCATATAAATTTGCCTTCCAGGAAAATAAAAAGGTAAAACCTTGCTGATACCTGCATTCCAGTATCAATTTCTGATGGTGTATCTGTCTAAAACACTTAGAATAGTGTCCGCTACATAATTATTTAAAGCTATCTATCAATATTATCATTATTACTATAGCTGCTTAATACATTTGCTTACTATAGGGAGAGAATATACTGATTATTTGTCTATCTCATGGAAAAGTCCTTGTACGTAATGGGGATTGCTAAATATATTTTGGTTTTTTATATCTGTCTTGTGAACTTAGTTGGATGATGCATTGTAGTTTTTCATAAAACATATTAAACAAATATTCATACAGTGTATACTATGTGCCAAACTGTGTTGGATGTTGGATAAATCATATAAACTAACAGATGTGATCCTTGTCTCATGGATGTTATAGTCTACATATATAGAACTCAAACACATGAATAAGTATATAATTGTAAATTGTGGTAAGTGCTATAAAGGAAAAGAACAAGGTGTTATGAGAGAGAATAGCTCTGAGAAAAATTTAGATTGGAGGAGAAGATTAGTGAAGTCTTTCTGTGATAAAGACACACTGAAACTGGAACAGAAAAAATAAACAGAAGTTAGCCAGGTAAAGAGTGGGGTTAAGAGCTTTTAGGTAGTGGAAACAGCATGTGCTCAGAGCCAAGAAAAAGCTGGATGTAAACTTAGTGAGCAAAGGGGAGAGGGAGAGAGTTGGTAAGGGAAGGGCCTAGAACCAGATCATGTAGAATCTAGTAGAACAGAAACTATCTGATGCCAAAGCTCATGTTGTTAAAGCACAATGCATACTATTTCCCAGATCTGAAAAAGGTCTACGTAGTTTAATACAGTTTCCTACTTATTTTATTGATAATAATAGCAATCTTTGTGAAAAACTTATAAGAACATATACTTATTGGCCCAAATAGTGATTACTACAGGTTTACTAGACATGCATACAAAATCAGTCCACAGTACTAAAAGGTTAATGCTAGGAAAAAACAACTGGCATCCTAATAACTCAATCCCTACATTAACAACTATAGTAGTGATATAAAAACTTCTCGGTTTTTTCAATTAAAATTTTGAGAAAGTCAAACATTTATTACTAAAGATAACATAACCTTCTAAAAAATCCTGCTACATCGCATCCATATGAGTAGGAACAAATAAACAAGAATAAAAAAGCACATTAAGCACATGGACATCTTGAACAGAAATTTTATTTTATTCTGTAAACATCCATGCATTATTGTATTCTTTTCATATGCCAGGAAAAATTGTGAAAGACTTTGAAATGGACAAAAATATTCTTAGGTGTCTTGTGTAGTGGACCATTTTGAATTATCTACACTGTTTAGTCTTTTAGCTATTTTACAAATATAAGTTGTAAAAAACTGAGAGTAATGTAAGTAGTGTTTGTCCAAATGATCCTTTCGTACCATGGAAGTACAATGGACTGCCTTGCAGGTAATCACCAAGTGTTCCATTTATTTGTAAATTCATTTCAGCACTCCCAATGCCTATATATTTGTGTTCTTTGAATTCTCCTGTTAACCAGTTGTAACATCTTTCTGGTTCCCTCATTACCTAACGAATGAAATAAGATCTTTGACATGTATTCATTTGGTATTTGTAACAAAGACATGATTTTAACTTAAAAAATAATTCTTTAACAGTTTTAGAGATAATCCACTGAGATGCCCAATGGATTCACCTAATAGAACCAGTAAACAGCATTGCCAGAGGAGTGCACTTTTTTTAAAACATCTTTATTGGAGTATAATTGCTTTACAATGGTGTGTTAGTTTCTGCTTTATAACAAAGCAAATCAGCTATACATATATCCCCATATCTCTTCCCTCTTGCATCTCCCTCCCATCCTCCCTATCCCACCCCTCTAGGTGGTCAAAAAGCACCGAGCTGATCTCCCTGTGCTATGCGGCTGCTTCCCACTAGCTATGGATTTTACGTTTCGTAGTGTATATATGTCCATGCCACTTTCTCACTTTGTCCCAGCTTACCCTTCCCCCTCCGCGTGTGCTCAAGTCCATTCTATGGTAGATCTGCGTCTTTATCCCCGTCCTGCCCCTAGGTTCTTCATAACCATTTTTTCTTTTTAGATTCCATATATATGTGTTAGTATACAGTATTTTTCTCTTTCTGACCTACTTCACTCTGTATGACAGACTCTAGGTCCATCCACCTCAATACAAATAACAATTTAATTTCTTCTTATGGCTGAGTAATATTCCATTGTATATATGTGTCACATCTTCTTTATTCATCTGTTGATGGATACTTAGGTTGCTTCCATGTCCTGGCTATTGTAAATAGAGCTGCAATGAACACTGTGGTACATGATTCTTTTTGAATTATGGTTTTCACAGGTAAAGGTCCAGTAGTGGGACTGCTGGGTTGTATGGTAGTTCTATTTGTAGTTTTTTAAGGAACCTCCATACTGTTCTCCATAGTGGCTGTATCAATTTACATTCCCACCAACAGTGCAAGAGGGTTCCCTTTTCTCCACACCCTCTCCAGCATTTATTGTTTCTAGATTTTTTGATGATGGCCAATCTGACTAGTGTGAGGTGATACCTCATTGTAGTTTTGATTTGCATTTCTCTAATGATTAGTGATGCTGAGCATTCTTTCATGTGTTTGTTGGCAATCTGTATAACTTCTTTGGAGAAATGTCTATTTAGGTCTTCTGCCCATTTTTGGATTGGGTTGTCTGTTTTTTTGATATTGAGCTCCATGAGCTGCTTCTAAATTTAGGAGATTAATCCTTTGTCAGTTGCTTCATTTGCAAATATTTTCTCCCATTCTGAGGGCTGTCATTTGGTCTTCTTTATGGTTTCCTTCACTGTGCAAAAGATTTTAAGTTTCATTAGGTTCCATTTGTTTATTTTTGTTTTGATTTCCATTTCTCTAGAAGGTGGGTCAAAAAGGATCTTGCTGTGATTTATGTCATAGAGTGTTCTGCCTATGTTTTCCTCTAAGAGTTTGATAGTGTCTGGCCTTACCTTTAGGTCTTTAATCCATTTTGAGTTTATTTTTGTGTATGGTGTTAGGGAGTGTTCTAATTTCATTCTTTTACATGTACCTGTCCAGTTTTTCCAGCACCACTTATTGAAGAGGCTGTCTTTTCTCCATTGTAGATTCTTGCCTCCTTTATCAAAAATAAGGTGACCATATGTGCGTGGGTTTATCTCTGGGCTTTCTATCCTGTTCCATTGATCTATATTTCTGTTTTTGTGCCAGTACCATACTGTCTTGATTAGTGTAGCTTTGTAGTATAGTAAAGAGTACACTTTTAAGCACTTGCTTAAGCCTGCAAGTATCTTTTCTTGGCAACTGGAGTGAATCCCAAATACCAACAGAACTTTACTTAGATGACTGTTTGTTTAAAAAAACAAACAAAACAAAACAAAAAACAGAAAACAAAACCCCATTGTTTTTTTTTAAATAAATAAATAAATATATTTATTTAATTTATTTTTGGCTGTGTTGGGTCTTCGTTGCTGCGTGCGGGCTTTCTCTAGTTGCAGTGAGCGGGGGCTACTCTTCGTTGCAGTGTGCGGGCTTCTCATTGTGGTGGCTTCTCTGTTGCAGAGCACGAGCTGTAGGTGCATGGGCTTCAGTAGTTGTGGCACGTGGGCTCAGCAGTGGTGGCTTGGGGCTCTCGAGCACAGACTCCGTAGTTGTGGCCCACGGGCTTAGTTGCTACGTGGCATGTGGGATCTTCCTGGAACAGGGATCGAAGCCGTCTCCCCTGCATTGGCAGGTGGATTTTTTTTTTTTAAATATCATCTCTTTTATTTTATTTTATTATCATCATTATTATTATTTATTTATTTTTGGCTGCATTGGGTCTTTGTTGCTGCATGCAGGCTTTCTGTAGTTGTGGCGAGGGGGGCTACTCTTCGTTGCAGTGCACAGGCTTCTCATTGTGGTGGCTTCTCTTGTTGCAGAGCGTGGGCTCTAGGTGCATGGGCTTAAGTAGTTGTGACACGTGGCTCAGTAGTTGTGGCTCTCAGGCTCTAGAATGCAGGCTCAGTGGTTGTGGCGCATGGGCTTAGTTGATCCGTGGCATGTAGGATCTTCCCGGACCAGGGGTTGAACTTGTGTCCCCTGTATTGGCAGGTGGATTCCTAACCACTGCACCATGAGGGAAGCCCCAACCCCATTGTTTTTTGATTTGTGTTTTGTCTTTGTTTCTAGTTTGTGCACTGCCAGGAAATTATTGCTTCCTGGTGGCAGCAATACTTGAGACTTTGCTTTTATGGTCCGACCATTTGGTGATCTCTGTAAATGTATTATAGATGTCCATTCTTTGTTGGGTGAAAGATGACACAGAATCCTATTTGTAGTCCTACTTGTAGTTTTATTTGTCTATTTCTCCATTTTGAGCTCAAAACAATTAAGAAACTGGTGCCCTCTGGGAAGGAGAACAGGTCTTTGATTTTTTTTGGGGGGGGGTGCATTGGGGATGAGTTTTTGTGTTTCTGTATTTGCTCTGGACCTGTGGCTGAAGCTGCAGAATTGAAATTATGAGCCCTCTCTGTGTTTATCTGTAATTCAGAAAGACCTTTACCCTTTACCATTGCGAAATGCTTCCCAATCTCTGGGAAGTATAAAGCTATATTGTCTCTGAAGTTAAAGGAGCTCTGTTCTGACTGGCTTACAGAGATAAATGCCTAAATAAGTTAATTATTCCTAATATTTCCCAAAATAAACTGAATTTCTAATACTTCAAATATGCTAGACTTAAAAAAGAATCTTCTACTAGAAACTAACTCATAAATATTTTAAGAATCCAAGTTCATAAAATTAGGGTAAATCTTTGGCAAATAAGACTAGCTTAATAATTTTGGTTTAAAAATTGTCTTAAATAATTTTTAATGTTAAATATAATACAAGTACACATTTTGTTTTTCTTGGGTTGCTTTCCCTAAACATATACAGGTTTATTGACTGAAGAAGCTTACATTATTCCTACATAATCCATGTCAGCTTGAACATAATTTCCATGATCTTTAGGTAACTTAAATTTTGGAGTGCATTACATTAAATTAACGGATAATCATTAGAAGCCTAGATAATTTTTAAATAAGATAAAATAGGAAACATCAAGTACTAATCGTAAATAAACTTTTTTTTACTGTGGTGAAACATAACATAAAATTTACTACTTTAACCAGTTTTAAGTGTACAATGAAATGGCATTAAGCAAATTCACAATGTAATGCAAACATCACCACTATCCGTTTCCAGAACTTTTTCATCATCCCAAAGAGAAATTCCATACCCTTTAAACAGTAACTTCCCACTCTCCACTTTCATCTATCCTATTTTCTGCCTGTATGAATTTGACTATTCTGAGTACCTCATGTAAGTGAACTCATACAATATTTGTCCTTTTATTTCTGGCTTATTAAATTCAGCATAATGTTTTCAAGGTTCATTCATGTTGTAGCATGTATCAGAACTTCATTTCTTCTTTCTGCTTAATAATATTCAGTTATATCTGTATAACACATTTTGTTTATCCATGTATCTTTGGGCTGTTCCCACCTTTTGGCCATTGTGAATATAGCTGCTATAAACACTGGTGTACTAGGTGCTTGCTTTCAATTCTTTTAGGTATATAAGTAGAAGTAGAATTGCTGGATCACATGGCTAACTTTTAGAAGAACCACAAAAGTGTTTTTCACCGTGGTGGCACCATTTTATACTCCCTCCAGCAATGCCCAAGGGTTCCAATTTCTCCACATCCTTTGCCAACACTAATTTTCTGGGTTATTTGTGTGTTTTTTTTTTGGGGGGGGGAGGTTTTTTTTTTTTTTTTGATAAAACACCAGAATGTATATAAAGTGGTATCTCATTGTGGTTTTGATTTGCAGTTCTCTAATGACTAGTGATGTTGAGTATCTTTTTGTGTGCACATTGCTATTTGTATACCTTCCTTGGAGAAACGTCTATTCAAATCCTTCACCCATGTTTCAATTGGGTTCCCTTTTTTTTCTTTTCTCAGTTGCAGCAGTTCTTTTTATATTCTAGATATTAATCATATCTCATACATGTGATTTGCAAATATTTTCTTTCATTCTGTCATTTGTCTTTTTCTCTCTTGACAGTATCCTTTGATGCACAAAAGTTTTTAATTTGATGGAGTCTTATCTATTTTTTCTTTTGTTGCACTGATTACTAATCATAATTTTAAGTTTATATACTTTTGCTTATTTTTATTTGCTATATAGATGCTAGAAATTTGTGTCATATTTATGAACATGTTCCTTTTTGCTACTTTAACAAGTAGTCAAAGGATTGCATGTCACTGTAGAAAATTATATTATGCATGTTTATGAGCTTTGCTGTCTGCTAATATATGCGTATGTCAGATAGTTCTTAATTATCTACCCCAAGTTTTCTCTGTGAAATAGAAATGACTTTCATTAAAAGTTATACTTAATATGAGTCGCTGAGACTACAGCAGAAGCAGCAGTGATAGAGATATACAACTGAGCATGTGCTTTTATTTTTTTAAGGGGAAAAAAAAAATTGCCCTAAAGCAGCAGTCCTCGAACGTTTTGGTCTCTGGACCCCTTTACACATTTATAATTTATTTAGAACTCCTAGAGCTTTTGTACATGTGGGTTATAACTATCAATATTTACTGAATTTGAAATCAAAACAAAAATTTTATGAACTTATTAATTCATTTGAAAAAAGCAATGATTAACATGTTGCATGTTAAATAAACTATACCATTATATTATTATGAAGATAGTTTTCAACTTGTGGGTCATTTGAGAAAGAACTGTAATCCTAAAGCAAAGTATCAGTTTGTTCCAGAATATTTGAAAGAACATAATGAAAGATAAAACTCGGGAAGTGAAGATTATTTCCTTTGATTTATAATGCCCGAGCCTGAAAATAAGTTATAAAATGTGTTAAAATACACATTCACTTAAAACAAGGTTCACTTAATTTTGATGGGCTTCTTTCCTTGGCTTACTGATTAGTGCTTTTACCCACTATCTATGTAATCTGCCTAGATAGCAGAGATCCTGTGTCTTACCAGAATAATTTTCTCTGCTATATGTTAACTTTATTATATGCTTGAGTATTTAAGGGGAAAAAGAACAAAAAGTTCCTCAGTTATGAAAGAGTTACTTCTTAACAACTGTGTTACCTTTTGTGCTTTTAAAAATGTTTTATTGTCATTTTAATAAAAAAAGGCAACCAAAAAATTATTTCTCAGGCATCCATGATCCTATCTTAAATCAAGTGTCCAAATTTCCTCTGACAACTCTAAATCAAATCAAATTATTAAAAAATTTCAGGGTATCTTTCACTGAAAACTATCTTTGAGATTTCCTGGCAGGCTCCTAGAAATCACAGAAATTTGTTCTTTCAGCATAGATAAGAGTGATGAAAGATATAATTAGTTTGATGAGTTACAACTATAAATTTCATAAGAAGTCGTCATATCAAAAGAGAAGCCCAGGGCTTCTCTGGTGGCGCAGTGGTTGAGAGTCCGCCTGCCGATGCAGGGGACACGGGTTCGTGCCCTGGTCCGGGAAGATCCTACATGCCGCGGAACGGCTGGGCCCGTGAGCCATGGCTGCTGAGCCTGCGCGTCCGGAGCCTGTGCTCCGCAACGGGAGAGGCCACAACAGTGAGAGGCCCACGTACAGAAAAAGCAAAAAAAACAACAAAAAAAGAGAAACCCAGTCTTCTCTAGGTTAAGTTTATATAAGCAAAATGTTATTAATATAACTATTTCATTAATTGTGTGCTTTGTGTAAAGTCCCTGGAGAATTGTCAATTACCCCTAGTCCCTAATGGTTTTACTCTAAGGGGAAATACTGCTTAAAAATTCGTGAAATAGTTATATTCCATCCCTCAATAGAGAATTTTACTCCCTGCCATTCTGCTATTACTGGTTACAGTTAATAACTACAGCTATTAAGTTCCTGTCATCTACAGATGGATTTTGATGCTTACCTAAAAGTTATGCTGTAAGCTACAGACCAGAGCTTGTGCATTTAACAAGAAGGACAGTTTCACAAGCCTCATAGAAAGAACTGTACCAGATACTTCCAACTACTGACACTTCAAAGAATATATTCTTGGGTACAGACTGCTGAAGTGATATTGCTTAGATAACTTTTAGACTGTAATAGTGGACTGGGTTAGTATTTCCAAAACTCTCATTAGTCTAGAAGCTGAAAGCTTCATGAAAGCAAACTGCTAAGATCTAGTAGAATGAGAATTAATTACATAGGACTGAGTAAACAGAAGAATTTTTTCCTGGCTATTTGTTTGGAATATTATTGATGTTTTAAATGTTCTATTTTTAGGGTATGTGAAGAAATTTCTTCTTTCTTCTCAATCTATATATAACCCACACAATTTCGTACATCCTGATTTCTTAAAACTAAAAGTTTTGAATCTCACCGAGTCCCTCAGAATTCAGAAACTCTTACTAGGTCTGCTAACTTTTTTTTGACAATATAGTGATTTCCATAGATTTATTAAGAATATCTTCCTTTTTAACAGGATATAATTGGACAAACTGATGGTGGAACCAAGGACTTACCTGTGTCATGTTTGAGAATGGTGCCCATTTAATCAGATACGTCTACCACTTCTGAAGAACAAAGACTGGCTGTACTCACGAAGCTAATACCTATAAAGCCCTCCCAGGAAAAATGACCTGGTACCTGAAGTAGAGGGTCTCAGCCTTGCATGTGGTTAAGGAAGGTCACTTATATATGGTAATGAACTTTTGGTGACCTGGAGAAGAGAGGAATTCACCCAGTAACAGGTACCTGCAGGTGAAATAGGGTGAAGAGATTGTCTGGGGCTTGGTTTCCTAAACTTGGAATGGCAAAAATAGAAACTTTTAAAAGTAAAATCTGAGATTCCCTATGAAAACTTCCAGAGAGAAGTTAATTTTGCAGCCTCAGTATTTGCAAAGCAAACTCAGAGAAGCTACCTGGTTAATTAATACCTTGCTGCAGCTAAATATATAATCAATCCCAAACTAATGAGATCTGCCATTTTTTTGCAACAAAAATCATTATGAGATTATTATGATTGGGGGTGTAGAGAGCTGTCAAGAAAATGGGCAAGAAAGATTATTAAATGTCCTGATTTGTATACTCTTCTGGGTTATCTGCACTTTTTACTTTCACTATTTTACAACTCTGCAAGTTATAGAAAACTAATGCTAACGCAAATTATTGTCTACAGAAATGCAAATAAATTTTGTCTTGAGAAGGAACAATTGATTATTGCCCTGTGTATACTGACCAATTTTGTATCTATTTATAAATTCATCCCAGTCTTTGTGACTGCTGATATATGTATGTGTCCTTTGATTTTTTTTCTTTGAACTGGTTTAACAGCTTACTGTTCTCTCATTAATTAATTAAATAGAATAACTGACACATTTATATTTCTATGAATGTTATGATTCAACCTTTAAAAATATTATCCTTTAACGCATATCATACTGTGTTCTCCGAAGTATTTGTTTTCATGGATTTATCTAAATATATTTCTGACTCCAATTGTGCTTATAGCTTAAAGCTTTGCTGCTTGGACCAGCAAACTTCCAGAGTAAATATAGTCTACTGTTCACAGTTCTTAGGTTGTGCAATACATTTTATCATTCAAGTATTCCAAACCAAGGTCCAAAAATCCTAATTCTCATTCTATAGAAGAATTTGTAACTAGCTAGTCATCTCCCATAACATCATTCTTTTTCTTTCTCTCTTGCACTGAGAGTTGCTATAGCAGAGAGGTGAAGAGTGATGATTCTGGAGCCAGACTGCCTGGACTTGAATACCAGTTTAGTCTCTAGCTGGTTATATGTCCTTAACCTCTTTGTGTGTCAATTTTCTCATAAGTAAAATGACAATGTATGTAAAGTGTTGGTATATGTAAAATGTTTAGAAGAATGACTGACAATATTATGTTAATATACTAAAATCATCATGGATAGGAAGAAACAATAAAACCATATATATATATAAATATGTATATTCTTCAATTTTCTGACCAAAACTTTTTAAGTGCTTCTGGTCTTTTGTAATGGTATCATTTATCTCCAGGCAAATCTATAAGAGTGTCAGGTTGCTAACTTTTAGCATTTTCTCTCTTAAGTTCCAAATAAATGCCCTAGGAAGATAGACACTTCCTGACTGGCCATATCAATCTAACATATTTGTTTTCTCCATATCCTTTCCCAAAAGGAAATCAGCAACTCTTTCTTCCCAGGGCAAGCAGCAGATTTTCTTGCATCCAGTGGAGCTTGGGGACCATCATTATTATGTGGGACTTCTCCAGAAGATTTAATTTCTGTCAGTAAGACAAGATTTCTTATTATGTATCTCCATGGCTATTTTTGTCTTAAATTCCTCCTTGCCTCTCATTATGCTTGGAGTTTTGCAAGCATAATACAAGCATTATGCAAAGTATAGTTGTAATTTCTTCAGGTTTGGATCCAGTCTCCTTGAAAAGACCTTTACACTTATTTAGTAATCACAGAGGGGCAAGATTTATTTTTCCTTTTTTCCTTCCGTGTGTCACACACCCCTACTCTCTGTTCTCTTGAATCAGGTTTCTCACTCAAATATGAAACTTCAGGGATTCCTATTTGATATGTTTCAGTTATTATAAGGAAGTCTTTTCAGCTCTTTGATGAGACACTACATACTGAGAATTATTAGTCAAGATGCTTTTTGGTTGCAGAAAACAGTTTACCCATCTCTATCTCTAATTAGCTTTTTCAAAGTAACGTATTGGCTCAGGTAACTGAAAAGTCAAGAGGCGGGTATAGTTCAACGGGCTGGAGTAAGTGGTCGAAAAATGAGTACCTCTCTTTCTCTCCCATTTCTTAGGAATGCTTCTTTACAGTTGGCTCCATTATTGGCAGGCATTACTTTCATGGTTCCAAGATAGGAATTCTTTGAGTTGTATATTTCCTCATTCATATTCAATAGGAAACAGAGTCTATGTTCCTAGTCATTCAAATAAAATCTAAGAGATGAGACCCACTTGCTCCTATTGACCTGAATTATGTGTTCCTTGAACTAAAAACTGTGGTTATGTGAAATAGATATGCTGACTATACTAAGCCACCTACCCTGGAGGATTAGTCAATCTCACCCTAACTATATGACTGGGAAATGCAGTGTAGTGTTAGAAAGAGGGATGGGAAATGGCTGCTGGAGAGGCAACTAACAAATATCCATTATGAGAAGCACTTCTCAAGCCTCTTTGTTTCCTGAAAAAGCAAGTTGATCAGTTTGGCAATAACCAGTATTCAGATCACTAGGAGCTAACTATTGAAGAGTTATTCAAATCATTTTCTGTGTAATAATACGAAACTCAGAATATGATAACTTAAAAGCTTGGTTATGAATACAAAACTTCCAAATATTTTAGTTTGAAAACCAGGATAATTATTGTAGTTGCTGTGGTTACTTTATAATATGAGAATACAAAAGACAGTTTGGTATACTTTGGAATGTTTATAAGTTATAGCAAAGCTATAGCTGGAGAATTCAGTTGTCAACTGGAATTCATTAATAATTTTATTAATCAATATTTACATTTTCTACTTGGCCTTTGACTCAGCTAAGTTTGTTTCCAACCAGGCATGGCTTGTTGAATATAAGCGTTAAAGTCATCATTTGGTAGTTTAGCTCCTAAGGGTCGACTGATACTAGTTTTCCTCCCTGCATCCCCCTGAAATCCTGGGTGTTTTTTCTTCCTAAGGATTAAAAACAAAATTACACTTATTACTTATTTTTCTTTTTCCTTCTCATTTTATATTCATATCAGGGACTGAGGTTTCTTTTGCAGCCATGGTCTAAATTGTCACTGCTTATTCAGCTATGCTTATCAGTTTAATCTTTCCTAGCCTGACACTTTTTACAAAGTATCATTCAGCCAATGACTGAAAGAAGTGATAAACACCCTTAAAAGTTTCTATATGAAGATCAGTAATATCAGAATTTGTACAAAGACTCAACTTTCTAAATGGTTGTAATGAGAACATAGTGAAAGAAAAGAAAAAAAGATGCAAAATCATAAGGAAAAAAAGCAAGATTAATACAAATTAAATATTATCTTGACCAATCTGTTTGGATATTAAAACTTAATGTGATCCTCTTAAGGGATTATCTTAATTAAGCTAGGCAATTTATTTTAAGGTATGTGATGAAATTACTAAAGAAAAAGATAACTTCTGAGCAATGAATTTCTTGAAAGTCATGTGATGAAAGTTCATTGCCACATACTACAAAATCTTAATGATGTTAGAGTACTTTAGGTACAGGAGAAACTCTATTAAATTCCTTGATGGAAGATACTCAGTGGCACTTACACTTTCCCAAAAAAGCACTAGTGAAGGTCTTTCAGAGTAAAACACATCTTCCGTCATATGCTATAGCCTACCTCCAAGGACAGGAGGTAGGCTGTATGCTTGCAAAATCATTAATGCAAAAGCCTCTTGTCTTACCGGTTCCTCTGCACTGCCTGTTGCATCATGGGAATAACTGATGAGACCAGGGATGGGCTGCTCACCGTGTGCCATGATAACAGCAGGACTGGTGTAGAATGGATGCTTCTAATGCACAACACATAACAACTATGAATATAGTGACAGGAAAACATGAAACTATACAAGCAAAATGACTGGAAAGGAAAAAGGGTGAAAACAAATGGAACAATGGAATGTCAAAAATTTTCAAATGAAGAATGACAAAATTAGCTTAGATTTCAAATGGTACAAGCTTTTTTTAAGATTGAAACTGATGGTACTTTTAACTCTTTTAATTAAGAGTAAAAGAAAGAGAACATACGATGATTTAATAATGTATTTCATCAATCATTTCCATAAAAACAGAACAAACCTCACACACAACAAATACTTACTAGCCTTAAGCAAGGACTTAATGGATCACTGAATGGATCTGGAGACAGAATAATCCCATCTTCAGTGAAAGAACCACCTACTTGTCTGAATGGACACTTCCAAAGGATCTCTATGATCCTTTCCAATATATACATTGTCAAAAAAATCCTCTCATGCTATGCTCATACCCAAAGTATCTGGATGAGCCATAAACTTTAAAAATTACTTCATATAGCGATTAGATTTTCAATTTTTACACTCTCAATGAACAATCATTACTCCCAGAAGTGATATGCTACTGTCTGAAGATTTTAAAGTGTACAAGGTCGGTTATACTAGATATGGATAATAATATAAATCATGTTCTGTGACTTTAAGATGATAACTAAATTTACTGAAGTACTTCATGGTACTATATTTACTCCCAGAATTGTTCAAAGAGAACTTGTAATACTTTGATGCTGTTTTAATGATATTTATTACTTTATTAAATTAAAAACATGAATATCTTACATCCATTTCTTCTCTTTATGACTGGAGTAATTTGTGTCCAATAGTTAAATAAGTGCTACTTAACTGCTGAAAAGTCTTGTCTTAAAAAAATATATTTATTAATCTTCCTCAGCTAATTTCTTGAACCACCTTAGGTATCTTACCTTCAGTTTGGTGCTCCTCTAAGAATTTGTGAATATTTGATGTTCTGAATACATGAACATTGTATATTTACTATGATCACAAAAATGACATCTTCAAAGAGTTCTTAAATGTCACATTGTTTATCATTGGAGCTATTACTTCAGTAGATAACAGCAGAATTTTTAATGCCTCAGAACGCAGAATAAAACTTCAATGCTTTCAAGAACTCTACATAATGGAGGGAATATAGCTGTGGAGTGTCATGAATATCCCCGTTCTTTTTAAAGGATGCCCTGAAGTGGTATTTAACTTATGGAAGAATGGGATGGAAAGAGAGATGAGATCAATACATTTACCTGTGGGTCCTTTAGATCTCTGGGTCTCTCTCAGCAGGCTTACCTTGGCCGCAATGGCTGCTGCAGTTATATGCGATGAAGAACTATCTTCTGTTGAAGCAACACCACTGTCTTTCTTCTCTTCTTCCTCTTCTTCACATTGAACCCCTTTGTCTTCTGTCTGTTTATGGGGGCTAGTTGTGGGAGGAGGGGAAAGAGGTGGTGGTGGGGAAGGTAAATCTTCAAGTTCATCATGCACTTCTTTTACTTTTACAATGGCATCACGTAAAAGGTCAATGGCATGAGGTAGGGCTGGCAGTATGAACTGAAAGCATTCCTGTATGCAAGAGGAAGAAAAAAAATGAAGATAAAGCATTTTTATAGGCATACAAAATGGCAGCAGTCAAATGTGTTTGTGATTTTGGATTTGTGATTTTCTCTCCATCTGTCTTAAGAAAGAATCATATTTATTGTATTGTCTTTGCAATGCAAAATATGAAGTAAGAATGGTATATATTACGGTATTCTCCATAAGCTGAAGAACTACACTATATAAGCACACAGTACATTTTTTGTTTTTAAGTAAAATTTCTATAAAACTTAGGGGTTTAAAGATACATTATGAGAGAGCAGGTAAGAATATTTACCTTTCTGGTTAGAGAAGGATACTAGAACTAACAAACCAATTGAGTACTGAACTATTTTATTCAGAGAAATAAGTTCTGACTATAATCATAAAGTACAGCTAGACATCATTGTACAATATGTAAAAATAGGTATAAGTTTGTACAGCATAAAAGTCAATATAGTCTCTTGGTTTCTTTTTTTTAGTGGGCAGTGAAGGAAAGTACAGCATTTATTGCAGGGTGCCAAGCAAGGAGAACAGGCAGCTAATGCTCAAAATATATCCATTATTACCTATATTGTATCACCAAAAGAAAATAGGTGAGAATTTAAAAATCAGAACATAAGGCCAGATATGTTTGGGGAATATGTTTGAGCAGAGGTCTTTCTCTTTTACATTTACAGTAACTTACCTTAAAATCTAATATGTAAAGAAATATCTTACAATTTATGGACTACCTGGAAGGTATCTAATCTTTTAACCTACTGGAAAAAATTGTATAGTGAAGAATTTAACTTTAATCAAAGAGAGGTCTGGTCTTTACTCTCAGTTTTTGGGAGGTGATCTCTAGTTCCTTGTTATGCCATGCCTGATAAGAGTGTCTCTGTTTGCCTGGGGGCTTTGGCCACTGCACAGTCTAACAATGTGGTTTACTATGAGGGCTTTGGGAAATACTGTATCAGTTTTGCCTCTGGAAAGAACTGGGAATGGCTGACTAAAGGTCAACCATGTGGGCAATACGTGATCAAATCCTAATAAAAACTCTGAACACCAAAGGCAAAGGAGAATGTACATAGTTACCAATACTCTGTGTATACTGTCTTATATTGTGGCTAAGAGGAGGTGATGCTTCCATGATTCCATGGAAGAGGATGACCAGAAGTTCCCTGTTTGGTACCTCTCTTAGACTCTGCCATATGTGCTTCTTTCCTTGGCTGATTTCAACCTGTATTCTTTCCCTGTAATACAACATACCCATAAGTATAACAGCTTTCAGTGAGTTCTGTGAGTCCTTCTTGTGAATTATTAAAAGTGAGGGTGATTTTAGAAATCCCCTCAATTGCAATTGGTGTCAGAAATGAGGGCAGCCTTATGGAGTGCTCCAACTTTGTAGCTGGCTAACTTCTGCAGTTGGTCAAAACTCCTTACAGTTGGTGTTAAGAAGTGGGATTTGATAGAAAGACCCTGACTCACTGAAACTTGTGATCTGGGAAGAGGAAGGAAGAGAGGGTGGCGGATAACGAATCTTTAGAGCCTAGATGAACACAGGGTCACCCACAGTATGGAACTGCAGCTGTACTTTAATTAGTTACTGGAGATAAAATTAGCAATGAAGTTTTAAAATGAAAGATCTAACTCCTAAGGTTATGTCAAAGCACAAGAAATGCAAAATGATAAAAAACAAAGTAAACACACTATTTCTTGGTTAATGGTATCTGTACTAGCTAAAACAAAAGTAATGGAGAATGTTGGGGTGGATCCTGAGGCTGGGCCAAGTTTGGATTCTGAATGGTCTGACATATAGCTGCTAGCCTCAGAGCTGCTTCCCAAGGAAAAATTTATGTTGAAGCAATAAACAGTAAATAAAGTTGGACTGATTCATAAGAAAATGGGGAAAAAGAAACAAGAGGTTCAAGGAAGTTGTCCTAACAGGGTGGAAATATTTAAATGGTTATTAAGAAATGTATGAAAAAAGTGAGCATTGATGGGGACAAAACAGAGGTCTTAAAGAAGCACTGCTGTGGGCTGAATAGACAGACTGGAGACCCTGCTGGTCTCCTAACATTAAGGGGTCCTAAACAAATCTCTATTTACCCTGGTTTGGAGCAATTAAAAAAGCTAGGAAGCAAAGAAACCTTACCTTTAATCACCTTAAGTGATGGACCCATAATCTAATCAATATAAGGTCTGACAAAAGGGTATGGATCCCTTGACCCAACCCAGGCCTTAAACTCCAAGGCCATATGCACACAAATGGCTAAAATCATCAGGAGACAGAGAAGAGACTTTTCTGGAACTCCTTGACATGGGAGCTTCATGTACTGTGATTCTACAACCTGTTGAAATCCTAATGGGGGAGGGGGTACAGTTAGAATGGGAAGATACAGGAATGCAATAGTTGATGGGATTAAGGTGCATGTTTGGATAAGAATCAGAATGTTTGGAAAGTGAACTTTATGTGAAGTGGTGAATCTCCTTTACCTGAATGTATTATGGGCATGGATGTTGTGTCTGACTGGAGAATTCGTCCTCTACCTCATATTGTAAAACAGCAGGCATGTAAATCCACTCTTCCACCAATATAATTGGACATGCTAAATGGGCTCACAGAGTTCATTAATTTGCTGTACAAAAGCCCTGTGTCGAGTGCAGACTGGGCTTATAGCAAAAACTTGTGAGTGCCACCCAACAACAACTGCTGGGATTTTGGACCAGAAAATTTCCATTTGAGAGACAATTACTACTTGCTACTTGACTTTAACTGAGACTGCCTTTATAACTAAAGGACACAAAATAATCCTAAAACCTGAAATATCCAAAAGGTCTTGGGTAATTTCAGAGAAAAGCTCTAATGGGGACGGCAATGCCCAGGAGAGTTCCATAATAAAATGGAAATGTTGCATATAGAATCATGCTACCAGGAGAATGCAAGGAGGTACTCACGAGCAGGCAGCCTCTTTTCACCTAGGGCTGACTTCGGAACCACCTGAGGAGCTGCTGGATCCTATGGCCACTTGGGCCACTTGGGCGGTGCCCTATAAACAGCTTTCTATTGATCAACAAAGAGCTGCTTGGTTTATGGATGGCAATTCCAAGGTGAAGGGACAGCATCCTGTTTGGAAGGCCGCCACTCTGATTGAAGAAGGTAAAAACAAATCAGCTCGATGGGCTGAACTACATGTTTGCACCTATGTTTGGGTTTTTACTGAGTCACGGGAAGTGTCCAAACGGCCTGGCCGTATGGTCAGGCAGATGGGCAATGGAAAACTGGTCTATTAAAGGAATACCTGTATGGGACGTGGCCCTGGGGAAATCACTCTGGGAACCTAAGGGGTATATTAAAGTAGATTATGTTAATGCCCACAAGAAGAACTCCCTTCCAGAACTGGAAGTTGATTGGTACTGGCGAGCAGATATCCTGGTGTACTTGCTTGAGATGGCCACCTGGGTCCATGAAATGAGTGGACACTGGAGGTCTGTAGCAATGCAGAGATGGGCTGAATCTAGATATATTCCTCTTACACTCTGAGACACAAAATGCCAATAAGAACTGTTTTGTCTGCTAAAAAGAGAGACACAGAGGCAGAGGGCTATGCAGCAAATTCCACAGGGGAAAAGTCCTACACATAGCTGTCATGTTGGACTGATGCTTTTAGTCCCTGGAGGCTACAAATGGGTCCTAACAGGTATAGACACTTACTCTGGTATGAGCTTTGCTTATCCCAGAGTAGATGCAAATGTTCAATGTACTATAAAAGGACCAGAACAGAAGATATTGTATCAACGACCATGGAGGCACATTTCTTCAGACCAAGGAACACTTTCATCCTCAGAGCAAAAATATGACAGAAAATTGAAACGGGCAATTGAAATATTTGTTGTCTAAAATGTGAGGAGATAAAGTCATGAAGCCTTCATTAGTGTGTGATCACACTCAACAATAGGGAGGCTAAGTGAGAGTTCCTTCTAGACAGATTCCTCTACTTTTCTGGGAAGAGGGGATGGCAAAGGATGCTTGTACAACTATACTTTTCTCTTTACGGTTAACCTTTTTCGTTTTTCCCGTCACCTCAACTTTCTTCTTTTCTACCTGATGCAATGGTCCTAGGACCAGGGCTGCAACTGTGGGTGCCAGAAGCAGGGATGATTCTTAAGCCCAAACTGTAACTATACTTTTAAATCTTTATGTCAGAATTCCTAAGGGCCTGATGGTGTAGACTATGTCTTACTCCATCTGGTCAAATTGGGCTTGACAGTAAATGCAGTTATATTGCCTGGTGTTTCAGACTGCCTACTAGCTCGGTACCTATGTAACCTTAACCTTATCTTATATGAATGAAATGGACTGAGTGGGAAGTACTTGCTAAACTAGTATTACTAATGGCAATCTGGGCCAGCCCAGTGGCCAAACCAACGGTCTCATTCAAAGATGTTCAAAGGAAATGTCTGAGTATAAATGGAGAGAAGGAGGAATGGCAGTTGAAGGTAAAGGAATGAGTAAATGTGTTATGCAACAAGGGAAATCCAGTATTACCTTGGTGTCTCAAAAGAAGCTTAGAACAAAGACGATATTGTTTCTTGGCTCAGCTGTAGCAGATGCCAGAAAGGGAAAAGCCATATGTTGCTGAGACTACTCCTGCTTTTGGAACCTGACAAGTCTGTAAACCTGAGGAACATTGCTCTGGGACATGTTTTGATCATATGATATCAAGACGACTAGGATAACTGTTAATGTCTGTGTAGGACTCCAGTAATGTGCCAGGATCTTTTGACTCTTATTTTTCAGGTTATATTTACTAATATACTATGATATGTTATAATACAGGCATTGTTAATAAGATTATAATGATGATACTGATAGTGATATATACTGGGAATATGAATTAAAGCCTCCTCAATACGCAATACCAATGGGAAATGATTGGCCTGAGCAAGAGAGCAAATTTCTATGGTAAATAGCTGTGAGAATGTATCATAGGGCACAAATAATAGTAGATCAAGATGGAAAATTAGTAAATGAGTACAAAAATATGAAAATTTGTATAATGGCTTTAGAGGATGAATTACCTGTTTCTCTAAATTTATTCCTATCCCACTCTGGCTCCTCCAAATCTTAGGCATAGTCACACTGTTACTGATGTTGTGTCTATAATATACATGCTATACTAAATACAGATGGCCAGCCATACAAATATGATTGTTTTGTTGTAAGAAAGCCTTGGCCAGAGGCCAGGGGGTAGCTTGTGTAATACAGAATTAACCTTGCCCAAAGAGAGTCTGGCCTTTGCCCTCAGTTACTGGGAAATGAAAGGAGTGTCTTTGTTTGTCTGGAAACTCTGGCCACCAGACAGTCTAACTGTGATTTATGATGGGGGCTTTGGGAAATGTGGTATCAATTTTGCCTTTGGAAAGTGTTGGAGACTACAGGTATATGGGCAGTATATGATGTGCCTCAATAAAAACTCCAGATGCTAAGGGCTTAGAGCTTCCCTGATAAGCAATAATCCCTGTGTTGTTACACACTGATGCCCAGAGAGCAATGTGTTCATGATTCCACAGGAAGAAGATATTAGAAGCTCTCCATTTGGTACCTCTCCTTTATTCTGTCTTATGTACTCCTTCCCTTAGTTGATTTTAAACTGTATCCTTTCCCTGTAATAAACCATAACCATGAGTATACCACCTTTCAATGAGTTCTCTGAATCCATCTTGTGAATTACTGAAACTGAGGGTGGTTTGGGGAAGGCATTGAACTGCAATTGGTGTCAGAAGTGAGGGTAGTCTTGTGGAGTGCTCCAACTTTTTGTTTGGCTCTCACAGTGGCCAAAATTTCTTACACTAAACCATATAAATCTCAAGATAGCTTACCTGAGATCCTTTCTTGCTACCTGGCAAGTTAATTATCAGAGTTTTCCCTCTGATTCCACATACAGGCCTGGAAGGAAAGAGAAACCTGATGAATACTAAATTAGAATGATAGTTGGTTTAAATACATTCAACAACAAAGATCAATCATTGTACTTTATATGTGAACAACTGTTTTAGGAATAAAGTTGTTATAGCTAAAGATTCACCAATTGTTATACAAATTGGGCACTCACTCTAGCTGAGGTTTTTATAATAATGGTTAGTGTAGGGGATTTGAAAAATGCACTGAACATGAAATCAGAATAAATTAGCCACTTTAAAGAAATACTGGCCAAATTATCTTCTTCCTCTAACTTCAACTTTTTCATATCTCTTACAGTTCTAAGAATTCAATGAGATAGCATATTAAAAATGACTAGTATAGTAATATCTATGTTCAAAAGTCTAACACATAAGGCACTCATGAGTTGAGTGAGATGTTTAAACTCTTGCTTCTCAGGAAGTCTATAAGTTTTAAAGTAAGACAGGTCTCTCATAAATCAACAGCAGTGGGGAGAGTTTAGAGAGCTCAGCTGTTAACTGATTCATTGATAATGTGTCAATTTAAAGTAGAAAGGTCTTTCAGAGATCATTGTAAATTTTCAGGCCACTTTTAAACCAAGTGGTTAGATAAGAAACATAAATAGTGGAAACGCATGGGAAACTGGAATAAAAAGTTGAAGGCCTATGGGCTTCCCTGGTGGCGCAGTGGTTGAGAATTTGCCTGCTAATGCAGGGGACACGGGTTCCAGTCCTGGTCTGGGAGGATCCCACATGCTGCGGAGCAACTGGGCCCGTGAGCCACAACTACTGAGCCTGCACGTCTGGAGTCTGTGCTCCGCAACACGAGAGGCCGCGATAGTGAGAGACCCACCCACCGCAATGAAGAGTGGCTCCCGCTTGCCACAATTAGAGAAAGCCCTCGCACAGAGACGAAGACCCAACACAGCAAAAATAAATAAATTAATTAACTCCTACCCCCAACATCTTAAAAAAAAAAAAAAAAGAGTTGAAGGCCTAGATTTCATGAGAGTTTAAATCATGCTCTTCCAATAATTGGCTGTGTTACTTTGACCTGGTAATGATATCATTTCCATCATTTGAAAACAAAAGGACTAGATCAGATTAGTCTATTTCTAAAATTTCACAACTTAGATTGTAAGCCACATAAGAGTCTTTTCCTAAAACTTCTGATTGAGTTTCTTCTTTAATTACTTTAACTCTTTGAAATAACCTAAAATTGTCTTTTATTTTATTGTTTTTTTCTTGTCCTATTCACAAAGTGTTCATAGCTATTTAAAACTTTCCATACGCTTTTCTTTTTAATTGAGATATAGTTGACAAATAACATTGTATTAGTTTTAGGTATACAACATAATTATTTGATATGTGTATAGTTTGTGAAATGATTATCACAATAAGTTAATATCCATCACCACACACAGTACAATTTTTTTCTTGTGATGAGAACTCTTACAATCTACTCTCTTAGAAACTTTCAACTATACAATATTATTAACTATAATCAACATGCTGTACATTACATCCCCAGGATTTATATGTGGAAATTTGTGCCTTTCAACCACCTTCACGCATTTTACCCACGCACCAACCCCTGCCTCCGGCAACCACCAATCTGTTTTCTGTATCTATGAGTTGATTATTTTTAGATTGCATATGTAAGTGAGATCATATAGTATTTGTCTTTCTCTGACCTATTTTACTTAGCACAATGGACTCAAAGTCCATTCATGTTGTCACAAGTAGCAAGATTTTCTTATTTTTATGACTGAATAATGTTCTATAGCATATATATACCTCATTTCCTTTATCCATTTACCCATCAATGGATACTTAGTTGGTTTCCATGTCCTGGCTATTGTAAATAACGCTGCAGTAAAGATGGAGGTGCAGATATCTTTTTGAGATAGGGATTCTGTTTGCTTTGGATAAATACCCAAAGGTCGAATTGCTGGATCATATGACAGTTCTATTTTTAATGTTTAGGAACCTCCATACTTTTTTCCACAGTGGCTGCACTAATGTACACTGCCACCAACAGTGTATGAGGGTTCCCTTTTCTGCATCTCCTCTCCAACACTTGTTATTGTTTTCAATAACAGCCATTCTAATGGGTGTGAGGTGATATCTCATTGTGGTTTTGAGTTGCTTTTCCTGAATTAGTGATGTTGAACATCTTCTGATGTGCCTGTTGGCCATCTGTATGTCTTCTTTGGAAAAATGTCTATTCAGATCCTCTGCCCATTTTTTAATTTTAAAAAAATTGTTGTTTATAGTTTTGAATATTAACCACTTATGGATACATGATTTGCATATATCTTCTGCCATTTGTTAGGGTTTCTTTTCATTTTGTTGATGGTTTCTTTTGCTGTGTAGAATTTTTTAGTTTGATGTAGTCCCATTTGTTTAATTTTGTTTTTGTTTCCTTTGCCTGAGGATACATATCCAGAAAGAGACTGCTAAGACTGATGTGAAAAGTATACTGCCTACATTTTCTTCTAGAAGTTTTATGGTTTCTGGTTTTACATTCAAGTCTTTAATCCATTTTGAGTTAATTTTTGTGTATGGTGTAAGATAGGGTCTAGTTTCATTCTTTTGCATGTGCTATCCAGTTTTCCCAACACAATTTATTGAAGAAACTGTCCTTTCTCCATTGTATGTTCTTTGCTCCTTTGTTGCAAATTAATTGTCCATATATGTATGGGTTTATTTCTGGGCTCTCAATTGTGTTCCATTGATTTATGTCTGTTTTTCTGCCAATACCATGTTGTTTTGATTATTATTGTTTTGTAGTATAATTTGAAATCAGGGAGTGTAATACCTCCACTTTGATCATTTTTCTCAAGATTGCTTTGGCTATCCAGGGTCTTCTGCAGTTCTATACAAATTGTAGGATTTTTTGTTCTATTTCTATCAAAAATGTCATTGGTATTTTGATGGGGACTTCACTGAATCGGTAGGTTGCTTTAGGTAATGTGGATATTTTAACAATGTTAATTTTTGTAACATGAGCATGGACTATCTTTCCATTTCTTTGTGTCTTATTCAATTTCTTTCAACAATGTCTTATAGTTTTCACTTCTTTGGATTAATTTACTACTAGGTATTTTATTCTTTTTGTTTTGATTGTAAAAGGAAATGTTTCCTTAATTTCTCTTTATGCTAGTTCATTCTTAGTGTACAGAAATGCAACAAATTTTTGCATGCTGATTTTGTATCCTACAACTTTACTGCATTCATTATTTCTAATAGTCTTTCTGTAGAATCTTTAGGGTTTTCTATATATAAAATCATGTTATCCACAAATAGTGACAGTATTACTTCTTCCTTTCCAATCTGGATTTTTCTTACCTAATTGCTCTAGCTAGGACTTCAGTACTATGTTGAGTAAGAGTGGCAAAATGGCAAGAGTAGGTATCCTTCTCTTGTTCCAAATGTTAAAGAAAAAATTTTCAGTTTTTTCACCATTCAGTATGATGTTAGCTGTGGGTTTGTCACATATGGCTTTTATTATGTTGATGTATGCTCCTTCATTTTATTGAGTTTTTTTCTTTTTTAATCATAAATGGGTGTTGACTCTTGTCATATGCTGTTTTTTGGGCATCTATTGATATAATCATGATTTTTGTCCTTCATGTTTGTTAATGTGTTGTATCATGTTGATTGATTTGTGTATAATGAACCATCCTTACATCCCTGGAATAAAGCCCATTTGATCATGGTGTATGATCCTTTTAATGTATTGCTGTATTCAGTTTGCTAATGTTTTGTTGAGAATTTTTACATCTATGTCTGTCAGACATACTGGCCTGTAATTTTCTTTTTTGTGTGTTGTTCTTGTCTGGTTTTGGTATTAGGGTAATGTTGGCCTCATAAAAAGAGTTATGAAGTGTTCCCTTCTCTTCTAGTTTTTGGAAGTGTTTGAGAAGAATTGGTATTAAGTCTTTAAATGTTTGGTAGAATTCAGCAATTAAGTTGTCTGGTCCTGGATGTGTTCCTTAGGAGGTTTTTGATTACTGTTTCCATCTCCCTACTAGTGATTGATATATTCAGATTTTCTATTTCACATGATTCAGTCTTGGAAGAATGTGTGATTCTAAGAATTGATCCAGTTCTTCTAGGTTGTCCAATTTGTTGATGCATAGCTTTTCACAGTATTCTCTTATGATCCTTTGTATTTTTGTGATATTGGCTGTAATTTTTCCTTGTTTCTGATTTTATTTATCTACACCTTCTCTTTTTTCTTAGTGAGTCTAGCTAAAGGTTTGTCAATTTTGTTTATCTCTTTAAAGAAACAGTTTCATTGACTTTTTTCCATTGCCTTTTTTAGTCTCTATTTATTTCTGCTCTGATTTTTATTTTCTTCCTTATATTGATTTTAGACTTTGTTCTTTCCCCCCGCCCTAGTTCCTTTAGGTGTAATGTTAGACTGTTTATTTGAGATATTTCTTGTTTCTTAAGGTAGGCCTTATTGCTATAAACATTCCTGTAAGTACTGCTTTTGCTACATCCTACAGATTTTGATATGTTGCATTTTCATTTTATTTGTGTTCAGGTATTTTTTGATTTCTCCTTTTGATTTCATTGAACCAATAGTTGTTCAGTAGCATGTTGTTTAGTCTCCATATATTTGTGATTTTTCCAGCTTTCTTCTTGTATTGATAGTTGATCATGCCATGGCAGTGGAAAAGATGCGTGATATGATTTCAATATTTAAATTCATTGTGACTTCTTTTGTGTTCCAACATATGGTATATTCTTGAAAATGTTCCATGTGCATTTAAGAAGAATATGTAGTCTGCTGCATTTGGATGAAATGATCTGTATAAATATCTTAAGTCCACTGTTTCATTTAAGGACTATGTTTCTTTTTTGACTTTATGTTTGAATGATATATACATTTCTCTGTGAATTCTTCAATTTCTTTCATCAATGTTTTATAGTTTTCAGTGTACAAGTCTTTCAATTTCTTAAATTTATTCCTAGGTATTTTATTCTTTTTGATGCAATTGTAAATGGGATTGTTTTCTTAATTTCTCTTCCTGATAATTTGTTATTAGTGCATAGAAATGTAACTGATTTTTATATATTGATTTTGTACTCTGAAACTTTACTAAATTTATTAGTTTTAACTTTTTTTTTTCTTGGTGAAGTCCGTAGAGTATACTATATATAATATCATGTCATCTGCAAAGAAAGACATTTTACTTCTTCCTTTCTGATTTGGGTGACTTATTTCTTTTCCTTCTCTAATTGCTCTGGCTAGGACTTCCATTACTATCTTGGATAAAAGTGGCAAGAGTGGCTGTCCGTGTCTTGCTCCTAATCTTAGAGGAAAAGTTTTCAGTTTTTTCACCATTGAGTATGTTAGTTGTGGGCTTGTCACATATGGCTTTTATTACATTGAGGTATGTTCCCTCTATACCCACTTTGCTGAGAATTCTCATCACGAATGGATGTTCAATTTTCTCAAATTTTTTTCTGCATCTATGGAGATGATCATATGATTTTTATCCATCATTTTGTTACTGTGGTCTATCATACTCACTGATTTGTGGATGTTGGGAATTTTTCCATATCTTCTAGGCTGTCCAGTTTGTTGGTGTATAATTGTACATAGCAGTCTCTTTGTACACAGTAGATTCTTTGTATTTTTGTGGTATCAGTTGTAACGTCTCCTCTTTCATTTCTATTTATCTGAGTCCTCTTCTTTCTTGATGAGTCTAAGCTAAAGGCTTGTCTATCTTGTTTATCTTTTCAAAGAACCAGGTCTTCATTTCACTGATCATTTCTATTGTCTTTTTAGTCTCTATGTCATTTAAGAAAAATAATACATTTATTTATTTTTGGCTGCATTGGGTCTTCGTTGCTGTGCGTGGGCTTTCTGTAGTTGCGGTGAGCAGGGGCTACTCTTCATTGCAGTGTGCAGGCTTCTCATTGCAGTGGCTTCTCTTGTTGCAGAGCACAGGCCCTAGGCACACAGACTCAGTAGTTGCGGTGAGTGAGCTCAGCAGTTGTGGCTCACGAGCTCTAGGGTACAGGCTCAGTAGTTGTGGCACACGGGCTTACTTGCTCCACGGGGTGTGGGATCCTCCTGGATCAGGGATCAAACCTGTGTCCCCTGCATTGGCAGGCAGGTTCTTAACCACTGGTGCCACCAGAGAAGTCCCTATTTTTTTTTTTTTTTTTTTTTACTCTGGTCTTTGTTATTTCCTTCCTTCAACTACAGGCTTAGTTCTGTTTTATTTTTTAAAAATTCTTTGGAGTGTAACGTTAGGTTGTTTCTTTAAGCTCTTTCTTCTTTCTTAATGTAGGAATTGATTGCTCTGAACTTCCCTCTTAGAACTGCTTTTGCTGCATAAGTTTTGGTATGTTGTATTTCCATTTTCATGTGTCTCAAGATACTTTTTGATTTCTCTTTTGATTTCTCCTTTGACCCACTGGTTGTTTAGTAGCATTTTGTTGAATCTCCATATATTTGTGGATTTTCCAATTTTCTTCTTGTAATTGATTTCTAGTTTCATACTATTATAGTCAGTAAAGATGATTGATATGATTTTAATCTTCTTAAATTTCAAGATTTGTATTGTGGCTTAACGTGATCTATTCTGGAGAATGTTCTATGTGCATTTGAGAAGAATGAGTATTCTGTTGCTTTCCATTTGATCTAAAGTGTCATTTAAGTCCAGTGTTTCCTTACTGATTTTCTGTCTGGATGATCTATCCACTGATGAAAGCGGAGTATTGAAATCTCCAATTATTGTATTTACTGTCTATTTCTCACTTAAGGTATGTTAATACTTGCTTTATATACTTTATATTCATAGGTGCTCCTATGTTGGGTGCATAAATATTTACAAACGTTATATCCTCTGGTTGGATTGATCCCTTTATTATTATACAGTGACCTTCTTTGTCTCTTATATAGTCTTTTGCTTAAGTTTATTTTGTCTCATACAATTATAGCTATCCCAGCTTTCTTTTGTTTTTTATTTGCATGGAGTATCTTTTTCCATCCTTTTACTTTCAATGTGTATGTATCCTTATGTGAGAAGTTAGGCAGCATATAGTGGGGTGCTTTTTTTAAAAAAAATTCATTCAGCTACTGTATATTTTGATTGGAAAATTTATTCATTTACATTTAAAGTAATTATTGATAAGTATGCACTTATTGCCATTTTGTTAACTATTTTCTTGCTGTTTCATAATTCCTTTGTTTCTTTCTCTTGCTCCCTTCCTTTGTGATTTTTTTGGTAGTAGTATGCTTAGATTCCTTTTTGTTTATCTTTGTGTATCTACTATAGGTTTTTGCTATGTGGTTACCATTAAGCTTATGTAAAACATCTTTTATTTATAAATCTATTTTAAGCTGATAACAACTTTTATTTATGTCTATTTTAAGCTTATAACAACTTAAGTTCAAACACGTTCTAAAGCTCTACAGTTTTACTCTTACTATGTTTAATGCTTTTGATGTTGCAATCTGCATCTTTTTGAGTATTCACTAAACAAATTATTGTAGTTATAGTTACTTTTACTACTTTAACCCTTCACACTAGATAAGTGGTCAATCCACCGCCATTACAAGAGTAGATTATTCTAAATTGAACTATGTATTTACCTTTACCAGTGAGGTTTACATTTTCATATGCTTTCCTGTTAGCACTCTTTCATTTCAGCTTAAAGAAGTTCCTTTAACTTTTCTTGTAAGGCCAATCTAGTGGTGCTGAACTCTTTTAGCTTTTGCGTGACTGGAAATTCTTCACCTTTCCTTTAATACTGAAGGACAACTTTCTTGGGTAAAGTATTCTTGATAGACAATTTTTTCACTTCACCACTTTAAATACATCATGTCACTCCCTTCTAGCCTGAAAAGTTTCTGCTAAAGAATCTACTGAAGGTATTATGGAAGTTTCCTTATATATAAGACATTGTTTTTCTTTCTTGCTTTTAAGATTCCTTGTCTTTACAATTTTTGACAATGTAATTGCAATATGTCTTTGTGTGGGTGAGTCTCTTTGGATTCATGTTTACTGAAACTCTCTGGGCTTCCTGGATCTGGATGTCTGTTTCCCAGGTTAGGGACATTTTCAGCCATTAATTATTCCTTTAAATAGGTTTCTGTCCCTTCCTCTTTTCTCTCTGGAATTCACATAAATGTTAATATTATTCTGCTTGATGTTGTCCTGTAAGTCCTGTAAGCTATCTTCACTCTTTTTCTTTCTGTTCCTCTTTCTGGATGAGTTCCATTGCCCTGTCTTCAAGTTCCTCAATCCCTGCTTCTGCATTATCTAGTGCTGTTGAACCCTTGTACTGAAATTTTCAGTTCAGTTATTGTATTCTTCAGGTTTGTGACTTCTGTTTGGCACTTTCTTATAGTCTCTCTTTGTTGAAATTCTTACTTTGTACATGCATTGTTCTCCTGACCTTGGTGAGCACGTTTATGACCATTATTTTGAACTTTTTTTCAGGTAAACCATTTATATCTGTTTCATTAAGGTCTTTTTTTGAGGTTTTGTCTTTTAGGTACAGATTGATACATGCCTCTGGGATCTTTGTAATTTTATGAAGCAAGTTCATTCTAACTGTGCTTATGTCATTTCTTTTTCTACGTATAGTGGTCATAAATTTATCCTTACTTAGAATGATGTTGGGTCTATCTACATTTTTAATTTATCAAGTATTACAAAACATGGAATATATTTTCCAAGAATATAACTATTTTCCAAGGATGTTTCCAAGAATGTTCCAAGTTTTATTAACTCCCTCCACCACAAGGTTAGTGACAAATTAAAATTCAGTCAATACTTTTAATTCCAACTTTTTGGTCATCAAGCCCAGTCCTGTTATGTCTCCAATAATACTTCATCTGCTCTAGGTTGATACCCAAATAGCAGTGTTAATAAAGCTATGGGTATAAACTTCTACCAGTACTGTATGTACATAATAATCATAATACCTAGACCACTATTTCTGTATGTGTTATGTGTGTATGTGTGATATAATTAAAAGCCTTAGTATATAGCCATGAGAAATTATATCTTTTTTCCCCCTCAATCTCTTTGGCCTTTTATTTTGCCAAAAATATGAGATAAGACTTAACAAAAATTCTTTGTTAGTTCCCTGTTCTCTTTGAACGTTTAAAAATTAATTTTGAGGACTTCCCTGGTGGCGCAGTGGTTGAGAGTACGCCTGCCGACGCAGGGGACAGAGGTTCGTGCCCTGGTCCAGGAAGATCCCACATGCCGCGGAGCGGCTGGGCCCGTGAGCCATGGCTGCTGAGCCTGTGCGTCCGGAGCCTGTGGCCTGTGCTCCACAACGGGAGAGGCCACAACAGTGAGAGGCCCACATAACACACAAAAAAAATTAATTTTGAGATGTGTTTTTTCATTTCTAGAACGTCCAGAGTTATTGTAAGAAGAAAGTACTTTTCATTTATATAAACCTTTTTGGTTAATGAAGTATTTTTACAAACACTATTTTACTTAACAGTTTTCAAAAACATAAGCACCATATTCTTAGCATATTCCAAAACTTATTAAATGACCTGTAGTAAGTATTATGGGATAAATGCAACCCAATTCCTTAAGGAGTTTACAAATATTAATACAGATTCACAAAAGCATATAAACAACTACAAGATAGTAGGTGATGACACAAGTTATCCTAAAATACAATGAGCTCAAAATAAAAGAAATAAATTTCTATGGGAGGGTATGAAGTATGTCTTTATGCAAGAGATAGCTCTTGAGTGATTTTATAAAGGAAAATATTTCAACAGGTAGGAAAGTGGGGGAAGGGCAAGAAAAAGAGGATAGTTTTAAGTGGAGGGGAAAAACAAGATAAAAGCACAGAGCCAAAAAAAATAGCACCAAGTACTTTCTGGGTATATTAAGTCCTTCATCTAGTGAGAGCACATTGTACTCAGAGGAGTAATGTGAGATAAGAAGTACCAGTGGGAAGATGTTGCAGTCTGAAAGATTAATAGTTTGCAATGTGTGGTCTCTGTGCCAGCAATATATGCATCATTTGGTAAATTGTCAGAAATGTAAAACGTTCCACACTGCCCTGCTCCTTTCCTCACTGCGACTGACCTACTGAATCAAAAACTATGGGGTGAGATCTACCACTTAGTATCTTACTAAGCTCTCTAGGTGATTTTGTTCCATGGCAAAACTTGAGAACTACTGTGATAAACTATGCTTGAATTTTGGTATTACTATTTATTATCAGTGTAAACTTGCGTTAGTTACTGAGTCTCTTTAATGTAGTTTTCAAAATCTGAGTCGTTGTAGGAATTAATATAATCCTTGACATATAACGTATAGTACAGTGGATACATAATGTACAGTATGGTACTTAATGGATACTTAATAAGTACCTGGCCCTTTTTCTCTTAGAAAGTATATTGTGGTTAGACACTGAAAGTCATAAATTCACGATAAAGAGCTAGAATGTATTCCTAAGGTATCAGGGACCACTGATGGATTCTGTTCAATATAATCAAGCACTACTTGAGGAATAACAGTCTAAAATAAATGGAGAGGGCATAATACAAGATACAAAGAAAAGAAAGTCTGATAATAGAAACACTAAATACAAGTTGAATGATTCCTGGTATATGTTCTGTGATGTATCTGTTTCAGTACCTCATACAGTACTTTGTTTTTTCTAGAGAAATCCTGCTTCCTTTTCTACTGTTTTTTCACTTTTCTTTTTTTGCAGGGAGAAAGGGGGCAACACCTGATTTTTTTCTCTTTTGCTATTAATGATATGGCAATGAGATTGAGAAGACTTGTGAAAAACTTAACATCTAACTAGTGCTTGTTATATGTCATGTGTTTTACTGGCATTTTTACATTACACACAAAACACCCCCTTGAGGTATGTATACAATAGTATATTACCTTCTAGTTTTTTATATGTAAATATAAATTACTGCCAACTTTGACAGATATTACTTGCCTTTCAGCTCTCATTTTTAGATATTTCTATATCTGATACAGAAGATAAATTATTTTTGTAAGCACTATAGTTAGAATAGCAACATTTTATTCAATGAAAGTTTGAGATATATTTGCCTGAATTTATACTTACAAAATAAATCTCAGAAATTAAAAAGGAAATTAGAAATAGAATAATAGGATTTTCGTTTATTTCCTTTGAAAGAATGTTCTAGTTTTCATCTTCTTTACAGATATCAAATGAGGGCTTCCTGGTGGCGCAGTGGTTGAGAGTCCGCCTGCCGATGCAGGGGACGTGGGTTTGTGCCCCGGTCCGGGAGGATCCCACATGCTGCGGAGCGGCTAGGCCCGTGAGCCATGGCTGCTGGGCCTGCGCATCCGGAGTCTGTGCTCCGCAGCGGGAGAGGCCACAGCAGTGAGAGGTCCGCGTACCGCAAAAAAAAAAAAAAAAAAAGATATCAAATGAGAAGATGCATAAACAGCCAGAAATATTCAATATTAAATGGTAATGTAACAGTCGTTTTTTAAAAAATAAAGAATATATTTAAAAATCAGGTGAACTTGGTTAGTGCATAAACTTAAATGATAGACTGAACTGTCATTAATTTCAATATAACTCATCTAATGGAGAGCTATCAGGGGAAAAAAACAAGTACTAAAGACTATGAACCTATTTGCTAATTAATTGTGGGATAATTTAACATAAATTTCTTATTTAAAAACACCTTCTAAAATATATAAAGTATGGTTATCAGAGTGAATTAATTCATTCATTCAGTAAATATTTACTGAGTACTTAACCTGGGCAATAAGCAAACAGTGTTGCCCTAGGGGAGTTTACAGATTTATAGGAAAATATCAGTAAGTATTAAGATAGTTAACTAAGTTATAGGCATATTAATAGCTATAGGAACAACAGGAAGGGCACTTTAGTCTTAGTTGGGGGAGGGCAAGGGATGGTTAGGGAAGGCTTCTAGAAGGAAGGAAAACCTAAGCTGCTACCTGAAGAACAGGTGTTATCAGTTAGAGTGGGAAGAACATTCTAGGCAGGGGAAATGGCATGAACAAAGGACTCGGAAGCTAGAGACAGAACCTGAGGTGTGTAGTAACAATAATGAGGGTAGGTGGGTGGAATGGAGTGAATGTTTGTATCCTCCCCAAATTCATATATTGAAATCCTAACCCTCAATATGATGGTATTAGGAGTTGGGGGCTTGGGGAGGCAATTAGGTCATGAGGGTAGAGCCCTCATGAATGTGATTTAGTGCCCTTAGAGACTCCAAAGAGCGCTATAGAGCACCACACCTGTCACTATGTGAGTTCTTTTCTGTATCCTCAGTAGTGTACAACCTGGAAGAGGGTTCTCATCAGAATCTGACCGTGCTGGGCCCCCTATTCTCAGACTTCTAGCCTCCAGGACTGTGAGAAATAAATTTCTGGTGTTTATAAGCCACCCAGTCTCTGGTTCTTTGTTATAGCAGCCCAAATTAAGACAGTGGGAGATGCTGCTAAATAAACAGCAGAAACAACTTACATAGGTTCTGGAAAATAATCTTAAAGAATTCAGTCTTTATCCATAGAAAAATGAGATACCACTGAAGTTTTAAGCAGAGAAATAACATACTAATATTTGTGTTTTCAAAAGATGTCTCTGGGCTGCAATGTGGAAAACTGATTGAAGAGGTGCAAAGAAAACAGAATGTTGGAATATGAGAGGTGAGTTAGGATGGTTGCAATGGTGATGAAAATAGACAGGTTATAGTTTTTAAATGACTTACAGAGACTTACAGAGTCTTAATTTTTTGTGACTTACAGAGACTATAATGAGACAGTAACCTTTCAATCCTAAAATATATATATTTTTGTAAATTACATAGAGAATAATTCTTTAAAATGGGACATACTTGGATGAAAACTAAGTCCTAGTCTAGATTAATACCAGAAATTTGATATTCTGTGTTAACTTGATCACAATAGGCATGGATATAAAATAATATGAAAAATACCATTTTGTTTCCCTTAAAAATAAATTTTTATTAAGTATTAAATACATACAGTTTGTAATGTATGTATAAAATGTAGACAATAATGAAAAAAACCTACCTATGTACCTACAGTCTAGGTTAAGAAACAGACTATTATATCTTCAAAGACTCTGGGTGCTTTATCCTGATCTCAAGTTCTATTTTTCCTCAGATAACTATTTTCCTGAATTTAAAAATCATTCCCTTACTTATTTCTGTAACACCTTTATTGAGATGTGATTCACGTACTATACAACTCACCCATTAAAGTGAAAAACATTATTTTTAGTGTATTTCAGAGTTGTGCAACCATCACCACAATCAATTTTAGAATATTATATTAACCCCCACCCCACTCCCGCAAAAAAAATCCCATACCTAACAGCAGTCCACATTTTCTCCTAACCCTCAGACCTGAGCAACCACTAATCTACTTTCTGTCTCTATAGATCTGTATATTCTGGACATTTCACATAAATGGAATCATATAACATGTGGCCTTTTGAGATTAGCTTCTTTTGTTTTCAAGGTCCATCCATGTTGGAATATATGTCAGTCATAGTTAACTTAAAAAAATACTTTTGCACATAGGTTTATAGAAATATATTGTTTAGTTTAGCATGTTTTTGATATTTATACAAATGGAATCATGTGGCATATATTCTTATATAACTTGGTTTTTCTCACTCAATGATGTATTTGTGAGATTCCTCCATGTTGACATTCATTTTCACTGCTGTACAATATTCTATTGGATAAATAAAATGTGGTATAGTTATGCATTCTTCTGCTGATGGACATTTTTTGCTTCCATTTGTTGCTATTACAAAAAATCCAGCTATTAACTTTCCTTTACATTTCTCTTGGTATATATGTGTAAGTCTTTCCCTAAGGCAGTGTTCTTCAACTTGCAGGTCAAAACCAATTAGTAGAGTAGGGCACCAACTTAAATATTTGTCTTAAGTAGCATACACACACACACACAAATACAAAAAACAGAAAAGAAAATATCAGAATGCCTTCCTTGTAGTTAGGATAACTATTGTTTCCAAAAACTTGTACCTTCTAAACACATATGTGTCCATATATATGCATATATACATACCCACATACACAGAGCCATACACATACATATGTGTGAGGGTACTGGATTACAATGTGAAGTATATTTTTTAGTATGGCTCATGGTCAAAAAAGTGAAAGCTACTGTTCTAGGGAATATCACCAGATGTGGAGTTTATAAGTCATAATAATAAGCAGATGTACAGCATTACTACATAAAAACAAATCATATTCCATAGTGTACCAATTTATACTCCTATCAGCAGCAGTACTGCTGTCTATCCTGACAAAACTTGATACTGACATAGTTTTTTCTTTTTGTCTTTTGAGTTTAGCATTTGTTTTATTTTTAAAGATTTACTTTTTTAAAAAAATGAGGTAAAATGTATATAACATTATATAAATTTCAGGTGTGCAACATTATAATTCAATATTTGTGTAAACTTCAAAATGATTACCACCATAAATCTAGTTATCATCCATCAACATATAATTGACACCCTTCACCCATTTTGCCCACCCTCAAGTCCCCGTCCCCTCCAGTAACCACCAATCTGTTGTCTTTATCTATGAGTTTGGTTTTGTTTTATTTATTTGCCCGCCCCCATTCATGGGAAATGGAGCCCTCCCTTCTTTTTTTAATTGAAGTATAGTTGATTTACAATGTTGTTAATTTCTCCTGTACAGCAAAGTGATTCCGTTATATATACACACACACACACACACGTTCTTTTTCATATTCTTTTCCACTGTGGTTTATCACAACATATTGAATATAGTTCCCTGTGCTATACAGTAGGACCTTGTTGTTTATCTGTTCTCTATATTATAGTTTGCATCTGCTAATCCCCAACTCCCAACTGATCCCTCCCCCAACCCCCTCCCTCTTGGCAACCACAAGTCTGTTCTCTATGTCCATGAGTCTGTTTCTGTTTCGTAGATAAGTTCATTTGTGTCATATTTTAGATTCCACATATAAGTAAAATCATACAGTATTTGTCTTTCTCCATCTGACTTATTTCACTTAGCATAATACCCTCAAGGTCCATCCATGTTGTCCCAAATGGCATGATTTCCTTCTTTTTTATGGCTGTGTTGTATTCATACATATATACACAAATAAAACACTTTCCTTATCCATTCATTCATTGATGAGCATTTAGGTTGTTTCCATATCTTGGCTATTATAAATAACTGCTTCAGTGAACATAAGGATGCATGTATCTTCTCATACTGTAATTTCATATTCTTCAGATAAACACCCAGAAGTGGATTTTTTTAAACATCGGGATGAACAGATGATAGATAAGTGATAAAGCAACTACAGTAAAGGTTAACCGTAGAATTTAGTTAGAATACATAAAGGTATTCATTGTAAAATTCTTTCAATTTGGTATATGTTTGTTACTTTTCATAATGAAAGCTTGGAGAAAAATTACTTTAACTTAAATTTTCTAAGAGTTTTTTCAAAGCAATGTCATACTGGAAGATTCTTTCATTCTAACCACCATTCATTGACCTCATCCTGTAAACAGCTCTGAAAATACCACCTGCCCTAAGAGGTGCCCACAGAGTTAAGAAAAAGAATTTCATATTTCACCTTGACCAGTTTGGACAAGGATATCCTACTGATTTTCTCTAAATTCCCTGTCTACTATATTTATCCTTATTTCCCACCCTTAGAAAGGTACTGAGACTCTATATATCATTGTTTATTTATGTTTTAGCTTATTATTTTTCTCCTGTAATTTATGTACCTCCATCTGTTTGTGCAGGGTGCCTAAGAATTGTAAACTTCTGGAGGGCAGGTATGGACTTTTTCATATACCATCTAATACAATGTCATGATCATTTATTTATGCACTTAATTCAATTTTTATGAAACAAGGTAAGTTCAGAAAATTGTGCCGTTATAATCTCCACATTATGAAATAAACAAGAAATAAGCCTTACAAATGACTCCATTTTGAAAAAAACATTTTCGGTTTATAGGATAACAACTGGTGTATCTATCTTCATTTTTTTTTTTTTTTTTTGCGGTACGCGGGCCTCTCACTGCTGTGGCCTCTCCCGTTGCGGAGCACAGGCTCCGGACACGCAGGCTCAGCGGCCATGGCTCACGGGCCCAGCCGTTCCGCGGCATGTGGGATCTTCCCGGACCGGGGCACGAACCCGTGTCCCCTGCATCGGCAGGCGGGCTCTCAATCACTGCGCCACCAGGGAAGCCCTATCTTCATTTTTTATCTAAGAAACTTGATAAACTCTTTCACTGGTTCTAAAAGACTAGTGATTTCTTATAAGTTTCGACACAGATAATCATGAAGCTATGTTTTGGCCATTTCAATGCTAATACAAGTTCTTTTACTTTGCACAATACTGAATAAAAGTAGTTATAGTAGGACTCTGCCTTATTCCTAACTTTAAAGAGAAAACTATTAGTCTAACATCTAATTATTAACTATATTTGCTTGATTAGATTAAGGGAGTTCTCTGTTCGAATCCCAGATTGCTAAGAGCTGTTATTCATAAGTGGGTGTTGAATTTAATAAATGCTTTTTTATGAACCCATTGAGAAGACCACATGGCTTTTCTTCTTTACTCTGTTAATAGATGACTCATGATAATCAGTTTTCTAATGTTGAACTATCTTTGTATTCTTGAACTAAATCTATCTTGGTCTTGATGTATCATTTTTTATACATTGCTGGATTTGTTGTGTTAATATTTTATTTTTGAAGTTTTTAATCTACGTTCACCATGACATTAGCCTATAGTTTTCCTTTTTCTACTATCCTTTTCCAGATTTGATAACAGGATTACCCTAGTTTCATAACATGAATTAGGAAACGTTTACATTTCTACTATTCTCAGGAACAGTTTATGTAAGATTGGATCTGTTCCTTGAAAATTGTATAGAATATGCCTATAAAATGAACTAAACTTATTTAAAAAAATAAAGTTCATTTTTTAGAAGAGTTTTAGATTTACAGAAAAATTAAAATAGTATAGAGAGTCCATATATACCCTGCACCCAGCTTCCCCTATACATTATTCATATTTCCTAATGTCCTTTTTCTGTTCGAGGTTCCCATCCAGATTATAATATTATATTTAACTTTCATGTCTCCTCTTGGCTGTGACAATTTCTCAGGCTTTCTTTGGCTATAATGCTTTTGACAGTTTTAGAAGGCAGCTGTGCTCACTACTATACCACTAACGCTCTCTTGACAGTTTTTGAGTACTGGTCAGGTATTTTGTAGAGTGCCCCATTACTGAGTTTGCCTGATATTCTTCACATAATGGAATTTAGGGTGGAAGACCATAGAAGTAAGGTGTTATTTTCATCACATCACAGCAAAGGTCCATGCAATCAACATGATTTATGCATGTTATTAATCTTGATTGCCTAGCTGAGGTAGTTGGGAGATTTCTCCACAGTAAAGTTACTCTTCTCCTCTCCTTTCCATACTGTACACTTTGGAAGGAAGTTATTGTGTGCAGCCCATGCCAAGGAGTGGGGAGTTACGTGTCCCCTCCTCGAGGGTGGAATGTCTACATAAATTATTTGGAAATCTTCTGTAAGAGATCTCTGTCTCTTTTCCCTCACTATTAATTTATTCAATTATTTATTGATATCAGTAAGGACTCTTGAATATTTATTTTATACTTTAGGTTATAATCAAATACTACTTTATTTTGTTGCTCAAACTGTTCTATCTTTGGCCATTAGAAGCTTTGTCAGTTGGCTCCTATGTTCCTGTGACATTCATCCATAATATGGTTTTTAATTTTTTTTTTTGAGCACTTCCTTACTTTCAAGCACTAAAAGATACTCCAGGGTCATTTTGTATATTTCTTGCTCCAGTCCTAGAATCAGCCATTTCTCTGAGGCAAAATTCCGTTTATTGGAAAATGGTATTCAAAACCAAGAACTGAGCCATTAGATATGGTTGCTGTTACTGGGGTGTTGTTTCTTTTAGGTCCTCTCTGTTGACAGAGCAAAGGAATATATATGGGCATGCTAACCTGCATATATATACATATCTACAAATATTTCTATATATCTCATTTGTATCTATATTAAACCTAACATGAATCCATACTGATTTCTCCAACTCTGATCCATTACACCACATGGATCATTCTAGCCTCCTCCTCTTGCTTGTAACTATGTGATTTCCTACTGTATCAGTGAGAAATATGGTTCCCACCACTCATCGCCCATTTACATTGTTCATTCCCAGTAAGGGCTCTGACTTACTACGATTTCTGACTTATGATTTTTTGACTTCATGATGGTGTGATAGTGATATACATCCACTAGAAACCATACTTCAAATTTTGAATTTTGATCTTTTCCGGGGCTAGCAATATATGCGGTATGATATTCTCTCCTAATGCTGGGCAGCAGCAGTGAGGTGCAGCTCCCAGTCAGCCATGCAATCGTGAGAGTAAAAAATGATACACTTACAACAATTCTTTACCCATATAACCATTCTGTTTTTCACTTTCAGTATAGTAGTCAATAAATTACTTGAGATAGTCAACACTTTATTATAAAACAAGCTTTGTGTTAGATAATTTTTCCCAACTGTAGGCTAATATAAGTGTTCTGAGCACATTTAAGATAGGCTAGGCTAAGCTATGATATTTGGTAGGTTAGAGGTATTAAATGCATTTTTGACTTATAATAGAATGGGTTTTTTTGGATGCAACCCCATGTCAAACTGAGGAAGATCTGTACAAATACAGTAAAATATCAGAATTGTTAATGCACACCAACATGGACTACAACATTATCAACAAAAATGCTTATGTATAGTTCCTTTCACCTTCAGTCTTATAAACACCACTCATATCCAAAGTTATTTAGGTCAGTGTCTTTTCCCTCTATCCCCTTTAGTGACACTTTTTCCTGTATTTGTAAGACATTCAGATTCTCTTGTCAGAGTCTGCATTATTTTATGTCTAGATAATGTTTTATAAAAATTTTGCATATAGTAAGCATTCTTTGTGATATAAAGTTCTGTGAGTTTTGACAGATGCATAATGTCATGTTTCCATATTTCACCACTACAGTATCATATAGCATAGTGTTTCAGCCCTAAAAATCTGCTGTGACTCATCCATGCATCTATCCTCCTCTCCCCACAGACCCCTGGCAGTCACTGTCACTGATCATTTTACTGTCTCTATAATTTTACTTTTTTCAAAATGTCATAAAATTGGAATCATACAGCATTCATCCTTTTCTGACTGGTTTCTTTTACTTAGCAATATGCGCTTAAGGATCCTCCATGGTTTTTTTTTTGTGTGTGTGTGTGTGTGTGTGGCTTGATAGCTCATTTCTTTTTAAACACTGAATAATATTCCATTGTATGGATGCACCACAGTTTGCTTATCTATTTATCTATTAAAGTATATCTTGGTTGATTCCAGCTTTTGGCAATTGTGAATAAAGTTCTTATAAACATTCACATGCAGATTTTTTCATGAATATAAATTTTCAGATCAATTGGGTTAATATCTAGGAGCTCCTTTATTTTTGATGTAAATTCTTTTTCAGTTATTATGGTAGAATAACTAGACAGAAGATCAACAAGGATATAGAAGAACTAAAAACACCATCAATCAACAGTATCTAACTGACATTATAGAACATTTCACCTGACAAAATAATCTACAGTCTTCTCCAAAGCCCATGGAACATTCACAAAGAGAGATCATATCCTGGACCATAAAAACAAAGCTCAGCAAGTTTAAAAGAAATGAAATCATACAGAGTGTGTTTTCTAACCACAACAGGATAAAATTAGAAATCAATAATAGAAAGTTAACAGAAAAATTCCCATACACTTCAAACCTAAACCAAGTTTATAAACTTTTGAATAACCAATGGATGAAAGAAGTCTCAAAAGAAATGAAAAAAATATATTGAAGTGGGTGAAAATGAAAGGACAACATATCAAAATCTGTGAGATTCACCTAAAAGAGTGTTTCTAACAATACATTTAAAAAGAGGTAAAGTCTCAAATCAATAATATAAGCTCCCACCTTAAGAACCTTATAGAGCAAAATATGCTCCCCCCTCCAACCTCATGACCAAGTTAATAAAGGGCAGTTACAGCAACTCCTTTTACCCAGTTCATTATGTCTAGCTATTAAGAAAAAAATTACAAGGTATACTAAAAGGCAAAAAACACAATTTGAAGATGAGCAAACATCAGAACCAGACATGGCAGGGGTGCTTAAACTATAACACCAGGAACTTAACACAACTATCTGAGGGCCCAATGGTTAAAGTAGACAGCATGCAAGACCAAATGGGCAATGTAAGCAGAGAGATGGAAATCCTGAGAAGAACCAAAAAGAAATGGTAGACGTAAAAAACAATGTAAAGGAAATAAAGAATGCCTTTGGTGGGCTCCTTAGTAGACTGGACACAGCTGAGGAAAGACACTCTGAGCTAGAGGATATATCAATAGAAACTCTGAAAACTGAAAAACAAAGAGAAAAACAACAGAAAAAAACAAAACAGAATATGCAATGACTGTGGAACAACTATCGATACAAAAGGTGTAATATATGCATAATGGGAATACTAGCAGGAGAAGAAAGAAAGGAACAGAAGAAATATTTGTAGCAATAATGACTGAGAATTTCCCCAAACTAATGTCAGACACCAAATTACAGATCCAGAAAGTTCAGAGAACATCAAGTAGAATAAGTGCCAAGAAAACTGCACATAGGAGTATCGTTTCAAACTACAGAAAATCAGTGATTAAAAAAAAGATCTTGAAAGAAGCCAAAGGGGAAAAACTCTTACCTAAAGAGAAACAAAGGAAAGGATTACATCTGATTTCTCCTTAGAAACCATGCAAACAAGAAGAAAGTGGAGTGAAATATTTAAAGTGTTGCGAGAAAAGAAAAACCAACTTAGATACTATACCCTGTGAAATTATGCTTCAAAAGTGCAGGACAAACAAAAATTGGGGGTATCTGCTGCCAACAGATCTGCCGTACAAGAAACGTTAAGAGAAGTTCTTTAGAAATGTCCATATCTGTAGAACTGAGTCAGTTTGCTGTACAGCAGAGATTGGCACAGCACCATACTTCAATAAAAAAAAAATTAAAAAGAAAGTTCTTTAGAAAGAAGGGATCAGAAACTCAGATCTATGTAAAGTAAGGAAGAGCATCAAAGAAGGAGTAAGTTAAGGTAAAATAAAAACTTTTATTTTTCTCATTCTTAACTGATCTAACAGGTAACAGTCTGTTTGAAATTGTAGTAATAATGTATTTAATTATGTATATTTATGTATATATATGCTTATGTATACTTATATATAAGTGAAATGAATGACAACAATGATATAAGAGATGCGAAGAAGGAATTAGGATAACTTTATTATTATAAGGATAACTTCATTATTATAAGGTGTTCACAGTACCTGTGAAGTAGTATGATGTTACTTGAAAGTGGACTTGGATTAGCTATAAATGTATATTGCAAACTCTAAGGCAACCACTAAAAAAAAGAAAAAAAAAGTTTATCCTATACCCTAAGAAAAGAGAAAAAAATAGAATCACATAAAAGCCTCAATTACAACCACAAGTGGCAGAAAAAAAGAGTGGAAGATAAAAACAGGAACAAAAAAGGGCAAGAAATAGAAAACAGTAACAAATATGGTAGACATTACTCCAATTATAATCACTTTGAGTACCAATGGTCTAAATGAATGAATTAAAAGACAGAAATTGTCAGAGTGGATTAAAAACACGACCCAATTATATGTTGTGTACAAGAAATCCATTTTAAATATAAAGACACATACAGATTAAAAGTAAATAGATGTATAAAAATATACCATGCTAACATTAATCAAAAAAGCAGGAGTAGCTATATTAATTTCAGACAAAGCAGACTTCAAAGTCAGGAAAGTTATCAGGAATAAAGGACGTTACATAATGATAAGGGGATCAATTCTCCAAAAAGATATAATGATCTTTAATGTGTATGCCCCTAACAAAAGTGTCAAACTATGTGAGGCAAAACCACAAAACTGCAAAGAGAAATATATGAGTCCACTAATATAGCTGGAGGCTCAACACCCTTCTGTCAGAAATGGACAGATATAACTCAGGGAAAATCAGTAAGGACACAGTTGAACTCAACACCATCAATCAACTGGGTATAATTGACACCTACAGAAACTTCACCCAACAACAGCAGAAAACACATTCTTCTCAAGCTCACACGGAATATTCACCATGATAGACCACAATCTGGGCCATAAAATAAACATCTTAACAAATTTAAAAGAATAGAAATTATACAATGTCTACTTTCAGACCACAATGGAATTAAACTAGAAATTAAACTTGTTCAATAACAAGAAGATAACTGAAAAATCCCCAAATTCTTGCAGATTAAATAACACTCCTGGAACTAATAAGCGATTATAGCAAGGCTGCAGGATACAAAGTAAATACACAAAAGGCAACTGCTTTCCTGAATGCCAGCAACAAACAATAGAAACTTGAAATTAAAAACATAATACCATTTACATTAGCACTCCCCATAATGAAATACTTACGGATATATCTAATAAAATACGTACAAGTTCTACATGAGGAAAACTACAAAACCCTGAATGAAATAAATAAATAAACCAAAGAAGAACTATATAAATGGACAGATATTCCATGTTCATGGACAGGAAAACTGAATATTGTCAGGATCTCAGTTCTTCCTGACTTGATCTACAGATTTCATGCAACCCAAATCAAAATTCACGCAAGTCATTCTATGGATATCAGCAAACTGATTCTAAAGTTTATATGGAGGGGACTTCCCTCGTGGCGCAGTGGTTAAGAATCTGCCTGCCAGTGTAGGGGACACAGGTTCAAGTCCTGGTCTGGGAAGATCCCACATGCCATGGAGCAACTAAGCCCGTGTACCACAACTACTGAGCCTGCGCTCTAGAGCCCGTGAGCCACAACTACTGAAGCCCACATGCCTAGAGCCCGTGCTCCACAACAAGAGAAGCCACCACAATGAGAAGCCTGCACACTGCAACAAAGAGTAGCCCCTGCTTGCTGCAACTAGAGAAAGCCTGCGTGCGGCAACGAAGACCCAACGCAGCCAAAAATAAATAAATACATAAATTAAGTAATTAATTAAAAAAATAAAGTTTTTACGGAGAGACAAAAGACCCCAAGCAGCCAACACAATCCTGAAGGGGAACAAAGTTGGAGAACTGATACTAACCGACTTGGAGACTTATTATAAAGCCACAGTAACCAAGACTGTGGTATTGACAAAAGAACAGATAAACAGATGAATGGAACAGAATAGAGAGCCCAGAAAGAAACCAACACAAATATAGTCAACTGATCTTTGACAACGGAGCAAAGGCAACACAATGGAGCAAAAAATTAGGCTTTTCAACATATGGTACTAGAACAACTGGACATCCATCCACACGCAAAAAATGAATCTAGACAGAAACTTTACTTCTTTGTAAGAATTAACTCAATATGGGTCACAGCACAAAATGTTAAACACAAAAACTATAAAACTCCTAGAAGATGACATAGGAGTAGGTGCATTGACTTTTTAGATGTAACACCAAGGGCATAATCCACACAAGAAATAATTTATAAGCTGGACCTCATTAAAACTAAAAACTTCTGCTCTATGAAAGACAATGTTCACAAAATGAGAATACAAGCCATAGACTGGGAGAAAATATTAGAAGAAACACAACCATTAGGGGAATATTTATCAAAATAAACAAATAATTCTTAAAATGCAACAATAAGAAAACAACCCAATTAAAAAATGGGTCAAAGACCTTAACAGACACCTCACCAAAGAAGATATATAGATGGCAAGTAAGCACATGAAAGGAAGCTCAACATCACGTTATCTGGGAAATGAAAATTAAAACAATAATGAGATACCACTACACACCTATTAGACAGCCAAAACTCATAACACTGCAACACCAAATGCTGGCAAGAATGTAGTGCAACAGGAATTTTCATTTGTTGCTGGTAGGAATGCAAAATGGTATAGTCACTTTGGGAGACAGTTTGACAGCTCCTTAGAAAATGAAACATATTCTTACCATACAATTTAGTAATTTTGCTCCTTAATATTTACCCAAAGGAGCTGAAAGCTTATGTCCACACAGAAACCTGCACGCAGATGTTTATAACAACTTTATTCATAACTGCTAAAACTTGGAAGCAACCAAGATGTCCTTCAGTAGGTGAATGGATAAATAAATGGTGGTACATCAAGGCAATGGAATATTTTCAGTGCTAAAAAGAAAAGAGCTATCAAGCCATGAAAAAACATGGAGGAACTTTAAATTCTTACTACTAAGTGAAAAAAAGCCAATCTGGAAAGGCTACATACTACATGATTCCAACTATATGACATTTCAGAAAAGGCAAAACTATGGACATAGTGAAAAGATCAGTGGTTGCCAGGGGTTGACAAGGAGGGAGGGATGAATAGGCAGAGCATAAAGTATTTTTAAGACAGTGAAAATACTCTGTATGATACCATAAAGATGGCTACATGTCATTATACATTTGCCCCAATGCACAGAATGTACACCACAAAGAGTAAACCTTAATGTAAACTGTAGACTTTTGGTGACTATGATACGTCAATGTAGCTTCATCAATTGTTAACAAAGGTACCACTCTGGAGGGGGATGCTGATAATGAGGAATAATTCTATACATGTTCATGAAAACCTGTACATAAACGTTCATAGCAACTTTCTTCATAACAGCCCTAAATTGGTAAAGACCCAGATGTCTTTCAATGGTGGAACAAACTGGTACAACCATTCCAGGGAACACTATTCAGCAATAAAAAAGAACAAAGTATTGAACCATATAACAATTGGGTTGAATCTCTAGGGAATTATGCTGAGTGTAAAAAGCCAACCCCAAAAGTTACATACTGTATGATTCTAAATATATAAATTCTTGAAATAGCAAAATACAGAAACGGAAAACAGATTAGTGGTTGCCAAAGGTTAGAAAAAGAAGGCTGAGTGGGAGATAGTTGGCTGTGGAAATAAAAGGCAACAGGAGGGATCTTTGTGGGGATAAAATCATTCTGTATCTTGACTATATCAATGTCAATATCCTGATTATAATTTTATGTTATAGTTTTACAAGGTGTTACCACTGGGAGAAACTTGATAAAGGGTACATGGGATTTCCATGTACTGTTTCCTACATTTGCATGTCAGTCTACAATTATCTTTAAAAAGTTTTAGTTAATAACCAATTTTTTAAAAATATACTGAATTTTGTAGATATAAATACTTTTATATGTAAATATCAGCCAAAGGTATACTAAGAGGTATACATTTATAAAATTTGAATATAAAAAACTAAGTGGTGTTCTACTAAGAAATTATTATCTGGGGAGATGGTTTGATGGTCTGCCTGTATTTCAAATGCTTTAGTGGAAAAAAAAACATTTTATATGCTTTCTACTTGTCTTCCTTTTTTGTTTCTTTTTATTTTCTCCCTCCTTTCAGTGCCTTATTTTGATTGTTTTCCTCATTTCATTTCTTCCCTTTGTTTTTGAAAGTTATATCCATTCTTTTAGTGATTACTCTAACAATTTTAGTATGTACATTAACTTTAAAAAATTAATCAGTATCTTTAATCTACTAGAAAAACCACAGGACTTTTAGAATATTTAACTGTAATCATATCAACCCAATTTACATGTTATTCTTTTTTTTTCTTTTTTAATGATTTTAATCTTTCATTTATTAATGTGGCATATTACATTTATTGACTTAAATATGTTGAACCATCCTTGCATCCCAGGGATAATTCCCACTTGATCGTGATATATAATTCTTTCAGTGTCCTGTTGAGTTTGGCTTGCTATTTAGTTGAGAATTTTTGCATCTATAATCATCAGTGACGTTCTTTTCTTTACTTTGACTCCCTCCCTCCCTCCCTCCTTCCTTCCTTCCTTTCATTTTTGGCTGTGTCGGGTCTCAGTTGTGGCACACAGGATCTTTGTTGAGGCATGCGGGATCTTTTGTCGCAATGCGTGGGCTCTTTGTTGTGGTGTGCGGGCTTCTCTCTAGTTGTGGCGTGCAGGTTTTCTCTTCTCTAGTTGTGACACGCAGGCTCCAGGGTGCATGGGCTCTGTAGTTTGCAGCATGTGGGCTCTAGTTGAGGTGCACGAGCTCAGTAGTTGTTGCGCATGGGCTTTGTTGCCCCGGGGCATGTGGGATCCTAGTTCCTCCACCAGGGATCTTACCCACGTTCCCTAAACTGCAAGGTGGATTCTTTACCACTGGACAACCAGGGAAGTCCCAATGTTGTTGTTTTCAAGAATTAGTTCCAGTGTCTTTTTCTCATCCATAAAGCAGACATTAACCATTGTTCCCTTTTCCTTCTTGAATCCTCACTCTTCAGCTGAGAGAATTTTTCTTCTGCCAGAATATCCTTCAAATCTTTGAAGTGAAATTCTTTTGGTGATAAAATCTGTCCATTTGCCTTAGTAGAAAAATAACATTTTTTTCCTCCCTCATAATTGACTGTCAGCTTTTCTGGTTGTGAAATTCATGGTTAACAGATAGTTTCTTTCAGCACATTGAAGGTACTATTCCAGTATCTTCTTTTTAATTATTGTTATTGAGAGGTTAGCAATTAGTCAAATTGCTGTCTAAATTTAGGTACTCTGTATTTTCTGTCTTTCCAATTTTATTTTTAAAGATTTATCTTCATAAAACTGAAATTTATGTTTGACAAAATACTGTAAATAAAATGTCTGTATGACTAATTAGAAAAAAATTACAAGTGAAGTTTAAAATCTTAACATATAAAAAAAAACTCATAAAATCAATAAGGAAACATACCAAACTAAAAATTGATAAAGGATGTGAATATTCAACTAACAAATGAGGAACTATAAATAGTCAAAAAAAACACATGTAAAATGTTTAATATTGCTATTAAGCAATGAAATGTACAGGTAAATAATGACATATCATTTACTGCTTATCACAATGAGAAAGAATCAAATTTATAATGTCAAGATATAGAAAATTCCACTTTTTAAAACTTTACTGAATTTACACACCATAAAATTCATTTTCCTGGAAATTTTTAATATCTATTTTTCTGTGATATTTTACAGGGTTACTACCATGTGCATAGATAAAGATTCCTTTTTTTTTTTTTTTTTTGCAGTACAGGGGCCTCTCACTGTTGTGGCCTCTCCCGTTGCGGAGCACAGGCTCCGGACGCGCAGGCTCAGCGGCCATGGCTCACGGGCCCAGCCGCTCCGTAGCACGTGGGATCTTCCCGGACTGGGGCACGAACCCGTGTCCCCTGCATCGGCAGGCGGACTCTCAACCACTGCGCCACCAGGGAAGCCCAAAGATTCCTTTTTATTCATCCTGCTAAATATATGTTTGGATTCCCTAATCTGCAGGTTGATGTCTTTCGAGATTTTGAGATTACTTTTGGTATTATATTTCAACCATTTCCTTTCCTTCATTCTCTATTATCTCCTCCTGAACTCTATGTATATTTTATATTTTCTAACTCTATCTTCCATGCTTAACTTTTCATTCATTTTTATGTTTCTGTCAATCTGAGCTGCATTCTGGATAATTTCTTCAAATAGTTTTATTTGGTTCCCCAATTCTCTCTTCAATTCTATATAATCTGCAATCTAATACATCTATTAAGTTTTTAAACTTTCATTATTATATTTTACATAACTAAATGCATATTTAGTTCTTTTTCAAACTATTTGTTCCTCATATATAATTTTCAAGCTTCTTTTTTAGTTCTCTAAATATATTACATTTATTTATTTTTATTCTTTTGATAATACCAGGATTTTAAGTCTTTCAGGATCCAACTGTAGTCTCTCATTCCTTAGTATGCCTTGATTCTTATGTTTTTTTGTCAACTTTTATTCTGTATGTGTGACCTGCTAATTTTGTTAGAACTTTATCTGTGAGAAATCTTTGAGATCTAGGTTGAAGTAGAATTCTTCCAGAGAAAATTTACTTCTGTCCATTGCTTAGATAAACATGCCCATTTTAAAATTGGGTTGCTTTTGCTTCTGGGTTGAAGTTCTTCATATATTCTGGATATTAAACATTTACCAGGTATATGATTTGCAAATATTTTCTCCCATTTGGTGGTTGCCATTTTACTTTGTTGATAGTGTCCTTTGAGGCACAAAGATTTTAATGTTGATGAAATCCAGTTTATCGAGTTCTCCTTTTGTTGCCTGTACACTTAGTGTCATATTCAATAAAATGCTACCAAATCTAATGCCATGAAGCTTTTCCCCAGCGTTTTCTTCCACGAATTTTATAATTTTAGCTCTCATATTTAGGTCTTGATCTATTTTGAGTTAATTTTAGCATATGGTGTAAGTGTCCAATTTCATTCTTTTGCATGTGGATATCCAATTTTTCCATTACCATTTCTTTCTGAAGACTGTTTTTTCCTCTTGGCACCCTTCTTAAAAATCATTTGACCCTATATGCAAAGGCTTATTTCTGTTTTTTCTGTTTTATTTCATTGGACTAGAAGTCAGACTTAATGCCACTACCACTGTTTTTTTTTTTTTTTTTTTTCTTCCCACTATAGATTATTGTAGCTTTGTAGTAAGTTTGATATCAGGGAGTGTAGTAAGTTTGATATCAGCTTTGTAGTAAGTTTGATATCAGGGAGTGATATCAGGGAGTGCGGGTCCTCCAATTTTGCTGAGGTTTTTTCAAGATTGTTTTGGCTATTTAGGGTCCCTTTAGAATAGATTTTTTTATTTCTGCAAAACAATATTGCTGTGCTTTGACAGGGATTGAATTAAATCTGCAGACTGCCTTGGGCAATATTAATATCTTAACAATATTAAGTCTTCCAATCCATAAACTTGAGTGTATTTCCATTTATCTATGCCTTCTTTAATTTCTTTCAGCAAAGTTTTATAGTTCTTAGTGTACAAGTGTTTCACTTCCTTGATCAAGTTAATTACACAGTATTTTATTTTTTTGATGCTATTGTAAATGGAATTGTTTTCATAATTTCTTTTGCATTGTTCACTGTTAGTGTATAGAAACACAACTGATTTTTGCATGTTAATTATATATCTTCAACTGTGCTGAATACATTTATTAGTCCTATTAGATTTTTTTTTTGGGGGGGGTGGAATCTTTAGGGTTTTCTACTTATAAGATCATGTCAAACAGAAACAAATTTCCTTATCCTTTCCCAGTTTGGATATCTTTTATTTCATTTTCTTGCCTAATGCTTTGGTTACAACTTCCAGTGGTATGTTTAATGACAGTGGCAAAAGGAGGCATCCTGGACTTGTTCCTGCTTTAGAGGAAAAGCTTCCTCTTTCAACACTGAGCATGACATTAGCTCTGTGTTTGTTTGTTTATTTATTTATTTAAAGATAGTTTCCTTCTATTCCCAGCTTGTTGAGGGTCATTTACATGAAAACATGCTGAATTCTGTCAAATGATTTTTCTGCATCAATTGAGAAGATTTTTTTTTTCCTTTATTCGGCTACTGTAGTTTATCACATTGATTGCTTTTGTATGTTCAGCTACCCGTGCATTCTATGAATAAATCCCTCTTGATCATGGTGCATAATCTTTTTGATATGCTGAGAATTTGGTTGTATTTTGTTGAAGGTTTTTTTGCATCAATGTTCCTAAAGGATATTGGTCTGTAGTTCTCTTTTCTTGCAACTCTTTGTCTTTGATCTGCAGGCAATGTTGGCTTCACAGAATTAGTTAGGAAGTGTTCCCTTCTCTTCAGTTTTTGGGAAGAGTTTAAGAAGGACTGGTGTCTGTTTTTCTTTAAATGTTTGGTAGAATTCTCCAGGGAAGTCATTTGGTACAGGTGTTTGATTTGTAGGTAGGTTTTTAATTACTGAATAAATCTTATTAGTTACAGATCTACTTGAATTTTCTAATTTTATGTGATTCATCTGGGTAGGTTTTGTGTTTGTAGGAATTGGTCCATTTTATCTAGGTTAGACATACACATACAATTGTTTAGTACTCTCTTATAGCCCTTTTTGTTTCTGTAGAATTGGTAGTAATCCCTTCTTTTGTTTCTAAGTTTATTAACTTGAGTCATATCTCTTTTTTTTCTTAGTCAATATAGCTAAAAGTTTTCAATTCTGTTGATCTTTCTGAAGCACCAATGTTTGGTTTAGTTGATTTTCTCTATTGTTTTTCCACTTTCTCTTTTATTTAACACTGCTTTAATCTTTATTATTTTCTTCCTTCTGCTAGTCTTGGCTTTACTCTTTTTCTAGTTCCTTAAGCTGTAATGTTAGCTGGTTGTTTTTGAGATCTTTCCTTTTTAATGTAAGCACTTACAGCTATAACTTTCCCTCTTAGCACTGTTTTCTCTGATGAATCACCGAAATTTTGGTAGTCTGTGTTTTCATTTAAATTTGTTCATATATTCTAATTCCCCTCATGATTTCTTCTTTGACCAGGTGGTTGTTTAAGAGTGTACTGGTTTAATTTCCACATATTTGTGGATTTTCCTGATGTTATTTTTTATTTATTTATTTATTTTTTGGCCACATTGCATGGCATGTGGGATCTTAGTTCCCTGACCAGGGATTGAACCTGCAGTGGAAGTGTGGAGTCTTAATCACTGGACTGCCAGGGAAGTCCCTGATGTTATTGATTTCTAACTTCATCATTTTGTGGTCAGAGAATATACTTCAGATGACATTTACCTGTTTAAATCTATTGAGACTTATTTTGCAGCATAACATATGGTTTATTATAGGAAATGTCACATGGGAACTTCAGAAGAATGTATATTCTACTGTTGTTGGGTGGTATGTTCTTTATATGCCTGTTGGAGATAGCTGATTTATTGTGTTTCTCAACTCATATCTCCTTACTTATCTTCTGTTTGGCTTTTCTATCCATTACTGAAAGTAGGATATTGAAGTCTCCAACTACTATTGAAGAACCATCTATTTCTTTTCTTTATTTTAATAAATTTATTTATTTTTGGCTGCACTGGGTCTTCGTTGCTGTGTGCGGGCTTCCTCTACTTGCGGTGAGCAGCAGAAACTCTTCATTGCGGTGCACAGGCTTCTCTTGTTGCGGACCGTGGGCTCTAGGTGCGAGGGCTTCAGCAGTTGTGGCTTATGGGCTCTAGAGCGCAGGTTCAGTAGCTGTGGCACACGGGCTTGGCTGCTCTGTGGCATGTGGGATCTTCCCAGACCAGGGCTCCAACCCATGTCCCCTGCATTGGCAGGCAGATTCTTAACCACTGCACCTCCAGGGAAGCCCAGAACCATCTATTTCTTCCTTCAATTCCATCATCATCTATTTTTGTTATTTGTCTGTTATTAAGTATATAAATGCTTATCACTGTTATATCTTCCTATTCAATTGAAACTTTTATTACTATATAAATATCTTTGTCTCTTGTAACCTGTTTTGACTTAGGATATTTAACCTTTTAAAATTTAAAGTCTATTTAGTCTGATATTCGTATAGTCAACCAGCTCTTTTGGTTAATATTTGCATGAATATCTTTTTCCATCCTTTAACTTTCAATATATTTGTGTCTTTGGATCTAAACCAAGAGTCTTGTTCACAGTAAGTCATCAGATTATGCTTTTCTAACCATTGTGCCAGTCTGTATTATTTCTCGGGAGAGCTTAATCCATTTACATTTAAAGTAATTACTGATAAGGCGGAACTTACTTTTGCCATTTTGTTAACTGTTTTCTATATGCCTTATAGCTTTTTTTTGTTCCTCATATCCTATATTAGTGTCTCTTTTTGAGTTTAGTTGTTTTTTTTAGTGAAATATCTTAATTCCCTTCTCATTTCTTTTCGTGTATATTTTATAGCTATTTTCTTTGTAGTCACCATAGAAATTGCACTTAACATTCTAAAATTTAACAGTATACTTTGCATGTATACCAGCTTAACTTCAATAGCATATAAAAACCCTCCTCCTAAACTGCTCCATCTCATTCCCTTTCAGTTATTGTTGTCACAAATTACATCTTTATACATTGTGTGCTCCAAAACACTAATAATTTTCTTATGCATTTAAATTGTAAAAATTTAAATAAAGAAAATAAAAAGTGGAATTACAAACCAAAATTTCAATAATACTAGTTTTTATACTTGTCCATATTTATACCTTTATTGGAGATCTTTTATTTCCTCTCAAGGCTTTCAGTTATTGTACAGTGTCCTTTTATTTCAACCTGAAGAACTCCTGTTAGCCTATTTTGTAGGTTGAGTGTAATAGTAATGAACTTGCTCAGCTTTTGTTTATCTAGGGATGTCTTAATTTTTCCTTCATTAAAAAAAAAAATTATTTATTTATTTATAGTTTTGGCTGCGTTGGGTCTCCATTGCTGCACGTGGGCCTTCTCCAGTTGCAGTGAGCAGCAGCTATTCTTCGTTGCGGTGCATGGGCTTCTCACTGTGGTGGCTTCTCTTGTTGCAGAGCACAGGCTCTAGGTTTGCGGGCTTCAGTAGTTGTGGCATGCAGGCTCAGTAGTTGTGGCTCGTGGGCTATAGAGCGCAGGTTCAGTAGTTGTGGCACACAGACCCAGTTGCTCGTGGGCATGTGGGATCTTCCCAGACCAGGGCTTGAACCCGTGTCCCCTGCATTGGCAGGTGGATTCTTAACTGCTGTGCCACCAGGGAAGCCCTCTCCTTCATTTTTGAGGGACAGGCTTGCCAGTTATAGAATTCTTGGTTAACAGTATTCTCCTTTCATTACTTTGAATGTTTCACTTCCATACCTGCTTCTGGCCGCCAATGTTTCTGATGAGAAATCAACTTATAATCTTTTGAGAATCTCTTGTATATGATGAGTGTCTTTGCTCTTGCTGCTTTCAATATTCTCTGATTTTGGCTTCTAACAGATTGATTATTATATGGGCTTCTTTCAGCTTATCCTATTTGGAGTTTAATTGTTTTTTTGTTTTTTTTTTTTTTTTTTGCGGTATGCAAGCCTCTCACTGTTGTGGCCTCTCCCGTTGCAGAGCATAGGCTCTGGACGCACAGGCTCAGCAGTCATGGCCCACAGGCCCAGCCGCTCCGCGGCATGTGGGATCTTCCCAGACCAGGGCACGAACCCGTGTCCCCTGCATCGGCAGGCGGACTCTCAACCACTGCGCCACCAGGGAAGCCCCTGGAGTTTGTTTTTTATCTTGGATTTGCAGATTTATATCTTCCATGAAATTTGGGAAGTTTTCAGCCATTATCTCTTCAAATAATCCTCTGCCGCTTTCTCTCTTTCTTCTCCTTCTGGGATTTTCACAAAGCATGGTCTAATGGTGTTAGACCAAGAACTTAATGGTGTTCCACAGGTCTCTTAGGCTCTGTTCACTTTTATTCAATTTTTTTTCTTTCTGCTCCTCAGACTTGATAATTTCAATAGCCCTATCTTGAAGTTCACTGATTCCTTTTACTGAAACTAGTTCTGAATCCCTTTAGTGACATTTTTATTTCAGTTGTATTTTTCAACTCCAGAATTTCTTTTTGCCTTTTTATTTTTTATCTTGTTACTTATGTTTACATTTTACTCATATCATTTTCCTGATTTTGTTCACCTCTTTAGTAATTTGAGCATCTTTAAGACAATTGTTTTAAAAATCTCTGTCTAGTAAGTTTACCATCTGGTCATCCTAGTCAGTCTTTTCTGTCAATTTTTTTTTTTCTTTTAATGGGCCACACTTCTCTGTTTCTTTCTATATCTTGTGTTGTGTTGTTATTGTTGAAAACTGGGTATCTGAATCTTGTAATGTGGTAATTCTGGAAATCACATTCTCCCCCTCCCTGCAGGGCTTGCTATATTTTTGATTGTTGTAGAGTGTCTCTGTGTTGGGATCAGTCTGAGGTGTAAACCTAAGGCCAACTCAGGTCTTTTCTGAGCCTGCATTCCTCTTTGGGCATGTGCAATGGCTTTTTAAATTCCCTTATGTATGTGGTTGCTCTTGAGTGTCCTAATCCTTAAATGTCTGGCTCCCAAAAAGGGTAAAAGAGAAAATTGTAAGGGAAAAAAAAAGGCACTGTCCCTTTAATTCCCCTTGAAGTCACTTCAGTTGGTGGGGGTTACAACAGCGGCCACCTGCCTTTGTCCGTACCCCTATAATCAAAGCAGTAATCCACAAATAGAACCTAGATTCCTGATATTTGAACGACAAGGTCCTAATTGCCCACTCTGGCTCCCACAAGCATGTTAGTGTGGCTGCCTGCCATGGGGTTGAGGGATTGGGGAGTGTATAGTTACAATTATTTTGGGCTGAAATTGACTAAAATTAACCATAGTTTACCAACTAAACCTACCCCTGGAAGCTGAAAGCCTTCAAATACACTCTAGATATCCAAAATTGTTATATCAGATTCTGTTAGTCAACTATTGTCTAGGTCAAGAAGTGGATTACTGGTACTTCCTCTCCATTGTCTTCTGCCCAGCTCCCTTCTACAGCCTTTTATAAGCTAAGTATATTTGGTTTTAGGTTAAAAAATAGAAGCACTTCAAGATGGCAATACTGTTATTGTCAATTATTATTTTAAATGATCCATGTTGTTTTAACATGTATTAAATAATACTAGGGATAATTTAATTCACTGATACAAAAATTTAAATCATTTTTTTCCTTAAAAACCTTTTAAACAATATTAGCATGAAACCATTTTTGGCACTGAATGGAAAAAGTTTACTCCTCCACAATAACAGTGCATGTGTTTTGAGTGTTTATGTTCAGTTACTGACTAGATGAAGCTGAGATCAAATTGGTAATAATGGTAGATAGTAGGGCAAACTGTAAGAAAAAAAGATTAGTCCTACTTCATATATTAAAAACTAACTAGAGACTTCATCTTCTATTTCATAAGATAGATATTATGGAAAATTCTATGTAACAAAAAAATAAGCTGAATATTTAAAACACAATTGAAAGATACATTATGGAGTATTACGATGGTAAATCTCTTTATAAAATTAAAAACTCCTTATCACTTTTTCTTTTTATGAATTTAGCTATTCATATGATAGTTTTTCTTAGTGAGTTAATCTACATAGGACCTCATAACATTTCCATGAGCTATGTGAAGGCACTAAAAAACTATGTAGAGATCACAAATCAAGTTAATGACTGAACTGAGAATAAAACCAGGATAAATTATGTCTCAATGTGTAACCACAGTGGTTGCTCTATTACTGTCAATGATGCTTAGAAAAAAAAAGTATTTGATCTCTTTAAAAAGTGAGTGGGGCATAAATTACAGATTTGGGGAGCTTATATGCTGAATTTCTGTGGGCAGTTCAATTAGCTCCTGGGACTGGAAGTGCTAAACCTAGCTGAGTAAATTTCCCAAGGTCACATAGATAGTAAATGCTAGTAAATGCTAGGATATAAACTCAGGGATCTGATTTTTAAAATAGAGCTCTTTTTCTGTTGGTGTTGACCAACACAGTAGAACCTTAACTATGGCTCTGTCTCCTACTTATTGAGAACAGAAAATCAAAGAGTGACTACCTGAGAACTCTGAACATAAACAATAGCAGGCAAACTGGGGACTGAAGTCAGAACTTGAGTCAATAACCCTTAAGGGGGCTAATTCCAGTTACACAGCTGTACTACTGCGACTGTGATGGTGCAAGCACTAGAACCCGGTGAGAAGACCTATCTCTCTGGCTAAAGTGTAAAAGCTTGGGTGAGAGGAAGCTCTGTTATTATTATTTTTTTTCCTTTTCTTTTGCCTTTGCCCTGAAGGTGTTCCAATTGTGTGGAATTGCATAATAGCACAGGGGATTAATACTCTACAAGAAATATCATCTATTTCCAGTTCCTTTAGCCAGAAGCTATTTCTTATAGAGTATTAACTGGGAACTGCAGAGTGTAGGGAAATTCTTGGAGAGGAGAGAGTTGGAGAAGGCAGATTCCTTAATTCTGTGAATGAACTGACACAAGTTCCAGGCTCACTCCTGAGCTAAGCACATGTAACAAACTCAAAGAATTATAAGAAAGGCTTTTAAAAACATAAGTAAAATATACTCCATTGCCCACATCTCAGGCTAACTCCTGAATGGTTCATGTGCTGGGCAGACCCAGACAGTATAGCAAAGGCTGAATCACCATCCACATAAGGTGAGACAAAATTTTCAATCTGAATCCAATCAGCTTGATTCCTGAAACAAATTAACTAACTAACTAACTAACTCTCTCCAGAGGATTTTAACAGAGTCCAGAGTCTTAAAAGATAATACTCAAAATGTCCAGGGTACAATCCAAAATTACTCAACACAGAAAAGAATCAGGAAAATCTGAGCACTTCTCACAGAAAAAATCAACAGATGTTAACTCCAAGGTGATACAGATACTGGAATTGTTAGAAAAATAATATTAAGCAGCTATTATAACCATTCACCTTTTGAAATAAATGGAAAGATAAAAATTCTTAGCAAAGAAATAGAACCATAAAAAAGCAGCTGAATAAAAATTTTAGAACTGAAAAAATACTATATCTGTAATTTAAAAATGCACTGGAGGGACTTCCCCGGTGGTCCAGTGGTAAAGAATCTGCCTTCCAATGCAGGGTACGCGGGTTTGATCCCTGGTCGGGGAATTAAGGTCCCACATGCCGCTGGGCAACTAAGCCCATGTGCCACAACTACTGAGCTCGCGCGCCTCAGTGAGAGAGCCAGCGTGCCGCAAACTACGGAGCCCACATGCTCTGGAGCCCACGCCACAACTAGAGAAGAGAAAACCCACACACCACAACTAGAGAGAAGGCTGTGAGCCACAATGAAGAACCCATGTGTAGCAATGAAAGATCCTGTATGCCTCAGTGAAGATCCGGCATGCTGCAACTAAGACCCAACGGAGTCAAATAAATAAGTAAACAAATATTTTTAAAAATTCACTAGATAGGCTCAAAGGCAAAATAAAGATGAAAGAGGAAAAATGTCAGTGAACTTGAAGATAGATTAATAAAAACAATCTGAAGAATAGAGTAAAAATGAATAAAAAAAGTGAACATCAGAAACCTGTGATATGTTATCAAAAGATGTATAATCCATATCACAAAAGTACCAGAAGAAAATGAGAAAGAGATTGGTGCAGAAAAAGAAAAATCTGAAAAATAGCTAAAGATTTCCCAAATTTGGTTAAAGACATAAGTTTACAGATTCAAGAAGCTCTTTTAACCCAAAAGGATAAACTCAAAGAAAACCACAACCAGATACATAATAATCAAATTATTGAAATCAAAAATAAAGAAAAAATATCTTCAAAGCATCCAGAGAAAAAAATCATACATATAAGGGAATATCAATTCAAAAGACTGTGGATTTCTCCACAGGAACCATGGAACCAGAAGAGAATAGAATAACATTTTTTTAAATGCTGAAAGGAAAGAATTGTCAATCCATAATTCTATATCTAGTGAAAATATCCTTCAGGAATAAAGGTAAGAAAAAGACATTTCCAGATGAAGGAAAGCATTAAGAGGTTCTGCCAGCAGACTTGCTCTAAGAACTAGAATTCTGAACAAATAACAACACAACAGTGATCAACACTTAAACTTACTATGAATCAACTGTTCTGGGCACTTAAGCGGGCTAGTTTACTTAATGCAAGAAGGCTGGTACTACTAACATCCTCATTATAGAGATGAGAAAAAAACGATGTTATGTAACTAGTAACAGAACAAGAATAGAACCCAAGCAGTCCGAGTTCAGAGATGACACTCTTAACCTTTACTTGATGCAATCTTCCAACTTACTTGTACAAAAAAAACTGGAAAACTGGAAGATATTAAGTTAACCAAGCAGATGAAAACCATTTAAACAGATGTAGTAATTTAAAAAATTATTTTTATTTAATGCTGCTCTCTAGAGATAAAAATAGGAAGGCAAGGCACCAACTTGATGCATTACTTAACCTTGAAAAAAAATTCTATTACAGCTAGGATGAAACACTGAGTTATCAATAGGAACCATAACAAGAAACATTTTTTTGAGTACCTACTATGTGTCAGAAATTGTTTTGGGGCTGAGGATATAAAATGAATAAGATAAAGCTGCTGTTCTTAATACAAATTTGGATTTTATACAAATTAGGTAAAACAGACAAGAAAGTAAATAATTACAATATAGCACGTGTTATAATATAAGCATGTACAAAGCCCCAAGTACATACAAGGTAAAAATGCTAAACAAAGGAAGCATCAATCTAATCATGGCTGTTTAACATTTTTTTTAAACGATTTGAAAAGCACCAAAAAATAAACATTAAGGGAAATAGTCCACAATTCCCTTTTCCATAGCTCATGCCAACTACTATCTCTGTTTCAAATTTGTAAATAAACTCTCAGTTCAATAGGTAATGAACATAAAGAAAAGCCAGAAGAATCTGGCTGTGTATACCATGTGTATATAGAATCTGCTTGTGTATACTATGCTGTGTACACTTTAGTTTTCAAAGCCTTCAGCCTAAAGATGATGGACTTATTTCAAAATACTTAAAATCAGCTCTTGCTAACTTATTTCCCATTCACTCAGCAGTCTACTGCTCAGTAATTATGTGGATTCAGAAGGGAGAGGAGAAATTAATCCAGAAAAATCTTTCAATAAGGCAAAAGTGTTATTTCTATATTAGATCAAGAAAGCTATATTCAATTTAAAGAGTTACCTTAGCAGTTGTAAGGAACAAGTTCTCTCCAGATAAACTGGGGATCCTGAAGGTAAGGACCATTTCTTACTTTTCTTTCCATACTTACATCCCTAATGGTTAATGCAAGGCCTGGCAGATAGAGTATTATTATGTCTGTTGAATTAGATTTTTATTATAAAATAATTAACAAGAGGTAACGTTTAATTCTTTCTTGACTATATTCCTTGAATGCCAAGAAAGAGTTCTTTTATGTTCAAAGACTACTACTTAATTCCATAGAGAAAAGAGACCAAATGTGACCTTTGATCTCCTACAGTCAGGTAATATAAGTAAGGGTTAAAAAAAAGAACAGCATAGGGCTTCCCTGGTGCCACAGTGGTTGAGAGCCTGCCTGCCAATACAGGGGACACGGGTTCGTGCCCCGGTCCGGGAAGATACCACATGGCACGTAGCGGCTGGGCTTGTGAGCCATGGCCGCTGAGCCTGCACGTCCGGACCCTGTGCTCCTTAACGGGAGAGGCCGCAACAGTGGGAGGCCCGCGTACCGCGCAAAAAAAAAAAAAAAAAAAAAAAGAACAGCATAAAAGAATCAATGTGAGTTCATTAAAGACCAGCATGGACTTTTAAATTCAAAATCTCTATCAAGCTACTTTAGTTCTTTTTTTTGCTCTTATTAAAATGAAATGTTATAATATAGCATTTGTAACAGGAAAGAAAATACAGTTAACTAATGACCCATTCACATTTCCCTGTAGCTGTGCTTCAAGTGGCTGACATTTATGGCATACAAACTTAGTCTAAGTAACAGAAAGAGCATTATAACTCATATTTTATGCATTCAATATATATATTTACTTTTATATTCATATTGCACACAGGATCAATAAATGGCTATAAATAATGATTGTGAAACCCTGCAATTATAAAGTTGCTGTGTATTTTCTAGATTACTCTGAAATCAACTGTATTAATCAATGGTCATTAAATCAACAGATTTTCACTAAGTTGATATTTCTGTATTTAACGTAAGTGATATTTAACGTAAGTGATGTATGTTGTTCTCATTAAAGGGGATTTTAATCTAAGAATTGCTAAAATAATAACAAATAAATAACTAAACCAACAAATTGAGGATGGATGTCACCATCTAGGTCAACAAAGGCATAGTTTTAAATACACTAATTTAATATACTAGTAATATATTATTGATTGAGCTTCTTTTCATGACCACACATCAACATGCCTATTTACAAACTGACTTGTAAAAACTTATTAAAAAAGACTCTACTTCTTAGTTTTACTAAATTAGTATTTAATGACAACTAAGGGAAATTAATTGATGATTATAATCACACAAAAAAAGAATATTTTACATCTTAATAAACTGGACTCTTCTTGGGGTTATAACTGATAACTTTTAGCAGTAATACAATATTTTCTAAAAGTTTCAACACAATATGCAAAAACAAACAAAAAAAGAACTTGAAAGAAACTGTGGCCAATATTTAACTAGACAGGATACTGAGACTCATAACTCTGGGAAATAAAGGGGGCAAAATTAAGTGGTATGACTGGAGTTTCTTAGGTTTATCAGTCTATTGTAGTGATTAGTGGTATGGAATTAATTTTCTTTGCAACATGTTGGTGACTTTCTTACCTAGAGAGCATGCCCAGAGGTGTAACATTAAGTGATCCCATCAGCATTGCCAGGGCCATCCCTGGCGCTTCCCGTTCTATTACTTCTTTTGTGGCCTGTAATTAAAGATTAAATAGCAGACTGAGTGAAATTAACCAAAAATAAGGAAGGCAGAGTAGTAAAACTAACTTAATTATAAATCATGCTATCTATAAACCATACTTAGTAGTTCTCCAAATATTTTTTTTAAGGCATCAAGACTCAATTCTTTGGGACCACTGAATAAAAGCTGAGGACCAGAACATCAAGGGAGCTTTTACATTAGCAGACCTTTCTTATCCCTTACAATTCAGAAGTATTTAATAGAAATTTCATCTTGCCTAATAACCTGTATTTTAAAATTAAGCCTCAGATTGCTATAAGAGCTCAATAGATTTTCACAGAATAAAAAATCTGGGTAGTTTTCTTTGTCTATTACTCTTGAAATAATTAGTCCGTAAAAACCCAAGGTCACCTTGTATCTCTCCTAGCTCTATGATTTTATAATAAATGGAACTCAAGAAATCATCGAGTCAACTTTCCCCATAAATTGGGTAGAAGAAAAACTCTAGATTTACCATTTCCATATCTTCGATATAAATGAACTGATTGTTTTTAAAAAAGAATTAATGAAGTGATAGGCTTTAACTATATAATAGAAGTTTTAAGATAGGGCATTCTTAAGACAAGTGTGGTTAAACCTCGAATAAGGTACTGAAGGAGGCAAGAAAATTTGCTTTTCTAAAGGTCAATGAAAATAGGCATATATTTATCATAATGTGATGGTAAAGATATGTTCTAGGCTAAAGTTGGGAGTGAAACACATGACTTAATCCATTTCTAATCCTCTTTCTACATATGTAGCAGGTTACAATAACTGGGAGCAACACAGGAAGAAAGCTTGCAAAATAAAGTATTACAGTAAGTAAGAAGCAAGGCAAACAAAATAAAAAGTAAGTTATGGAAAAATATAGTGAAAGATTGATAGTTCAATATTTCATTAGAAGTCGAGTGATCGTCCTAAGTAAAATCACTGTTCTAGGCAAAATTTAGGTTGGTAAATATCTCATCTAGCCTAATAACCTAAACTTTAAAACGAAGCCTCAGATTGTTATAATAGCTCAATAGATTTTTATAGAGTAAGAAATCTGGGCAGAGCAGTTAAAATGCACCAAGTATGTGTTACATGCCAGTTGATGTTATAAATAAACTTTTAAGATGCATATAAATTAGTTAATCCCTTATAATTATATAGAATAAAGGATTACTGGAATTGATGTAATCTACTGGTTCACTGAATCCCAGCATAATGCAATATTTAACAATGTCAGAAATTTTAAAGGAAAATTAACACTACCATAATGCTTTTCAATAAAACCTGCTTTAAAAATAAGGGGCGAGCAGGAAGGAGAAAAGGACATACTTAAATTTCTAAGTTTGGGAGTTAACTACTTTCATTAAAATATCAATATATAGCTGAAAATTGTTGAGCTAGTGTTATATATAATCTATCCCATGTTTTCCAAATTTAATAAATCCGATATGATTTTGAGGTCTCCTGAGAAGAAACACTATTTCCATGTTAAAATTGCTTCACTGAAGTTTACAACTTCTTCTTAGGGACCTTAAAATCTTAGAGCCCTAAAAATCAACAAAGGGATGTTACTGAGAACAATCTTAAAACAGCTCTTTGTATAGGGTTAATATTTATTTCATTATCTGTTTGAAAAAGTCACCTAAGCAATGCGTGACATTTAATGAATTTGAGGGTCCACATAAAGATGATATACTCCAAAGTATAGTAGCCCACGTTATTTAAGGACAAAGGAAGAAAATATCAACAGAGAAGTGACAGAGGAAGTCTTTCACTTACATACTTCAAAGCACAGCATTTATCCATCCATACAACAAATACTTATTAAGCACCTACTATGTACTAGGTGGTATTCTATGCAATGATGTTGCAGTAGTGAGTAAAACTTGTAAGAGTGTGCAAACTCACTGTTATCTAGTACATGAAAAACTCAACTGACAAATTACATATGAGAATTACCTAAAAGAAATGTAATTCATTCATTTTTCGAGATCCTCTAAAATATACCATCGGATTTAGCCAGACCACAGTGGTCTACCTGAAAAGGCTCATCCACTTTTAAAAGAATTGTTTTACTGGACTTTGCTTTTATGGTATGCAGGTGGATACAATTAAATGGCTCAGTGAAACTCATATTTATTTTAGCGAGTATTTGAGACCATTGCTCACCACACTGTACTGAGGTCCTCTTTAGGAGGACCTGTAGGAGAAAGTTCCTCTTATGTATTACAACTAGGAATGGGGTACACTTCTGTGATACCAGTCTGTCTTTAAAATTATGATGACTGTGAATCAAGTTACCGTTGAGAAGAGAGACTAATTTATGAATATTTTTTAGTAGGCTTACTGAATACAACCCAATTTCACCTTACTTTTCCTTGCCCTATTTCTCCATATTTATCTTATTAAAAGTTCTGTTGTATTTTATGTATTTGGCTAAACCATCTTAAATACTTTTTAGGGTATTAGTAAATATATGGATAATAGATGGATGAATGAATGTACGTATTCTTACACAGGGGTCTTCATCTTTTTCCAAACATAATTTAGGGAGGACAGTTAATTCTTTCTGAAGACTTTCTAGACAATGTTGGCCTATAGACATAAATCTTGTACAGCATAGAACATAAGAGGAAAATATATATTGTGGTGATGCCACTACAAGGCATTGGTGTTGACAGGGGTGAGTGAGGAGGGAGACCCTCTCCGGGACTAAACACAAAGCAACTCTTTTGCTATATATTCCTAAATAATGCACAAATATAGTCTTTCTTACATCTATATCAAATACATCTTTTCCATAAAACATCAGAACCATTCTATTTACTTTTTATTTTCTCTTCTTCTGTTTGGTGTAGCAAAAAGATCACCATCTGTGAAGTCAGACAATACCACCATACAATTAAGGTCTGGAGAGTAAGGACTGGATCTGTTGAAGCACCTACCATAGTGTCCAACATACAGAACGTGCACTCAATAAATATTTGTTGAATAAAGGAGTGAACAAATGAACCCATATAGGCTTGAAACCCGGCTTTGTCGCTTAGTTGCTCTGTGAATTAGAACAAATTAGAACAAAATATTTAATATTTAAAATATTTAATCTCTCTGAGCTTCAGTGTATTTATGAATAAATGGAGCTAATAATAAAGCATACCTACATTTTATGAGAATTAAATGATGTAAGTAAATCACCTAGCATAGAGTAGGTATTCAATACATGTCAATTTTCTCTATGCCTCTGCTTTCCAATTGTTACATCCTTGTATAATTTTGATTATACCAGTTAAAGAAGAGAAATAATACAAAAATCCAGAAACCAAACCTAGAAACAGTGGTTGAGAACCAAAGATGAGGGGAAAGAGAACAGAGAGCAAGAACCTAAATGTAAGAACATTGACAAGTTGGGGGCAGAAAGAAGAATACTGAAATAATGGTATCTAAAGGGAAGAAACAGCCAAACAAGATGGAAATTGGAAGATGGACAGGAGGGCAAGAGCTGGGTGAAAACATCTGTAAACTGTAAATGGAGAGGCTCAACTAGAAGGCAAAGAGCAAGAGAATAAAAGTTAGTTTAGAATAAAATGAGAAAAAACTATCTGTCCAACTTACTAGAAAATCCAAACAGAAGAGTGGTTTTAACAAATGTAGCTTTATTCCTTCAATCATATACATTAGGATGACAAGCACAGATACATGAAGGTTATCAGTACTTGTTAACAAGTAGATAACAAGCAATCATTATCAATGGACTATTCATAATCAATGGCAAAAAAAGATGCCATTAAAAGTTTGAAATCCTTTTTTCTTAATTAGTTTCATTCCGTTTCCCACATTTTTTAAATAAATTATTAAATTTGATTATCAAATTCTGTTTTTCCTTGAGCAATAGTAGAAATTTATATTCTTATTTCAGATATAACCTTTTTTGGACTAGTAGATTCCAAAATAATGAGGTTTAATTGGATTTAGCTATACTCTTTAAATAAGACATTTTGTTTTTAACTTCTAAATACTTTCTAAACTTTGAAGGTTGCAATCTCCTATGCAAAATCACTTATTGTGATTTTTTTCTTTTACCCTTGGCCCTTTGAAGATAACATGAAAGTCAGAAAGATGCTTCAAAGACTACTCAAGTTGCAAAAAAGGGTGTCATAAACAATGATTCTATAGTCCAGGGAAATTGTCAATGAAGTTCAAGTCCATTTTTAACCTTCATAGGAAAAATTACCTTAAAAAACATTATTGCTAAAAGTCAATGATATTTAAGTATGCACAGGACACACAATAGTTAAATGTAAGTGTGCAGAAATTTCTTGTATGCATGGTGGTGGTGAAAAATCACTTAGTATAGTGCTTTTACTTATGTTTATAGACATACTTTTATTAACAGGTATAATTTATGCATTAATATTTACATGCTTGTTACTTGACCATGTAGATTTAATACAATTTCCTCCTAACAACTACTACAGTGCCCTCTGCTGATTAAATAATCTTAAATAACAAAGACTATCTTTGAAACAGTATCTAATGGGTACTAATAACCTTGTTAAGCTATCAAGGTGGGATATGATTACAGCAGTGGTTCTCAAACTTTAGTGTGCATCAGGATCTCCTAGAAACCTTGTTAAATGCTGATCGCTGGGCATACCCAGAGATTTTGATCCAGAATGTCTGGCTAGAGTCTCAAATTTTGCATATCTAACAAGTTTCCAGGTTATGCTTGTGATGCTGGTCAGAGGACTACACTTTGAAAAACAGACTGCAGATAGAAGGAATGAGGTAGATCCATGATAATGTACACAAGTTGTTCTAATATTCATAATCACCTTATATTCAACTTTGTAAAATAGATTGAAATAAATGTGAGGATCCTTCATCAGAGCAAAATATAGACCTAGTGAGGAGATAAATTAGGTAAAAATAGGCAGTTTAATGCCAGCCAATCAAACTTTCCTGACTCTATCCATTAACATCAGCCAAATACATTTTCTTGACTCAAACACATAAATTTTATTTTACACTTTAATAAAAGGTTATAATAAACAAACAATTCAGATCTTGTCTCTATATGTATCCTATGGTACAGAGAAGCTATCTTTAATATATTTTTTTCTCAGGACTATACATGATGAATAAAATTTACATAGATGACTAACTCATAGGGATGTTCAAGGAACACCAGCTATAAATTTACTCTTTTCTCTCCTCATTTAAGACGCAGAGCAGAGTGGAAGTAAGAGTTGCAGTATTATAAGGGCAGTCTTTAATTTATTCCACTTGATTAAAAACATTCATATACAGATTTTGTTAATTTTATATTACTAATTACAAACACCTTTCAACTAATCATGTCATTGTATCGTAACAGTGTGACTAAGTGGTTAAAGACTACTGCTACAAAGAAGAAGCTGCAACTAAGTAATGAAAATATTTATTCCAGTTTAATTTGAGAGTTATGAATGCACTGGTAATGTATTTCTCTTCCTTGGAGCTTTAGCCTTCTTAAATATTTACATCTTTTCCCACTCTTGGAAGAAGCAGAAAGCTTTTCAAAATGGAGATACTCCATTTTGTTTTTCAGTTAAAGTGGTACAATATTTAAGTAAGATCTGGTTATAATGAAAGATCAAAGGAGACAGTATAATTATAGAGAAAGAAACAAAAAAATAAAAATAAAAATTTAAGTACTCCAGGCAATTTCATCGTCCATTCCATTCAACGAACATGTACTCTGCAGTGAGCATGAGATGCTGAGTGAAGAGTCTACTGTTTCCATTGTTCATCTCAACCTTTATTAAATAACCAAGTTGAGTATATGTATAGCAGTGAGTACTCCAAAGTTTTATAATTTATTTACCCAGTGAGTACTTTTTCATATTATTTTCCTCATTTATCTAAATATTGATAGTCAAATTATCAAACAAAAAATCAGGGAACTCAAATGAGTGAATTATTTTTTATAAGAGATTTTCACAAGAATAGCACTTATCTTTATAGTCTACTTATAAATTGTACTATTTTATATCTCATTCCAGGAAAAGGGAGAAAATAGTGGTATTTCTATGGATTATTAGCATTTTTATATATGCATTACACTTTTATTCATTTTTGGCACTATGTGAAAAATAATAAAGTTCTCCTTTATTGTAGGTTGTTGGTTACATGTCCTTTAATCTATAGAGAAGAAAATGTTATTCATTCATGTTCTTCAAAAGTTGATATATAGATATGGAAAAATATCCTGTTTCTCAAATCTGAAGAAAGATGAAGTAGAAAGATGATCCAATTTGAAATTGTACTGAAAGGCTGTTGTCTGGTCAGCTAACTGGTGAATGTATAACCCAGCTTCTTTACTCCAGCTACTTTGGAATTTTGTTTTTTTAATGTAGTTAGTGGTGTATAATATAAGTAGAAACATAAGAGCTACCTAAAAAAATCTATACATTGGATTTCCACTCTATTGATGGTCACACATAATTACTTGGTTTACTAAAAGCAGTGTAAGTTTTTAATGTTCATATAACAACATAATTTAAGCCATTCTTAAACATCTTAATTGAGAATAAAGGAAATAAGCTCCTACTTTAGACTTATAAATACTATTTGCAAATGACTCACTGCCAATTGATTTTAGAAAATCTAAAACTTTGCTCTTTTGCCTTAAGATACAATAATTCTCACTGGTGGCCTCTTTAGGAAGTATCCACACTAGGAACACATAATTATCACATCTGCAGTTCTCTTGCGACAAAACTAGATTCTCACCAAAACAGACACATGTGAAAAAGTGAGAGGAAGAAATAGGTGAGGTAAAGGAAAGAGTGAGTGGAAGAACTGCTAAGAAAAGAGAAAAACCAAAAACAGCTCATTCCTATTTTAAATATTATTATAAGGTGTTGCATTTTGTCTTCTCATACCACCCTCAGTTTTAAAATTACAGGCCAACTGGGAAAGATGGAAATGAGTACAGTACTTCCTAAAAGCAAAGAAATCCAATATTGCTGTTGTCTTGCGATAAGCTTAACTTAGTAGAAGTTTCAATAGTAAAGATGAGAGAAAAATCCGTACACATTAAGTATTTGGAGGCTATGACATGCTGTAGCTTGAATTAAATAACTTGTTCTCTTACGGTTTTGCTCATCTAAAGATGGATTTTAAAGCTACTAACCTCTCACTTTATGAGCAGGCTTTTTATTCATCATCTACAACCTAATAGCCCTTCATTATTCACATATTAAATAAATATAAGCTTTTGTTCTTATGCCTCCAGAAATTTATCCATCTCTCAGTTTCCCATTTCTAAAAAGGGGTAATAATATTTGTTATCCATCTTATAAAACTAAATTGTTAACACTATAAAACAATTTTAGTTAACTAAAAGGATGTCATATTTATAATGCTAGTATGATAACATTATATATAACATAAATTTATAATGCTGTGAAAAAGCTCTTATTTCTCTTATTGCACTGGAGAGCTAAACATGAATACTATTATTTAGCAACATAATTTAATAATAGGAGAAATATTCACATCAGAATGTTTTATTTATGGAGCCTTTCTTACAAAACATCTATAGAAATTCTCTGTTTAAGCACAACATATTACTATATTACATAATACAGAGGAGACATATTTTATTATCTTTTTGTAAGTGAAGAAACAGACACACTAATAAATTCTATGAATAATGCAAAGCCACACAGTAAATCAATAAAACTTAGGCCTGTAGACTCCAATTCTGAAATTAATCCATTAAATCTATTATATGTTTTCAGTTTACAAGGTATTACACCCTATTCAGACATAGAAAGGATCTTTGTACTTTACTTAAATGCGACAGAACATAAAAATGCTCAGTATCATTCCTAACACGTAGTAAGTGCTCAACAAATGTTGAATACTATGATTTGTACTAAAACAAAAGTCTAAAGTCACTTATGTCATACAAGTTGCTGTAATGGACTACAGTCAAAGCAATTGTGAAAACTGAATAGTTCTACCAGAAGCAGTACAGGATAGAAGTTATGGGCACATTTGTTTTTGAATGTGTGTGAATTACCAGATGTCTGAAGATTGCAATATGCTAGCAATAATCTTGAAAACTTAATGAAGATTTATCAAGAAACAGCAGTTTTGGAGATACCAATGACCAGGAATATAGCCTTGGACATTACCATAAAACCTCCAAAGTAAACTGGGAAAAGAAAATGAGAAGATTATAAATATATTTTGAAGAAAAAGAACTAACAGCACCTCCTGCATTTATGCTTTCACCTAAGTCCAATAGAAAACAGCTATGTAATTACATACGTAAGCAAAGATGAAAAAATATAAGCAAGTATCCATAACTACTTATGGTAAATAAATTGTTCAAATTGGTAAGCCAAATAAGTTTATATAATTTTTAAAATTTCCATAACAACCATACATTACAAATTAAGGCTGTGAAAACAACATCAGACTGACAAGTCAGAATGGACTTGGACCCAGGATGTTGTAAAATAGGGGAACGCAAAGAGGCAACGTTTCACTCAAGTTAATGCTCTGCTGCTCATGCTAAACAGAGGGGTCTTATCATAATCACTTAAAATCAACAACATTATACTTTATAGTAGAAAAATCTACTTTGCAAGAGTCTCTCAAAAAAAAGAATGAAAAACAACTCAGTGAGTTACAACCTGGAAGACATATAAAAGCAAGAACACATTATTTATTAAATAAAATTGATATAAGTCAGATGAAAGAAAATCTTTACCTTTATTATAATGGAAGAAAAATCTCTTAACAAGGACTTAAAAATAATGAGAGGCCCAATTTTTAAAAACTATTCTAAAGGGTTGCAGCTATCCTTCGCCAATGAAAAAGGTAAAACTGTAGGAATGCAAAAAAGATAAAAAAACTTCTTAAAAAGTTAAATAACAGCTCTTATATACACTCTAATTTGAAAGATAAAAGAAATATTTTATTCTATAATTATGAGATTCTTCCATGGACTCGTAACTTACATATTTGTGTGTGTGTGTGTGTATACCCTTGTGTATACACACACAAATATATTTTTTTGGTATGGAACTTAGAGCTGATATCTTAGAATCAGGATCTATAATTTAAGCTCTGAAGATCACAAACTCTTTTCAGAACATCCAGACTATGATGCTTAGAATAAGGTAGTTCACTATCCAAATAAAGCCTATGTTGCCTTCAAATCTGAGATTTAGAAGTCAGAATAGAGTCCATCCTTGAACAAAACAATTACACTTCATAAAACTGAGGATAATGTATATGTGTGTGTACACACAAGTACATGTCTTAGAACTGGAGTTGAGTTCTTTAGGTTAGGGCTATAAGCAACTGAATAGTTGACTTTATTAGGGCAGCTGGTGGGAATGGGGAAGAAGAAATTGGTTCTATCTACCACCACTAAACAAATCCCATCACCTAGTCAGAATGAGTAGAAATGACCATTTCTACTAACATGCAAACAACATACACAAGAATATACACACACACTCCTGAGGCTGCTCATTTACAACACTGCCTCTTTCAATGCTACCTTGATGTTCATTTTAGCCCAATTATATGCTTTACCCCTAACTGTACCCCTAAGTGTAGCTCAGCATATGGTAGGCCCAAACCAAATACACAAGAATCAACAACCAAAGGATATAAAAAATTCAGGTTTATAAAACAAACCTGAAAGATTTGGTAACCAGATAGGTAATTATGAAAAGAGTTAACTCAGATCTTCTCTTCACATAATAAAAATTAAGTATCCAAGAGTAGAAGGTGCCCAAAGTAGGAACATTAACTGGGGCAGATGGAAGTTGACATTTTGCTCAATCAATGCTGTAATAGGAAGGGCAGACGTCTATACCTAACCAAGTTTGTCTCTAGAGAAAGGAAAGAAAACAAAGAAATAGGTGGGGATGTGGAGAGTGGCAACATTAGATTCTGTCATGTCCTGGTTTCCCAGAGGAGTCTTTGTTTTTTCCTTCTTTTTCTTTTTTGAACACAAGTTTCCCAGAAGTTATCAGACTTTTTAGAATTTTCTGTGAATAATTTTCAGATACCACCACTTCTGCAAATTCTCTATTTTTTAAAAGCTTTTTATGTTACAACATGATGGGTGCACTTAAGGAATATTCTCCTTAATCTTTCTGACCTGTCTCTGATCTCCAGGAGCAATGACAAGAAAACATCAAAGAGAAACAGCAGTTGTTTAAACTTGGAAGGAATCATTAAAAAAGAATGAAATTATAGTATTAATTTCCAGCATCTCAAAATAAATGTGGCCTAAATCAATCAGGGAAAATGTAGATTTACTCTTAAAATTATTTATTAAAATGGAGGGTAGGTCTGAATTGTTCTTGTGTCATTGGCAGAGGTAGGTTAGGAAGCTAAATAAATAGTAATTAATAGAAATTCAAAACATTAAAGACTATTTAAAGCAGTAAAGACTATTTAAAGCAAGGGACACACTCCTGGGCATATTTAAAGCAATAAAGACTAGTTAAAGCAAGGGACACACTGCTGGGCATATATCCGGAAAAGACAAAAACTCTAATTTGAAGAGATACATGCACCCCAATGTTCATGGCAGCACTATTTACAATAGCCAAGACATGGAAGCAACCTAAATGTCCATCTACAGAGGAATGGATAAAGATGTGGTATGTGTGTGTGTGCATAATGAAATATTAATCTGCCATAAAAAATGAAACATGATAGATCTAGAGATTATCATACTAAGTAAATCAGATAAATACAAATATCACATGATATCACACACGTTGGAATCTAAAAAAAATGATACAAATGAACTTATTTACAAAACAGAAATAGATTCACAGACATATTGATAGAAAACAAACTTATGGTTACCAAAGGAGAAAGGGCAAGGAATAAATTAGGAATCTGGGATTAACAGATACACACTACTATATATAAAATAAATAAACAACAAGGACCTATTGTATGGCACAGGGAGCTATATTCAGTATCTTATAATAACCTATAAAGGAAAGGAATTTGAAAAAGAATAGATATATATATCTGTAAGTATAACTGAATCACTTTGCTGTACACCCGAAACATTGTAAATCAACTATACTTCAATAAAAAATACAAAAAAAATAAAGCAAGAGACAAACGATATGATATGACACAATCATTATCATAATTGAAAAGTAACCTCAAAATTACTTACATGCTACTTCATAGAAATATGAGACACTATATTGTTTTCAATCTAATATGATATATTCTGGGCATAAATCTTTACAGATAAAGGGAAACTGCTTTTGGTTAACTATGGATAACGTTGACATGAGTCTCAAAAATCAGTGAGTTTTCAATGCTGGCATATTAAGATCATTCTATGGATTGCTCTCAAGATTTTTCAAAGTTTACCAATTAAATAAAACTGTAAAATTATTATAAGTGAGAAGCAAAATTACAATGTGGGAGAAGCATAGCTTTTAATATATTATTTTTACTATTTAACATATACTATTTTTATTACATGATGGAAGAGTTTTATTTATTTTTTAGGGATGTCAAATAAAACACAGGATATCCATTTAAATTTGAATTTCATAAGTGAATAATTTTTAGCTTAAGTACTCCCTAAATATTGAATGGGCATATGTATGCTAAAAACATACCTATTTATCTGAAATTCAGATTTAACTGGGAGCCCTGTATTTCTTTCCTTCCTTTCTTCCTTTCTTTTTTCCTCCCTCTCTCCCTGCCTCCCTCCCTTCCTTCATTTCTTCCTTCCTTCTTCCCTCCCTCCCTCCCTTCCTGTTTTATTAAAGTACAGTTGATGTACAATATTATATAAGTTACAGGTATATAATAGAGCAATTCACAATTTTTAAAAGTTATACTCCATTTATAGTTATTAAAAAAGTTGGTTATATTCCCTGTATGGTACAATACGTCCTTGTAGCTTATTTTTTATACATAATAATTTGTACCTCTTAGTCCCCTACTCCTATTTTGCCCCTTCCTCCTCCATCCTCCCCATTGGTAACCACTAGTTTGTTCTCTATATCTCTGAGTCTGCTTCTTTTTTGTTATATTCACTAGTGTGCTGTATTTTTTACATTCCCCATATAAGTAATAACATGATGGAAGATTTTTAAAAATTGTTCCTCAAAACATCAAAGTGAGAAGGCAGGTAGCAGTAGAAAAATAGAAAGTATTAAATATTATATTAGGAAGAGAAAATAATACAATATTTAGATATTTAATTCAGTTTTGAAATATAACTGTTTCATTTTAATATTAGTAAAGAAAGTCAAACATGATTACTAAGTTTGAAGCATCTAAGATATCTTCATTCAGGAAAACATTTTGTAACTTTTAATACAAACCACAAATGTAACAGGTACATGGTATCCTATGTAATAGGTACATGGTATCCTATGATAATATTGTTGTCCTGACCTAATGAATACGGTCTAACTGCTCTCTATCCAAAATTTTAGAAGAAGTTTTTGTAGTATATTGTGAACCTCAAAATAAACGCTTCACACATGTCACAAAATGAAACCCTGTACAAAATAATTTCCAATATAACTTCTTTAATAGTTTTAAGATATTATTCTATTATCTATTTTATTCCAATGTTGTTTAAAAGCCTACTGTCATTCCTATATAAGTGATCTGTCCTTTCTGACTACTTTTAAAATCTTCTCAGTTATTTTGGTTCTAAAGTTTTACTTTTATGTATTTAGGCATCAATTTATTTTATTTATCCTTCTTGAGATACACTATTCCTTCAGGATCAGTGGATTCATGTTTTTCCGTCAGTTCTGTAAAATTTACAGCCATCATCTCTTTAATCATTGCCTTTCCTCCATTCTCTTCTTTTGGGGCTTTGATATAATAATGTATCTTGGACCTACTCATTTCATTCTCTATAACCTATGTCTCTCTTTTTCCATTACATCATCACTCTATGTAATTGTTTCCACATGAGGTAATTTCCTCAGGTACATAATTCAGTATGCTAATTCTCTCTTCTACTGGTCCAATCTGCTGTTTTCTCTGTTCTTAAAGTTTTTAACTTATGTTTTCTTATTGCTAAGAGTCCCATTTTCTCCCCATTTGCTCATTCATAAATGATGGTCTCTTGTTATGTTTTCACCTTTTAAGTATTGGGTTGGCCAAAAAGTTCCTACAGCTTTAAAGTAAAACTAAAAAGACACATTTTCATTTTCACCAAGAACTTTATTGAACAATGTACTCACTGTTTTGTTCCACTACCTTCTGCCATTTTTCAGGCAACTTCATAATTCCATATTCCTCAAACTTTTTATCTTTTTTGAGCAAAGAACTTTTCCAGGCACCTCTTACAGTCTTCCAGGGAATTGAAATTTTTTTCATTAACAGAATTTTCTAAAGACCAAAATAAATGGAAATCTGAAGGTGCAATGTCTGGTGAATATGGCAGATGAATCAGAACTTCCCAGCCAAGCTGTAACAGTTTTTGCCTGGTCAGCAAAGAACATGTGGTCTTGTGTTATCCTGATGGAAGATTATGTGTTTTCTGTTGACTAATTCTGGAAGCTTTTCATCCAGTGCTACTTTCAGTTGGTCTAATTGGGAGCAGTCCTTGTTGGAATTAATCATTTGGTTTTCCGGAAGGAGCTCATAATAGAGGACTCCCTTCCAATCCCACCATACACACAACATCACCTTCTTTGGATGAAGATTGGTCTTTGGTGTGGTTGGTAGTGGTTCAGTTCGCTTGCCCCATGATCTCTTCTATTCCACATTATTGTGCAGTATTCACCTTTCATCGCCCATCACAATTTGTTTTCAAAACAGAATGTTTTTGTTACGTTTAAGCAGAGAATCGCATGTGGAAATACGGTCAAGAAGGTTTTTTTTCCCTTAACTTATGTGGAACCCAAACATCAAAGCGATTAACACAACCAAGCTGGTGGAAATGATTTTCAGCGCTTGATCTGGATATTTTGAGTATGTTGGCTATCTCCCAAGTGGGGTATAATGATTGTTCTCAATTAATGTCTCGATTTGATTGCTATCAACTTCAACTGGTCTACCCGACCGTGGAGCATCGTCCAGTGAGAAAACTCCAGTAGTAAACTTTGCAAACCTCTTCTGACACCTTCAATCAGTCACAGCATCTTCTCCATACACTGCACAGATCTTTTTTTTTGCGTTTCAGTTGCGTTTTTACCTTTCTTGAAATAATAAAACATAATATGCCCAAAATGTTGTTTTTCTTCCATCTTCAATATTAAAATGGCTACACAAAAATTTACCAATTTTGATTTTTTTTTTATTTTACGCATGCTGATATGACAGCTGTCACAATACAATCTAACAAAATTGTTTCGAATGAATTTAAAGACAACTAAGCACTACTAGAGCCATCTTATGGAAAAAATCGAACTAACCTTTTGGCCAACCCAATATGTCTTTGTTCTTCTGGATATTTCATCGTACACTACTTAACCTTGGATTGTCAGGGACAGTTTGATATACTTCTGTTGTGTCTGCATCCTTTGTGGTTTAGTATTTGTCCTAAACAAAATTTTCCAAATGTGGATAATAAATGATAATGCTCACCTAATTCTTCTCTGTATTTTGTATTTGACAGTTCTAGCAGTCATCTTTTCATTCCATCTATTGATTAATGGTTTTGCTGCCTTACTTGTGCTTGGTGAGTTTTGGTAGTACATTCATTACTTGATTTTAATCTGTTGGAGTATGGCTGACCGAAAGTGGGGAAAACTTCCTGCAGAGAAAATTTATTTCTGCTTCTACCTTTAATCAGAGGACACCACTGACCAGTTCCACTTCAGCCTCCCACAAGTGTCTCATAGTCTCAGGGATCCCAGGCTGAGCTTTACACATTGCTGCTTGTCTAAGGTTAAGTGTCTTACTGGCAGTGCTGCGATGGTCATCTGTCCTCAGAGCATCTCCTTCTCCCTCTCCCAAGTCCTGGCTTCCTACATTTCTGGCTCTTGCTCCCTGCTCCTTGGTCTCATGGTATTTTGGGGCAAGAGTGAATGTAAAGACTGACAGTATATGTCCTTTAACAGGGTATGCCTCATAGGTTATGTCCTTTTACTGGGTCAAATTTTTCTACAGAGGGAAGGTTTTTCAAAGTTCCAAATCAACAATTATTCCAGGCCATATACTATTCGCAAACTGCTTTATTCTCCTATAAAATGAATGTCTTTTATATCATCATTACATTGAGGTTTTTGATGCACTGCACACCGCCCTACAAGAAGATGCTAACAATTTATATGCCAAACAACAATGCTCTTTTCATCTAAACCCTGCCAATTCCAGGCAATCTCAGTTTTAAATAGTTATTTAACTGATGTGTACAAAGAAACAGAATATTTTAAAGATTTACATTTCTTACCAGTTATGAGTACATATTTAAAAGCAACGTGCTTCTTTCCCCTTGCAAATGGCCTGTATATATCCTTTGCCTGCTATTCTACTCATTGCCATGTTATTCCTATTTAATATTTAGAAAACTTAATATATTGAAAATATTAAACCTTTGGCAGTTAAATCTATTGCAAATATTAAGTTGACATTTGTTACAATTTTTGTTGCTTAGTTGCTTAGTAAAATTTGTTACTTAGTTGACATTTCCATTAAGAGGTTTTAAATGCTTATACAGGGGTTCTATCATTATTTTTATTATATTTTCTGGGTTTCATGTCTCACCTAGAAAGGTTTCTTTTACCTAGAGATAAGAAAAATAACATCTTAATTTTTAAATCATAAGTTTGCAGTTTTTAATATTTAATGTCTGTAGTTTAATTCTGTGTTGCATGATCAGTCTTCTCCACCAAAATGGATAGCCAATTTTCTCAACACCTTTTATTGAATGACCGACCCTTCTTTCCTCCAATGTCTTGATGTATCATATATATATAATACTAAATTCCAATTTTATACATAGGTATGTTAATGAAATATCATTTGGTTGCATTTCTTTCTGAGTTTATTTTCCTGTCATTGCTGTGCCTTATATTTTATTGTTTTACTTGGAAAAAATCACTAGTTATTTTCATACCTTTGCTATTTTAAAATGAAATTTAGAATCAACTTTGTTGATTTAGAATCAATTTCTCCTCCAAAATTCCAGTGGGAATTTGTATGTATTAATGTATGTATGTATTTGTATGTATGTATTAATCAAGTTAAGGTAAATTGATAAGTTACACAAAAAATATTTTCACAAAAATATTTGCATCTAAGAATATCGCATGACTTCCTAATCATTCAAGCTATATTTTACGTCCTTTAATAAAGTTTTCTTTTTTCAGGTCTGTCTGTCAAATGGCTTAAGTTTATTCTTAGGTATTATGAAGTTTCCTTTTTTCTGCTATTGCAAATGAAATATTTCTAAAATTTTTTCTAGTGGGTTGTTTCTAATTTAAGTAATATTAGCATATAGATGTTTATAAAATAAAATACTCATATTCAGCTGCCATCCTGAATTCTTCTTGCTTCTAATACCTTTTCAGCTGATTCTTTTGGGTCTTCTAGGTAAATAATCACATCCATAAATAAAGGGCTTACAGCTTTAAAAAAATTCATGTTAGAGTTCTTCATTTTAAAAACATTAATAAGCAGTGTGCTCTGTTATCAAAAGCTAATTGCACTCATTCTCTAGGTCACAAAGAGACAACTGACTTTACTATCTCAGATAGCAGTCAATGCATCTTTGAAGTGATGCTATTAGGGGTGACTACGGGGAACTTTCTGACTCACTGCCTTTATTCTCTTTAGGGATGCATACACAAACAAAATTAAAACACAGTAATCTTCCTACCTAGAGATAACTGGGAACTCTATTAATTCCACTTCAGACAATTTCCTTCTTATTCACAGAGATGCAATATTTTAACCCCTTTCTTCCTTTCCTTTCTCAACTTGTGCTTTTAGTACACATACACACACACAAACACACACACACTTATCTCTTATTTTTTTCTTCCTGAACTGCAAACCACCTTATTCATGACTAAATGTACAAATTTAGTAAAAAAAATAAAAATAGCAAAATTCTGAAACAACAAAAAGGAAGACATAAGTTTTAGATTAAAATTAAAACAAATAAAGGGCCAATGCCATTAACCTTCATCTAAACTGTTAACAATTTTCCTACATATTCTCCATAAAGATTCCCATCAATTTATTCATTTTCAATTTATGATATCTGTTTTTCTACAAGTTCGAACACTATAGATACATTTGAATGTTATTTTGAATTCAATTTTAATTACTAACATTTAATTCTATTATTTTTCTTCATTGCACACATTTTGTATGTCAGGAACACACAAAGTCTTTTGAAAGGTGGCTCAGAAAACTACTCTCTGCAATCTCCATACCTCGTTCGTCAAAAAGTGTTGTAAATTCTATCTTGAGAGTAATCTACCCTTTCTACCCGCATCTGCATTTAGGTTCTCAGCATCTTTTGTTTGAATATTCCAATAACATCCTAATTGGTGTTGTAGCTAAGTTCACTCCCATTCAACCCATTCTCTATTCTGCTGCCAAAGTAGTCTCTCTAAAATGCAAATCTCATTAAATTCATTGCTGTTTAACATCTTTAAAAATATATATATCTTCATTTCCTACTAGAAAGAAATCCAAATGCCTTTTTTTTTTATGACACAGAGAGCCTTCATCATTTGACTCTACCCCTCTCCAGGCTCTTTCTTGCCACTGCCTCCTCAAAACCCATTCTGCAGGCAGACTGACCTATTGGCAGACTTATGATTTCAGCCATTGTGCCTTTATTGTAGAATTAATCAATTCTTTATACAATGGTATATTTATACAATGGCATATTTATAAAATGGTAATGAGAATCAACAAACAACTACATGCAACAGTATAAATCAATTTTACAAATATAATGTTGAGCAAAAGAATCCAGACACAAAAGATTACATACTACTATACACTTTCAATTACATAATGGTTAGAACAAACCCAAAAAAATCTATGATGCTAGAAGTCAGAACTGTAGTTACTCTCACGGGTTGGGCTGTGATGAAAAGGGGGCACAAGAGGGTCTTCTGGGACACTGATAATATTCTGGTTTCTTACACATTGTAAATCAACTATATTTCAATTAAAAAAAGAAGAGATTAAAAAAATTATTCTGGTTTCTTGATCTGGATGCTGGTTACATGGGTATGTTCATTTTCTGAAAATCCATTAAATTGTAACTATACTATTTGTACACTTTATGGAAATTTAAGTAAAAGGTAAAATAAGAACAACAACAGTTCTAGTATCACTTTTTTGAAAATTTCCCTATGTCCCTCAGATAAACTTTATCTTACATATATACCAATATTATATTGATGATCAAGTTACCTTTTATATATCCAATTCTTTCCTGAGTACTAAGATAATAAATTTCTCTAAGGAACTTCCCTGAGTACTAAGATCATAACTTTCTATCCATGTATCCCCATGCCCCAGCACAGTGCCTGGCAGTGAGTAATCACTAATATTATGTAAATGAGGGTTTCTCAATTTATGCACATTTAACATTTTGGGCCAGAGAATTCTTTGTTGTGGGAACTGTCCAGTTCATTGGAAGATATTTAGCAGCATTCCTGGCCTCTAATCACCCAATGTCAGTAGCATCCCTCCAGTTGGAACAACCAAAAATGTCACAAAGCATTAAGTGTACCCTGGGGACCAAAATGCCCTACTTGACAATCACTTACATAAAAAAATGTTTCTGTCAAAAAATACAAGCCACATGTTTTTCCGCGTGGCTTGCAGTATCTTAGTTCCCCACTAGGGATCGAACCTGAGCCACTGCAGTGAAAGCGGTGGACACCAGGGAATTCCCAAGCCAAGCCAAGCCAAGTGTTAAACAATTCACTTACCAAAAAACTTTGGGCATTACATGGTTTGCTTCTAAGGGGCGACTAAAAAACGTAGGCTGTCTTGAACACTAGAGGGGAAGTTAAGCTCTGTCAGGAAAAGTTTATAAAATGCTTTAAATGTCTAGATAATCAAATGTAATTCATATTAATTGCATGCTAGAATATTGTTTCCTTTGGAATTCTATGCAGAAAAGTGAGTTTGCCAAGCAAAATAATTGTGTAAATAGGACTGTACATTGTGATGTTTTAAAAAATGACAGTTAATAGTAGCTATATGTATTCAATGTCCTAACTATAAATTATTTTGCAAGGTTTGTATCTATGAATTGACCATTAATTCTAAAATATTAAGGTTCATAATATTCTATCCATAAAACATTTAGTGTGAATATTCCATAAGAAAAGAATAGTTAGAAAATAAAGTACTGTGCATCAGCTATGAGAAGAAAGCTTGACCAAGGGCATAACTAGCTTGTTAGAAAATAATGTGTTTGCACTTTATAAACTGCATGTTTTTGATTCAGAATGTGTTTTTGAACTTGACCTCTGTTGCAAGATGGTGAGTAGTGAAATAATTGAGTACTATTATGTTAATGGAGTTCGAGAAAAGAGAAAATGAATTGGTTTATATTTATGTGTCAAACTGATACAGTTAAAGTATAATCTGACTCTGCCAAAATTATTTCCTGACAAGCAATTAGAATCAGTCTTTAAGAACAGGCTGCTGAGCCAAAACTGAATATAGAACACAGGCAGTTAATAAAAGAAACAAAACTGGAAAAATACAAGAAAAATGTTCAATCTCATTATCAGTCTGCAATATGCCAATAAAGGCATACAATTTTCACCTATCAAAGTAGTAAGATTAAAAATGATAATGGATGTGTACTTTCATAAACTGATAGTATGAATATATAAATTTGTACATATTCTGGAGGGCAAACTGGCAGACTTAGCAATCTTGACTGTTATTCTATTTTAAGGAAATATTTCTAAACTGGTAATCAGAGAAGTATATGACAATTTATATAAAGAGAGTGTTGATGATAGGAAATAATAAAGGACCTAAATGATTAATGACAGGGAAATTAAATTACTCATAGCTTGTTTATACTCTGTAGTGACTGACACATCCCTCCTCCCCGTTTTTGTTCTTTTATAAGAACACTAACGAAACAGAGAAAATCTTACTTTATATGAAAAGGAGAGTGATTAAGAACAAGGGCTCTAGAGTCAAGACTACCTTGTTCAAATTCTAATTCTATTATCTTCTACTCTGTGATCTGGGTTAACTTATTAATGATTTAATTTTTCTAAATCTAATTTTCCTGTTTGTAAAGTGGTACCCCTTGTGTAGGTTTGTTGTGAGGATTAAATAAGACATTACATAAATGTTTATCACAATGCCTGGCACACAGTAAGTGCACAATAAATTTTCATAGCTATGGTATCACTTGGGATGATGTTATTAAGAAACCCAAGATATAAACCTTAATATTTGTTGGGTTTGCTACTGGGCAAATTAATCAATTAGTCCTAGCTAATAACTATATGTTGAGATTACTGGTGGTTTGTATTTACTTCATTTTGCTTTTCTGTATTTCCCAAATTATTTTTTGGCAAAAACAGTAAAATCAAAATATATTTAGAAATCTACATTCAGAAAAAAAATTTAAAGCTATTCATAAAAGGCATTTTATTATGCCTTTTGTAAGTCATAAAAACATCTGTCTTTTCCTTATCCTAAATGACCATATGTTTTTCAGTTAAAATCTCACCTTTAATACTGTGTCTTAATAAAAAGGTCACCATTTTTACGCTCTTATTAAACACCTATAATACACAAAATGCTGGGGTCCTAATATTCTCATTCTGATTCTAACAAACCAGGAATTATGGAAATTTGAAGACAGATTTTCTGGTTAATAAAATAGGAGCTTTCTGCATATGGCCTTAAGTTTTATTTTTAGTTACTAACCATCATGAGAAACAGGACATCTAAAAAGGCTTTTGCCTTTTATCCTTCTCTCAAGATTGATCTTAATTTTGACCAGAGGACAGCCAGTTGGAGGATGAGAAAAGAATTTAACTAATAAGAGATATTTTCTTTCAGAACATTTGCTCAAGATTTCTATAATGAGATTACTTATGATTGCACAGTAAGTACACATCTACTACTGTAATATGGTTATGAACAAACCAAATAAAAATTGATTCCTGAACATCTAAGATGTTTTTATGCTGCTTATATGAATAGAAAATAATCTCATTTCTTCATAAGTACTAAATATTACAAGAAATCTAAAAGCATTCAGAGATAAATACAAAAAGTTTAGAGTAGTTTGTATTTTATAAACATCGAAATATCTAATTAGTGGACTTTTCAGGTATTGATTTTGATGTTCACGGAATTAAATACTGGTAAATATACATGAAGAAGTTTGTATTGAACAGTTTCTTTATCCAAGGCAATTGACTTTTCCCTCAATGGTCTCTCTCACTCCACTGGATCTCTTGTGCCACACATGTAATGTGTTAGTTTTTGCCAGCAACACTGAAATATTTGATGTAGGAGACAAAGGGTAGAAAAAGAGATTGGGGTTTCAGAGACTGGTTATTAGTACCTGCTACTGTCATTGCCTACATTCAGAACTGAAGGAGTGAAACTTCCTAACAAAATGCTCATATAAGGAAGCTACATCTTCCTTTGCGAGGTATTGAATATGATCTACTGTTCTTCAGGAGAGAAAGGAAAAAATAAAAGAAAAGAAAATGAAAAATTACACGACAACTTGTTTGTTAGGAGTAGCTGCCTACAAAGAATCTCCTGATTGCAAAGAAATTTAGAGGATCTTCTTATTAAATATAAAAAGGACTTTATAAAGGTATGAGAGAAATGCTGCCTTTCAGGTTAACCTTTACAAAAAAATACATTACAAAACTCTATTTCCAATTGAGCTTCCCTCAAAATAAAAACAGAATTTCAGATGTCATGAGAAAAGAAAAAGTATATTTATTACAAATAAAACAAATTGAATAAAATGATGTTACTGATATTTTCCTTTATCCCAGGTCTTATACTTTAAAATACATAAATCGGGCTTCCCTGGTGGCACAGTGGTTGAGAGTCCGCCTGCCGATGCAGGGAATGCGGGTTCGTGCCCCGATCCAGGAGGATCCCACACGCTGCGGAGCGGCTGGGCCCGTGAGCCATGGCCACTGAGCCTGCGCGTCCGGAGCCTGTGCTCCGCAACGGGAGAGGCCACAACAGTGTGAGGCCTGCATACCGCTAAAAAAAAAAAAAAAACCTAAATCATTTATTTTCATTAAATATGTTCTTCAGAATGAACACAAGTGAAGAAAAATCTTTTAAAATTATTCACCATTGTTAAAAAAAAAAAAAGTTAAATCTGGATGTAATTTCTATTTTAGTGCTTTTCTCCTGACATGAGAACTTTGATCTTCCCAGCTGTGCTGTCAAAATAAATAACTTTAGTAGGACATCAGGGGATGGGAGGAAAAATAGGTTACTAAAACTTATCTTAAGTGCAGCACTTTTAAAGAGATTACTTTAAAGGAATCACTGTGAAGTACTGACCAATAGGAATGAAGCTAATTGCTCTCAAATTTGAAGGCACACATCAAGATAGGGAGGACAAATAAACTCCTAGTTCAAATGATAAATTAATCAAAACCATAATAAAAACCAATAAATGTAACCAGGAATTCAAGTGAGCTTTAGTTGACAGTGAGAATAAATTAAATTACCAAACATTTTCAGTATTAGTATATAGTTGTACCTCAGGGGGTAAAATCCCTCATTGTGCTTGCAATTACATTCAAGAACAACCTCCTGAACATTAATTATCTATTTATCTCTAACCATTCTCTATTCTTCCACTATAAAACCAATAAGCTTGGTTTTAGGTAATGCTGTTTATTAACAGCTAACCAATGAAATCAGTAATCTGTCACTGAATGCCCTAGGTTTTAAAATTAAAGAGATTCTTATTGGCATTTAAACTATTACCAGAATCCTTCAGCTGTGACAAGGTATTAACATAGAAGACATTCTTTTTCCTGAATCAGTGATGCTTAGAAGAGGTGAAACGATTCCCTCATATACAATCACTCTGACTTTGAACATTTTCCCTGAAGAATTAGAAGAAAATAACAAAATTTTATGGATGATATTAGAAATATATTTTTTTGCTAAATGTCTTTTTCCCTCTTTTGGAATGTAAGTTCCTTGAGAACAAGGCCTTATCTTTGTGTTACAGACACCTAACAGAGTATATGGCACAGAGTAAGCCTCTGAGAGAATTATTGGATGTATTGAATTAACTTCTCTCCTATGCATACAGAATAGTACTAGTTTATACACCACCCTTGGGAGAACTGAGAAGATAGTCACTCAAATCATTTTCTGTGTTTGATACTTTAGATGAGGAACCTTGGCTCAGAAAGGCTGGATAGAGTATGTAAAATCACCAAAAAACTGTTGAGTTGTGAAAACATTATCACCTAAAGGACTGAAAATCTTCTTTCCTAAACACATTATTATTGCATATTTAACTACTCTAGTTTCAAACCCCTTGAAGACAAGGAACAATTCTTTCCAATCTTTGTAACTCCTGTAAGGTCTAGGACACTATGGTGCAGAGTTCAATTCAGGTAGAAAGCTGGGTATCCAGAATTGAAGACCACTGAATTGAAATGAACTCCTGTTCCCATTACTGGTTCCTATAAATACAACCTGGTTGCCTCATCTCAGTCTGTTAACTTCATTTAAACCTTGCCTTTCAAACGCTTACCTCCTCTTCTTTTGAAGTCTGCATTATTCCACTTCGAGTATTTTTTAAATTCAACCTTCTCCAGAATCACTTTTGCTGTCCTTCAAACATCCAATATCTGTGTTATTTCAACTTTATTCTCCCTTTTATTCTTAGAATATAGTGTCTTCTAAATCTCACTTGGCCTTCTGTGGCCTTTCTAAAAGTTTGTAATTTCTTCGACTCCTGATAAAGTATCTTGGACTTATCCATCTTTCGTGTTAATTATGTAGTTTCCCTGATGTCTTTGCTACTAATTTAATTTCTTCTTAGACAAAAGTATTAAAAGCTACTGAATTCACTTCTAGGTAAATACCCAAAAGAATGGTAAGAAAAACAGGTACTTGCATACTAATGTTCACAGCAGCGTTAATGTAAGAGCCAAAAGATGGAAACAACTCAAGTACCCATCAACAGATGAATGGATAAACAAATTGTATATACACACAATGAGGGATGAAATTGTGATATATGCTACAACATGAATGAACCTTGAAAATATTGTTAAGTCAGACATAGAAAGACAAAAATTGTATGATTCCACTTATATGAGGTACCTAGAATAGGCAAATTCAGAGACAGAAAGTAAAATAGAGGTTACCAGGGGCTAGGGGAGGGAGGAATGGGGAGTTATTGTTTACTGTACAGTTTCTATTTGGGATTGTGAAAAAGTTCCAGAAACAGATAGTGGTGATGGCTATACAAAATAGTGAATGTACTGTACTTAATGCCACTGAATTGTACACTTAAAATAGTAAATTTTATGTTATGCGTATTTTATCACAATAAAAAAATTAAAACCTACAGAAGTAATTTTCTTGACTTTCCTAGAGCAGTCTTTTGCTTCATATCAATTTTATCTCTATCACTAAAGGAAAAGGAGAGGGAGAAACAGAAGCAAAACCTATCCATACCTTTTCCTGTATTCCCTGTTTATCACTCTCTTTTTAGCTTTTCCCTTCTCCTTTTCCCTCTCATTTTTAGTAAAAATAAAATAAAATTTAATATGGATACTCAGCATTTTCCACACTTCAAGCACAATGATGTTGTGGATACATACACACATAGAACACTTCAAGTCTACATACACACACTTTCATGCATGCATACACACCCCACTTTAAATCTCCTCAGACTCTTGAAATTGTGTGAAAATTTCACCAAGATTCTTCTCTACTTTTTGTTTGATCTTGTCTTTCGTTTAAATACAAGTGAATAAGACAATAAGCTTTATAGTCCGGATAATTAAAACTTTTTAGTCTAGTTGCCAAATACTTAGTAAATAAAGGAAAATTTCAATTTTAAAAGTTTACCCACACAAAAGAAAACACAGTCTAAAATGTGGGAGGGAAAGATAAATACATCAAAAGGATCTCTAAATGATATTACATAAATTATGGAGTAGCAGAGAAATGATATTCTCAAAGGAAAAAATGGAGCAGAGTGGAAAGTTACCTTAATCTTAACTACAAAGAGCTATAAGACAACTAAATTTATTATTTTTAGAGATGATACGTTAAAGTTTCAAAAAATTCTTCTGGTCTTAACTAAAAAGGATAAAATTAATAGGAGTAATTTATCCTCATGAAGCCCTGGAAAAATCAGGGAAAATAAATTAGGAAACAAATTTATTATATGGAAAATTACTGAAAGATCCCATACACAAGGAACAAAAGTACATAATATATGATATGAAAAGGCAACTGAAGCAAAGATGATAAATGATTTAGAAAAAAATCTATTCCTAAATAGAGGGAAGAATGTGGAGTTGTATAAAAAAGCAGAAAGATGGTGGTAGCGAATTTAAAAGTCAGTTTAGGAGTAAATTGGACTGGACTTAAATAGTGAGGCATTTTCCTATTGCTAAGATATGTTTGGACAATATGTAGGCAACACTTCTTGGAAATAAAATCTGATCAGGGTTACAAGACAACAGAGGAGCAACGCCAGTGATTTATCAGATGCAGAGAAGTATAAGGGAGGCAATATGGACCAATCAGCAAGTTGCAAGGCTGAGTACACAGGCGATGAATGTGATGTCTCATGTCAACTAATGGGGCAGCCACGTGCAGCAAATAGGTAGAGAAGAACAGCAGTCAAGCAAATTCAGTCAGCAGTCCAACTTAGTGGCACAAGGCAAGCAGAGATAGGTAACAAAAGTGCTAAACAATCTGAACCTACTTCTAATATTACTGGTATAGATTGGGTAGGGCAAGATCAGGCAGACAGATAGCATAGCACTTGGAAGGCCACAGTATAGGAGAATGGTAGGAGAGCCGACAGACAATGCTGGGCAGTCTAAAATGCTAAAATAGCAGATGAATATGTAGTACCAGGCCATTTGCTGATGGACAAAGCACCAGTGAGTGAAGAATGCAAATCATTCAGCAGATACGTAATGGGGGGATAAAGGAGAGACAAAAATCAAAGGCAGTTAAACAGGAAGACAGAACAGCAGAGAAGTGATGACAGATCATCAGAAGCAGTTGGGTAGGGTAGTGAAAAGCTGTCAGCAGGAGAACAAAACAACATTCAGGAAAAGAAGAGATTAAGAGTGAAGCAGTCTCCTGAATGGGGTGTCTTCCATCTAGGAAATAGTCATCAATAAACTGTGTATGAGAATCCACAAGAGAAACAGCACACAAATGGAGATAGCATATGGATCTGAACTCTACTGCCCAGGGATACGGAATGACCCTAGAACATAGATACATAACAATCCACAAGGAAATTAAACAGATGGGAAAAATGGGTCCAAGCGTTTTCTTTATGATGATAAAAGAAACCAAAACACTAAAAATTATTAATCTGGAAATGATTGGCTGGGATTGAAGTCTTCGCTTACCCCTTTCTGGAGCCCACAAAATGGGAATGTTGGGAATTTCTGCAGCAGAAAAACAGAAGAGAAAAGGGATTTCTGACTCCCAGTTTGAGGAAAGCAGGTCAAATTTAGGGCTGTATAAACTGGTTCAGGGGAACAAGAACCAGCCTGAACCTTCTCCCTCCCTCAGAATCAGGCCATTCCTGAGGTTTGGGAAAGGTTTAGGAAGCCCTCACCCCATCATTCCCCACAACCTCCCCCTTCACACTTACCTCCAGTGCAAACAGTTTCCAGCAAGGAGGTACTTGGGAAAATTCACTCCCATGTTTACACCATGGCAAAATTTCAGGATAGCCAACTAATAGTACTTCCTGTGTAGGCCAGGTTCCTGTTCAGTGGGATCCCTTCCACCCTTCGTGAGTGAGCAGAGGGGACAGGTTACTAGAAACTACCTACCTCTTTGAAAGTGGATGGGAAATGAAGCAGGGGTAGTAATACAATAAATAAATAGTAATACTAGTAAATACCTTGATGATCTCATCAATTGTCATGGATTTTAATTCCATTAAGATACTGATGACTCTAAAAAAAATAATATCTCTAACCCAGACTTTTCCTTTGAACTTCAGATGCATATACCTAACTGCCAACTTAACACCTCCATTTGGATATCTAAAGGCAATTCAAATTTCCATGACCAAAGTAAAACTCCTGATCTTCCTCCTCAAACCTCTTCTTCCCCCAGTCTTCTCCATTTCACTGAATGGCAACTCCATTCTTCCAATTGCCCAAGTCAAAGTCCTGGACCTTATACTCGACTCTTCTCTTTCTCTTACTCCATCTGTTACCTCTACCTTCAATATATAACAATAGTGTATTTCTCACTACCTCTATCTCTATCATTGGTCTGAGTCACTATCATTTTTCACCGGGATTATTTCAATAGCCTCCTAAATGCTTTCCCTGTTTAAATATAAGTCAGATCATGTTACACCTCTGCTCAAAACTCTCCATTATACTAAGGGTGACACACAGGCTCTACATGATCCATGGCTTGCTCCTTCTCCTCCTTTAGGTCTTTGCTCAAATGTCACCTTATCAATGAAGCCTTGCTTGATAGCCTTATTTAAAATTACAACCCTCTTTCCGGCCTGTACTACCTATCCACCTTCCCTGGTTTATTTTTATCCATAGTACTTATCACCATCTCTAATACTATCCATTTTACTAATTTACTTATATTTGTGACACACCACTAAAATGTAAATTCCATAAAGGCAGAATCTTCGGACTTCTTTGTTCATTGCTGTATCCCCAATATCTTGAACAGTGCCTGGTATATACACAGTAGGCACTCAGGGCATATTTGAGTTTATGAAGTGTTAATTTTCACAGGGCAACTCCTTTCTCTCTTAAATTCTCAGAGCGTTTTTCTGAAAAGCTTACACACTATGAGCTTTTGATTAACAGAGCAGATGTTAATACACTATAGGTTAGGAATGTCCTAAAGTAAGGGGTGGCAAACCACAGCCAATGGGACAAATCTTGCCTGCTGTTTTTTTGCATGGCCTGAAATCACGGTAATCTTCGCATTTTTAAATGATTGAAAAAAAACTCAAAAGAAGAGTAATACTTCATGACATGAATATTATGAGAAAGCCAATTTTAGTGTCCATAAATAAAGTTTTATTGGGGCACAGCATGGCCCACTCATTTATATCATCATATGGCAGACTTTGTGCTACAGGGCTGGCAGAGCTGAGTAGTTATGACAGAGACTATATAGCCCACAAAGCCTGAAATATTTATTATCTCTAAATATTTACTACCTCTAAAGAATAAGTTTGCTGATCCCTCTTTTAAGGTATTTTATATTTAAAAGGCAAACAGTAATAACTAAAGTTTGAACAAAGATAAACTAGAGCATTATTATTAATACTGTTGCACAAGATACACCTATGAGGGAAGGTGCATTTATATTAGGATAGGCTTTCAATATTATATAAAAGCAGACCTCTCATTCCTCTAAATATTTAATACTGATGGTGATATTCATTCATCTATCCACCCCACAGAGCAATCCCATCTTAAGGGACAGGATACAGTACAGGCAAGTCTTAAAAAATGCCAAAAAGGGAGTAAACGAGACAGGGAAGTAAATAGGACCCACAAATAGAACTCATATCAAAGTATCACGTAATTACCCAAAACCTCTAAATACTGTGTTTAACAATAGTGGGAAATTGGCATGACGTGAATCTCTTTTGAATCTTATCAATGGGGTTATAATGTGGGTCTCCTATATAAAATATAGTCTTGAATCACTGCAAGCATGAGAAACATTATAAGACGACCCCATTTTACTTTACTTACTTATTTACTGCCATGCCGCATGGCATGTGGGATCTTAGTTCCCCGACCAGGGATTAAACCTATGCCCCCCTACACTGGAAGCACGGAGTCAACCACTGGACCATCAGGGAAATCCCGTATTTATACAATATTCAAAACTAATTTTGTCATTGCTTCCAATGCCTACATTTTGTAGAAAAGTATTCTTAAAATTTGCAGAACTCTATTCAAAATCATCTCCTAAACAAAACTGGCCTATCTTCTCCTCACATAAAATTTCATGCTGAGGATTATTACATGCAAGGGCCATATAACATATGCTGCAATCAAACTTATGGGAAGGAGTGAAGAAGGTGAGGGGAAAACACTTAAATTATTCAATGACATCCAACAATATAATGCTATCTTCAGTCTTCATAGAGAATTATAATATATTGCCTCTTATCAATTGGTCCTTTCAGCACAATCAATTGCTTTTTCTGCATTGTTGCCTTTGATATTTCATGTCCTTCTCCCTCTCTGTGCAACTGGTAACAGTTCATTTTCAAACTCCATACTTCCAACAGCTTTACTTCTTTCTTCTCAGCATCTTTTGAAGGAACTTGGATTCTTCCTGTAAATTCTCAGTTGTGTCTGTTATTATGATTATCTGAAATGGTTACTCCCTCTGTTGGATATTTGTCTGCCATTCTTTAATAGCAGCCATGGTTTTCCCAAGTTCCAATATGAGGAAATAATACTAGTAAAATTATTAGAATAATTCCTAACAGTTTATTTTGTTATCTGAGTCCATTTTCTTACCCTCTATCAGTTTCCTTTTATGCCTGGCAATACAAATATTCTGCTCTAATTCAGTGATATAATTCTAAGAAGCTCAGAGGACTTGATAGATATAAATCCATTTGTCATCATATTACATTTTGTGTGAAAAGTGATATTAAGTCCATTTTATAGATGGAGATCTAATAAAAGGAAGATGAATTCACATTCTTGGTTTCAGACAATAATGAAGAAAGGAATATTCTGAAATCTTCATTCCCGAAACTATATCTCTACATAAACATGCTTTTAGCATTTTATATTTGCAAAATATTTAATGATGCTTTATTGTCAATATCTTAGCATATATTTTGCAAAACTATTCTAGTATGCCAGTCTCTGTTCATTTTATGAGAGTAGGTTGTAAGGGTGAGTTGGAACACTGATTTCAAGATTTTATTACTCTGATAAATTCAAGGTAAAAATAAACATTTAGCATGTCATCTCTGTTTCTTTTTCCTTTTCTGTAACTTATCCTGCTTGATTTTTTCCCCAGAGAAAAATTCTTTCAATATTTACTCAACCATTATCTACTTACTTTTTAAGCTAAAGTTCTATTTAGATTGTAGGTAATAATAGGAAATATTTATGTAGCAAATAAATATTGCTTTTACTCACATTAACTCACATAATATAACTACCCTCTGAGGTAGGTACTCTTATTCTCTCCATTTTACACATAAGAAAACTGAGTAAAGTAAGTTGTGTAAGGTCACATGCTAGTAAGAGGTGAATCTAGGATTCGAATCCAAGTAGTCTGTGCTCTTAAGCACTATGTTATGCTGCGTCACAAATGGTTATATGGGCAACACTACTTTTCTAGTAAGAGCTCTAATTAGACATAGAATTTACGATAATAAGTATATTTGTACTCACTTGTATGTTAACTGATATGATTCATCTCTCTTCCCCATTAGGACTCCCCAAAAGTTGAAAACTTGTTCTGATGCAGAGTAGGCATGCAATAAAGAAACGTACTTAAGGGAAAATGAAGACAGCATTTTATTTATGGGTTCTTCATATATGAAATTTTTCTTTTTGCCTTATGCTAAAAATTCCAAAATCCCCACCTCAAGGAACAAGGTACACTTCCTTCTGTATTGCTATGTGGAACAGGAGGCTTTCAACATGATTTTTAAATGCAATGTCACATATTGCTCTAATTATCTAAATGTTCTAATGTTATACCTGTTACTTTTCAACTGGGATAGTAATACTAAGGAGCTTTTCCTTTTAATGCATAAATAAAACAAAGGGTAAATGTCTTGGGTAAGGTGGCAGGGTTGGACTTTCAAATAATTAGAACTACACAAGCAATTAACTCTCAGATGAAAGAAGCTGTGACTGAGATGTTCACACAAAGGCTGGGAATGTTGAAAAGGTCATGCTAGGACTTTGAACACGACGGATTTTGAATTCTCATCAAACAGTGAGTTCTCTATTATTACCTAGTAATTTTATATAAAACATTAAGCCAACTCGAGGTACAGCACTGACAAAAAAATCTATGATAAAAAATATCCCTTGTTTTGATGGTAAGATAAGTATTGACTGAAAAGGTTTCCAAACAACAAATCAACAAAATTGGAACCTGGTACTTCACAGCAGTTTAAATTTTATATACAAATAATGGTATGGATAGTCACTAGGTTTGCACATTACATCAGAACTTCAAAAACAAAATAAAACAAAACAAAAACCAGGGCAAAAAAAACCAATCTTCAAAAATAATCATGTTAGTCTTACTGGGGAATGTACACTTATTGAATAAGTGCCAATTCTCAAAAGCGTTTACTTTTAGAAAGGATTGATGGCACGGTTTTACTGTGTGTATTGGTTGATAGTCATCTTATGAATTTTGGCTTCAGAGGAATCTCTGAACAATGATAGTTGCTGTTTTGCATCTCCACAGATGGTACTACTCTAGCTGTTCTAAGAAAGAGATTAAAATAACATAGTTCTAGTTTATCCATCCTTCTATGTAAAGTGAATCTTCTGCTCTAGCCAGGAAGATTTTCTTAATTTTATCTTTCTCTGTAGCTTGATCATACATTTCCCTTTCTTTCTTACTCCCATCAGTAATGTCTTCTCTCCTAATCTAAATCCTATTTCTCTCCTTCAATTTAGTTTAAATTCTACTTGTATAAAAATTTCATTGATAGCTCAGCTTTATATTAATCTTTCCCTTTAAAGAATTTTTTTGACCTGAATTGTCTGAATTTTTTTTTTTTTTTTTTTGCGGTACGCGGGCCTCTCACTGTTGTGGCCTCTCCCATTGCGGAGCACAGGCTCTGGACGCACAGGCTCAGCGGCCATGGCTCACGGGCCCAGCGGCCATGGCTCACGGGCCCAGCCGCTCCGCGGCATGTGGGATCTTCCCGGACCGGGGCATGAACCCGTGTCCCCTGCATCGGCAGGCGGACTCTCAACCACGGCGCCACCAGGGAAGCCCATTTGTCTGAACATTTTTGATACTAAGTTTGTATTGTTTTGATTTGTCAGGTGACAATTTTAGGAGTACATGTACTTTAGCATTCACTCAATAAAGCCCAAGGTGCTTGGTAAATACTTGTTAAATTGAACAAAGACTATAAATGTTGTTTTTAGCAAACTGGTAGGTCATAAATGTGCCCATGCTCTGAGGCATATACTACTTTACAATGGATAATGCAAAATAAATATAAACCCCAGATAAAAGGGACTATTACTAAAAAGCTATCCTGAATGTCACATATTTGGGCCATTTCAAGCCATATTCCAAACATTTTAAACTACAGAGGTACAAAGTAAATAGGTTCAGACAGGATATCAGGAGGTACTTAATGCAACTGCACTAATAATCCACATATCATATAGACTACAGAAATTCTTATTCTTGTTCCTTTGCCCATGCCTTGAAGTAGTAGTGGGAAAATGTTGACTAACATTCTTATTTTTTAGACATATCCACCAGGTATGCTAATAGCTAACAATAGGTATCAGAGTACAATGGTTAGTAGCAGAAACATTTGGGGCTGTCATATCTAATTAGAGGTAATAGGTAATATTATTAATTAAATGAGAAAAAAAAGGTAAAGGAAAAAAGGACATTTACTGAGCATCTACAGACAAGCCAGGTTTTATACTAGATGCTTTTACATGCATTATAGTCACTTCCTAGCTTGGCTAACCTTGGGCAAATCAATTAATTGATCTGTCTCAGTTTCTCCACCTTTAAAATAGATACAACAATAGTACCTGCCTCATATGGTTGTTTTGAAGGCTAAATGAATTAACATATGCTTGAAATAGCTCCTGACACGTAGTAAGTGCTATATATGTTTGTTAATTAGTATTATTGACTACTTTTATTATCTCAATTATCAGAAAAAACAATCTTGAGAGGTAGGCATTAGTTAATTGAGTAGATGAGAAAACTGAAGTTTGAACAGGCTAATTTGCTTTAATCTCATAGTTAGTGGTAGAGTTTTAGATTCAAATTTAGGTCTGTCTGACTCACTAAGTGTTAGTATCAGGATATAGACATATTGCATCCCAACATATTTAGACAAAGGTAAAAAGATGAAAACATATTTCCCATGTCCAGGACTATTTCATAAAAATTACAAAAAGAGCTCCTTCAAATGGCATAAAATATAACCTTATTTGACCATAAAGGGATAGTATATTTTATTGAATCTAGTTTTAAATATTTCCAGTACAAGAGTTTCTAGTATTTTGCTTTCTTACCAATTTCACACTGTTTAGTTATCCTATTTATACAGAACAATTTAAAAATACTCAGAATTTTATTTCAATATGGTTATTTTTACCTTTACCATGTATAATAGTATTTTACTTTAGTCATAACAATGTTAGAATTACAAAATAAATACTCATAGAGTTCTACAGTATCAGTATATATTTTGCTAGGGAAATTAACGTTTTCTAGAGAATATTGATATGTACTTGAAAGCAACTATATAATTTAAATGACCTACAGTAGTGATCAAATTTTCTTTCAAAAACACAAATTATTAAACATGGTGTTCTGCTATGCTTCTGCTATAATACAGGAGAGTTCTTCCGGGTTTTAAAATGTCCAGTGTTAACTTTTAGATGGTGCTGTTAAATGTAAATTCTCACTGATTTTCACAAGAGTCACAAATTAAGAATCATTAACATATAGTCAGTAACTCAGCTCAATTATGTCTCCTTCCTTTTACTTACACAGTATTCTCGTTTTTGAAGCATTATAATGTAAGAAAAATGGTTAATGACCACATAAAATTATAGTTGACTTACAGTACATTCATACCTGAAGTTATGAAATATATAAATTTCAATATACTGATTATGAAATAAATTTTATAAAATAAATAGCTTTTCTTTGATTTGATATTTCTGTAAAAAAATTCCTAATAACCCAAGTGGAAAATATTTGTAGAAAGTTTAGGTAGTAATCTGTTCCAAAGAAATGTAAATATTTTAGGCTATAAACAAAATATGTGATCTGGAATTCATAATCTTTTCCTAGAAATTCATCCTTTGTACCAGATTTTACCTCTTTCAGCATTAGTCATTTTGTCAGATGCCTCTTCACTTCCAAAATGAACCATAACAACCCTTTTAAATGAACATCCTTTACATCAAATTTATAGTTTCCTGAAATTTTTGCGATTCCTCCTTTAGTTTATTTCATAATGACAACTTTTATCAGGACACTTTTTAGGAGATACTACTACGAACAAATGCTTGAAAATTTTTTTGGAGTGAGACTTTACTTAATGTATAACGAATCCAATAATTTGATCAATTTTGAAGGTTCAAAATTTTATATATTATTTATAATCAGGGATCTTTTGTTTTTATTATTCTATATTGTCTACTGAGACAATGGTGCAATACACTTTATTGTGGAAGAAAAGTGTTCTTTCTTTGCTCCTTCTAAAAGTAAAAATTTAAGAAATGAAACCTAACATCATTTCAAATTACTGAAGAACAAAAGCTAAAAGTAAATTTAAAAGTCAGTTAAAAATGTGAGTAAAGATGGCTTATGTTCATCTAACAGACCAGAGGTTGGCAAACTTTTTCTGCAAAGGAACAGATAGTAAAGATTTTAGGCTTTGCAGGCCTATATGGTTTTCATTCAACTATTCAGTTCTGCTGTTATAGCCATAGGCAATAGGTCAATGAATGAGTGTGGCTATGTTCCAATAAAACTTCATTTATGGACATTGAAATTTACATTTCAAATAGCTCTCGTGTCACAAAGTATTATTTTCCTTTTGACTTCTTTCAGCCATTTAAAAATGAAAAGTCCATTCTTAGTTCACAAGTCATACAAAGAAATATGACAGGCTGAATTTGGCCTACAGGCCATAGTTTGCTGACCCCTGCAATAGATCGAGTTTCTTGAGGACAGGGACCATACCATGTCTTATTCATTTTTTAACTCCAGCACCCAGCATGGCATCAGATATATATCAAGGATTAAAAATAAAAAGCTTGATAAATTAATAAATAAATGAGACCTAAGATGCATGCTAGGCTTTTATTTAACTCTTTAATTCATAATCAAAATAATATATTACTATACAACCTTTTATTCTGGTGTAGCTTAGTAGTCTAAAAGTGCTGAAAATTATTTTTACCTTACAAATATTAAATAGTTCAGTATTTTCTAATTTACCATAATATATTATCAAACATTTCTTTGTAATTGCAAAGATGTTCTTTTTAAAATAAATGTTTCTTCATCTTTTATTCTCTTCTAGACTTTATGTCTAAAGGGCTTTCACTTTACCTCACTTATACGTCCTTAATTATACTTTTACCTTTTAAGAATAATAAAAGATTCTTTACGTAATAATACCTATTTTGGATATAATTGCTTTTAAGCGATAATGGGACATGAAGAGATAATATACTTGGTATAGCAATGAGTTACATTCTATAGAATTTTATTACTAGCATTTCACCAATGTCAATGGATTATCCAACCTTTATCAGATCTGAGAAAATGCAATCTATTATTAAAAATAAAGCTTTTCAAAAGTTGTAGAGTATGGATTATGATGCTACTATATGTAAGCTTTGATAGTATCTCATGTTGAGAGGCAGGGAACAGACCAGCAGGTACATGACTATCAGATAAACCTCATTCTAAGATACAGGGCCTAAAAGTAGAAACAAATTCGTAATTTAGGAAAATCAATTCTGATTGCCTTATTCGTATAAAATATGTAAATAAGATACATTTTACTAAACTTGCTATTTCCATTTTTCTGTTAATAGACCTGGAAGAACTATAAAGCTATTAAACTTTTCATTTTCTCTAAGGTTCAAACACAGTGCCAATAACTTTAGATTGCTTTATTTCACTCATTCAATTTATCATTTTCCCCCTTTCTTTTTTTTTTTTTTTTGCGGTACGCGGGCCTCTCACTGTTGTGGTCTCTCCCGTTGCGGAGCACAGGCTCCGGATGCGCAGGCTCAGCGGCCATGGCTCACGGGCCCAGCCGCTCCATGGCATGTGGGATCCTCTCGGACCGGGGCACGGACCCGTGTCCCCTGCATCGGCAGGCGGACTCTCAACCACTGCTCCACCAGGGAAGCCCTCCCCCTTCCTTTTTTTAAACAACCCACACAACTCACAAACATTGTCTATTGTGTTTATAGATCAAACTTATTACTGACAATTACTGACTATAAAATATTAGCACCTTAAGGGAGAAGTTTTATATTATTTTACCTTTATCACTAATATTTGTGTTTTCTGTCAATAACTTCTGACTCTATTTAAAAATATTTGCAACCTTAAGTTGTATATAGGTACATATGCTCTACAAATAGGTTTCTCTTTTTAGGCACAATTATCTAAGACAATTAACTATATTATTACAGGTCCAAAATTATATTTCTGGATTCCTAGCTGACATCCCAGTGTTAAGTTTTAGATATTATAAAAATTGCAACTATTTAAAGATAAGAAGAAATTAAGAGAATTATTTTTGGGTGGTCTTACATTGCTTTTATGTTTATTTTTCAAAGGCTTAACAGCCCTATGGACTTTTGCTGTAGATAATCATACCTTATGTGTGTGTGTGTGTGTGTGTGTGTGTGTGTGTGTGTGTGTGTGTGTGTGTATATATAATTTGAAATAAAGTAAATCTATTAAAGATCAAGATATTCACAATCAGGTAACTTACTTGTTTTCAAAAATAGATATTAGAGAAGACATAATTATATGTATTTACCCTAATACAATTTTAGCCAGGTAGTTGCTATAGGCATATACAAATATAAGAGCACTTCTAAGGTTTTCTGGTAACTGAAAAACTGTATTGAAGAATAAAGAAAGGACTTCTCAATTTTCTGATATAATGAAATACACAAAGTCATGGAAAGACATAGACTCTTGTTAACAGTAGCAAAAAAAAGGTTGGGCGATAAACAGATACTAGAATGGTAGAATTTCAAGACCTCTGAATTATATGGAGATGGAAAAGATAAAATATGAAGCTTACTATGTTAAAATTTTAAAAAATTTAACAAGATTGTGACGATTTCATGGATATACTTTAAATCTAGTATACGACTATTTTTGCCCATTTGATAGTTATATATAAAAAATACTACAAATTTGTCCACTTTGGTAGTTATGTAATAACTAATAAAAAAAATTAACCCTTATAAGTTAACCCTTACATAGTGCTTACTAAAATGCCAGGAATAGTTCTCATTGAAACCTCACAGCCACCCTGGTAGATAAGCACTTTCATTTCCCTCATTTTATAGGAAATTAAGGCACAGAATGATTTAATAATTAGTCTACACTCACCGTGTTGCAAGTAGCAGAGCCAGAATTTAAAAGTTTGGATTTGCAACCTAGTGTTTTGGTATTAACTTGAAACTCCACGGAATACAAAATATTTAATTTTGTGATGCAAATTATTTTCCCACAATTAAAAATAATTTTGTTAACTGGTTATGAATGAATTCTATGGTAACATTTTTTTACTTTTCTGATATAAAAGTAATATTATGAAAATATCAAACGAGTACACAAACAACAAGGATATATAAAACCAGGGTCATTTACTTCAAACACTTAACCCAACACTCAAACTCCAAAAATCAATGTCTTCACATATGTGGGAGATTTTCTTACAAACAAAACAAAACATAAACACACCTTTACAGGAGATGGCTCCCCTCCAATTGTACTTTTTAAGTTAGTCTCACAGTTTAAAAGAAATATAAAAATTGGCCAAAGGACCATTTCCCCTTAGGACCCAGAAGCTATATAAGAATTACTTCTTTTTTAAGTAGTTGAAGCTAACAATCTCCCAGAATTCTATTCTAATTGCTTAACAAAATGACTTTATTTATAAGCTTAATTATAATAATATTCCAAAAATTTCTGTGCCATGATTTTTACATAGAAGAATAGAAAACATTTTAAAACTTGTTAAAACAATGTGCATTTTCACATACTAGAGCCAATGGTTCCCGAAGTTTGGAAGCACGGTTATGGGCCAGCAACATGTGTATTACCTGGGGCCTTACTAGAAACACAAATTCTTGGGACCCACTGCAGATTGACTGAATCAGAAACACTGTGGGTGAGACACAGCAATCTGTTTTACCTCTAATTGTGGTACAAGCTAAAGTTTGAAAACTGCTATATTAGAGTAAGGACAATAATTATTTAATAGGTACTGAGCAGAAGTATCTTGCTATGAATAAGATAGGAGACACAATGGTGCACTGATTTGGAAATAAAAAACCAGTTAACAGTAGGTTGAAATTCAGCCAAGAAACACTTTTCTGGGAGGTAAAGGAAACAATGTCACAAGTATTAATATAAGTCTGCATATGACTCTGAAGTGACACATGAAGCTTATGGCTTCTTTAAAAAGAAAGAAGGACTTTCCCCCTGTATCACTGAGCACTGTCTATTCTTCATTCTTTCCCTAATTTTTTTTCCTGTGCAAGGTTGAAGGTGATTCTTGTGGCATGAAGCCTAGAGATTAATTCTGCCTTTTGGCTTATTAAATTCTGCATTTAAATTCACATTTAAAATTATGGAATATATAACTTTCTCATCAAATACTATAAAATTGGTATAAATATGCTATTGCAGTCATCCTACTTGAGACCAATGAAAAGGGTATCTCAAGACAAATCAGAAACATTTTGAATTATATTAACAAAGCACATCAGACCAGATGCCATGCTGAGTCAGAGTTCTGCTATTACCTACTTTGGCAATATGCCTGAAATTCAGCCGATACCACAGACCACTGAGCAAATGCAGGATTACCTTCTGCACCAGTTCAATCTTCCTCATTTTAGATAATTTCTAGTTTAAGTCCAAAGAAAAGAAGTCAAGAAAGTTTTTTTTAATATAATGATTCTCCCACAGCAAAATGTTCACATTCTTAGAACCACAGGTCTCTTGTTCTGTCTAGCAAAATTACATAAATCATATAAAAAGAATAAAAAGGATTAAAAATAACATGAATAGTCTACTCATTGAATATCAGAAAAGCATATACTATCTCACCTCTGGAGTGACATCTCGTGGCGCAAACCCTGTTCCTCCAGTTGTTAATATCAAATTAAGTTCCTTTTCATCACACCAATCTATCAGGGTTTCCTGAAAGAAAACAATAATATTTTCACATGCAGAAGGACTTGCCTGCCTACTCAAAACATTCACATACTGAAATACTTCGTATACAGTGAAGAAACAGATTCTTTTCAACACTCATTAAGAAAAATGTGAAGCACAATTCATGGAACAGTTTCCACTGTTAATCAAAAGACACTGCAGTTTTGGGTATGTATTTTATTCATTATAGAAAATGAAGATGCAACCATCATATTCTTGAAAGTAAATGTAACACAGGAAATAGCATAAATAGTTTATAATTAATGTTCATTATGTATTTAAATGGCATGTCTGACATCTTGTCAGCCACTCAAAATATATTCAGGTTAAAAAAATTGAGCACTATTTCTAATTATATGATCTCATTATTTAATAAGTATAGCAATCCTGTCAGGTAAATATTCACACTTCAGTTTTATATTTAAGGAAACAGACTCATTGGTTTTTTTCATTAATAGACTCAGAGTGATCAAGAAATATACTTGCTCATGGGCTCACAAACTAGAAGGGGAAAAAGCTAGAATTTAAACTTAGAGCTGTTGGACCCTCAACAGATGTTCCTCTATATTTTGCCTATGCTTGAGTCAATATTTTTTTTTCCTAAGTTTCAAGTGGTTTAGGAAAGTTTTACGTTTTTCAGGATTTTATTTTACATAGTTGCCTTAAAGGAAAGGTGTAGGAATAAATGATTGGTTAAAGTTTCTCTTTTTCCACACCAATATTATGACACTTAGTTGAGATTAGAATTACATACCATAAAATTTTGGAGTTGGTAGAGACCTTAGTAGATTTGTCTATTCATTTTACAGATAAGACAACTGAAGTACAATGTGGTTAAATAATTTACTCAAAGTTACCCAGCTAGTTTGTAAAGAAGTGGGACAAGGATCTCTGCTTACTCTATTGCTAGTTCTATTCATCCATCCTACATTTTGGCTATTTATTAAAAAGAACTATTAAGTGCTCATTTAAATTATAATTAAATATTTGCTTTGGTATTTTATTGTTTCATTACCTTTATACAATTCAGGTCCAAAACTTAATAATACAATTATATCATTTATGTACTGACAATTAGATGTGAAATACCAGTAGCAGGCTGATATCTATATGTAAAATACAATGTCCTCAGTTCTCTAATTCATCAGTGAGACAAAATGCATGATAATTATTCAGAAGGACAATTCAGGATTTTTAAATGATTTTTTTCCCTTTCCTTACTCATTTTTATTTCATCCTGGTATCACAGGAATGGAGAGCGCAAAACTCCAAATGAAGGAGATTTTTTCCCCTGCTGTGATTAACTAATGGCAACAAACTATTTTTAAAAAGACATAAAATATAGACTACTAGAGACTAACTGAAGAACTCCCACCACTGATATAGTTACAATTTTGTTCTGAGGAAAGCTCACACACACAAAAAATCAATGGTTAATCTACAAAAAATAAATGCTGGAGAGGGTGTGGAGAAAAGGGAACCCTCTTGCACTGTTGATGCGAATGTAAATTGATACAGCCACTAGGGAGAAGAGTATGGAGGTTCCTTAAAAAACTAAAAACAGAACTACCATATGACCCAGCAATCCCACTCCTGGGCATATACCCTGAGAAAACCGTAATTCAAAAAGAGTCATGTACCACAGTGTTCACTGCAGCACTATTTACAATAGCCAGGACATGGAAGCAACCTAAGTGTCCATCGACAGATGAATGGATAAAGAAGATGTGGCACATATATACAATGGAATATTACTCAGCCATAAAAAGGAACGAAATTGAATTACTTGTAGTGAGGTGGATGGACCTACAGTCTGTCATACACAGTGAAGTAAGTCAGAAAGAGAAAAACATACACCATATGCTAACACATATATATGGAATCTAAAAAAAAAAATGATTCTGAAGAACCTAGGGGCAGGACAGGAATAAAGACACAGACATAGAGAATGGACTTGAGGACATGGGGAGGGGGAAGGGTAAGCTCGGACGAAGTGAGAGAGTGGCATGGACATATATACACTACCAAATGTAAAACAGATAGCTAGTGAGAAGCAGCCGCATAGCACAGGGAGATCAGCTCCGTGCTTTGTGACCACCTAGAGGGGTAGGATAGGGAGAGTGGGAGGGAGACACAAGAGGGAGGGGATATGGGGACATATGTATACGTATAGCTGATTCACTTTGTTATACAGCAGCAACAAACACAACAATGTAAAGCAATTATACTCCAATAAAGATGTTAAAAAAACAAAAACAAACAAAATCAATGGTTATTATAATAAAGGTGATTATGTGGTGGTTTCACAAATCAAACTTAAAATTTCCACTGTTTTGCTCTTCTATTTATTTAGAAATTAGAAAAGCAAAAATACTCATCATTCTAAGTAGTTATTATTTCTGGTCTATAAAAAAATATATAGTTGACTCCATAACTCAGCAATGAGATGAACTGATCTTGTCTTCCCACTAATAGACCTTAGAAACTTTAGATTTCTTTGTAATATTCCATATTACTGAAGTGTTTGTGCCACAGCATTCTAGTCTTTGACCACACCTCCATTTGTATCAGATCTTGATAAAAAGTGATGTGAAATCCAACTTGTATCAACAAAACCGCTCAAGCACTAAAAAAAAAAAAAACTATATCAAATACTAATTTTCAGTATTGTCAATACCAAGAGGGCAATTCAAACTTTTCAAATTTCAAGATGCCAACAAAAATAGTCAAAATAGTCCCTTTAGAGTGAAGAATGCTATTGTTTGGCAACAGGCAATAATTCTTATAACATATTTCATCCACTGACTAAATAAACATTTACTGAGGACCTATACCATGTCTTAGGTGTTAAGAGTTAAAAAATAAGTGAAAGACTGACCCTGGTTTTAAAGAGGTCATAGTCCAGTAATGGTTCTCAACTTTGGTTATAAACTGGAATTATCTGTGGAGCTTGTAAAAATACTGATGCTTGGGTCTCATTTCTGGGGTACAGCTTGGAAACTGCGATTCTAAAAAGCTTCCCAGGTAATTTTAAAATGCTGCCAACCAGTTGAGAACTACTAGCTTAAAGGGACAATAAGTTCAGTTATCTGAAGGTGAACTTCACAGCTAACCCAACTGGGTGGGCCCACAAAGATGTCATAGCTTAAGGTTAGTTGCACCACAGGAATATTACTTAAATTTTTCTATTCCCAGGATGGATAACTGATAACACATACTCTATAGATTTTCTTTCATTTAAATAAAATTTGATATCTTGAGCTCAGTTAAGGATATGTTCTAGTATTTGAAAAGTAATATTTTGTGGTCCAAAGTAGCTGTGTGATGTACCACAGTTTTTCAACTGAGCAAAAATCTTAGTTAGGATTTTGCACTTTTAAGAGAAAATAGCAATCTTATCATTCACTCAGCTGGTCTCCAAAACATAAGGATTCTTTCTCAACCGTTAATATAAAATACGAGTATTCCAGACACCTAGTGGTCATATACTTATTTAACACATCAGTTCGTTTATTTAACAATAAAGTGCCTTTTATTCAGGCACTTCATTAGATAACAGGGATCCAAAGACAAATAAGGCCCTGGCCTCAAGGATTTAGTCAAGTATAGGTGCTGTGAGTCTAGTCAAGAACCTTGCTACTAAAAGTATGATCTGAAGACCAGCAACATTTGTTTTACCAGGGAGCTTGTTAGAAATATAGAATCTCAGGTCCCATCCAAGACTTACTGATTCAGGATCTGCAATTTTAGAAAGACTTCTCAAGGTGCTATATATGCACGTTAAACTGGACTAAGCCATGCTTTCTAACCATGTACCACTCAGGATATTGTGAGTCTTACTTTTCTATCACGTTAGATCACCTGAAAGCAATTTATCTCATCATATATGTTTCTGCACCTATAAGATACCTTTCATTTTGAGATATACCTGGCTGCTACCAGGTAGTATGTCATTGAGGATTTCTACATAAACCATCATTATGAAAAATTCCTCTGCATCTGTTGCAAAACTGAGGCTGAAAACATTGTCTATTTTAATGGTTATTTTCCCTTACATAAAAGGTATTTCTTTAAAAATTTACTGCCTTGAGCTTACAGGTTATCACAGTAGGATCAAGCTGTAACAAAGAATTTCTGCCTCTCCATATCTAACAGAAATCAACAACAACAAAAAAGAGTAAAAACTAGAGGAAAAAACTTCCACCAGCAATGATCAAACGGGGAAAAATATACAGCTTTATGTCATAAATCTCAAAAGTTGGGTGGTCAACGACAGAAATAAATGGTCTTTGAGAAGCATATTGCAGCAGGGTTGAGGCTCATAATGCTGTTCTGGCTCCCAAAGAAGTCATAATGGTGAATTATCCGAATCATAAAAATTCTCACTAATACCTTCAAATCTAGAGAGATGTAAACTGAAAGAAACTATCTTTTCATCTTGAAAGCAGCTGCTGTGAGAAACAAATGAAACAAGGGGTTGAATCTCTGTGATCAAGTTGAAGGTTCCAGGAACAAATGCACACTGAATTGGGGAACTAATCTGAAACCCAATGATATCCCCACATAAACGGTGAGTTAAACCCTTATCTAGGTAGAAAAACTCTAGTACTGGACATTTAATAAAATCTCACAGAGAAAAACAGAGCATTCCATAAAAGACGATATGTTGTCTCTATTCCCTCGCTTCCTCTATTTTCCTTTGTGCAAGTCTGTCAAGATCTGATATACTCTGGGCTGACTTCATCTTTCTTCCTACATCTCTGCAATGGTTTATAAAATAAGCTCAGATTGAAGACTGGATATGTTCAAGCAGGTTTTCTTTTTTTTTTTTTTTTTGATAACCATACAATAAACAGAAATTTGAAGGCAAGGAGAGGGTAGTTAGAAGGAAATGTAACAGTGCTAGCTTCCTTATCTTTCAACAAACCCTAAGGTTTAAAAAGTTAAAACTATGACTGTAACCTATTAATGATTTTCCTGATTTTTTTTAACTTTAGAGAGATCTCTGTTTAGTAAATAATATCTCTTGTAATATGCTCTTTTCATTCATTTTCTTTTTCCTCTGTTTAAATGAAATAAAATGCTATTCTGTATTAACTTTAGAGAATTATCCTAATTTCATATAGCTCTATCTTTTACTCAATTAAACATTCATTCATCCATTCTTCTACCTATAATATAGACACAGAAACATGTTAGAATGTTTTACAATTAATCTTAATAATATTTCTGGGTAATCAGATTTGAAGTGCATTTTATTTTTTACTCTTTTTATTTTAGTTTTTTTGTATTTTTGGAATTCTTTATAATTCCCATGTATTATTAAAAACTAACGGGATTTAAAAAATTTAATTTTCTGTCCTGTTTCAGGAACTAACATAGTGTTGTAAGTCAATTATACTTCAAAAATAAACAAACTTAAAGAAAGGGAGATCAGATTTGTGGTTATCAGAGGCAAGGGGTGGTGGGAGGGGGAATTGGATAAAGGTGGTCAAAACGTACAAACTTCTAGTTATAAGATAAATAAGTACTAGGGATATAATGTACAACGTGATAACTATAACTAACACTGCCATACATTATATATGAAAGATGTTAAGAGAGTAGGTCATAAGAGTTTTTATCACAAGGAAAAATTTGTTTCTATTTCTTTCTATTCACTAAACTTATTGTGGTAATCATTTCATGATGTATGTAAGTCAAGTCATTATACTGTACACCTTAAACTTATATAGTGCGGCATGTCAATTGTACCTCAATAAAACTGGAAGAAAAAAATGGATTCTTCTGGTATTAGTTCTTCATTCTGGTAGCTAGTACTTTAATGTCTCATTTCCCCCTCATTATGAGCCAGCTGAGAAACAAATTTTATACTTAACAACAACTCATGTATTATTGTGGAAGATTAAATATGGCCACATATTCTTTATAAGTCCTCCTATCAAGAGGTGGAATGTGTTTCTACAACCTTTGCATCTGGACTGGACTTATGACTTTGGCCAACAGAATGGGGCAGAAGTCATGGTGTGTGAGTTCTGAAGCCTATGTCTCAAAAGGCCTCACAGTTTCTGCCTTCACTCTTTTGGTATACTTCTATTAACATGATAGGAAGCCCAGGCTAAATCATGGAATGGTGAGAGATGATGTGGAGAGAAAGGCCTAGCAAAACAGATAGCAGCAAGGCCCTAGACATCTGACTGAGGCCATGTTAGACTCTCTAGCCATAGCTGAGCTAACGAATTATTTCAGCCACATGAGTGATTCCAGGTAAGACCAGATGATACACCTACCTGAAACCAGCAAATCTACAGATTTGTGAGAAATACTAAGTCATTGTTGTTTTAAGTCACTAAGTTTTGTGGTGGGTTTTGTTTTGTTTTGTTTTGTTCTTTTGCGGTACGCGGGCCTCTCACTGCTATGGCCTCTCCCGTTGCGGAGCACAGGCTCCGGACGCACAGGCTCAGCGGCCATGGCTCATGGGTCCAGCCGCTCCGCAGCATGTGGGATCTTCCCAGACCGGGGCACGAACCTGTGTCCCCTGCATCGGCAGGCGGACTCTCAACCACTGCGCCACCAGGGAAGCCCTTGTGGTGGTTTTTAATGCAACAAATACAGTACAGATAACTATTTTCATAATTAGCATTTTTGCATCCTTCTCTTTCTCTATTTCCAGTTTATATCTTATTAGTCATAAGTTTATACAAACTTTATAATAAATTTCCAAATAGCTTTGAAAGTGAACTTGATGTGAGTTACATTTAAAAAAACTGGCATAAAGTCTCACGAAAGTGATTGTATCATTTAATTATTCAGTTTAAGAAACATACCAATGCCTAGTATGTGCAGAAAATGTAGGAATGGGGGGAAAAAAAAAAAAACATGACAAATGTCCTTGATATCAAAGAGCTCAGAGGTATGAACAAATTAATATAGTATGGTACATCAATATATCATGGTTAGTGCTATGAAAGAGGGATGCCCATGTTAAGAAAAGTTTTTTACAGATATTACATATTTATGAATATATAACAGTTTCTCTACCATAACTAGGATGAAAACTATCACTACAGAGGTTTTTAGCAATACTTTTCTCTTGCCCAAGAGTGAAAAACCCAATAAAGAGAAAAATGGGACAATAAGAGATATGAGGAAGTAAGTTTAGACAAGCCATATTTCTCTACGTCCGCCCGAAGTCGCATACTCATCTAGATCTAAATCTAAAATAATACATTTTCTTTTTTTCTCTACATTTATTGACAGAAACATGAATCATTGAATTAAGCAGACCTCACCAAAATAAAATCATTTGAGAAATGTTACATTTTTCTTTGGTCTACTAAAGAGCTGTGAAATAACCACCTGAAAAATTCCTATGTGTACATAATGAAACAGGGTCTTAGGGTCATCTCAGTAAAGTCTCCTCTAACGCCTCCAGGCAATTTGTTCCCGGAGTGTGTTCCTCTGGAAAGCACTTTTTACAGTTTAAAGAAATTTACATGTTTACATGTCTCATCTCTGAGAGTAACCTCCAAAAGGTTGATCATGAATCTCTATCAGTAAACAATTTCTGAATGTTATTTTCATAAACCACTGGAAAAGCATGTAGTATATCACACTTAAATAGAAATTTTAAAAAGATGAGCTAAAGATGACATAATATTTTAAATAGCTTTTCATTTTATTTTACTAAATAATGCGCAAAAAGTTCTCAACAATGTTTTTGTGAGAGCAATGTGATTAATACGCGTTATTTTAGAAAATCTTGGTTTGATATTTTGTGATATGGTAATTAAAAAGTAAAAAATAGTTTTAAAAGATAACTAGACTGAAATGGAAGAAGTACTTTACCTATATTTACTACATCATTACACAACATTTATTTTTCAATCTCATCCACCAAACACGCAAGTGCCTTTTTGAAATGGGGTTAATAAATTTCCATCTTTTATAATATTAATTAGTTGTTTCTACAAAATAATTGGAAGATGTTACTTTGAAAATATTAACAAATAGGTTCAAAATCCACTAAAATTCTTCAAATGGAAAATTTTTAAATCGGTTAGAATTTTGTTTCCTAGAGTTTTTAAAACTCTGCAGTTACTAGTTTTTATAAATAACACAGTATCATTTCCACTAACGAAATAACTTAATGTGAACAATTTTAAATATCCAAGTATCTTAAGCATGTTTTAATATTTTAGGAAAATTTTCTTAAGTTCTTCTTTCACGTCATTTTTTCCAAGTTGTCTCCTGAATTGTTTTAACTTCTCATTTATTAAGCAGATCCTCCCATTCCTTGTCCATTAGTATCACCTTATCTGTATTCATGTATTATCTGGGCTTAAAATCTCTTTCTCTGGTCCTTTTTGGCTTTGTCAATCTACTCCAAGCCACTTTAAAATTAATATTCTAAAATATATTTCCTTAAAACTTTTTAAAAATAACATTTCTTCATTGGAGAAAACAGCAACACATTTTCTAAATACTTGTTAACATAGCTGAAGCTTTCACTAAGCTCTTAAAAAAGTAAATGCAAACAACAGGCATCATCTATTAGACTAAAGAGCATAGCAAGTGATTAAAATGAGAAGTATAAGGGTTTCTGAGATATTTCGGGGGCTGTAGAGATAAAAAGGAAGCAGGTGGCTTTATCCAAGGAGTATTCATCCATAATTCTTCATACATTTATATTTTCCATTTCCATGTATATGAACATTATATGCATTCAAAACATCTATTTTTAAAAACATATATATGTGTTGGACTTCCCTGGTGGCACAGTGGTTAAGAATCCACCTGCCAATGCAGGCATGGGACATGGGTTCGACACCTGGTCCAGGAGGATCCCACATGCCACAGAGCAACTAAGCCCGTGCACCACAACTACTGAGCCCGCGTGCCACAACTACTGAAGTCCACGTACCTAGCACCTAGAGCACATACTCAGCAACAAAGAGTAGCCATGGCAATGAGAAGCCTGCACGCTGTGTTGAAGAGTAGCCCCCGATCGCTGCAACTAGAGAAAGCCTGCGTGCAGCAACAAAGACCCAACGGAGACAAAATTAAATAAATTAATTAATTTTAAAAAATATATATGTATGCATGTTTATAATCCTTAGGACATCTCTTATGTAGAGAATATCCCAAAACTAAGATTTGTTGCATTTCAAATCATCATTCGTTATTCTCTTACACCCACAAAAAATGTCAACCCAGGTGCTATTTCAGGCTAATTGTACCTTCTCCCTTGTAAGAAAGTGAGGCTGTTCTTTTATTCAAGTTGTCTGATTCTTAACCCCTGGACCAATTTCAGTTTACTTCTATACATTTAGACACCAAACACTATATAGTTTTCCAATACTGTATGTACTACTTATATCTTTATTTTAAAGAATGTGAGTGATTAGAGTTCTAACCATTGTTGATCTTCATTAACATAATGTAAGACCTTGCACTGATTGTGTCAAATGGTTGTGGACAGCAGATAAATATTACTTATGATAATCCCTTTCTTGTGCTACTAAATGTCTTTTATCAATATGATTTTCTCAACCTTAACTAGGTAACAGTATATTAATCCTCTCACTGCTGAAAGAAATAGAAATGAGTAGATACAACTATATCACATGTCTAATTATTCAAGTATAAATAATTTGTGCTTGGGCATCTCCAGTGTATTGTTCTGAAAGAAGGTAACCCGGGTCCACATTCTTCAATTATCACAATAGTGTGGGAACACTGTTACGATGAGGAATTAGTAACTTGAAATGTTTCACAGAATACCAAGGACTTGCTCCTAACGATGGAATATCACAGATGGAAGTTAAGCACTTGGCAGAATACTTCAGACATAGCAAGGGCTGAATAAATGATTACTTTTGTTACTTTTCAACATTATTTCTGTCAGAGTTACACTGTCTAAGTATGGAATTTCTCCACAAGTTAATTACCTTAGAAGATATCAGTAGAGCTCAGGGTTCATGGTAATCTTCTTAGCATGAATTATGATAGGTCAAAATCGAAATGACATTTTTTAAAAGATAAACTGCAAAAGAGAATAATCAAATGATTTAAAGACCTAAATGGATTTAAGAGATATGTCTTTTGACCTTTTTATCCTATTTTCCCTAAGGCCTTCACTAAGCTTAAGAGCCATATCTTGTGCATATCTGTACTCTTCAGTGATCTTATATAATAGGTTACGTGAATAAATTGTGATGATGCTACTGACATAAAGCTTTTCTTAAGATTGACTAGAACTCTGAAAGGACATTGAAATAAATAATAGGAAATCAAACATATTATCTCAAGATGACTCCAATAGGAAAACTTAGGAATCTACCTAATATATGAAATGCAATTTCAGGCTTTCTCCAATCAGTCAAGTATTTGCTACCTAGGAAAACAGAATGGTTAAAATATGGAAAACAAACTAATAAAAAAGCTTCCCTCCAAAATTTCCCTTAGGATTCTAAGATTAGTTTCCTCTCTCTAACACAATAAACAAAAATAAACTCAAAATGGATAAAAGACCTAGATGTAAGACTGGACACTATAAAACTCTTGGAGGAAAAGATAGGAAGAACACTCTTTGACATAAATCACAGCAAGATTTTTTTGACCCACCTCCTACAGTAATGAAAATAAAAACAAAAATAAACAAATGACACCTAATGAAACTTAAAAGCTTTTTTTTTTAAACATCTATATTGGAGCATAATTGATTTATAATGGTGTGTAAGTTTCTGCTTTATAACAAAGTGAGTCAGCTATACACATACATATATCCCCATATCTCCTCCCTCTTGCGTCTCCCTTCAATTTTCCCTATCCCACCCCTCTAAGTGGTCACAGAACACCGAGCTGATCTCCCTGTGCTATGCGGCTGCTTCCCACGAGTTATCTATTTTATATTTGGTAGTGTATATATGTCCATGCCACTCTCTCACTTCATCACAACTTACCCTTCCCCAACCCCGTGTCCTCAAGTCCATTCTCTACGTCTGCGTATTTATTCCTGTCCTGTCCCAGGTTCTTCAGAAGCAGGTATATATATATATTTTTTTTTTTTCAGATTCCATATATATCTGTTAGCATATGTTTTTCTCTTTCTGACTGACTTCACTCTGTATAACCTCTAAGTCCATCCAGCTAACTACAAATAACTCAATTTCGTTTCTTTTTATGGCTTAGTAATATTCCATTGCATATATGTGCCACATCTTCTTTATCCATTCATCTGTCGAAGGAGACTTAGCTTGCTTCCGTGTCCTGGCTATTGTAAACAGAGCTGCAATGAACATTGTGGTACATGACTCTTTTTGATTTATGATTTTCTCAGGGTATATGCCCAGTAGTGGGATTGCTGGGTCGTGTGGTAGTTCTACTTTTAGTTTTTAAAGGAACCTCCACAATGTTCTCCACAGTGGCTGTATCAATTTACATTCCCACCAATAGTGCAAGAGGGTTCCCTTTTCTCCACATCCTCTCAAGAATTTACTGATTGTACATTTTTGATGGTGGCCATTCTGACCTGTATGAGGTGATACCTCACTGTAGTTTTGATTTGCATTTCTCTAATGATTAGAGATGTTGAGCATACTTTCATGTTTGTTGGCAATCTGTATAACTTCTCTGGATAAATGCCTATTTAGCCTTCTGCCCATTTTTGGATTGGATTTTTTGTTTTTTTGATACTGTGCTGCATGAGCTGCTTGTAAATCTTGGAGATTACTGCTTTGTCAGTTGTTTCATTTACAAATATTTTCTCCCATTCTGAGGGTTGTCTTTTCATCTTATTTATGGTTTCCTTTGCTGTGCAAAAGCTTTTAAGTTTCATTAGGTCCCATTTATTTTCATTTTTATTTCCATTTCTCTAGAAGGTGGGTCAAAAAGGATCTTGCTGTGATTTATGTCATAGACTGTTCTGCCTATGTTTTCCTGTAAGAGTTTGATAGTGTCTGGCCTTACATTTAGGTCTTTAATCCATTTTGAATTTATTTTTGTGTATGGTGTTAGGGAGTGTTCTAATTTCATTCTTTTACATGTAGCTGCCCAGTTTTCCCAGAACCACTTATTGAAGAGGCTGTCTTTTCTCCACTGTATATTCTTGCCTCCTTTATCAAAAATAAGGTGACCATACGTGCATGGGTTTATCTCTGGTCTTTCTATCCTGATCCATTGATCTATATTTCTGTTTTGTGCCAGTACCATACTGTCTTGATTACTGTAGCTTTGTAGTAGAGTCTGAAGTCAGGGAGCCTGACTTATTATTACTGCGAATCAGGGAGCCTGATTCTTCTAGCTTCATTTTTCTTTCTTAAGATTGCGTTGGCTATTTGCAGTCTTTTGTGTTTCCACACAAATTGTGAAATATTTTGTTCTAGTCTGTGAAAAATGCCATTGGTAGATTGATAGGAATTGCACTGAATCTGTAGATTGCTTTGGATAGTATAGTCATTTTCACAGTGTTGATTCTTCCAATCCAAGAAAACGGTATATCTCTCGATCTGTTTGTATCATCTTTAATTTCTTTAATCAGTGTCTTACAGTTTTCTGCATACAGGTCTTTTGTCTCCTGAGGTAGGTTTATTCCTAGGTATTTTATTCTTTTTGTTACAATGATAAATGGGAGTGTACCCTTAATTTCTCTTTCAGATTTTTCATCACTAGTGTACAGGAATGCAAGAGATTTCTGTGCATTAATTTTGTATCCTGCTACTTTACCAAATTCATTGATTAGCTCTAGTAGTTTTCTGGTAGCATCTTTAGGATTCTCTATGTATAGTATCATGTCATCTGCAAACAGTGACAGCTTTACTTCTACTTTTCGGATTTGGATTCCTTTTCTTTTTCTTCTCTGATTGCTGTGGCTAAAACTTCCAAAACAATGTTGAATAATAGTGGTGAGAGTGGACAACCTTCTCTTGTTTCTGATCTTAGAGGAGACAGTTTCAATTTTTCACCATTGAGAACAATGTTGGCTGTGGGTTTGCCACATGTGGCCTTTATTATGTTGAGGTAAGTTCCCTCTATGCCTAATTGCTGGAGGGTTTTTATCATAAATCGGTGTTAAATTCTGTCGAAAGCTTTTCCTGCATCTATTGAGATGATTATATGTTTTTTCTCCTTCAATTTTTTAATATAGTGTATCACATTGATTGATTTGTGTATATTGAAGAATCCTTGCATTCCTGGGATAAACCGCACTTGATCATGGTGCATGATCATTTTAATGTGCTGTTGGATTGTTTGTTAGTATTTTGTTGAGGATTTTTGCATCTGTGTTCATCAGTGATATTGGCCTGTAGTTTTCTTTTTTTTGTGAAATCTTTGCCTGGTTTTGGTATCAGGGTGATGGTGGCCTCGTAGAATGAGTCTGGGACTGTTCCTCCCTCTGTTATATTTTTGAAGAGTTTGAGAAGGATAGGTGTTAGGTCTTCTCTAAATGTTTGATAGAATCCGCCTGTGAAGCCATCTGGTCCTGGGTTTCTGTTTGTTGGAAGATTTTTAATCACAGTTTCAATTTCAGCGCTTGTGATTGGTCTGTTTATAGTTTCTATTTCTTCCTGGTTCAGTCTCGGAAGGTTGTGCATTTCAAAGAATTTGTCCATTTCTTCCATGTTGTCCATTTAATTGGCATATAGTTGTTATAGTAATCTCTCATGATCCTTTGTATTTCTGCAGTGTCAGTTGTTACTTCTCCTTTTTCATTTCTAATTGTGTTGATTTGAGTCTTCTTCCTTTTTTTCTTGATGAGTCTGGCTAATGGTTTATCATTTTGTTTATCTTCTCAAGGAACCAGCTTTTAGTTTTCTTGATCTTTGCTATTGTTTCCTTCATTTCTGTTTCATTTATTTCTGATCTGATCTTTATGACCTCTTTCCCTCTGCTAACTTTGGGGTTTTTTGGTTCTTCTCTCTCTAATTGTTTTAGGTGTAAGGTTAGATTGTTTATTTAAGATGTTTCTTGGTTCCTGAGGTAGGATTGTATTGCCACAAACTTCCCTCTTAGAATTGCTTTGCTGCATCCCATAGGTTTTGGGTTGTGGTGTTTTCATTGTCATTTGTTTCTAGGTATTTTTTGATTTCCTGTTTGATTTCTTCAGTGATCTCTTGGTTATTTAGTAGTATACTGTTTAGTCTCCATGGTTTGTACTTTTTATAGGTTTTTTCCTGTAATTGATATCTAGACTCAAAGTGCTGTGGTCGGAAAAGATACTTGATATGATTTCAATTTTCTTAAATTTACCTAGGCTTGATTTTTGTCCCAAGGTATTACCTATCTTGGAGAATGTTCCATGAGCACTTGAGAAGAAAGTGTATTGTTTTTGGATGGAATGTCCTAAAAATATCAATTAAGTCCATCTTGTTTAATGTATCATTTAATGCTTGTGTTTCCTTATTTATTTTCATTTTGGATGATCTGTCCATTGGTGAAAGTGGGGTATTAAAGTCTCCTACTATGATTGTGTTACTGTCGATTTCCCTTTTTATGGCTGTTAACATCTGCCTTATGTATTGAGGTGCTCCTATGTTGGGTGCATAAATATTTACAATTGTTATATCTTCTTCTTGGATTGATCCCTTGATCGTTATGTAGTGTCCTTCTTTGTCTCATGTAATCATCTTTATTTTAAACTCTATTTTGTCTGATATGAGAATTGCTACCCCAGCTTTCTTTTGATTTCCATTTTCATGGAATATCTTTTTCCATCCCCTCACTTTCAGTCTGTATATGTCCCTCGGTCTGAAATGGGTCTCTTGTAGACAGCGTATGTACGGGTGTTGTTTTTGTATCCATTCAGCCAGTCTACGTCTTTTGGTTGGAGCATTTAATCCGTTTACATTTAAGGTAGTTATTGATATGTATGTTCCTATTACCATTTTCTTAACTGTTTTGGGTTTGTTATTGCAAGTTTTTTCCTTCTTTTGTGTTTCCTGCCTAGAGAAGTTCCTTTACCATTTGTATTAAAGCTGGTTTGGTGGTGCTGAATTCTCTTAGCTTTTCCTTGTCTGTAAAGGTTTTAATTTCTCCGTCAAATCTGAATGAGATCTTTGCTGGGTAGAGTAATCTTCGTTGTAGGTTTCTCCCTTTCATCACTTTAAATATGTCCTGCCACTCCCTTCTGGCTTGCAGAGTTTCTGCAGAATCAACTGTTACCCTTATGGGGATTCCCTTGTATGTTATTTGTTGTTTTTCCCTTGCTGCTTTTAATATTTTTCCTTTGTATTTGATTTTCCATAGTTTGATTAATATGTGTCTTGGTGCTTTTCTCCTTGCATTTATCCTGTATGGGACTCTCTGTGCTTCCTGGACTTGATTATTTCCTTTCCCATATAAGGGAAGTTTTCAACTATAATCTCTTCAAATATTTTCTCAGACGCTTTCTTTTTCTCCTCTTCTTCTGGGACCCCTATAATTCCAATGTTGGTACATTTAATGTTGTGCCAGAGGTCTCTGAGACTATCCCCACTTCTTTTCATTCTTTTTCTTTATTCTGTTCTGTGGTAGTTATTTCCATTATTTTATCTTCCAGGTCACTTATCTGTTCTTCTGTCTCAGTTATTCTGCTACTGATTCCTTCTAGAGAATTTTTAATTTCATTTATTGTGTTAGTCATCATGGCTTGTTTGCTCTTTAGTTCTTCTAGGTCCTTGGTAAATGTTTCTTGTATTTTCTCCATTCTGTTTCCAAGAGTTTGGATCATCTTTTCTATTATTACTCTGAATTCTATTTCAGGTAGACTGCCTATTTCCTCTTCATTTGTTTGGTCTGGTGGGTTTTTACCTTGCTCCTTCATCTGTTGTGTGTTTCTCTGTCTTCTCATTTTGCTTAACTTACTGTGTCTGGGGTCTCCTTTTCTCAGGCTCCTGGTTTGTATTTCCCATTGTTTTTGGTGTCTGCCCCCCATAGCTACGGTTGGTTCAGTGTGTTGTGGAGACCTCCTGGTGGAGGGGACTGGTGCCTGTGTTCTGGTGGATGAGGCTGGATCTTGTCTTTCTTGTGGGCAGGGCTGCGTCCAGGTGTGTGTTTTGGGGTGCCTGTGACCTTAATATGAGTTTAGGCAGTCTCTCTGCTAATGGGTGGGGTTGTGTTCCTGTCTTGTTAGTTATTTGGCATAGAGTGTCCAGCACTGTAGCTTGCTAGTCGTTAAGTGGAGCTGGGTCTTTGCATTGAGATGGAGATCTCTGGGAGAACTTTTGCCATTTGATATTATGTGGAGCCGGGAGGTCTCTGGTGGACCAATGTCCTGAACTCAGATCTCCTACCTCAGAGGCACAGGCCTGACAACCGCCCAGAGCGCCAAGACCCTGTCAGTCACACGGCTCAGAAGAAAAGGGAGAAAAATGGAAAGAAAAAAGAAATGAAAATAAAATAAAATTAATATTAAAAAATTACTAAAAATAAAATAATTAAAGTTATTAAAAAATGAAAAAAAAAGAATGAAAGAAAGAAGAGAGGAACCAAACCAAAAAATAAATCCACCAATGATAAGAAGCACTGAAAACTATAGCAAAAAAACGAACCAAAAAAATGGACAGACAGACCTTAGGACAAATGGTAAAAGCAAAGCTATACAGATAAAATCACACAAAGAAGCATACATATATATACACACTCACAAAAAGAGAAGGAAAAACATATATATTTTTTAAAAAAAAGGAAGAGAGCAACCATAGGAGTAAACAAATCTACTGATGATAAGAAACTCTAAGTACTAAACTAAGATAAACATAAAACCAGAAACACATTAGACGCAAAAAGCAAACCCCAAGACTACAGCTGCTCCCAAAGTCCACCGCGTCAATTTTGGAATGATTCCTCATCTATTCAGGTATTCCAGAGATGCCAGGTACATCAATTTGATTTAATCCACCGCATGGAGATTTAATCCACTGCTCCTGAGGCTGCTGAGAGAAATTTCCCTTTCTCTTATTTGTTCGCACAGGCCCTGGGGTTCAGTTTTGGATTTAGCCCCGCCTCTGCATGTAGGTCGCCTGAGGGCGTCTGTTCTTCGCTCAGAGAGGATGGGGTTAAAGGAGCAGCTGATTAGGGGGCTCTGGCTCACTCAGGTCGGGGAGAGGGAGGGGTATGGAATGAGGGGTGAGCCTGCGGTGGCAGAGGGCGGCGTGACGTTGCACCAGCCTGAGGCATGCCGTGCATTCTCCCAGGGAAGTTGTCCCTGGATCCCAGGACCCTGGCAGTGGCGTGCTGCACAGGCTTCCAGGAAGGGACATGTGGATAGTGACCTGTGCTTGCACACAGGCTTCCTGGTGGCGGCAGCAGCAGCCTTAGCATTTCATGCCCGTCTCTGGTGTCCGAGCTGATAGCCGGGGCTTGCGCCTGTCTCTGGAGCTCATTTAGGTGGTGCTCTGAATACCCTCTCCTTGCGCTCCCCGAAACAATGGTCTCTTGCCTCTTAGGCAGTTGCAGGCTTTTTCCCGGACTCCCTCCCATCTAGCTGTGGTGCACTAGCCCCATTCAGGCTGTGTTCACACAGCCAACCCCAGTCCTCTCCCTGGGATCTGACCTCTGAAGCCTGAGCCTCAGCTCCCAGCCCCCACCCACCCCAGCAGGTGAGCAGACAAGCCTCTCAGGCTGGTGAGTACTTGTCGGCACCGATCCTCTGTGCGGGGATCTCTCTGCTTTCCCCTCTGCACCACTGTTGCTGTGCTCTCCTCCGCGGCTCTAAAGCTTCCCCCCTGCCCATCAGCCGTGTTCACCAGTGAAGGGCTTTCCTAGTGTGTGGAAACTTTTCCTCCTTCACAGCTCCCTCCCAGAGGTGCACGTCCCATCCCTATTCTTTTGTCTCTGTTTTTTCTTTTTTCATTTGCCCTATCCAGGTATGTGGGGAGTTTCTTGCCTTTGCGGAAGTCTGAGGTCTTCTGCCAGCGTTCAGTAGGTGTTCTGTAGTTGTTCCACATGTAGATGTATTTCTCATGTATTTGTGGTGAGGAAGGTGATCTCCACGTCTTACTCCTCCACCATTTTGAAGGTCTCCCCCACTTAAAAGCTTTTGCATAGCAAAGGAAACCATAAACAAGGTAAAAAGACGGCCCTCAGAATGGGAGACAATATTTGCAAATGAAGCAACTGACACGGGAATAATCTCTCAAATATACAAACAGCTCATTGACCTCAATATCAGAAAAACAATCAAAAAATGGGCGGGAGACCCAAATAGACATTTCTCTAAGGAAGACACACAGATGGCCAAGAGGCACGTAAAAAGATACTCAACATCACTAATTATTAGAGAAATGCAAATCAAAACTACAGTGAGGTATCACCTCACACAGGTTAGAACAGGCATCATCAGAAAATCTACAAACAACAAATGCTGGAGAGGGTGTGGAGAAAAGGGAACCCTCTTGCACTGTTGGTGGGAATGTAAACTGATACAGCCATTATGGAGAACAGTATGGAGGTTCCTTAAAAAGCTAAAAATAGGACTACCATATGACCCAGCAATCCCACTACTGGGCATATACCTGAGAAAACCATAATTAAAAAAGACACACGAAGCCCAATGTTCACTGCAGCACTATTTACAATAGCAAGGACATGGAAGCAACTTAAATGGCCATCGACAGATGAATGGATAAAGAAGATGTGGTACATATACACAATGGAATATTACTCAGCTATTAAAAGGAACGAAATTGGGTCATTTGTAGAGACGTGGATGGACCTAGAGACTGTCATACAGACTGAAGTAAGTCAAAGAGAAAAACAAATATTGTATATTAACACATATATATTGAATCTAGAAAAATGGTGCAGATGAACTTATTTGCAAAACAGAAATAGACATACAGACATAGAGAACAAACGTATGGACACCAAAAGGGGGAAGCAGGGGGGAGGGGGTGTGAGATGAACTGGGAGATTGGGATTGACATGTATACACTGCTATGTATGGAACAGAGTAACTACTGAGAGCCTGCTGTATAGTGCAAGGAACTCTACTCAATGCTCTTTGGTGACCTAGATGGGAGGGAAATCCAGAAGGGAGGGGATATGTGTATACATATGGCTGATTCACTTCTCTATACAGCAGAAACTAGCACAACATGATGAAGCAACTATACCTCAACAGAGTAAAAAACAAAACAAGACAAAACAGACATATGACCAATAGTTTGAGAGCAATTCAACATTAGGTATTCAATATATTTCAATCAGAACAAACAGGGCTTTGGAAACAGGAGAGAGAACCATTTATCACATTAGTATACTAGGTCCCCAAAGTTGTTAAAAACAACTGAGAAACAACATTCACACATAGAACACACTGCTACAGTATTTACACTTTGCTCAATTTGTGCGTGTGTGTTACTTGTACCATCATTCCTTTTCTACTATAGATACATTTAGATTTCTAAGTCTAGGGTGGTATACTGTGGCCCATTGCTAAAGAACTCCGCAAGGTAAGGACAAATCTGCTCATCCCATGAGATAATTGCAAGAATATTTATCCCATTTTATATAAAGAGATATCACACTAAATTTATGAGATATTTATATGACTAGCCTGATAACAATCAAAGTTCAGTAAGATTCCAGATTACAGAATCAATGTAGCCAATAGAAATATAGAAAAATGCTGCTTCCAAGGTTGAACATTTGGAATAACAATATATGTGTGGATTTGTTTACATACTAAAGATATAACAAGATCTAAGAGAAAAGGGGATGATGGCATCTTCTTCTTCGACCTTTAACCTTAAGATTCTTGAATCTCAATGGAAAACAGTCAATATAAACTCTTGCTTCAGGGAAGCTAATTTTTTTAATGATTAATTAAAATCTTTATAGAACAAAAAAGATTGTTCTATTGTTTGTTTATAGAACATATTTGTTTTATTTTTCTAATTTTTTTTTTCCTGAAGAGTATACTTTCCATACTTCAATGAGGTAATGGAAAATAATATTAGAATGAACAGCTGGGATGCTAAGAAGGCAAACATAAATGTTTATTAGAATATGGTTTTATTTTTGTTATCACTACTGGTACTCTTTCCATTCATTATCCCCTATTCATATGCTTTACCAATGTATTTTGTTCTTCTATAGTAAGAGATTTGTTTAATTAGTACTGGTAGATGGTAGTAATAAAACTCTGGTCTCTATAGATTCCCAGCTCTTGACCCATTTTTACCATGGTTTCAGAGGGCTCTTTTCTTGTCTTACATTCTTTCTCTCTCTGTATCTAATTCTTTATATCAACTTTCTCTCTCAAGAACTCCTAAATCTTTTATCCAACTCAGGCTATTTCATTAGAGTAATAAGGCACTATGTTCTTACCATGGTCCATGATTTACATTTCTTGTAAAATTACATCCAAAAGTATATACCTATGAGGATCTTCTGGAGAGACAAGGGTCAAGGTATCCATAACCTCCAAAAAATTAAATATAACAGCTCTAGCAGGTCACACAATATTCACACACATTCAGGCAGTAATGATATATCACTTAGTAAACAGTGTAAAGGTGAATATGCATCCAGATTACATAATTTAGTATTTCTTGGCTGTCTTATTTCCTAATCCCAGTTCATCCTGATCTGCTTCAAATACACTAAGACCAGGAATGGTAAAACTAATTATACACACTTAAGGTCTATATTAGGGTCTATTATATTTAAGGTCTATTATTACTTACCAATCCTTTTACATTTTCTCACTATTTAGCCCATCCCATGGATTAGGCTTACTTAAGAAACTTTATTTGTGTGAGCTCATAATCTTTTTTTTTTTAAAGAGCTTTATTGAGATACAGTTCACATATCATAAAGCTGTATATTTAAAGTATACAGTTCATTGGTTGTTAATAAATTCACAAGGTTGTGCAACCATTACCATAATATAATTTTAGAATTTACCAACATTCCAAAAAGAAACCTGGCAAACATTAGCAGTCACTACTTCTCAGACTGGGAGGGCCCAAGCAACCACAAATTTACCTTCTGTCTCTACAGATTTGCCTATTCTAGACATTCACACAATTGGAGTCATACAACATGTGGTCTTTTGTGACTGGCTTCTTTTACTTACCATAGTGTTTTTAAGACTCACACATGTTGTAGCAAATTACCAACACATAACTCTACTTTTCTTTTCAAAAAGTTTTTTATTGTGATGAAATATTTATATAATAAACCCTGCCATCTTAACCATTTTTAAGTGCACAATTCAGTGACACAGTGGCATTAATTTCATTTACAATGCAGTGCAACTATCATGACTATCTCTTTTCAAAACTTTTTCATCACCCCAAACAAATCAAAATTATTGATTCAGTGTTTGCTTGGCTGCTATAAACCTCTGACTATTTTCTGAAACAGAGCTCTGAAAAAGTTGATGCTAACAGTTGTTGCTTGTTTCTCGTTTCTTTGTTATTTTAAAGATTTTTTTTTGATGTGGACCATTTTTAAAGTCTTTATTGAATATGTTACAATATTGCTTCTGTTTTATGTTTTGTTTTTTTGGCAGTGAGGCACATGGGATCTTCGCTCCCCGACCAGGCATCGAACCTGCACTCCCTGCATTGGAAGGCGAAGTCTTAACCACTGGACTGCCAGAGAATGCCCTGTTTTTGTTTTTTCAGAGGAATAATTCTATTCTTTTAATTGAAGTATAGATGATTTATAATATTCTGTTAGTTTCAGGTATATAGCAAAGTGACTCAGTTATATACACTTTTTTCAGCTTATTTTCCATTATACTTTATTACAAGATATTGAATACAGTTCCCTGTGCAGTAAATCTTTGTTGCTTACCTATTTTATGTTTAGTAGTTTGTATCTATTAATACCATACTCCTAATTTATCCCTCTTCCCCCTCCCTTTCCCCTTTGGTAACCATAAGTTTGTTTTCTATGTCTGTGAATATGTTCCTGTTTTCTATATTTATTCATTTGTATTATTTTTAAAATTCCACATGTAAGTGAAATCATGTAATATTTGTTTATCTCTGTCTTACTTGTCCGAGTATGATATTCTCTAGGTCCATCTATTTTGCTGCAAATGGCAATATTTCATTCATTTTTATAGCTAATTAATATTCCACTGTGTATATATATATACCACATCACCTTAAAACAATTGTCTGTTGATGGACACCTGGGTGGTTTCCATGTCTTGGCTATTGTAAATAGTGCTGCTATAAACATTGGAGTGCATACAGATTTTTGAATTAGAGTTTTCAACTTTTCTGGATATATGCCCAGGAGTGGAATTGGTGGATTATATATGGCAGCTCTGTTTTTAGTTTTTAAGGAAACTTCATACTTTTTTCTATAGTGGCTGCACCAATTTACTTTCCTACCAACAGTGTATGAGGGTTCCCTTGTCTCCACACCCTCTCCAGCATATATTATTTGATGATAGCCATTCTGACTAGAGTGAAGTGGTATCTCATGGTTTTCACTTGCATTTCTCTAATAAGCAATGCTAAGCATCTCTTCATGTGTCTCTTGGCCATATGTATGTCTTCTTTGGAGAAAGGTCTATTTAGCTCTTCTGTTCATTTTTCGATTAGCTTTTTTATTGTTGTTGCTCTGTACTAGCTTATTTAAGTGATCGTCAATTCTTTTTAGAAATTTGCCTTTCCTATTGTGATATTCCCTTTCCTAGAGATTCATGCTTCTTCTCTATTTAGAGAAGACCTTTCAATATTTCTTTTAGGGTACATTTACTATTGCTGTCTTCTTTTAGTTTTTGTTTGTCTGAGAAATTCTTTTTTTTTTAAACTTTTTATTTTATATTGGAGTATAGCCGATTAACAATGTTGTAATAGTTTCAGGTGCACAGCAAAGGGACTCAGCAATACATATACATGTATCCATTCTCCCCCCAAACTCCCCTTCCACCCAGGCTGCCACATAACATTAAACAGAGCTCCCTGTGCTACACAGTAAGTCCTTGTTGGTTATCCATTTTAAATATAGCAGTGTGTACATGTCAATCCCAAGCTCCCTAATTATCCCTTCCCCTCATCCTTCCCACCGCCATAACCATAAGCTCCTTCTCTAAGTCTGTGAGTCTGTTTCTGTTCTGTAAATAGGTTCATTTGTACCATTTCTTTTTAGATTCCTTATATAAGGGGTATCATAGGATATTTCTCTTTCTCTGTATGACTTACTTCACTCAGTATGACAATCTCTAGGTCCATCCATGTTGCTGCAAATGGCATTATTTCATTCTTTTTAATGGCTGAGTAATATTCCATTGTATATATGTACCACATCTTCTTTATCCATTCCTCTGTCGATATATTTAGGTTGCTTCCATGTCCTGGCTATTGTGACTAGTGCTGCAATGAACATTGAAGGTGCATGTATCCTTTCAGATCATGTTTTTCTCTGGATAAATGCCCAGGAGTGGGATTACAAAGTCATATGGTACCTCTATTTTTATTTTTTAAAGGAACCTCCATACTGTTCTCCATAGTGGCTGTACCAATTTACATTCCCAGCAACAGTGTAGGAGGGTTCCCTTCTCTCCACACCTTCTCCAGCATTTATTGTTTGTAGACTTTTTGATGATAGCCATTTTGACTGGTGTGAGGTGATAACTCATTGTAATTTTGATTTGCATTTCTCTATTAATTAGTGATACTGAACATCTTTTCATGGGCCTCTTGGCCAGCTGTATGTCTTTGGAGAAATGTCTATTTATGTCTTCTGCCCATTTTTTGATTGGGTTGTTTGTTTTGATGATATTAAGTCTCATAAGCTGTTTGTAAACTTTGGAGACCAATCTCTTATTGGTCACATCATTTGCAAATATCTTCTCTTAATCTGTCGTTTGTCTTTTCGTTTTGTTTATGGTTTTCTTTGCTGTGCAAAAGCTTTTGAGTTTAATTAGGTCCCACTAGTTTCCTTTTGTTTTTATTTCCGTTATTATGGGAGAAGGATCGAAAAAGATATTCCTGTGATTTACGTCAGAGAGTGCTTTGCCTATGCTTTCCTCTAGGAGTTTTACAGTGTCTGGTCTCACATTTAGGTCTTTAATCCATTTTGAGCTTATTTTTGAGAATGGTGTTAAAGAATGATCTTGTCTGAGAAATTCTTTACCTCTCCTTCTATTGTAAATGATAATCTGTTGGGCAGATTATCTTAGGCTGCAGGCTTTTCCCTTTCAGGACTTTGAATATATCATGTCATTCCCTTCTGCCCTGCAAAGTTTCTGCAGAAAAATCAACTGATAGCCTTATGGGAGTTCCTTTGTAATTGACTCTTTGTTTTTTTCTTGCTGCCTTTAAAATCCTCTCTTTAACTTTTGCCATTTTAATTATGGTGTCTTGGTGTGGGTTTGTCTGGATTCATCTTGTTTGGTATCCTCTGTGCTTCCTGTACCTGGACATCTGTTTCCTTCTTTAGGTTTGGGAAGTTTTCAGCCATAATTTCTTCAAATACTTTTTTTTTTTTTTTTTTTTTGGCGGTACGCGGGCCTCTCACTGTTGCGGCCTCTCCCGTTGCGGAGCACAGGCTCCGGACGCGCAGGCTCAGCGGCCATGGCTCAAGGGCCCAGTCGCTCTGCAGCGTGTGTGATCTTCCCGGACCGGGGCACGAACCCATGTCCCCTGCATCGGCTGGCAGACTCTCAACCACTGCGCCACCAGGGAAGCCCTCAAATACGTTTTTAATCCCCCCTTCACCTTTTGGAACCCCTATCATGGGTAGGGTGTCACACTTTATATTATCCCATAGATCTCACATGTTTTTTTTTTTTCATGTTTCTATCTGCTGTTCTGATTGGGTGATTTCCATTATTCTATCTTCCAGATCACTTATTTGTTCTTCTGTGTTATTTATTCTGTTATTCAGTGCTTCTAGATTGGTTTTTATTTTGGCAATTGAGTTTTCTAATTTTGATTGGTTCCTCTTTATAGTTTCTAGTTCCTTGTTATAATAACCTGCATTTCTACTGATAATCTTTCTTAATTTCTTTAGTATTTTTATTACCTCCTTTTTGAACTTGGGGTCTAGTAGACTGGTGAGACATTTCATTACTTGTTCTTTCAGCGGATTTCTCTTGTTTTAATTGGGATTAATTCCTCTGCTTTTTCATTTTACTTAACTTTCTCTGTCTCTACGAATTTAGGAAAAACAGTTATCTACTGTGATCTTGAAGGGGTGTTTTTATGTGGGAGCGTCCCTGTGTAGACTGTGTGAGTCCAATATTTTTGATGCAAGGGGTGTTTTTGGTATGGATGCCAGCCACGTTTTTCCTCAGAGTGTGCTGGCCATTATTCCCTTGATAGGGGGTGTGATTGGTGTTATGGTTTTCAGAGCCTGCACTGGATGTTAGGTGGGGCCTCCTCTCTGCTCACAGCCCTGTAGAGGGCAGGGTCTGCTTCCCAGTTGGAGTAGAACTCCTGAGGGTTGGGTTTTATAAGGTTCCACTGCCTTTAAGTGCATGATTTGTCCCAAAGGAGGTGAGTGCTGAAGCAAGTGAGGCCCATGTGGTCACAGCAAACCTATCTGCTGCCCGTGCAGGCATCTGTGGTTTTGCCTAGAAGCAGCCCAAGGTTGCATCCCTTTCTCTGTTGTGTTCATCCCAGACCTGGTGCTAAGCTGGTGCTGGGGGCCAGGGTGCTGTCACTGCAGGAATTGAGTTGGTTGTGCTGTGGCCTGGGACCTGGGTTGCTTCTGTGGCAGGCCTCTCCCAAGACCTGTCACCCCAGATCTGGCTCCAAGTGCTGGTGTAGGATGAGCAGAACTGGTATGCTCCCGCTGGAAAATTAACCACTTGTGTACTCCTCCCCAGAGGCTGTCAACCCGAGACGTGAATTTCTGTGGTGCCACCTGCTGTGTGCACCAACAAACTCTGTGGTTGCTTAACCCGCACCCACCCACCTGAGTGTTAACCGTGGCTCTGATTCAGGACCTGTGGCCTGTCCCTGTGCACACACTGACAATAGGCTCTGAGATTTGGTCTGGACTATGCCCCCAAGGCCTCCAGGCTGTCTCCATGCACCTAGACTGAGTCCTCTCCCAGGGCCCTTCCGAGATTCAGTACCTAGCCTCTGTGCGTACTAGTAACCCTGGCTGGTGCAGGTTTTGGGCTAGGAAGTGTAGCAAGATGGCAGCTGTCAGCATAGATCTCTATCCTGATTGCTATCAAGCCAGCATGAGCTCACTCCTTGCAAGCAGAATCCTGGCCCCATCAGCCCCTCTGTGTATCCCGGCAGTCATCCCAGCAGGCAATGGGGCTCCCCAGGGCAAGGGGCTGCCCATGTGGGCCTTCCCTCCATCACAGATCCCTCCCAGTGGCAATGATCCCATCCTGATCCCTTTTTTCCCCCATCCTACCCATTTACATGGCTATCTTTCTTGAAGCTTTCATTGTATAAGAGATCTTCTGCTAGTTTCCAGTTGGTTTTCTGTGAGAATTCTTCCACATGTAGGTGTACTTTTGATGTGTCTGTGGGTGGAGGTGAGCTCCACATCCTCCTACTCCACCATCTTGATCCTCTCCAATAAGTTTCTGCTTGTTTTATAGTGTTTCTGTGGAGGGGTGGGAGCTTGAAGCTCTAACACTAGCTGTTCTACTATCCACTATTAATTCTAAATAGATATGCTATATTACATAAGAAATTTGCCAAGGTAAAACAGTGTGTTACCTTTAGCATGATCTCTGTCTCATACCCAAAGATGATTTTTCAGAGTAAGAACTGTGAATATTTTCCAGTTTTCCTTTTATTCTACATTTCCACAGTACAGCTCCACTAACAAACAATTCCAAAACTTTCCAAACACAAATAACTAGGCATGAATTCTGTTGGTTTGAAAGTGAATCCAACATGCTGTAAAGTTTTATTTAATAACTCTATGCATTTATTACATGGTCTTATTGCCATCATTCTTAAATTAGCTCATGTGAGACCCTGAATTAAAGATAAAAAGATACTCTCAAAACACTTTTTAGCTACTGTATTTTTCAGTTCTAAAATTTTCATTTGGTTCTTTTTAATAGTCTCTATTTTAGGGCTAAGATTTCATGTCTCTTCATTAATTACAAGCATGTTTTCTTTAATCACTGAGCCTAGATATAGTAGCTGCTTTAACAATCTTTGTCTGTTAATGCCAATAGCTGGGTCATCTTGGGGTTAATATCAGTTGATTGTCCTCTTGAAAATGGGTCACATTTTTTTATTTCTTTGTATGTTAAATAATTTTGGATTGCATCCTGTACATGGTTGAATGATATGTTGAAGAGATACTAAGTTTTGTTATATTATTCTGAAGAACATGGATTTCTTTCTATTTCACTAAGCAGATGACTTGGGTAGACCTAACTGAAAACTGTCTGTTCTGCAGTGGACGGCAATCCAAAATTTAATTCAATTCCTTTAGCCTTAGCTGTGCTGACAGTAGTTTACTCATGGTCCAGATGTCAGCCAGAGATCTAGGGAGCTTTTTTACAGAATTTGAGGTGCCTCTCTTTGGCTCTATCTTTTCCAGGATTTCCCCACTCACATTTCTTTTTATATTCTTTTCCATTATGGTTTATTACATGATATTAAATATAGTTCCCTGTGCTATACAGTAGGACCTTGTGGTTTATTTTATATACAGTAGTTTGTATCTGCTAATCCCAAACTCTGAATTTATCCCTCCCCCACCCTCTTTCCCTTTTAGTAATCATAAGTTTGTTTTCTATATCAGTGAGTCTGTTTCTGTTTTGTAAATAAGTTCATTTGTATCATATTTTAGGTTCCACATATAATTGATGTCATATGGTATTTGTTTTTCTCTTTCTGACTGACATTACTTAGTATGATAATCTCTAGGTCCATCCATGTAATGCTGCAAATAGCGTTATCTCATTCTTTTTATGGTTGAGTAGTATTCCACTGTGTATATGTACATCATCTTCTTTATCCATTCATCTGTCAAAGGACATTTAGGTTGTTTCCATGTCTTGGCTTGTGAATAGTGCTGCTATGAACATAAGGGTGCACGTATCTCTTTGAAGTGTAGTTTTGTCTGGATATACGCTCAGGAGTGGGATTACTGGATCATACGGCAACTCTATTTTTAGTTTTTTGAGGATCCGCCATGCTGTTTTCCACAGTGGCTACACCAATTTACATTCCGACCAACAGTGTAGCTGCGTTCCCTTTTCTCCACACCCTCTCCAGCATTTGTTATTTGTAGATTTTTAAGGATGGCCATTCTGACCAGTGTGATGTAGTACCCCCATCACTTTAAAGCAGCTGTGGCTGCCCAAACTCTGTTTTTCCAGCCAGTAAGCCTACAGATTTCAGCTGCCAGCTAGGCCAAACCGGGGCCTATTCTGGGGTTAAGTGTTATAAAAATGGGATACTCAGCTAGTGCCTTCTTCCGAATGTCAGAATCTACTTGCTCTTGGTCACTCTCCAGTGCTTTCAGGTAGTCATGGGGTTTTTTTGGTCCAGACTTTATAATTGTTATTTGTGAAAACAACAGGGGCTTCTAATAGGGGGCTTCTAATAGGAACTACTACGCTATACTGGAATAGAGCTCCCTCTCAAAGCAGTTTAAATGCTTATTATTTTATCAATAAAATTTAGTGCCACCTCTATGGGTCTGTCATTTAAAGTCATTCTACTCACTCCTGTAGAATAGGCAATATGAAAAAAAAAAAGAAATGGCTATGTGAGAGAAGTTTGATTACACGTATCATCTGTTATACAATTACAAACTAGGTTCTAGAAATGACCGTTGGTGAAAAAAATAAATGTTTTGTATTTTAACCTGTTCCTATTTTTGTACCACTTTTAATTTTTGGGTGCCAAATGAGAACAGTCTTAGTGATTTTCATGATTCTAAACATACATGCTTACTGAAAAAAGACAAAAATAATTCAATCAAAATAAAGAAGTATAAAGAATTGAAAATCACCAACATTTTACCAGAGATAACCCATTTAAAACTTGCTAATCATCCTTCTATACAAATTTCCATATATACACACACCTGTGCTATTAACTTGATTTTTCAGTCTGACAATATATCATTAGTAAGTTCACTAAAATAATTTTTAAATCTACATAAAATAGTCTATATATTTTAATTTAAAAGCCCTATGGATAAATATTTTTGCTGCTTTTAGTTTTTCACATCTATAAACAACACTATTTACCTTTATAAGTTTTCTAACTGTGAGCCATTGGGGTAGAAGAAAAGGTAATAGAAAGGGAACAGGCTTGGAGGCAAGACAGACCTGGGTGCCTGTTTCAGTTCTAGTCGATTTGCTAGCTTTATGTCCATAGGCAAGTTAGTGAAATTCTTTGAAAGCTGGACCACTGTTAAGAGGAGTAAGGTAAGCAAGGACATGAAAAACATCTACTATAATTCTGGGTACACAATAGGAACTTAAAAAATAAGTGCCTGTTTGTATGTGCATGGACGCACATACACACACATTATAAAACTATTAAGAAAGCAAAGATACTTGGTCAAAGCACATTTTTTTTAAGTATTTGAAATTTTGGTTTAATTTGCAACCTAAATGCAGAAGAGATTTATTTTGTTTCATTTTCATTTTAATACATCTCTACTGGAGTATAATTGCTTTACAATGTTGTGTTAGTTTCTGCTGTACAACAAAGTGAATCAGCTATATGCATACATATATCCCCATATCCCCTCCCTCTTGAGCCTCCCTCTCACCCTCCCTATTCCAGCCCTCTAGGAGGTCACAAAGCATGGAGGTGATCTCCCTGTGCTATGCAGCAGCTTCCTACTAGCTATGTATTTTACATTTAGTAGTGTATATCTGTCAATGCTACTCTCTCACTACACCCCAGCCTCCCCTTCCCCGCCATGTCCTCAAGTCTGTTCTCAACGTCTGCATCTTTATTCCTGCCCTACCACTAGGTTCATCAGTACCATTTTTCTAGGCTCCATATATATGTGTTAGCATACGGTATTTGTTTTTCTCTTTCTGACTTACTTCACTCTGTATGACAGACTCTAGGTCCATCCACCTCATTACAAATAACTCAATTTCATTCCTTTTATGGCTGAGCAATATTCCATTGTATACACGTGCCACATCTTTATCCATTCATCTGTCGATGGACATTTAGGTTGTTTCCATGGATTAAACCACATTATTTATTACTGACTTATGCATATACCAAAATTTTGTGTGAGAATCCATCTTCATATTCAAATTTTATAATGAGTAGGACATAAAAGAATTTTTTAAATTACATCACCTTCTTTCAAACGTCAATGATATGCCTCTGACAAAGTTTTGTATATGATGTGGTTCTCCTTTGAACATTTTATTCCAGGCTGAATATAGCTAGGTAAATAATTGGGCATAGATAACACCTATTATTTAATTAATTTAATGCTATTTAAAAATCTCCTTAACAAAAGTTATCTCAGAACAATTTTATTCACTGATATTTAGTCATATGTGGAATATAAAAGGTCTGATTTTCAGTAACTTTAATAGTAATAACCATCACTATGGTTTAGTTTTCAATAAGAATATCAGTGGTAAAAAATATTTTTAAGATGTTACAATATAATTTATATGTTTATTAGTAAAGAAGAGCAGAGGAAATTCATTTTAGTAAGGTTAAATATAGTATTTGGATGGAATTTTTGCCAAGACCTCTGTGTAAAGATATTAATAATAATTAGTAAGAGGAACAATAAAACACTGATCTATCTATAGGCAGCGAAAAAATAGAAGAGAGGCAGGCTTAAACTATCTTTTCAAAGAGAGCCAAGAACTACTCATTTTACCAGATCAGATTGTTCTGATGTTGAGAGGAAAATTACCTACTCCACATTGCACAATGGTAGTGCAAAGTCTGTTGTTTTTTTTTTTCCCCCTTAAGGGACTAAATGATCAGAAATATGGTAGAGAGAAAACTGACAGCAATATAATATTTCTAATATTTTAAATAAATACGTTTTTTCCATCATTCCTCTGGGATGTCCTTATCCTGAGGAGAATATAACATAGGAAAAGGTGCTCTCAATTAAGTGAATAGCACCAGAAAAGAAGAGAGATGAAAATCATCAACACTGAACAAACCAGACAAGAACACTAAATTAATTGGGTTGGGAAGTGAATAAATTCCCAGTTTTAGATTCTTACCTATATGCCTTAAAGACCCCCAACATTCATTAGTCCTCCCAAATATGACTTTTTCCTTTTAATTCCTGACCTCAGGGATTGGCACTATCTTCCACGACATTGTCTAAGCTAAAAACCTGAGTCTATTTCTACTCCTCACTTCTCAAGTCTACTTGGATCATATCACATAGGTGCCATTTACTGTGTGCTCACTATGTACCAGGCACTGTGCTAAGTACTTTATAAACATTTAATCCCAAAATAACAACAGCAGGTTTTGTAATCCAACAAAGGCTGGTTTGTTCTATCCATATTTTTAGGAAAACACAGAATGGTTAAGATACAGGCACAGTCACAATCCAATTAAGATACAGAGTCTGTTTTATTAATCACTGTGATGTACCTCCCATATTTTCCATTACTGTTGGAAAGACATGAGCCTTGCCTTTATCATCATTCATCTAGATTGGTATAGAGCATCCTAAGTATTCTGCCCCTATACCTCCTTCCAATTCATTTGCTAAGGATAGCAAATCCTCTGAAATATACCTGAAAAAATGTCTTTGTTTCAAAATCTTCAAAAGTTTCCCTCCCTAAGACATACAAATCATTTACAATGTGACTCCAGCAACTTAACATTCCATTGTCATCTCCTAAAGTTATTCTTAATAATCCCTTGACTTTAGACAAACTTGCATTTCTCAAAAACACTGTTTAGGGCTTCCCTGATGGCACATTGGTTAAGAATCCCCCTGCCAATGCAGGGGATATGGGTTCGATCCCTGGTCTGGGAAGATCCCACATACTGTGGAGCAACTAAGCCCGTGCGCCACAACTACTGAGCCTGCGCTCTACAGCTCGTGAGCCACAACTACCGAAGCCCACGCGCCTAGAGCCTGTGCTCCACAAAGAAGAGAAACCGCCGTGATGAGAAGCCCCCGCACCGCAATGAAGTGTAGCCCCCACTCGTCACAACTAGAGAAAGCCCACGTGCAGCAACGAAGACCCAACGCTGCCAAAATAAATAAATCTATTTTAAAAACCAACTGTTTATTCATATATAGTGTCTTTGCTCACTTTTTTTTTTTTTTGCTTTAGAAGCCCTTCTCATCATATTCTTCATGAAGAATTCCTTTACCCTCTAAGCCAAAATTAGTCACTGGCCCCTCTGTGCTCTAAAAGTTTTAGTATACATATTTAACATAAAAATTACATTTTATAATGAATAAGACTGTCTCTTGCACAAGACATTGAAATCTTCAGGATCATTCATTTAATCAACAAATATTTCTTCACTAATTATAACTGAAAAGGTTGACAAGCTGACTTACATAAAAATTTGGAATTTCTATTTGTCACAGACACTTTTAAGAGAGTAAAAAGGGAAGCAACAGACTGCGAGAATAAATGTGTAATACACATAACAAAGGACTCATCCAGAACACATAGGTAATGCCTACTATAAAGAAGAAAAAGACAGCTAACCTAACTTTTAAAACAGTCATTTCACAAAAGAGGATATCCAAATTATATGAAAATATGCTCAATATCATTAGTTATTTATTAGAGAAATACATATATTGGAAACATTTTTGGTCACAATTCTCTGAAATAATTAAATGAAAAAAGACTGACAATACAAAATGTTAGTGAGAATGTGAAGTTAAGTGGAGTTCTCCTAAAATGCTAAAGAGAATATAAATGCATACATGTACTTGGGAAAACTGCAGAATCTAGTAAAATTATTCATTTATATACCCTACGATCCAGTATCTCTAGGTCACATCTAGCTTGTCTATTAGGTGGATATCTAATGAGATTATGTGTATATATGTGCACCAAAAGACATGTTCAAGACTGTTTATTGCAGCATTATTCATAACAGCCCCTAACTGGAAACAACCCAAATATCCTTCATCAAAAGAATGGATAACTAAATTGTACATTTAATAAACCAAAAAGCACAGCAATTATCCATTGCTATAAAGTTTGATACAGGTAAAGATAATTCATGGTGACAGAAATCAGATAGTAATTACCTTTGAGGAAGAGGGAAGGTGTAGTGATTGGAAGGGGGCATAGGGAGATTTCTGGGATGCTGGTGATACTGTATTTCTTTAGCTGTGGGTTACTCAGATGTGTTCTCTTTGTGACAATTTAACAAGCTTTACACTTACGATTTGTGACTTTTAGGTACAACTCATATAGAATATTATACTTCATTAAAAAGTTTATTTTAGGAAACAGAACCGAAACAAGAGCTATGAAACTGGATGAGATAACCAAGTGAGTTTAAGTACAGAAGAAACAAATGCTAAATAAATTATTATTGAATAAATAAAAGGGCAAATGAGAGATTTAAGAACAGCAATCCAATTAAGAGAAGGGGTATCAAAAAGTAACAAATATTGGGCTTCCCTGGTGGCGCAGTGGTTGAGAATCTGCCTGCTAATGCAGGGGACACGGGTTCAAGCCCTGGTCTGGGAGGATCTCACATGCCGCGGAGCAACTAGGCCCATGAGCCACAACTACTGAGCCTGCGCGTCTGGAGCCTGTGCTCCGCAACAAGAGAGGCCGCGATAGTGAGAGGCCCGCGCACCGCGATTAAGAGTGGCCCCCACTTGCCACAACTAGAGAAAGCCCTCGCACAGAAACGAAGACCCAATGCAGCAAAAATAAATTAATTAATAAACTCCTATTTCAAACATCTTCTAAAAATAAACCAAAGTAACAAATATTGAAGTAAACATTTCCTCAGTGGGTCTGCTGTATTCACGTAGAAAGATTGGGTGAATGATGTTTTGTATCTATGCTACTACTAATTCTCATTACCATAAAAGAATCCAGAATCTGGGCTTGAACCTGGCTCCACCACTACTTGCTGTGTGACCTTGGACAAATCACTTAATGATCTTTGCTTCATTTTCCTCACTTATGAATAGGAACAATAATAGTACCCACCTCATATGTTTGTTATGAGGATTAAAATGAGTTAGTAGTTTTTAAGCAATTACCACAGTGTCTGATACGCTGAACATTAAACAAACAAACAAAACACAATCCTGGCAAAAGGATGTGACTTTGTGATTTGACTTTACTGAAGTTTATTTAAATAAATCAACTGAAAAACTACTAGATATAATAACAATGTTTCCTAGCAATAATCAGTTAAAAATATAATGCCAGGGTTCTGCTTTTGGGCAGAGTGCAGTAGATCATAGCACGTCAATACTTATATACCATAATGAGTAGACAATCAAATAATTACAAAAATCCTACTTTTTAAAAGACACTGAAAAGCTACAGAACCAATAAATGAGACAAAATAAGATTTTAGAAATGGGGAAACTTTTCTAAGTTAAACTGATAATCTGTAGCTTTTCTTACCCACCGCACCCATCTACACTGGGGATATTTGCTGATTTTGGTCACAGGGCTGACCACCAGCTTTTCCAGGCAGAGATCCTCTGCTGGGAGGAAAAGAAACCAGAAAGCTTTTAGACATTTAGAAACTGGAAACTTGAATAGACTTAAACACATGGCTGTTTTTTCCCTTGGAACAATTGTGGATTTCAGTGTTGTACATAAACCTGCAAAGCTAGACAAAAAGCTTATGAAAGGCAGAGTGAAATCCTTTGCATTCTTCATGGTGCTTAAGAAAGAAAGATGTGCTAGGGAAGGCTGACCAAAGAACAATGAAAGTTTCCACTTCAAGATATCTGCCAGTTTTTGAGGCTTATATTGGTTAGGCTGGAGGCAAGAGAGCTAGGCTGGAACCTAAGACTATCAAAGCTAAATCTCCTATTGTAACAGGAAGGAAGGGATGAAAACCCACCATATTCTCAACTCAGCTCTAATCCAGCAAAATTCTTGACTGAATTGGAGTGATCACTTTCTCATATTTTCTACCTATCAGTAGAAAGGGAGACAGTATGATGGATGATAAATCATCTATAACCAATATGACTGTTTTACACAGGAAATATATTTATAAAAATTACTTGGTACGTAAGAAAATAGGGCACAATATTAAAAAGAAAACACAGATGAAAAGCCCCACAAGAGATGCATGGGGAGTTTGCAGACAAGAATTTTAAAGTAAACTATGATTAATATATTCAAGAAAATAGAAGAGAGATAAATAAAACAGAAAAAATGATGGAAAATTTCACCAGGAAATGGAATCTATAAAAAATTAAATGGACATACTAGGACATAAAACTTACAATATCTGAAATTTAGATCTAAATGAGTAGGTTTATTAGGATTGAAGAATGTAAACACAGGTCAAAAGGAAAAATGCAGCAGAACACAGAATATTAAATTCAAAGACAAATAAACAAAAAAGTACAAACTGATGTAGAGAAAATAAAAAGAATGAACAAACAGGACAAAACAAATATGTGAGACATTCTCAAACGGATATATATATATATACATATATATATATATAAACTAAATACTATATATGTTTTAGAGCTATTTCCTTAGTGATTGCTCTAGGGTTTACTATATGTATCTTATCAAAATCTACTTTAGATTTAGAGTTTATTAACTTAATTTCATGAGATATAGAACCATTACTCCTACATAGTTGTAGTCTCTCATCTTTCCTTTTTGTGCTATTGTTATCCACGTTACATATACATATATATATATATATATATATATGTCTTTGTACATACAAATACACATGCATCAAATTCAACAATTTGCTATAATTAAGATTTTATATAATTTATGTTTATTGAAAAAGCCAAGAAAAGTAAGAGGGCAAGTAAATATTTATAGAGTTTTTGATATTAACTTTCTTATTTACTATTTCTGGTTCTATTTGTTCCTGTGGATTCAAGATTTCATCTGGTGTTATATACTTACTCTAATGCAGCTTTGCTCTCCAACCTACCTTCTTTGTTTTGTTATTTTCAAATATATTACATTTCTATATATTATTGGCTCAGCAAAAGTTGTATATGTATTGTCTTATACAATTGCTTTTCAAATCAGTAATGAGAGGAAAGGACAAAGAACATTCATCTATACTGTCTTTTATAACTACATAATTACCTTTACCAGTGCTCTTTCTGTGTGTGCATTTAATTATGGGACCACTTGTTTTCGGCCTGAAGAATTTTCGTCAGTATTGCAAGGTGAATCTGTTAGCAATAAATTCTCTCAGTTTTTGTTTACCTGGGAGTGTATTTCATCTTCAATTTTGAAAGACAGTTTTCCTGGATACAAGATCCTTGGTTTGTTGACAGGTTTTTTTTCTTTCAGTACTTTGAATGTGTCATACTACTGGCCTCCATTTTTACTGATGTTAAGTCAGATGTTAAATTTATCAGGTTCACTTCTTTTTGGTGAAAACTTTTTATAACTTTTATAAAACTTTTTATCTTTGTCTTTTGGCACTTTTACTATGATGTGTGGTATGAAATGGAAGACTGTGTCCCACCAAAATTCCTATGTTGAAACTGTAATCACAATGTGATGGTATTTGGTAGGTGTGGGGTCTTCAGGAGGTAATTAGGTCATGAAGGTGAATTCGTTATGAATGGAATTAATGCCCTTATAACAAAAGGCCAGGCAGCTAGCTAGCTCTCTTTCTCATGTGAGGAATGGGAAGAAAGCTGTCTGCAACCCAGAGAAGGTCCTCATAAGAGCCTGACCATACTGACACCATTACCTCCAGAACTGTGAAAAATAACTTTTGTTGTATATGAGCCCTTTGCTATAGCAGCCTGAACTTACTAAAACCAGGTGCGTGGGTATGGATCTATTTTAGTTTATCTTATCTGGAATTGGTGGAGCTTCTTGGATGTGTACATTAATGTTTATAATTAAATTTGGCAAATTTTCAGCCATTATTTTTTAACATATTTTTTGTGCTCTTTTGTCTCCTTGTACTCCCATTACCATATGTTGGTGTGCTTAACGGTGTTCCACCTTTGTCTGAGGTTCTGATCATTTGCCTATCTTTAAGTCTGCTGTCAACTCAGAACAGTTGTTGAGTGAGCCCCACTAGCAAATCTTCCATTTCATTTATTATACTTGCAACTCCAGAATTTTCATTTGGTTCTTTTAAAAAATAATTTATATTTCTATTGATAGTCTCTATTTGATGAGACACTGTCATCATGGCTTCTTTCCTTCTTTCAATATGGCTTCCTAGAAGATTTGTTTCTTTTTCTAAAAACGTATTTAAATAGACTGCTTTGAAATCTGTTAAATTCAATATCTAGGACCTCTCACAGGCAGTTTCTGCTGTCTGCTTTGTTTCTTGTGTATGGTCACACTCTCCTATTCTTTGTGTGTCTTAAAATACTTGTTGAAAATTGGACATATTATATAATATATTGTAGCAACCTGGGATACTGACACCCTTCCCTCTCTTCAGAGCTTTGTTGTTTATTTATTTGTTTACTGAAATCAGCTAGGCTACTTTAAAAAGACTATTTCCACACTGTATGAAACTTCTGATATTGCTCCTCAGAGGGTACAGCCAAGGCATACACAAAGTCACCTTGGGAAGGCAGTGGTTTTAGTAGGGGTTTCTTCAACTGTCTCTTTTCTTTCCTTGATCTGTTAAGCTATTTGCCTCTTTGCTGGCACATCCAGCTGTTATGCTCCACTAATGATACTACTGTGATGAACAATGCCTGGGGACATACGTTGCTCCACAGTCTGATCAATTAAATTCAGACAGGGTAGATTTTCATTTCATCTTTGAGGTTTGTTCTGATCCAAGGATTCTTTTTAGCTGACTTTCTCCCAGGTTCAGTCTGATAAACTAATTTAGCTTCTTGCTCTTTTAGAGAGATTATCAGCCTACTCTGAATTGTTTACCACCAAAATATCCATTGTTTTTGAGAGTGACCTTAGGCTTGAACTGCCCCACATTGTTTCAGATAAGGCCTTTCCTTTGGGAATAGCTTAAGAGTAATATATTCTTATGGACTACCCTGGAAAAAATCTTTAAGCCACTGTTCCAAGTGCTGTGTAGGGGTGGTAGCCTTTGGTCTGCTTGGGCTGCCTCTCCTAATGTGGATGTTCTGCCCTATGAGCAAGCTGGAGTGAGGATGATGAGGCCTCCAGTATTCTCAGTGTGCTGCATCAGGACTACAGCTACCCTCCTATGAATGGGGGCTGGGTAAAGGAAGGGAGCCCCTGACTTTCGACTGCATTCATCAGGAATCCAACCTCTGCAATTCAGAGTTGGAGGCATGAGAAATGATGAAGGCCTGCCCATCTTGGAGAGATACCATAACCCTTAATTGGGAGCTGAGGGGAGAGGAAGCCCCATACTCGAGGCCACATCTACCCAGAGTGAAATTTCCATCAAGGTGAGGAGGGGTTACTCCTACACTGTTGGTGGGAATGTAAATTGATGCAGCCACTATGGAAAACAGTATGGAGGTTCCTGAGAAAACTAAAAATAAAATTACCATATGATCCAGCAATCCTACTCTGGACAAAACTATAATCCAAAAAGATACACGCACCCCTAAGTTCATAGCAGCACTATTCACAATAGCCAAGATGTGGAAACAACCTAAATGTCCATCAACAGATGAATGGATAAAGAAGATGTGGTATATATACACAATGGAATACTACTCAGCCATAAAAAAGAACAAAATAATGCCATTTGAAGCAACATGGATGCAACTAGAGATTACCATACTAAGTGAAGTCAGAAAAAGAAATACAAATACCATATGATATCACTTATATGTGGATAATCTAAAATATGATACAAATGAACCTATTCTACAAAACAGAAACAGACAGACATAGAGATTAAGACTTGTGGCTGCCAAGGGGGAGAGGGGGAGAGAGAGGGATGGACTGGGAATTTGGGGTTGGTAGATACAAACCATTATTACATTTAGAATGGATAAACAACACAGTCCTACTGTATAGCACAGGGAACTATATCCAATCTCCTGGGATAAACCATAATAGAAAAGGATATTTTAAAAAGAATGTATATATGCATAAAACTGAGTCACTCTGCTGTACAGCAGAGATTGGCACAACACTGTAAATCAACTATACTTCAGTTAAAAAAAAAGATGAGGAGGGGTTAAAATAAAAATAAAGAGAGAAAGCATTCCATTTATAGTAGGAAACAAAAAATAGGACATAAACTCTTTGCCTAACCATAGGTCTTGAACATTTGTCCTTTTATTCTCTTAACAGCTTTTGTTTTATATTTAAATCTATAATCCATTTTGAGTTAATTTTTATATAAGAGGTATAAAATGGGTGAGGTTAATTTTTTTGCTTATGGATGCCCAACTATTCCAGCGTCATTTGTTGAAAAGGTTATCCACTGAAGTACTTTTGTAGCTTTATTAAACATCAAATGGACATATTTGTGTGAGTCTACTTACTGGTTATACATTCTGTTTCATTGATATTATCTATCTATCTGCCAATACTACACTATCTTGATTACTGTAGCTAACAGTAAACCTTATCATTGGGTAGAGCTAGTCCTTCCCTTTATTCTTTTTTGAAATTGTTTTAGCTATTCTAGAACCTATGCCTTTCCATATAATTTTAAAATAAATTTATGTAATTGTATGTCATAAAAAAAACTTGTTGGGTTTTTTAATAGAAAGTGCATAAACCTATATGTCAATTTGGAGAACAATGACACCCTTACTATGTTTAATCTTTCCATCCATGAACATGGTATGTCTGTCCATTTCTTTAAGTGTCCTTTTATTTCTTCAGCATTTTGTAGTTTTAAGCATACAGATATGTGTGTTCTTAAGCGCGACCTATTTAATTTTATTTGAAGTAATTGTAAATGGTATTGTTTTAAATTTCAGCTTCCTACTGTTGTAATTATATAAAAATCAAATTGACCTTTTTGATGTTGATCTTATATCCCCCAAAGTAACTGAACTGACTTATTAGCTGCAGTTTTTCTCTAGATACTTTTTTCTACATAGACAATCATGTCATCTGCAAATAGGGAGTTTTATTTCTTACTTTCCAATCTTTGTGCCTTTTAATACGTTTTCTTGCCTTCCTGTGCTACTGAGAACTTCTAGTGCTCGGTTGGAGGAAAGTAGTAAGAGCGGACAACCTTGCTTTTTTCCTGATCTTAAGAGGAAGGCACTCATTCTTTCACCATTAAGTATATTGTTAGCTCTAATTTTTTGTAGATGTTCTATATCAAGTTCAGGAGGTTTCCCCCCACCCCATTCCTATTTTGTTAAGAGCTTTTTCAAGAACGGGTTTTAGATTTTGTCAAACACCTTTTCTGCATCAATTGATATGACCATATAATTTTTCTTTTTTAGCTTGTAGATATGATAGATTACATTGATTGTTTTTCCAATGTTGAACAAGTTTTTACCTCAAATAAATCCCACTTAGTAGTAGTGTGTAATAATTTTTTATACATTGTTGGATTTGATTTGGTAATATTTAGTAGAGGATTTTAAGTTCGTAAGAGATCTTGGTCTACAGTTTTCATTTTTGTACTGTCTTTTTCTGATTTTAGTATCAATGTAATACTAGCCTCATAAAACAAGGTGGGAAATGACTCAGTAAAGCTGAATAAAATAGATATTAATTCTTCTTTAATGTGTGACAGAATTCTCCCATGAAACCATCTGGGACTGGAGCTTTATTAGGAGCTTTTTCATTACAAATTTAATTTCTTTAATGGTTATACAACTATGCAGATTGCCTATGTCATTGTGGTTAGTTTTGGTAGTATGTGGGTTTTGAGGAAGTGGTCCGTTTCTTCTAAGTTGTCCAATTTATGAGTATAGTTTTTCAAAGCCTTTTCTAATAATCTTTTTAATGACTAGAAGATATGCAGTGATAGACTTTGTCCTATCCTAATATAGGTGATTGTGTCTTCTTTAGTTTCGTTAGTCTAGTAAGAGGTTTACTAATTTTATTGAGTTTTAAAAGAACCAGCTTTTTATTTGATTTTCCCCTGTCGTTTTAATGTTCCCAATTTCACTGATTCCAATTCTTAAGTATCTCCTGTCTTCTTCTTGCTCTGACTACATCTGGCTCCTATTTTTCTAGTTTCTTGAGGAAGAAACATAGATTAATGACTTGAGAGCTTTCCTCTCCCCTAAAAATTAGTGTTTTCATGGTATATCTTTTTCTATCCTTTTACTTTCAACCTACCTATGTCATTGTTTTTCAAATGAGTTTCTTGAGAATGGCATATGTTGGATCATTTCTAAAAATCCATTACATCAATTTCTGTCTTTTAATTGGTATATTTAGATTATTTATTTAAGGTAATTGTTGATATCTCAGGATTTAAATCTGCCATTTTATTATTTATCTTTTGCTTGTATCTTCTGTTTCTCTTTTCATGCCTTATTGTGGATTACTTGAGCACTTTTTAGGATTCCATCTTAACTTACAGTGTTTTTGAGTACACAATTTTAAATACTTTAGTGGTTGCTTGGTGTTTCAACATACAGATGTAACTTAAAACAGTCTACTGGTATTGGCGTTTTGTCATTTCAAGTGAAATACCGAAACTCTACTTCCACTTAGGCACCTTTACCCTCCCACATTTTAAATATGATTATGTTCATTATTTACTTTACATACATTGTGCACCACATCATATGGTGTTATAATTTTTGCTTCAACCTTCAAATGTGATTTAAGAAAATCATAAAAAAAGATCAGCTAATCTATTTACCCATTCTGCTGTTGCTCTTCCTTTCTAAATTTTCAAGCCTTTTTCTCTTATCATTTCCTTTCTCTTTAGAGAATTTCTTTACCCATTCTTTCAGGATAGGTTTCCTAGTGACAAATTCTTTTATTTTTCTTTTGTCTGAGTATCTGCTTCCCATTCATTCCTGAAGGATAATTTGACTGGATGTAGACTTCGTGCCGGGTAGTTCTTTCTTTCAGCACTTGAAAAATGTTGTGCCGCTTCCTTCTGGAGTCACTGCCCACCCTGCCACCACACACACACCCCGCCCACCTTCAGTGTTTTATATTGGAGATGGTACTTTTCAGTTCTGTAATTTCCATTTGGCTTTTTGTAATTTCTATTTTCTTCATTTGTTTCAAGAGAATTACTAATAGCTTGTTGAAGCATTTTTATGATTGTTGCTTTAAAATCCTTGTCAGATAATTCCAACATGTGATTATTCTTCATACTGGTGTCTCTTCACTGTTTTCTTCTCATTCAAGTTGTGATTTTCATTGATCTTGGTATGATGAGTGACTTTTGACTGTTCCCAGGACGTTCTGGATATTATGAGACTCTGAATCCTATTTGATCTTTTTAAGATGTCCTCTTGTTGACTTGTAGTATAAGGGCCATATGTTCAGCTTCTTGCTGGGTCCCACTGACACCACTCTGGCAGAAGTGAAGCACTGATTCCCACTGCCTCATTGAAGACAATAGGGTAGAAGTTTAACTCTTCTCTTAACCTTGCTGAAACCTTTCTGGTGAAAGTGGTGCATCACCTTGCTCCACATTGTTGTTAGTATGAGATATTCAGCTCCCTGCTGGATCCTGTTAACACTGAGAGGGGAAGGGAAGTAGAAGGTTGACTCATACTGAGAGTGCAGTAACATCTCCACTGATGTTGATGTATATGAGGGTGGAGTGTCATCTCCCTTAAAGGCCTCATTAACACAGTAAAGGGAGGGTGAAGTAGAGCGGTGACTAGTCCTATCTTGCACTGCCTCTTGGTCTAACTTCTGCTGGGTTGGGGGAGTCTCGGCTCATCACTGGATCCTACTGACACTACCCTACAGGAGGAATCAGAGCATAACCTGTTTCCACTGGGCTGGTGATAGAATATCAACTCCCTACTTGGTCCCCACTACCATATTCTGGCAGGGAAATCAGAGAACTGTCTACCCTGCTATGTGAGAGATGGAAGAATAGCTCCCTGATCACCCCACCAACACCACTGGCAGAGGGGATTCAGAGATCTGCCACCTGCTTCTGTCAGGTGGCAGGGGGTGAGCTGGAAGATCAGCTCCCTTCTTGGCTCTGCTGAAACTCTGGGGAAGTTAAGTAGTTTTCTCATTGGCATTTGGCTGGAGTAGGGAGGGTATGCCATAAAAGGCTTTCTGTTCTGTTAGTCCACCCTTGTCTTGGGTCCTTTGGCAAGAGGGAACAGGCTTTTCTACGTGCTTTTCTTCTCTGCCTGTTGGTGGTTCCAGGTTGGAGGCTGGGTAAAATGGGAGACAAAAAGAAACCCAGGTAACTCACTGCCATGTCATTCCTCAAGTCCTGAAGTCCTAAGGCAGTCTGATTTCTTCTTCCTACCTTTCAGAGTCTTTCTATGCTTGTTTATTTTTTAATATAAACAAACAAAAGTCCAGGGATTTTTAATTGTGAGAGGAAAGATTTTGGAAGAACAGGGCTACTCCACCTTGGTTAGAACCAAAAGTCTTCTCAGTAGGAACACTTTTGAACTTGACAAACTCAGTGTAATATCTGGAGCAATTAATACATGAGCCAACAGAATAAAAAAGAAAAACAACATACAACCTTTCCTACTATACAAAAAAAGCACTATAATCATAATAGTATGGTGCTAGCAAAGGAACAGATGAACAGATCAATGAAACAACAGTTCAGGAAGAGAGAGATTTGTGTATGTGCATGTGTGTGTCTAGGCATATGAAAATTTAATACATGGTACCTGAGGCAGTTCAAACCATAGGGGGAAAAGATGGATTTTTCAATAAATTGGGCTGGAGAAATAGATACATTTGGAAAATATTATGAAAGTTTAGTCATCTCATTTGTAAATAAAAACAAATTTATACCAATATAAATTACAAATATATTAAAGAATTAATACTTAAATATCTCTATTTTAAATAAATTCAGCCAAGTGGCAGTATAAATTGGCTTAACTACCTTGGAAAACAGTTTGATTTCATCCAGAAAATATACATTACTAAAACTCAGGAATCCCATTCCTCAGTATATATTTCAGAGAAACTCTTACACAGGATATTTTATAAGACTTTTATAGCATCATTTTTCATAATAGTTCCAAATGGAAATAAGTTGAATATTCTTCAACAGAAGGATGTCTCAATAATTTGTGGCACAATGCACTATTTTATAGCAAAAAATAAAACAAAAAAATAAACCAAAAACAACCCCCCAAAAACCTTAGCTATAGACAACAACCTGATGAATCTCACAGTATTGAAAAAAAGAAGCAAGGCACAACAGATTGAATACAATGCGACTCAATTCATACAAAGTTCAAAGAGAAACAAAAATAAATTGTAATATTTAAGCATGTATACATATATAGTAAAACTAAATAAAAGAAAGGAACTGATAATGATAAAAATTCAGGGTATTGGGTGGAAGAGATGGTTGTGATTGGGCTAGGAATGTATTTGCTGTTTATCCCTTAAGGCTTTGGCCAAGCAGCCATTCAATATGAGGTGATTTACGGTAAATTATAAATGTATGCTTAATTCAAACTATATATGAACTAAATAATGATTTCTGGTGCTAGAAGCATTGTGAAAGATTACCACATCTGACAAAAATTGAATTATGCTTCATCAACCAATATCTTTTTAATAGTAAATGTACACATGCCTATTTATTTATACACGGTATACTACAAAGAGTATATTTCAAATTTAGACTTAATTGTACTATTTAGGTAATTTAAAATTACTCATATACTAGCCAAATAAAATAAACATTACAACCAGATGTTTCAAATTTCCTCCAATCAAAACAAAAAGATACAGCTGAAAATACTAATGGTGCCAAAAAATGCTGAAATATTTTATGACTGTTTTTCTTCCAACACTTTTGAAAGGAAGAATCAATTTCACATTTTTTTATGCCTCGGGCCTCAAACTCTCTAAAGCTGTTTTAGATACAGTAACTGATGGAAAAAATCACTATTACATGTCATCCATGAATCATGTTTTTTTTCAAGGAATCTCTTGAGGAGTAACTGTTAAAATTCTATAATTAAAAAGAAAACACGGGCTTCCCTGGTGGCGCAGTGGTTGAGAGTCTGCCTGCTGATGCAGGGGACACGGGTTCGTGCCCCGGTCCGGGAAGATCCCACATGCCGCGGAGCGGCTGGGCCCGTGAGCCATGGCCGCTGAGCCTGCGCGTCCAGAGCCTGTGCTCCGCAACGGGAGAGGCCACAACAGTGAGAGGCCCGCGTACCGAAAAAAAAAAAAAAAAACCACAATGAAAAACACTACTCCTTTAGAGAAGTCACTACTAAAAAATTGAAAACATTTCTGCTAATTAATTAAACTAATAAAAGAGCATATTTATCCTCTGTTTCTAGGATGGGCCTTCCCCAAGGCAACAGTTTTGGGCCACTATTATGATCTCATATAGCTCTTTTAGGCAATTCCACTAACTAGCATGGCCTCAGCTAACTTTTGCATAATGACAAATCTCAGTATCAACTGAAAGACAGAATTATCTTTCTTTTGAGTTACAAGCTAATTTACCCAATGGCTTAGTGGATATATGGTTATCTAAGAGGAACCTCAAATTCAGTAAGTCCAAAACTTACCCTATTTCCTCTCAAACTTATTCCTTGTTTTGTATCTCCTCTTTAGGTTAACACCAACACAACCTACTCAGATTCCCAAGGCAGAAACCTAGGTCAACCTTTCCAGCTTCCCTTAAATATCCAATAAATCACCAAGTATTGTTGATTCTATTTTCTTAAATAATATTTCTTGAATCTGAGGCTTTTTTCTTCAGCCTCACTGCCACTGCTTTAGTTCAAGTTTCAATCGTTGCCTATATTCCTGCAATCTGGTCTCCTTCCTTATAGATGGAACCTCTTCTCCACTGAAATAATTTTTCTCACTCATCAAAGAAAAACCTAATAAAATCACCAACATGATTATGCCACTTTCTTTCTTAAAATCACATAATGGCACCCCATAGTTTTCAGTTTAAAAATCCAAATTTCTTAACATGGCATAAAGGCCCAATGACAATCCTACATCTCAACAATCTTTATTTTACACGTGTGATCTATCTGGTGTCATATTATCTCCTATCTATGCATTCACAAGTGCCTCTGCTTCTGTACAGAATTCCAATTTGCTTAGTACACCTCTTAGAAAGATTTTGCTGATTATCTTTTTTGAATGACCAAGTGTCCTTCCTTCCTATGTATTTCATAGAATGCTTTGTTTACCTTTATCACTTAACACATATTGCAACTGTAATATAAGACAGAGCACCTTTAAGCACCACAAAAAATTAATTTCAACAAGCTCACCTTTATTAATTCCCATTTTATTTTCTGAAAAATGAGAGATATGGATTAGACATAAGGTTCCTCTCAGCCAAACTACTTTATGAATTTATGTCAAGTTGGAAAGAGTCTCTTGACACTCCTGACTTTTTTCCCCCACTTGCTGCTAGAATACAATCATGGTATTAATTACTGGTGTTGTCCACACAGAACACCTGAGATACTGAAAGTAACAGTATAGAACATAAACATGAATTTAACTTATTTAAAAATAATGTAACCAAGTTTAGGAATTATTTACTAAGATTTGAATTTATTGAACTTGATTTAGAAAAGTTTGATCAAATCAAACTTAACAACTTGTTGAGATCTTTACATGTACTGTTAAGAGGCTCAACTCGTCTTGTTTACCCTTGCTATCCAATTGTTAAATTTTATTCATGGAAAAGACTAAGTTCAGTTCTCTTTAGACTGTAAACTGCTTTTAGGAAAGGGCCACGTGTTATGCTAGAAGACTAATAGTCCACAGGATTTAGTAAAATGTTAGAGACAGAAAAATGTAACAATGCTGTAATATTCAAAGAATAAGGTCAATTTTTCATGTATTGTGCTGTAAATTTTAAATTGAGATTGACCTACTGTGTTATCAAAGGAACCAGGAAGTATATACTAGAAGACTAATATTATTTATAATTGGTGAAAGATGATAGGGAAAAGAAATTAAAACAAGATTTTAAAAAGTCCATTATGCATACTAATGCTTATAAAGTGTTTTCTTAAGTAAATTTTCAATGAAGTTTACAAGAAAGGGTTGCTTTCTTGATTCTCCTAACATGTATTGATGATGGTAGATGAAATCTGATGATGATTATCTGATATGTATATTTTAATTCAAACAGGATAACTGGGAATTAAATGATGTCCTAACACTGCCAAAGATTCAACAGGATAAAGAAAAAACAATTATTTGCCCACCTTCCCACTGAGACACTGATTCTTTGTAGAGGTGAAAAACGCCATACTATACCTTGATTTCTTCTATTTCATCTGGTACTATCTTGTATGCTGATACAGTCCCACCCAACCTGAAATTAGGAGAAAAAAATATTCTCAAAACCGGCAACAGTGTATTAAAAATATGGACTATTTCTTCCATTAGCATCAGAGTGCCACCAATAATTGCCCATTACCCACCCCAATAACCATGGAGGAAAAACAACCATTCGTGCTCAGGTTTTCCATATAGTAGTTTAAAAAGGTAGACAGTAAATGACTACTGAAAGAGGAAACATAAGTTAGATTTTTAATCATAATTAAACTTCTCTTATCGATGGTTTTAATGATGCTCAAACTGTCACTTTTACTGATAGATTCTGTCACAACTAAGATGTATCAAGAACAATAGCAGACATTTCTATTTTCATGGCATCATGAGACACAGCTAGGTTTAGAATACCTATCAATTTAACATACCATCAGTATTCTATAGTATTGTACTCAGGAAGACTGATTCCAAATTTCATGTTCTTTCCCTTATAACACACTGCTTTCCTCACTAAAGGAATCATTCTAGAGGTAAAGTGCTCTTTTACTCTAATCGCAATTTTTCAAAGGTCCCACAACTAGGAGTGGCAGACTGGGCTTAAGAACTCACTTCCAGAAACTGATAAGCAAATTCTAAAATTCATATGGAAATTCAAGGAACACATAACAGTCAAAAAATCTTGAAAAGAAGAAAGCTGGAGAAGTTACACTTTCTGATTTCAAGTCACTACAGATCTACAATAATCAAGACAATGTGGAGCTGGCGTAAGGATAGACATATAAAGCAATAGGGTACAACTGAAAGTCCGGAAACAAACATCACATTTATGGTCAACTAGTTTTTGTTTTCCTTTTTATTTTATTGTAATAAATATAGTTAACATTTTAACCATTTTTAAGTGTACAGCTAAGTGACAATTACATTCATAATGATGTGCAACCATCATTACTATTTATTTCCAAAACTTATCCATAACTTAAACAGAAACTCTGTAATCATTAAGGAATAACTCCTAATTTTCCCCTTCCCCCAGGCCCTGGTAACTCCTAAACAACATTGTCTTTACGAATTTGACTATTCTAGGAAACTCACATAGAGGAATCATACAATATCCGTCCTTCTGTATCTGGCATATTTCACTCAGCATAGTTCTCAAGCTTTATCCACATGGTAGCATGTATCAGAACTTCAATCTATGAATTACTCAATCATATGGTAATTCCATGTTTAGCATTTGAAGGACTGCCAAAGAGTTTTCCACAGTGGCTGTACGATTTTACACTACCACCAAGAATGCATGATGGTTCCAATTTATCCACATCTTCATCAGTACTTGTTATTCTATTTTTTTAATGGCTACCCTAATGGGTGTAAACTGGTAACTCATAGTTTTGAGACTCGCATTTCCCTAATAAGCAGTGATATAGAGCATGGGTCCCCAACCCAGGGAACGGTGGGCAAGCGATGGGCAAGTGACTAAAAGCTTCATCTGCCACTCCCTGTCCCTCGAATTACCACCTAAACCATCCCGTCCTGCCCTGTCAGTGGAAAAATTGTTTTACATAAAACCGGTCCCAGGTGACAAAAAGGTTGGGGACCACTGCTACAGAGTATCTTTTCATGTTCTTATTGGCCATCTGTATATCTTCTCTAAAGAAATATCTATTCAAGTGCTCTGGCAATTTTTAAATTGGGTTGTTTGTCTTTTTGCTGTTGAGTTGTAGTTTTCCATATATTCTGGATATTAAACTCTTACCTAAGATATTATTTCCAAATATTTTCTCTCATTCTGTAGGCTGTCTTTTAACGTTCTTGATAATACTTTGATTCACAAAAACTTTTAATTTTGGTGCCGCACAATTTATGTATTTTTTTCTTTTCATGCTCACTTTACTGGTGTCATGCATAAGAATCCATTGCCAAGCAGAAACTAACACACCATTGTAAAGCAATTATACTCCAATAAAGATGTAAAAAAAAAAAAGAATCCATTGCCAAATCCAAGGCCTTGAAGATTTATCCTTATGTTTTCTTCAAAGTGTTTTATGGTTTTAGTTCTTCTATTTAGAACACTAATCTGTTTTGAGTTCATGTTTGAATACGGTGTGAGATATGGGTTCAAGTTAATTCTTTTCCATGTGGAAATCCAATCATTTAGCAACATTTGTTGACAAGCTTTTTCTTTCCCAAAGCTGTTGTCAAAGCTTTGACTTAGCACCCTTGTCTAAAATGAATTTTCCATAGATACGGGTTTATTTCTGGATCCTTAATTTTATTCAATTGGTCTATAGGTCTATCTTTTTGTGGTTCTCAGCATAGAAGTCTTTTACCACACTGGTTAAATGTATTCCTAGGCATTTATTTTCAGATGCTATTTTAAATGGCGTAGCTTTTAATTTCCTTTCAGATTGTTTATTGCCAGTGTATAGAAACAAGTAATTTTCATGTGTTGATCTTGTACCCTGTAACTTTGCTGAACTTGTTTATTTTTTAAATTTATTTATTTATTTTTGGCTGTGTTCAGTCTTTGCTGCTGTGCACGGGCTTTCTCTAGTTGCGTGGGCTTCTCTTGTTGAAGATCATGGGCTCTAGACGCGCGGGTTAAAGTAGCTGTGGCATGCAGGCTCAGTAGCGGTGGCTCGAGGGCTCTAGAGCACAGGCTCAGTAGTTGTGGTGAATGGCCTTAGTTGCTGCACGGCATGTGGGATCTTCCTGGAGCAGGGGCCGAACCCGTGTCCCCTGCATTGGTAGGCGGATTCTTAACCACTGCGCCACCAGGGAAGTCCCTGAACTTGTTTATTGACTCTAGTAACTTTCTTGTGGATTATCTATATACAGGATCATATTATCTGTGAATAGAGGTAGATTTACTTCTCACTTAACAGGCTGGATGCCTTTTATTTCTTGTCCTTGTCTAAATACGCTGGCTAGAACTTCCAATGCAACGTTCAACATCAGTGGTGAAAGCAGGTATCTTTGTCTTGTTCCAGATATAAAAAGAAAGCTTTCCATTTTTCACAACTGAATATGGCGTTAGTTGTGGGGTTTTCACAAATGCCTTTTATCAGGTTAAGGAAGTTCCCTCTGTTCCTAGTTTTCTGAGTGTTTTTACCATGAAAAGAATGCTGGATTTTTGTTAAATGCTTTCTCTGTGTCAAATGAGATGATCATGTGGTTTTCTGCTTTTCAATCTTTCTATTAATGTGGTATTATTGCAGTGATTAATTTTCTTATATTGAACTACCCTTGAACACCTGGGGTAATCTCACTTGGTCACTGTGTATAATTCTTTTAATATGTGGTTGCATTCAGTGTCCTAATACTTTCCTATTTTGCATCTATATTCATAAGGGTTATTACTCTATAATTTTTCTTTCTTCTGGATGTCTTTATCTGGCTTTGGTAGCAAGGTAATTCTGGCCTCATTGAATGAGTTAGAAAGTATTTTCTCCTCTTCTGTTTTATGGAAGAGTTTGAAAAGCATAATGTTAATTCTTTAAATGTTTGGAATAATTTACCAGTGAAGTAATCTGGTCCTAGACTTTTCTTTGGTGGGAGATTCTTTTTTGTAATTAATTTTTATTGGAGTATAGCTGTTTTACAATCTTCTGTTTGGTGGGAGGTTTTTAATTGTTGAAAATCTGTTTACTTGTTACAGATCTGTTGAGACTTTCTATTTATTTTTATGTCAGTTTAGGTAATTCACATGCTTCTTGGAATTTGTCTATTTCATCTAGGTTACCAAATTTGTTGGCATACAACTGTTTAGAGGATATTTTATAATCATTTTTATTTGTGTAAGATCAGTAGTAATATTCACATCTTTATTTCTGATTTGTTTTTGAGCTTCCTCTTTTTCTTAATCAATCTAGCTAATGGTTTGTCAATTTTGTTAATTTTTTCAGAGAACAAACTTTTGCTTTTGTTGACTCTGTGCTGTTTTTCTATTCTCTATTTAGCTCCACCTTAATCCTTATTATTTTCTTCCTTGATCTTTTCTTTTTACCCTGCCTCCCTCCCTTCCTTACACTAATTGTCTTACGTATTTAAGCTGATTTTTTTTCTTTTTCTGTAGTGAATCATTTTAATTCCCTTGTCATTTCCTGTTTTACAACTTTTAGGTATTTTTTTAGTGGTTACCATGGGGAATACATTTAATATTCTAAATTTATAGCAATCTAGTTGATTGATAAAAACTTAAATCATTATATGAAATGTCTGCTCCTAAACAGGGCTATCTTCCTACTTTTATGTTGTTGTCATAGCTAAGTTTGCTAGTTTTGGAGTTAGGTTTCTCTTTTTCTCTAGTCCTTCAGGGTATAAAGTACTGTATTTATCGAGGATGTTTCTTTCTTTTTGATGTGGACATTTATAGCTATATATTTCCCTTTGAAGAGTGCTTCCACTGCATCCCGTAAGTTTTGGTATGCTGTGTTTTTGTTTACATTTGTCTCAAGGTATTTTCTAATTAACCTTGTGATTTCTTTTTGAACCACTGGTTAAGAGTGAACTGTTTAGTTTCCATATATTGTGAATTTTCTAGATTCCCTACATTTTTGTTTGCTAGCATCTTTCCAATGTGGCCAGAGAAAATACTTGGAATGATTTCAATCCTTTTAAATTTACTGAGACATTTTTTTTGTGTCCTAACATTTGGCTTATCCTATAAAATGTTCCAGGTCTTCCTTTGTGTATTATCAGCAATTCTCTTTTGAAACATGACTGTGCTTGTGTCTGTTAATTTACTGTTAGAATTAAATGTGATAATACATTTATTTCCTTAATGCAATTTCATTTAACAGGCTTCTAATTATATGACTTTTCTGAATGAATTAATCTATGTAATAAAAATAAAGGAATCTGTAGATAGTGATTGCCATTACTGAAACAGTTCCAGAAAAAAAATATTGGTCCAAATTCATTAGGAATAGAAATATTTAAAGGTAATTCAAAGTTGCTCAGAAATATTTTAATTTTCTCCCCAACTCTAATCTGCTTCTTCTACAGTTCTCCCCAGTTTTTGTTATGGTAAATGTTAATTGATCCAGTAGTCCATGTCGTAAGTGTGGAAATCTTTCAAATGCCTTTACCTTTCTCAGCCCCTACAACAAGTAATAACAGTCAAATTTTTATTGGCCTTAATTTATCTGGAAAATAGCCATTCTTCCATTTCCACTTCAGTACTTTAAGATTTTATCATTTCTAACCACAGTTTTAGTAGTATCCTCACCACAGTTGTAACAAGCTGTATCTTTCTAAAATGTAATTCTTCTCATGTCACATCCTTATTAATGGATAATACCTTAAGAAGTGATGAGAATTCCCTTTATAAACTCTACTCCTCAGTCCATTTCTTGTTTCATTTCCTGTAACCCTTTCACAGTACCTCTTTGTTCTAGCCATGCCCAATTGTCACTAATTTCATAAATGCTTTATGCCTCTCTATTACCTGTACCTTGAATGCTCTTCTACACCCCCAAAACTCCATATCAACCTTCAGGAGTCAAATACCACTTTGAAAACACTTACACAAACTCTGGAAGCAGAAATAAGCACCTCCTCTACTGTGAATAGTGCCTTACTCACACTTGCATTATAGCTTTTATCCTACTATTATAATTAGCTGTTTAGAGAACTACCTTCTCCACTAGATTATGAAGGTACAGATTATATTTTAAATTACTTTCTACACTTGGCAAATAGTGAGTAATTAAAGCTTGATAAAGCAGCACACATTTGGTAAATTAATGCGAGAGGTTAGAGGAGCCAGACATGTGAATTTTCACCAAGATCATAAACAAAATCTTTTTTAAGAGCAGTGTCTCCAGACTTTCAGATCAAGATGGATGAGTGGGAGAAAGCATGAACACACCAAAAATACATCTACATTACTATAGGAGGCAGGTCAAAAAGATCTTGCTTTATGTCAGATAGTGTTCTGCCTATGTTTTCTTCTAAGAGTTTTATAGTATCCAGCCTTACATTTAGGTCTTTAATCCACTTTGAGTTTATTTTTGTGTGTGGTGTTAGGGAGTGTTTTAATTTCTTTCTTTTACATGTAGCTATCCAGTTTTCCCAGCACCACTTACCGAAGAGACAGTGTTTTCTCCACTGTATATTCTTGCCTCCTTTGTCATAGACTGTGACATGGAACAGGTGCGTGGGTTTATCTCTGGACTTTCTATCCTGTTTCATTCACCTGTATTTGTTTTTGTGCCAGTACCATACAGTTTTGATTACTGTAGCTTTGTAGTATAGGCTGAAGTCAGGGAACCTGATTATTTACACTCCGTTGTGCTTTCTCAAGATTGCTTTGGCTATTTGGGGTCTTCCGGGTTTCCATACAAATTGTAAAACTTTTTGTTCTAGTTCTGGGAAAAATACCATTGGTAACTTGATAGGGATTACATTGAATATGCAGATTGCTTTGGGTACTACAGTCATTTTGATACTGTTAATTCTTCCAATCCAAGAACATGGTATCTCTCTCCATCTGTTTGTGTCACCTTTGATTTCTTTCACCAGTATCTTATAGTTATCCAAATACAGGTCTATTGCTTCCTTAGATAGGTTTATTCCTAGGTATTTTATTCTTTTTGATGTGGTGGTAAGTGGGATTGTTTCCTTAATTTACCTTTTACTCTTCTACACTGTTGGTGGAAATGTAAATTGGTACAGCCACTATGGAGAATAGTATGGAGGTTCTTTAATAAACTAAAAATAAAACTACCCTATAATCCAGGAATCCCCCTCCTGGGCATATTCCCAGAGAAAACCATAATTCGAAAAGATACATACACCCCATTGTTCACTGCAGCACTATTTACAACAGCCAGGACATTGAAGCAAGCTAAATGTCCATCAACAGAGGAATGGATAAAGAAGATGTGGTACATATATACAACGGAGTATTAATCAGCCATAAAAAAGAACAAAATAATGCCATTTGCAGCAACATGGGTGGACCTAGAGACTGTCATACTGAGTGAGGTCACACAGAGAAAGACAAATATGATATCGCTTATATGTGGAATCTAAATAAAAGGTCAAAATGAACTTATTTACAAAACAGAAATACAGTCACAGATGTAGAAAACAATCTTATGGTTACCAGGGGGAAAAGGAGGGGAGGGATAAATTGGGAGATTGGGATTGACATATACATACTACTATATATAAAATAGATAACTAATATGGACCTACTGTATAGCACAGGGAACTCTACTCAATACTCTTTAATGACCTATATGGGAAAGGAATCTAAAAAAGGATATATGTATAACTGATTGACTTCTCTGTACAGCAGAAAGTAACATTATAAATCAACTATACTCCAATAAAAAAAAATACATCTACATGAGGAACAATTCTCACTAAAAAGTAACTGAAAATTGGCATAAAGACTCCTGTACAACTAAGGTTGTAAGACAGAATCACAGGGAATCAGGCAGCAAGGGAAGTGATCAGGTCAGGACTTGTGCCCCTGGGAGGGGACTCAGAGGAAAAGGGAGATTACAGGGGTGGAGAATTTCCCTGGAGAGTGGTTCCAGCCACATATTAGGTGCCCTAGTACTGGAGTCTGACACAGGGAAGATAAGCCCCCTTGGCTGGTTGAGCTCTGCTGCGATGAACAGGAGGGCTGTCAGCAGCACGGACTTCATTTGTGAGGAGTTAACCAGCACTGGCTTGCTCCCACGGCAGAACAGAGAGGGAGAATTAGGACTGCATGAGTGACTACCCAGTTTCCCACAACAGCCCCAGCATGCACCCCAGCCCAAGCTGAGCTAATGCTCCAGCCATGCTTATTTCACCTCAGAGCTCCACAATGGAGTGACAGTTGCCACAACTGGGAAGGCTCATCTGTGGGAGGCAGAGGTGACTCAGACCTGGGCAGTGTCTGAGCACAGCACGGTGGCCAATGCTCGTGCTTACCGAGAAAGCTTATCAGAAGCAACCCTGATCTCTGACACTGGCCAGACTTCACAGCCTGCATCCTGATACACATCAAGAGGCCAGGTGGGCTCTGCCTGCCCTGTGGCATAGCCCTACAACATTACAGGGTTAGTGGAGACTGCGGAGGAGTGTGTGGCTGCAGGGGGAAACAGAGACACAGATGCAGCAGGGGCTGTCATCACAGGCAGCAAATTGGAGGTAGCATAAAACTCTGTGGCCAACCTGCAGAAGCCCATGCCCCATCATGAGCCCAGAGCCTGCATGGCCGCTGTTGGTGCAGCACTGCTCTCCTAGGGCAAGGATGCCAGGTACTGAAAGAGGAGAGAGCACATATTTTAAGGAAACAAATCCAGCTCGTAATCAATATTCAAGGCTTCTGCTCCTTAAACTTGGGATCCAACCCCAGCCCCAATAGGGCAGAGAGGGACAATGAGTAGAGGGGAAGCACTGCCTTACAGTTAGCTCTGGCCCTATCCCTTCATCTCCAGCCCTATCCACTACCAACGTGATAGATGCCACAACACCCTGAGGAAAGATGTCACTTCTGTTCATGTCAAATCCAGCTCTCTCACCACAGGCATCAGGCACACACAGACTGTATAGAGACACTTCCATATAGGGACATTCTTTCAAGACCACAATAGGTAACTGTTTTACCTAAATTCATAGTGACAAAAAAAAAAATGAAAAAAAGGGCTTCCCTGGTGGCGCAGTGGTTGAGAGTCCGCCTGCCGATGCAGGGGACACGGGTTCGTGCCCCGGTCCGGGAAGATCCCACATGCCGCGGAGCGGCTGTGCCCGTGAGCCGTGGCCGCTGAGCCTGCACGTCCGGACCCAGTGCGTCTGGAGCCTGTGCTCTGCAACAGGAGAGGCCACAACAGTGAGAGGCCCGCGTACCGCAAAAAAACAAAAAAAAGAAGAAAAAAGAAAAAAAAATAGGGATTTGTTTCAATTGAAAGAGCAACAGAAAACCTCTGAAAAAATAATGAAACAGAAATAAACAATTTACCAGGTAAAGAATTAAAAGGCATCCAAATTCGAAGGGAAGAGGTAAAACTGTCACTATTTGCAGATGACATAATACTTTATACAGAAAACCCTCAAGTCTCCACCAGAAAGCTCTTAGAACTAACAAATGAATTCAGTAAAGCTGTAGAATATAAGATTAACATACAGAAATCTGTTGCTTTTCTATACACTAATAATGAACTATCAGAAAGAGAAAGCCAAAAAAAAAATTCCCTTTAAAATCACATCAAGAAGAGTAAGACACACAGGAATAAACTTAACCAAGGAGGTGAAAGATCTATACTCTAAAAACTATAAGCCACTGATGAAGTAAACTGAAGATGATACCAAAACTATGGAAAGATATCCCATGTTCATGGATTGGAAGAATAATGTTAAAATGTCCATACTACTCAAGGCAATAGATTGATTTAATGCAATCCCTAAACAAATACCCATGACATTTTTCACAGAACAAATCATTCTAAAATTTATATTGAAAAACAAAAGGCCCAGAACTGCCAGAGCAATCTTGAGGAAAAAGAACAAAGCTGGAGGTATCATGCTCCCTGACTTCACACTATATTAAAAAGTTACAGTAACCAAAACAGCATGGTACTGGCACAAAAAAAACAGATCAACTGAACAGAATAGAGAGCCCAGAAATAAACTGACAAACTTATGGTCAATTAATTTGTAGCAAAGGGGACAAAAATATACAATGGAGGAAAGATAATTCAATAAGTGGTGCTGGAAAAATTAGATAGCTACATGTAAAAGAATGAGATTAGAACATTTCTTAACATCTACAAAAATAAACTCCAAATGGAGTAAAGCCCTAAATGTAATACCTAAAACCATACAACTCCCAGAGGAGAATATAGGCAGAACACTCTTTGACCTAAATCACAGCAATATTTCTTTTTAGATATGTCTCCTAAGGGAAAAGAAAAGCAAAAATAAACAAATAAGACCTTAATTTAATTTAATTAATTTAAAACCTTTTGCATAGCAAAGGAAACCACCAACAAAATGCAAAGACAACATACTGAATGGGAGACAATACCAAATGACATGCACAATAAGGGGTTAATATCCAAAAGACATAAACAGCTCATACAACTAAAAATTTTTAAAAATCCTGTATAAAAAATAAACAGAAGATACAAATTGACATTTTTCTAAAGAAGAAAGATAGCTAACAGACACATGAAAAGATGCTCAAGATCACTAATTATTAGAGAAATGCAAATCAAAACCACAATGAGATAGCAATTCACATCTGTCAGACTGGCTAACATCAAAAAGTATACAAGTAACAAATGTTGGCGAAGATGTGAAGAAAAGGAACTTTTGCACAGTTTGTGGGAATTAAATAGGTATGGTCATTATGGAAAATAATATAGAAAAAACTAAAAATAGAATAATCATATAATTCAGCAATTCCACTTCTGTGTCTATATATGAAGAAACTGAAAACATTAATTTAAAAAGATACATACACCACAATATTTATAGCAGCATTACTTACAATAGCCAAGATATGGAAGCAAACTAGTGCCCATCAACAGATGAATGGATGAAGAATATGTGGTAACTATATATACAATGGAATATTACTCAGGCATAAAAAAATGAAATTCTGCCATTTGCAACAATGAGGATAAACCTAGACAGTATTATACCTAGTGAAATAAGTCAGAAAGAGAAAGACAAATCCTCTATATTATCCATAATGTGGAACCTAAAACATAACTGAAATGAATGTGTATAACAAAACAGAAATAGACTCATAAACAAAGGGAACAAACTAGTAGTTACCAGTGGGGAGAGGGAAAGAGAGAAGGATAAGATAGCCTCAATTACCAGAAGGTAAGAAGCAGAAGCAAGAAGAACTACACTCCTGCAGCCTGTGGAATGAAAACCACATTCACAGAAAGACAGACAAAATGAAAAGGCAGAGGGCAATGTACCAGATGAGGAACAAGATAAAACCCCACGAAAACAATTAAATGAAGTGGAGATAGGCAACCTTCCAGAAAAAGAATTCAGAATAATGATAGTGAAGATGATCCAGGACCGTGGAAAAATAATGGAGCCAAAGATCGAGAAGATGCAATAAATGTTTAACAAAGACCTAGAAGAAATAAAGAACAAACAAAGAGAGATAAACAATACAATAACTGAAATGAAAAATACACCAGAAGTAATCAGTAGCAGAATAACTGAGGCAGAAGAATGGATAAGTGACCTGGAAGACAGAATGATGGAATTCACTGCCGCAAAAGTGAAAAAAGAAAAAAGAATGAAAAGAAATGAAGCCACCCTAAGAGACCTCTGGAACAATATTAAACACACCAACATTCACATTATAGGGGTCCCAGAAGGAGAAGAGAGGGAGAAAGGACTCGAGAAAATATCTGAAGAGATTATAGTCAAAAACTTCCCTCACATGGGAAAGGAAATAGCCACCCATGTCCAGGAAGTGCAGAGAGTCCCAGGCAGGAAAAACCCAAGGAGAAAAATGCCGAAACACATAGTAATCAAACTGAATAAAATTAAACACAAAGAAAATTATTAAAAGCAACAGGGAAGAATGAAAAATAACATACAAGGTAACGCCCATAAGGTTAACAGATGATTTCTCAGCAGAAACTCTACAAGCCAGAAGAGAGTGGCACGATATATTTATAGTGATGAAAGGGAAGAAGCTACAAACAAGATTATTCTACCCGGCAAGGATCTCCTTCAGATTCGACAGAAAAATTAAAAGCTTTACAGAGAAGCAAAAGCTAAGGAAATTCAGCACCACCAAAGCGGCTCTACAACAAATGCTAAAGAAACTTCTCTAAGCGGAAAACACAAGAAAAGGACCTACAGAAACAAACCCAAAACAATTAAGAAAATGGTAGTAAGAACATACATATGGATAATTACCTTAAATGTGAATGGATTAAATGCTCCAACCAAAAGACACAGGCTTGCTGAATGGATAAAAAAAATAAGACCCATCTATATGCTATCTACAAGAAATCCACTTCAGACCTAGCGACACGTACAGACTGAAAGTGAGGGAATGGAAAAAGGTATTCCACGCAAATGGAAATCCAAAGAAGGCTGGAGTAGCAATACTCATATCAGATAAAATAGACTTTAAAATTAAGAATGTTACAAGAGACAAGGAAGGACACTACATAATGATCAAAGAATCAATCCAAAAAGAAGATATAACAATTATAAGTATATATGCATCAAACATACGAGCACCTCAACATAAGGCAAACGGTAACAGCTATAAAAGAGGAAATCAACAGTAACACATTAATAGTGGGGGGACTTTAACACCTAACTTACACCAAAGGACAAATCATCCAGACAAAACATTAATAAGGAAACACAAGCTTTAAATGACAATAGACCAGAGAAATTTCATTGAGATTTATAGGACATTCCATCTGAAAACAGCAGATTACACTTTCTTCTCAAGTGCACACGGAACATTCTCCAGGACAGATCACATCTTCGGTCACAAATCAAGCCTTGGTAAATTTAAGAAAACTGAAATCATATCAAGCATCTTTTCTGACCACAAAGCCATGAGATTATAAATAAATTACAGGGGAAAAAAAGGTAAAAAACACAAACACATGGATGCTAAACAATACAATACTAAATAATCAAGAGATCACTGAAGAAATCAAAGAGGAAATCAAAAAATATCTAGAGACAAATGAAAACAAAAACACGACGATCCAAAACCTATGGGATGCAGCAAAAGCAGTTCTAAGAGGGAAGTTTATAGCAATACAACCCTACCTCCAGAAACAAGAAAAGTATCAAATAAACAATCTAACCTTACACCTAAAGGAACTAGAGAAAGAAGAACAAACAAAACGCAAAGATAGTAAAAGGAATGAAATCATAAAGGTCAGAGCAGAAATAAATGAAATAGAAACAAAGAAGACAATAGCAAAGATCAATAAAACTAAAACCTGGTTCTTTGAGAAGATAAACAAAACTGATAAGCCTTTAGCCAAACTCATCAAGAAAAGGAAGGAGAGGACTCAAATCAATAGAATTAGAAATGAAAAAGAAGAAGTTACAACGGATGCCACAGAAATACAAAGCATCATAAGAGACCACTATAAGCAACTCTATGCCAATAAAATGGACAACCTGGAACAAATGGACAAATTCTTGGAAAGGTATAACCTTCCACGACTGAACCAGGAAGAAACAGAAAATAGGAACAGACCAATCACAAGTACTGAGATTGAAACTGTGATTAAAAACCTTCCAACAAACAAAAGTCCAGGACCAGCTGGCTTCACAGGTGAATTCTATCAAACATTTAGAAAAGAGCTAGCACTCATCCTTCTCATACTCTTCCAAAAAAATTGCAGAGGAAAGAACACTCCCCAACTCATTCTACGAGGCCACCATCACACTGATACCAAAACCAGACAAAGATAGTACAAAAAAAGAAAATTGCAGACCAATATCACTGATGAATATAGATGCAAATATTCTCAACAAAATACTAGCAAACAGAATCCAATAATCGATTAAAAGGATCACACAACATGATCAAGTGGGGATTTATCCCAGTGATGCAAGGGTTCTTCAATATACACAAATCAATCAATGTGATACACCATATAAACAAACTGAAAAATAAAAACCATATGATCATCTCAATAGATGCAGAAAAGGGTTTTGACAAAATTCAACACCCATTTCTGATACAAACTTTCCAAAAAGTGGGCAGAGAGGGAACCTACCTCAACATAATTAAGGCTACATATGACAAACCCACAGCAAACATCATTCTGAATAGTGAAAAACTGAAAGCATTTCCTCTAAGATCAGGAACAAGACAAGGATGTCCACTCTCGCCACTATTATTCAACATAGTTTTGGAAGTCCTAGGCATGGCAATCAGAGACGAAAAACAAATAAAAGGAATACAAATTGGAAAAGAAGAAGTAAAACTGTCAGTGTTTGCAGATGACGTGATACTATACATAGAGAATCCTAAAGATGCCACCAGAAAACTACTAGAGCTAAACAATGAATTTGGTAAAGTTGCAAGATACAAAACTAATGCACAGAAATCACTAACAACAAAAGATCAGAAAGAGAAATTAAGGAAACAATCCCATTTACCACTGCAATAAAAAGAAGAAAATACCTAAGAATAAACCTACCTAAGGAGGTAAAAGACCTGTACTCAGAAAACTGTAAGACACTGATGAAAAAAATCAAAGATAACATCAACAGATGGAGGGATATACCATGCTCTTGGATTGGAAGAATCAATAATGTGAAAATGACTATACCACCCAAAGCAATCTACAGATTCAATGCAATCCCTATCAAATTACCAATGGCATTTTTTTTACAAAACTAGAGAAAAAATCTTAAAATTTGTATGGAGACACAAAAGACCTGGAATAGCCAAAGCAATCCTGAGGGGAAAAAAACGGAGCTGGAGGAATCATACTCCCTGACTTCAGACTATACTACAGAGCTACAGTAATCAAAACAGTATGGTACTGGCCCATAAACAGAAATATAGATCAAAGGAACAGGATAGAAAGCCCAGAGATAAATCCACACACCTATGGTCAACTAGTCTATGACAAAGGAGGCAAGGATATACAATAGAGAAAAGACAGTTTCTTTAGTAAGTGGTACTGGGAAAACTGGAGAGCTACATGTAAAAGAATGAAATTAGAACACTCCCTAACACCACACACAAAAATAAACTAAAAATGGATTAAAGACCTAAATGTAAGACCAGACACTATAAAACCCTTAGAGGAAAACACAGGAAGAACCTTTTTTGACCCACCTCCTACAGTCATGGAAATAAAAATAAACAAATGGGACCTAATGAAACTTAAAAGCTTTTGCACAGCAAAGGAAACTATAAACAAGGCAAAAAGACAACCCTCAAAATGGGAGAAAATATTTACAAACGAATCAACGGACAAAGGATTAATCTCCAAAATATATAAACAGCTCATCCAGCTCACTATTAAAAAAACAAACAACCCTATCAAAAAATGGGCAGAAGACCTAAATAGACATTTCTCCAAACACATACAGATGGCCAAGAGGCACAGAAAAGCTGCTCAACCTCACTAATTATTAGAGAAATGCAAATCAAAACTACAATGAGGTATTACTTCACACTGGTTAGAATGGGTATCATCAGAAAATCTACAAACAATAAATGCTGTCGAGGGTGTGGAGAAAAGGGAACCCTCTTGCACTGTTGGTGGGAATGTAAATTGATACAGCCACTATGGAGAAGAGTCTGGAGGCTCCTTAAAAATCTAAAAATAGAATTACCATATGACCGAGCAATCCCACTACTGGGCATATACCCAGAGAAAACCATAATTCAAAGACACACGCACCCCACTGTTCATTGCAGCACTATTTACAATAGCTAGGTCATGGAAGCAACCTAAATGCCCATCGACAGACAAATGGATAAAGAACACATAGTAAGTATATACAATGACATATCACTCAGCCATAAACAGGAATGAAATTGGGTCATTTGCAGAGACGTGGATGGACTTAGAGACTGTCATACAGAGTGAAGTAAGTCAGAAAGAGAAAAACAAATATTGTATATTAATGAATATATGTGGAATCTAGAAAAATGGTACTCCGGTTGGCAAGGCAGAAATAGAGACACAGATGTAGAGAACAAACGTATGGACACCAAGGGTGGAAGGGAGGGTGTGGTGGTGGTGGTGGGATGAATTGGGAAATTGGGTTTGACATATATACACTAATATGTATAAAACAGGTAACTAATATGAACCTGCTGTATGAAAATATAAAAATAAAATAAAATTCAAAATAAGAACAGAGAAGAGAATAATAGATGTGTGGAACACAGTAAAAAAAAATGGCTATAAAAAAAATAAAGAGAGAAGGATAATATAAGGGTATGAGATTAATAGATACAAACTACTATGTATAAAATAAATAAGCAGCAAGGCTATATTTTACAGTAGAGGAAAATATAGCCATTATTTTATAATAACTTTAAATGGAGTGTAATCTATAAAAACATTGAACCACTATGCTGTACACATGAAACTAATATTACTTTGTTAATTATATTTCAATAAAAAGCACTTTCTCTACCTTAATAATATACATTTGTGGTATGCACATTATGCACATTTCTTTTATAAAATAATTTTTACACACCTTAGTTTGAGCAGTGTTATATTCCTCAATGCTTTCAACTTGACTGAACAAGCAAGCACAATATCTTTAGAGATTTTCATAAGAAGCCAAATTATTGATTCATACATTAAACTTCAATGAATTAGTCTTGCTTAGACAGTGTTCAAAAAATATCTCTGCCCTTGGCTTGGTTCCTGCCATTTGAAGAAGTTATCAGATGTCAGTTTAACATTAAGTAACATTAATCTTATTTTTTTTCCAGCAAGAACATGTTGTCTAAATAATGCTAAACTTTTTAATCCCAATAGAAAGGTTCTTCTATTAAATATAAAAGTGAGACTACTAGTCCAACTAATACACACATATTCAATAAATTCTGTAAGTGGTTATTTTTAGAGTTTTCTATGCTTAAGGCCCTGTTGTGGCAGATAAAGTCCCGCTTCCAGCTCTAATTAAAATTCAAATCTAAAACTGCTTCAAGGGAGTTCCCTCGTGGTCCACTTGTTAAGGCTTTGCCTTCCAATGCAGGGGGTGCCGGTTCAAACCCCTGTTCGGGGAGCTAAGATCCCACATGCCTCGTTGCCAAAAAACCGAAACATAAAGAACAGAAGCAATATTGTAACAAATTCAATAAAGTCTTTAAAAATGGCCCACATCAAAAAAATCTTGGAGAAAAAAAACTGTTTCAAGAAATTATATCTCCTGGTAATGTGGTTTATTACTGATTTATTGTAAAATATACAATATTAAGAAAATGAATACTAAAATTATCAAATCAAGAAACTGGGAGTCTCTTTATTCAATTATATTTCTGTTACTGAATTGTTCTATTGATTCATTCAACAATCATTTCTTTCTAAAAAGACTTTCAATGTATTGAAGGTTTTTTGAATGCTAGAAAATCAGCGGGTGCTGCAACGAGACCTCAAAAAATTTGAAAAACCATCCTTCTCTAAAAAGTAAATTATTAATGTCTAGGTCCAATCATAATTGGTCACACATAATACAAAATACTAATGTATACATCTATCTTTCAAAAATGGTTTCTTCGGACAGAAATCTATAAATGAACAGTCCTTGGAAATACAACTTTACAAAAGCAAACCACTTTTGAGATTTCCCTAGATTTTTAAAGAAATACACTTTTATGTCATTTGGAAATGCAGGTACAATTTCTAAATGTGCTATTTAATAGAGTTAAAAATAAGCAACAGTTTGGAAAGTGGATCTTAACAGGACAGTGATTAATTTTCTTAAGTCTAATATTTATGGTACTAAACTATGTCCATGTTATCAGTCTTCAGCATGTGCAATGTACGTGTAAAGAGAAGATGGAGGAAAGAAAAAAATGTCCTTTGATTACAAAGGGCATGACATTAATTTTCTTAATGTGGCCAGCTATTAAATCATATCTAGAAAAACCTGAATAAATGTAAACTCCTTGAGAGTACGATCGAGATTTTATTCATTTTTGAATTCCATACAGTGTCTAGGATAACGTCATACAGGTATCAAACAAATCTGTATTGAATGAATAATGAAATTCATGTAGCACTCCGAAAACAGTGTTCTTTGAGGTGTTAATAAATACACTCCCTCCTCATTCCAAAGTTAAATATACAAATAAACTTAGGACACCAACATGTTACGTCTTTTGTGGATATATTCTTCATAGTTCTCCTTAGCATAATAAATAATAAAGGTGCTGGGAAGTTCTATGATACAGTGCTGAAAGAAAAAAACTGCCAGCAAACAATATTAAATCTGACAAAATTATCCTTGAAAAATGAAAGAGATATAAAGATTCTCAGAGAAACAAAAGCTTCGGAGCCCATCACTACTAGACCTTCATTACAAGAGATTCTAAAGGGAATTTTTCAAGTTGAAACAAAATGAAACTAAAGAGTAACATGAAAGCATATTAAAGTATAAAACTTACTGGGAAAGATAAATATAAAGACAAATACAGAATACCATAATAACTCAATAGTGGTATGTAAATCACTTCTAATTTTACTATTAAAGTTAAAAGACAATAGTAAGATTAAATTTTAAAATATTAGAGATGGATACACAATAAAAAAAGAAAAGCAAAAGTGTTGAGTTTTGTGTGCTATTGAAATTAAATTGTTATCAGCTTAAAATAGACTGTGATAAATATAAGATAATTAATGAAAATCTCATGGTAACCACAAAGCAAAAACACATGATATACATGAAAGGACTCAAACCATACCAGTAACAAAAGACCATCAAATCACAAAGGAAGAAAGCAAGAGAGGAAGAATGGAACAAGAAACTACAAAATATTAGAAAAAATGAACAAAATGGCAATAGTAAGTCCTTAGCTATCAATAGCTGTATTAAATGTAAATGGATTAAACTCCCAAATCAAATGACATACAGTGACTCAATGCGTAAAATTTAAAAAAGAAAGAAAAGAACAAAGATTGAACTATATGCTGTCCACAAGAGATTCACTATAGAAATAAGTACACACATGCAAGAAGATACTCTATGCAAGTGGTAACCAAAAGAGAGCAGCGGTGGATGTACTTATATCAGACAATATAGAGTTCAAATCAAAAACGGTCACAAGAGAGAAAGAAGGCTATTATATAATGTTAAAGGGTCAAGTCAACAGGAAGCTATAACAATTATAAATATATATGCACTCAGCATCAGAGTACCTAAATAAATAAAGCAAATATTGATAGATTTGAAGGGAGAAATAGACTACAATACAACAATAGTAGGAGATTTCAATACCCCACTTTACATAATAGACAGAACATCCAGACAGAAAATCAGCAAGGAAACAGTAGACCTGAAAAACACTACAGTTCAAATGGACCTAACACACATATACAGAACACTGTATCCAATAGCAGCAGACTATACATCCTTCTCAAGTGCACACAGAACATTCTTCAGGATAGATCACATGTTAGGTCACAAAACAAGTCTCAACAAATTTAAGAATACTGAAATTACAGCAAGTATCTTTTCTGACCACAATGGAATGAAACTAGAAATCAATAATATAAGGAAAACTGGAAAATTCACAAATATGTGGAAAAACAACAGACTCTTGAACAGCCACTGGGCCAAAGAATAGATCAAAAGGCAAATTAGAAAATAACTTGAGACAAATGAAAAGAAATAGAAAGCACACCCAAACTTATGGGATACAGAAAAAGCAGTGTCAAAAGGGAGTTTTATAGTGACAACTACTACATTTTAAAAAAAGAAGAAAAATCTATGGGCTTCCCTGGTGGCACAGTGGTTGAAAGTCCGCCTGCCGACGCAGGAGACACAGGTTCGTGCCCCGGTCCAGGAAGATCCCACATGCCGTGGAGTGGCTGGGCCCGTGAGCCATGGCCGCTGAGCCTGCGCGTCTGGAGCCTGTGCTCCGCAATGGGAGAGGCCACAACAGTGAGAGGCCCATGTACTGCAAAAAATAATAATAAAAAAAAGTTTAAAAAAATTTAAAAAAAGAAAAATCTCAAATGAACAATCTAACTTTATACCTCAAGGAATTAGAAGAGCAACAAAGTTAGTCAAAGGAAAGAAACAGCAAATATTAAAGCAGAAATAAACAAAATAGATAATAGAAAACCATTTTAAAAATCAAGGAAACTAAGTTGTTCTTTTTAAAAAACAAATAATTGACAAACTCTTAGCTGGACTACAAAAGAAAGAGGATTCAAATAAAATCAGAAATGAAAAAGGAAACATTACAACTGATACCACAGAAATAAAAAGAATCATGACACTATTATGAACATTTATATGCCAACAAATTGTGTAATGTAGAAGAAATGGATGAATTCCTACAAACATACAATCTACCAAAACTGAATCATGAAGAAATATTTAACCTGAACCGGCCTTTAACTAGTAAGTTGACTGAATCAGTAATGAAAAATCTCCCCAGAAAGAAAAGCCCAGGCCAGATGACTTCACTGGTAAATTTTACAAAACATTAAAAAAGTAACATTAATCCTTCTTAAACTCTTCAAAAAATTGAAGTATAGGAAACACTTCCAAATGCATTTTATGATGCCAGCACTACACTGACATCAAAGCAAGAGAAAGACACTATAAGAAAATATCAAGCCAGCAACCCTGATGAACACACACGCAAAAATCCTCAACAAAATACTAGCAAACCACATTCAACAGCACATTGAAAGGTAATACACCATAACCAAGTGACATGTATCCCTGGGATGCAGAAATGCCTCAACATAACTAAGTCAATTAATGTGATAAACCATGTTTACAAAATGAAGGATAAAAATCACACGATCATCTCAATAGATACAGAAAAGGCACTTAAAATTCAACACACATTTATGTTAAAAATCCGCAACAAATTGGGTGTACAAGAAATGTACCTCAACATAGTAAAGGCCATATGTGAAAAGTCCACAATGAAAAAAAATCAAAATCAACACAGGAAAACTGAAAGCTTTTCCTCTAAGCTTAGGAATAAGACAGGGATGCCCACTCTTATCACTTCTATTTAACATAGTACTGCAATTCTGTAATTCTGTAATTGCCATAGCCAGGGCAACTAGGCAAGAAAAGAAATAAAATGCATCCAAATTGGAAAGGAAGAACTAACACTGTATCTCTTCACAGATTACATGATTCTATATATAGAAAACTCTCAAGACACACAAAAAAACTGTTATAAGCTAAAAAAGTAATTCAGTAAAGTTGCAGGATACCAAATCAATATACAAAAAAAAAAAGAATCAGTTACATTCTATTCTATACTAACAACAAACTATCCAAAAAGTAAATTAAGAAAATGGTCCCCTTTACAATAGTATCAAAAAGAACAAAATACTTAGAAATGAATTTAATTAAGAAAGCAAAAGACTTGTATACCAAAAACTTCAAAACATCGCTAAAATATACTTTAAAAGACAGAAATAAATGGAAAGGCATCTGGGTTGATAGAGTGGAAGACATAATACTGTTAAAATGTCTATATTACCCAAAGCAACCTACAGATTCAATGCAATCCCTATCAAAATCCTAAGAGCGTTTTTTTAAGGAAATAGAAAAAACAAGCCTAAAATTAATATGTAACCATAAAAGACCTCAAATATCCAAAGCAATTTTGAGAAATAACAAAACTCTAGGCATCACATTTCAAAATACATTACAAAGCAAAAGTAATTAAAATAGTATGGTACTGCAGAGACAGAGACATAAACCTATAAAAAAAATAGAGAGCCCAGAAGTAAATCCACTTATATATTGTCAACTGATCTTTGACAAAGGTGTCAAGAATACACAATAGGTACGGGATAGTCTCTTCAACAAATGGTGTTGGGAAAATGGGGTATTTTCAGAAAATAATTTGAATGGAAAAAAAAAGGTGGAAAGAGGAAACTTTTAGATTTAAAAATACTTAAACATATCAAGTCAAAACAATTTTGTTTGGATACTGATTCTAACAAATCAACAGTAAACATAAAGAAGAATTATAAGACAAATCTGGAAAATTTGAACATATACTGAGTATCTGAGGATATCAAGATAATAATGTTAATTTTTTAGGTATGATAATGGTATTGTGGTTATGTTTAAACACTGAAGTGTTTTCACCTTTGAGAGATACATACTGAAATATTTGTGGATAAAATTATATGATGACAGAAATTTCCTTGAACATAATCCAGTGGTGTATGGGGAGACATGGGATAGAAATGAAACACGTGTGGCCATAAATTATTAAATGTTGAAGGTTTGTAATGGGTAAATTAGGATTTATTACACTAGTCTCTCTTTTACACATGTTTAAATCTTTACATAATTTTTAAAAGGAGAGAAAAAGAATGGGAGGAGAGGAGCTGTAGATAGAGAGTAATTTTCTGCACAATAAAGGGAAGACTTATTAAAGAGGAAAAAAGATAAATGGGTCAATAACTGAAAAAAGAAAGGGAATCAAAAGATATCTTTTTAAAGGATAGGAAAATACCAGCATAACTGTATGCTAATGAGAAAAATCAAGTAGAAAGAGAAAAGCAAAGATTCAGGAGAGTTGTAAATTGTAAGAGCTACATATTTGGATGGATAAAAAGGGATTAGATTTAGTACACAAATGAATGGCTTGAACTTTCGTAGAAGACTACATGGTTTTTCATGTATATGTGTTTTCACGGGTACTGCACAAGAAAACAGATTGTCTGGATTCAGATGAAGGAAAGTAGATCAATATGATGAAAACATAGGAAAGTTGTATTAGACTGTTTTTCTTTACTCCCTAACATAAGAAACAAGATCATAAGCTAATAGAAAGGACTGGGGAGGAAGTGCCGGAGAACTAAAGATTTAGAGGAAGGTAAAACTGCCATCTAACATTATGGGAGAGAGAATGTATTAGGGCAGGGCTTGGCAAAATCAGGCCTGCTGCTTTTTTTAAAAAATAGTTTTATTGGAAAATAGACAACATTTATTTGTTTATGTATTATGTCTATGTCTACTTTTGTGCTAGAACAGCAGAGTGGAATAGTTATGACAGAGACCATATGGTCCATAGTCTTAAAAATCTTACTATCTTTTACAAAAAAGTTTTGCCAACTCCTGTACTAGAGAAATAGGCTGAAATAAACAGAACCATGTGAAGTCAGTGATCATGAATCTAAAGACAGATGAGTCAGTATGGTTACACGTTTTTCTCCATTTTATTTAGCTGCAAGAAAGCAGGCCCAAAATAGATGGAAAGTTAGGATTTCATCAGCTTTATGAATTAGCCAAGTGTATTAGTTTCTTGTGGCTACTGTAACAAATCACCACAAACTTGGTAGCTCAAACAACCAAAAATTTATTCTCTCACAGCTTATGAGGCCAAAAGTCTGAAATCAGAATCACTGATACAAGATTATCACTGAAGTCAAGGTGTCAATAGGGCCACACTCTCTCCAACGACTCTAGGGGAGAATCTGCTCTCTGCCTCTTCCAGCTTCTGGTAGCTGCCACATTCCTTAGTTTTTGGCCACATGACTCCAATCTCAGCCTCCAATTCACATGACCTTCGCCTCTGTGTTTGTGTCTTCTTTTGTCTGTATGAAATCTTCATCTACCTCTCTCTTATGAAGACACTTGTGATTGGATTGAGGTCTCACCCTGATAATACAAAATATTCTCCCCATCTCAAGATCATTAACTTAATCATATCTGCAGATACCTGTTTTCATTATAAGGTAAAAGAGTCCCAGGGATTAGTATCTGTTATCTTTGAGTGAGCATTATTCAGCCAAGCAAGCACAGTGAAACATGAGTAAGACTTGAAAATTAAAGATGTGTTCATAAGAGTAATTATAAAGATTGACCACAGAATGCAAATTAAGTAAGAAGGGAAATGAAAACGGTAAAGAGCTAATCGAAGGGCAGTGAATTGGAGGTCCAAGTGAGATCAAATGCAGTTGAGTTACTAGACAAGTTAGAGAAAGAAGTGGTGATTGGTGAGAGGGATGATTGAAATAAAAATTACAGAGGGGTTATAGTTATTGGTAATAAAAAAGCCTACGGTATGACCATTGGAGGCAGTGGTTTAGGAAGGGTGAAGGATATCATTAGGTGAAGCATATCATTGGATGAAAGGTGGTAAAGGAACTGAGAGGCCTGAAAATCCTTTTATACCTCCCACTTGAATCATTTAGTAATATTTTTAGAATGTCAGTGTTTCATAGAACATTGTATGACTAATGCAGAATTAACGAATATGCACATCTTAGTTACTACTAAAAGTAGAAAGCTGTGATAACTGCAAATAACATACTGTACAGTAGAAGGACTGAAATAGATTTTTCCTCAAAACCTCTACAGAGCAACTGTCAGGCTTTATAGGTTTCAATGTTAAAGTTAATATATAATTAAAGAAAATCCTAAACGGGATCAAAAACTTTATTTTTTAAAAATATACCAGATACAATATCATAACTAGCAAATTCAAGAGGTGAAAGAACAGTAAGAAGAATTAAATTTGATTCCCTTCTAACTCAATTTCTTTATATTTCAAAGACGCTTAGCAATTTTTTAAAAGTACTGTTAATAAATACTGTGCATTACCTATATTCTTCACTGTTTTGAGACAGAATAACACCTCTTCAGTCTCATTTCCCAGTATTATTGCTTCTCCAGTCCACCTCAATGCACATACCGAAGTCTCAACAATTCAAAACCACATATAGATGCCCAAAGAGCCAAAGTTTTTCACACATCCATATCTCTGTACACATTGCCTACAGGGTTCTTCTCTAACTGAAGAGCTGTCCTCCTGGTGGCAGATAGCTATATGTTCTTTAAAACCTAACTGAAGGGGCTTCCCTGGTGGCGCAGTGGTTGAGAATCTGCCTGCCAATGTAGGGGACACTGGTTCGAGCCCTGGTCTGGGAGGATTCCCACATGCCGTGGAATAACTGGGCCCGTGAGACACAACTACTGAGCCTGCGCGTCTGAAGCCTGTGCTCCGCAACAAGACAGACTGCGATAGTGAGAGGCCCGCATACTGCGATGAAGAGTGGCACCCGCTCAACACAACTAGAGAAAGCCCTCACACAGAAACGAAGACCCAACACAGCCAAAAATAAATAAATAAATTTATTTTTTAAAATAAAACCTAAAATAAAACCTAACTGAAGCCAATTTTTCTGGGAAATTACTTTGGATATTACTCTCCCACCCCTCCACTACTCCTTCTCCCTTGAGTAGTTAATCATGAACTCATGAACTCTAGTCTATCTATACTGTATATCTATTTCTATTGCTGTGCTTATAAATCTAGACTATAATGCATTGTTCTTCTACACACTTATGCCTATTACTAAAAGTGGGGTACTGAAGTCTCCAACTATTACTGTTGAATTGTCTATTTTGTCGCTTCAATTCTGTCAGTTTTTGCTTCATATATTCCAACTCTGCTATGAGGTACATGTGTATGTTTATAATTGTTACTTCTTCCTGATGGACTGACACTTTTATCAGTATAAAATGTCCCTTTTTAAAACTTACTGCTTATAAAACTCTCTTCTACAGAACTCTGAAAAGTCAGGAACAGTAGGTCTATTACAGAACTTGGCCTAGTACTTATAATTAATTGATATGACATAACCATAAAAAATCTATTTTAATTTTCAGTGAAGTAGATATGAAATAAATTTATAAAATCTATTTTAATTTTTAATAATTTAGAAAATAAATTACATTATCTTCTATAGTAATCTATTACAGTGTCTCATATTGTATACTTTTCCCCTCTAGGATATATACTAAAAATCCCTCATTTTGCAATTCATACTGACTTTCTTTTGTTCTGTCTTTGGTATATATATCAAACAAATGTTCAGACTCATATATATATATATGAGTCTGATGTATATATATGAACTCATATATATATGAACTCATATATATATATATATCAGTTCTGTGTACTAGATGGTTAAATCATTTCTCAGCTTTCTCTTTAGTAACTTAAAAATTCTCAGCTTATCATAAATCTGACTTTCTAAATCTTTGTATGTTCCTGTAGGTCTCTTCTAAATTATGTCCAAAGTTTTGAAATAGATCCATATCTTAAATTAATAATTTTAATCATTGTGTATCCTTATTTATTTTTACTGTTTCTTTTATTATAAACTTACATTATTTAGTATGAGTGTTAGATATTTTCCCTGATATATGCAGTATTCTCTTCTTTAGTAATTCCCAGAAATACTACTGACAATTACTTTTATTTAATAATCCTTTCAGCACCTACTTTGTACAAACTTTGTTATATACTCCTGGGAAACACAAAAGAAAGTGAAAGAATTTATTATAAATGTATGCTATTGGGGGGACCTTGAAGATGGTGGAAGAGTAAGACGCGGAGATCACCTACCTCCCCCACAGATACACCAGAAATACATCTACACGTGGAACAACTCCTACAGAACACCTACTGAAGGCTGGCAGAAGACCTTAGACCTCCCCAAAGGCAAGAAACTCCCCACGTACCTGGGTAGGGCAAAAGAAAAAAAGAAAAAAACAGAGACAAAAGAATAGGGACGGCACCTGCACCAGTGGGAGGGAGCTGTGAAAGAGGAAAAGTTTCCACACACTAGGAAGCCCCTTCGCGGGCGGAGACTGCGGGAGGCAGAGGGGGGAGCTTCGGGGCCGCGGAGGAGTGCACAGCAACAGGGGTGCAGAGGGCAAAGCGGGGAGATTCCCGCACAGAGGATCGGTGCCGACCGGCACTCACCAGCCCGAGAGGCTTGTCTGCTCACCCGCCGGGGCGGGCGGGGCTGCGAGCTGAGGCTCGGGTTTCGGTTGGAGGGTTTCGGTCAGAGCGCAGGGAGAGGACTGGGGTTGGCGGCTTGAACACAGCCTGAGGGGGTTAGTGCACCAAGACTAGCCGGGAGGGAGTCAGGGGAAAAGTCTGCACCTGCCGAAGAGGCAAGAGACTTTTTCTTCCCTCTTTGTTTCCCGGTGCGTGAGGAGAGGGGTTTAAGAGCGCTGCTTAAAGGAGCTCCAGAGATGGGCACGAGCCGCGGCTAAAAGCGCGAACCCCAGAGACGGGCGCGAGCTGCGGCTAAAAGCGCGGACCTCAGGGACGGGCGGGAGACACTAAGGCTGCTGCTGCCGCCACCAAGGGGCCTCTATGCGAGCACAGGTTACTATCCACACCCCTCTTCCAGGGAGCCTGTGCGGCCCGCCACTGCCAGGGTCCCGGGATCCAGGGACAACTTCCCCGGGAGATCGCACGGCGGGCCTCAGGCTGGTGCAACGTCATGCTGGCCTCTGCCGCCACAGGCCCACCCCGCACGCAGTGCCCCTCCCTCCCCCCGGCCCGAGTGAGCCAGAGCCCCCGAATCAGCGTCTCCTTTAACCCCGTCCTGTCTGAGCAAAAAACTGGCGCCCTCCAGCGATCTACACGCAGAGGCGGGGCCAAATCCAAAGCTGAGCCCCTAGGAGCTGTGAGAACAAAGAAGAGAAAGGGAAATCTCTCCCAGCAGCCTCAGGAACAGAGGATTAAAGCTCCACAATCAACTTGATGTACCCTGCATCTGTGGAATACATGAATAGACAACGAATCATCCCAAACTGAGGAGGTGGGCTTCGAGAGCAAGATGTATGATATTTTCCCCTTTTCCTCTTTTTGTGAATGTGTATGTCTATGCTTCTGTGTGAGATCTTGTCTGTATAGCTTTGCTTCCACCATTTCTCCTAGGGTTCTATCTGTCCATGGTTCTTTTTTTAATTTTTTTTCTTAATAATTAATTTTAATAACTTTATTATACTTTACCTTCTTTCTTACTTTCTTTCTTTCCTTCCTTCCTTCCTTCCCTCCTTTAGACAACGAATCGTCCCAAATTGAGGTGGTCTCTGAGAGCAAGATTTATGATTTTTTTCCCCTTTACCTCTTTTTGTGAGGGTGTATGTGTATGATTCTGTGTAAGATTTTGTCTGTAAAACTTTGCTTCCAACATTTGTCCTAAGGTTCTATCCGTCCCTTTTTTTTCTAAATAATTATTTTTTAATTCAATAACTTTATTAAACTTTATTTTACTGTATCTTCTTTCTTTCTGTCTTTTTTCCTTTCTTCCCTCCTTCCTTCCGTCCTCCCTCACTCCCTCCCTCCTTTCTTTCCTTCTTGCCTTCTTTCCTTCTTTGCTTCTTTCTTTCCTTCTTCCTTCCTTCCTTCCTTCCTTCCTTCCCTCCTTTCTTTCTTTCTTTCTTCATACTTCTACTAATTCTCTCTACTTTTTCTCCCTTTTATTCTGAGCCGTGTGGATGAAAGGCTCTTGCTGCTCCAGCCAGGAGTCAGGGCTCTGCCTCTGAGGTGGGAGAGCCAACTTCAGGACACTGGTCAACAAGAGACCTCCCAGCTCCACATAATATCAAACGGCGAAAATCTCTCAGAGACCTCCATCTTGACCCAGCACCCAGCTTCACTCAACGACCAGCAAGCTACAATGCTGGACAACCTATGCCAAACAACTAGCAAAACAGGAACACAACCCCACCCATTAGCAGAGAGGCTGCCTAAAATCATAATAAGTCCACAGACACCCCAAGACACACCACCAGACGTGAACCTGCCCACTAGAGAGACAAGATCCAGCCTCATCCACCAGAACACAGGCACTAGTCCCCTCCACCAGGAAGCCTACACAACCCACTGAACCAACCTTAGCCACTGGAGACAGACATCAAAAACAGCGGGAACTACGAACCTGCAGCCTGCAAAAAGGAGACCCCAAACACAGTAAGATAAGCAAAATGAGAAGACAGGAAAACACACAGCAGCTAAAGGAGCAAGATAAAAATGCACCAGACCTAACAAATGAAGAGGAAATAGGCAGTCTACCTGAAAAAGAATTCAAAATAATGATAGTAAGGATGATCCAAAATCTTGGAAATAGAATGCACAAAATGGAAGAAACAGTTAACAAGGACCTAGAAGACATAAAGATGAAACAAACAATGATGAACAACACAACAAATGAAATTAAAAGTACTCTAGATGGAATCAATAGCAGAATAACTGAGGCAGAAGAACGGATAAGTGACCTGGAAGATAAAATAGTGGAAATAACTACTGCAGAGCAGAATAAAGAAAAAAGAATGAAAAGAACTGAGGACAGTCTCAGAGACCTCTGGGACAACATTAAACGCACCAACATTCGAATTATACGGGTTCCAGAAGAAGAAGAGAAAAAGAAAGGGACTGAGAAAATATTTGAAGAGATTATAGTTGAAAACTTCCCTAATATGGGAAAGGAAATAGTTAATCATGTCCAGGAAGCACAGAGAGTCCCATACAGGATAAATACAAGGAGAAATACGCCAAGACACATATTAATCAAACTGTCAAAAATTAAATACAAAGAAAGCATATTAAAAACAGCAAGGGAAAAACAACAAATAACACACAAGGGAATCCCCATAAGGTTAACAGCCGATCTCTCAGCAGAAACCCTGCAAGCCAGAAGGGAGTGGCAGGACGTACTGAAAGTGATGAAGGAGAAAAACCTGCAACCAAGATTACTCTACCCAGCAAGGATCTCACTCAGATTTGATGGAGAAATTAAAACCTTTACAGACAAGCAAAAGCTGAGAGAGTTCAGCACCACCAAACCAGCTTTACAACAAATGCTAAAGGAACTTCTCTAGACAAGAAACACAAGAGAAGGAAAAGACCTATAATAACGAACCCAAAACAATTTAGAAAATGGGAATAGGAACATACATATCGATAATTACCTTAAATGTAAATGGACTAAATGCGCCCACCAAAAGACACAGATTGGCTGAATGGATACAAAAACAAGACCCTTATATATGCTGTCTACAAGAGACCCACTTCAGACCTAGAGACACATACAGACTGAAAGTAAGGGGATGGAAAAAGATATTCCATGCAAATGGAAACCAAAAGAAAGCTGGAGTAGCAATCCTAATATCAGACAAAATAGACTTTAAAATAAAGACTATTAGAAGAGACAAAGAAGGACACTACATAATGTTCAAGGGATCGATCCAAGAAGAAGATTTAACAATTGTAAATATTTATGCACCCAACATAGAAGCACCTCAATACATAAGGCAAATACTAACAGCCATAAAAGGGGAGATCGACAGTAACACATTCATAGTAGGGGACTTTAACACCCCACTTTCACCCATGGAGAGATCATCCAAAATGAAAATAAATAAGGAAACACAAGCTTTAAATGATACATTAAACAAGATGGACTTAATTGATATTTATAGGACACTCCATCCAAAAACAACAGAATACACATTTTTCTCAAGTGCTCATGGAACATTCTCCAGGATAGATCAAATCTTGGGTCACAAATCAAGCCTTGGTAAATTTAAAAAAAATGAAATTGTATCAAGTATCTTTTCCGACCACAATGCCATGAGACTAGATATCAATTATAGGAAAAGATCTGTATAAAATACAAACACATGGAGGCTAAACAATACAGTACTTAATAACCAAGATATCACTGAAGAAATAGAAAATAGGAACAGACCAATCACAAGCACTGAAATTGAAACTGTGATTAAAAATCTTCCAGCAAACAAAAGCCCAGGACCAGATGGCTTCACAGGTGAATTCTATCAAACGTTTAGAGAAGAGCTAACACCTATCCTTCTCAAACTCTTCCAAAATATAGCAGAGGGAGGAACACCCCCAAACTCATTCTACGAGGCCACCATCACCTTGATACCAAAACCAGACAAGGATGTCACAAAGAAAGAAAACTACAGGCCGATATCACTGATGAACATAGATGCAAAAATACTCAACAGAATACTAGCAAACAGAATCCAACAGCACATAAAAGGATCATACACCATAATCAAGTGGGGTTTATTCCAGGAACGCAAAGATTCTTCAATATACGCAAATGTATCAATGTGATAAACCATATTAACAAATTGAAGGAGAAAAACCATATGATCATCTCAACAGATGCAGAGAAAGCTTTTGACAAAATTCAACACCCATTTATGATAAAAACCCTACAGAAAGTAGGCATAGAGGAAACTTTCCTCAACATAATAAAGGTCATATATGACAAGCCCACAGCCAACATCATCCTGAATGGTGAAAAACTGAAAGCATTTCCACTAAGATCAGGAACAAGACAAGGTTGCCCACTCTCACCACTGTTATTCAACATACTTCTGGAAATTTTAGCCACAGCAATCAGAGAAGAAAAGGAAATAAAAGGAATCCAAATCGGAAAAGAAGAAGTAAAGCTGTCACTGTTTGCAGATGACATGATACTATACATAGAGAATCCTAAAGATGCTACCAGAAAACTACTAGAGCTAATCAATGAATTTGGTAAAGTAGCAGGATACAAAATTAATGCACAGAAATCTCTGGCATTCCTATACACTAATGATGAAAAATCTGAAAGTGAAATCAAGAAAACACTCCCATTTACCATTGCAACAAGAAGAATAAAATATCTAGGAATAAACCTACCTAAGGAGACAAAAGACCTGTACGCAGAAAATCATAAGACACTGATGAAAGAAATTAAAGATGATACAAATAGATGGAGAGATACACCATGTTCTTGGATTGGAAGAATCAACATTGTGAAAATGACTCTACTACCCAAAGCAATCTGCAGATTCAATGCAATCCCTATCAAACTACCACTGGCATTTTTCACAGAACTAGAACAAAAAACCTCACAATTTGTATGGAAACACAAAAGACCCCGAATAGCCAAAGCAATCTTGAGAACAAAAAAAGGAGCTGGAGGAATCAGGCTCCCTGACTTCAGACTATACTACAAAGCTACAGTAATCAAGACAGTATGGTACTGGCACAAAAACAGAAAGGTGGATCAATGGAACAGGATAGAAAGCCCAGAGATAAACCCACGCACATATGGACACCTTATCTTTGAAAAAGGTGGCAGGAATGTACAGTGGAGAAAGGACAGCCTCTTCAGTAAGTGGTACTGGGAAAACTAGACAGGTACATGTTAAAGTATGAGATTACATCACTCCCTAACACCATACACAAAAATAAACTCAAAATGGATTAAAGGCCTAAATGTAAGGCCAGAAACTATCAAACTCTTAGAGGAAAACATAGGCAAAACACTGTATGACATAAATCACAGCAAGATCCTTTCTGACCCACCTCCTAGAGAAATGGAAATAAAAACAAAAATAAACAAATGGGACCTAATGAAACTTCAAAGCTTTTGCACAGCAAAAGAAACCATAAACAAGACCAAAAGACAACCCTCAGAATGGGGAAAAATATTTGCAAATGAAGCAACTGACAAAGGATTAATCTCCAAAATTTACAAGCAGCTCATGCAGCTCAATAACAAAAAAACAAACAACCCAATCCAAAAATAGGCAGAAGACCTAACTAGACATTTCTCCAAAGAAGATATACAGACTGCCAACAAACACATGAAAGAATGCTCAACATCATTAAGCATTAGAGAAATGCAAATCAAAACTACAATGAGATATCATCTCACACCGGTCAGAATGGCCATCATCAAAAAATCTAGAAACAATAAATGCTGGAGAGGGTGTGGAGAAAAGGGAACACTCTTGCACTGCTGGTGGGAATGTGAATTGGTTCAGCCACTATGGAGAACAGTATGGAGGTTCCTTAAAAAACTACAAATAGAACTACCATATGACCCCGCAATCCCACTACTGGGCATATACCCTGAGAAAACCAAAATTCAAAAAGAGTCATGTACCAAAATGTTCATTGCAACTCTATTTACAATAGCCAGGAGATGGAAACAACCTAAGTGCCCATCATCGGATGAATGGATAAAGAAGATGTGGCACATATATACAATGGAATATTACTCAGCCATAAAAAGAAACGAAATTGTGCTATTTTTAATGAGGTGGATAGACCTAGAGTCTGTCATACAGAGTGAAGTCAGTCAGAAAGAGAAAGACAAATACCATATGCTAACACATATATATGGAATTTAAGAAAAAAAAATGTCATGAAGAGCCTAGGGGTACGACGGGAATAAAGACACAGACCTACTGGAGAACGGACTTGAGGATATGGGGAGGGGGAAGGGTGAGCTGTGACAGGGCGGGAGAGAGTCAGGGACATATATACACTAACAAACGTAAGGTAGACAGCTAGTGGGAAGCAGCTGCATGGCACAGGGATATCGGCTCGGTGTTTTGTGACCGCCTGGAAGGGTGGGATAGGGAGGGTGGGAGGGAGGGAGACGCAAGAGGGAAGAGATATGGGAACATATGTATAACTGATTCACTTTGTTATAAAGCAGAAACTAACACACCATTGTAAAGCAATTATACCCCAATAAAGATGTTAAAAAAAAAATAGATAGCTAGTGGGAAGCAGCCATATAGCACAGGGAGATCAGCTCGGTGCTTTGTGACCACCTAGAGGGGTGGGTTAGGGAGGGTGGGAGGGAGGGAGACGCAAGAGGGAAGAGATATGGGAACATATGTATATGTGTGACTGATTCACTTTGTTGTAGAGCAGAAGCTAACACACCATTGTGGAGAAATTATACCCCAATAGAGATGTTAAAAAAAAATAAAAATAAAAAATAAATAAAATAAAATGCTCCTTCTTACTCAGCCATTTCATTAGATCACTAGTATCAAGGATTTCATTGATTTATACTTGTAGAAAAAAATGAGACCAAGGCTTCATCTTCTTTTAAATATGTTAAAAGTAAATTACAGATTTTTTTTATTCTTATGAACAATTTCCTGGTCTCAGAAAATTTTTAATTTTAAAAATTTTGAGAAATACCCTAAGTATTATAAATAATATGACTAACATCCTGTACTCACTACTTAAACTATGATATACAGCATTACTAATACAGTTATAGGTCCCTGTTTAAACCTTTCTAATCACATAATCATACTCACTCCCCTAACCCAAAGAAGTACCCACTATCCTATATGTAGTTTAAATCTTTTCTTCATAGTTTTACCTCCTAGGGCTTTAAACAGTAATTAGTTTTGTTTTATTTATTTAAATGGTATTACAATGTAAGTATCATTTGGCAATTTGTTTTTTTCTCTCTCCATACTGTGTCTTTGAAATTCATCCATGTTAATATGTGGAGCTCTGCTCATTCATTTTCCCCAACGTACAGTATTCAATTTCTGAATATACTACCTACCCACTTACCTACTGGTGTTCCCTTATGTTGTTTTCTATTATTCACTTTTACACACAAACATCAAATTCTTTACCTACATATTAACCACCCCTACTTCCTGAAACTTTCTATCCTTGAATTCCATCACATCATGTTTGGTCTCCTCTGTTTGATACTCTTCCTGTACTCATCACTTAAATGATGTTTCCTTATGTCCCTTCTTTTTTTTACCCTGTATACTCTCCTTAGATGTTTTCTCACTCACTCCCATGCCGGCCTAAGTCAAATCTGTATCTCCAACCCTTAATTCTTGTGAGTGGCTACTAAGTCTAGAACATTAGTTGAATATCTAATAAAGGGTTATATATCACATTACAATATGTGATAAAATAATATTATCTATGTTTCCAGATTTTATAGCCACTCTGTATATCTAACCACCAATAAATACCTCCACCTGATAGCCATAATGGAGGATGGAGGACATTCTGAATTGTATTATCATATAATTTATGGCTTAGAGACCAAAACGATTTTTTCCACACAATCCTAGATAAAATTTTATCTAGGATAAAACCCCACTTTCACATACTCTTTCTTTAAAAGTTTCACATACTCTTTCTTTAAAACTTTTTAAGAAACCCCACTTTCACATACTCTTTCTTTAAAACTTTTCAAAATGTCACAGTAGGTGGTTTTCCAACTTCTGGTCTAAGAACCCCTGTACTCTTAAAACATATTAAGGACCCCAACAGTGAAAAAGGCAAATACTTCTTATTATAAAAATAGCTTTGACCTCAGGGACCTCCAAATGAGTGCCTAACACATTTTGAGGGTCATTGGTCTAGGAAACTATTTTCTAGAGATGTTTCTGGTGCATCAGAGAAGTCATTGGAATTCTGCCTGAACAAATGAAATCAACAAATCATTCCCAAAGATTCCTTAGTAGCTACGGATTGAGGTACCCAGGTTGGCTGACTTATAACTTTCTCAGTTTTTTAAACTCAAATCAGCCTTGGTGCAGGGACATGCCTGAAGGTGATGGAATAAAGATAAATGAGACAGACTAGACCAAAACTATTTAAAAATAAATGAGATATCTTTTTAAAATATGGTCAAACTTTGATTCCTAAATGCCTTTGTTAGAAACTTTTTTTTTTTTTTTTTTTGCGGTACGCGGGTCTCTCACTGCTGTGGCCTCTCCTGTTGTGGAGCACAGGCTCCTGACGCGCAGGCTCAGCGGCCATGGCTCACGGGCCCAACCGCTCCGCGGCACGTGGGATCCTCCCGGACCGGGGCACGAACCCGTGTCCCCTGCATCGGCAGGCCGACTCTCAACCACTGCGCCACCAGGGAAGCCCTAAATGGGTATTTTTTAACCTCATCATTCTTCTCCACTGTTTTGGTAAATGAGAAGAGTTTCTGTTCCCACTTCACCCAGCAAGAAAAGAGAACTAGAATTTACTGAGTATTTATAATGGGCATTATGTTAGGCATTTTTACATATACTGTCTCAGTACAGTCTCTGTGGTTCAGAAAGGTTAATTTGCTTAAGGATAGACAGGAAGCAAGGAGAAAAGTGTCATTTACCTAGATCTATCTCATTCCAATGCCCAGACTTTTTTTTTACCAAAGTCATACTTCTCTGCGTCAGAAAATATGTTTCTTCGAATTAAGTTTTCATATATAAATGTTATTCTAAAGACTGAGAATGTTCTTCAGACTTTAGTTTATTTAAACAATAGAAAACTTAATTATCATTAAAAATATTAACTGTAATACATTCTTAATTTCAAACAACTCTCATATAGATTAACCACTGGAACACAATTAAATTTGTATTATTATGCTTCATAAATTAAAAGAGAAAGAAATTTAGGAAGAAGTTAGAAATCTTTTAAAATCTTTAACAATTTGACATAAACCATTAGTAATTAGTATATTGGATACAAGCCTTTATTTATAACTATGCCATTTCCCTTATTTGCAGTTTTAATTTGTTTTGTAGTCTTATTTTTAATAAACACTAATGAAATTCCATTGCATGTATTTCACATAATATAGTTTACAGTAAATATGAAGAACTCACAGATTATATGATAATTTTCCCAGGACTAACATAACTTAACCTCTTGCTGATATGCAAAGAGTGTAATCCATAATTAAATGAGATTGGAGAGTAGTATTTAAATTATCTAAGACAGAAACATCTGTGAGTCTCTAAAGCCTTATTTACAAAGATTCTTTTGATATGCTACTAAAATTCTGTTAATCTATTTGCTAAAATAACATGTCAAACACTTTTCTTCATCCATTCGATAACTATTTATTGAGTACTTATTATATGCTAGGCATTACTCCACATGCTAGAGAGAAGGCAATGAAAAAAACAGATTTGGTACTTATAATTATGGATCCTACGTTCTATCAGGGGATACAGGCAATAAACAAGGAAAGAAATAAGAATATTTCAATCCAGTAAGTGCTGTGAAGAAAACATAAAAACCAGGATGATATGTCAGCATGCACAAGATTGGATGGTGCTAGTTAAGCTCTGAGAAAGTACTAACTTTAAGGTCTGATATTAATTATCCTAGTATTTGTATATATTTAAAGTAATAAAGCTATTCTAAAAATAAGCAAAAACTTATAATTCAAAAGTTTCTCTATTTTAAATGCCAATTTAATCAACATTTTATTTAAATTAGTGAGATTGTGTATTTCTATATCTCTTGGTCTAGGCTAAAAGTAATCTGAATTTATCTCTACTGCTTCCTTTCCTTCTTCTTTGACTTTCTTTTATCTTTCTTTCCTACTCCTATAGTATGCCATGTTCAGATAAAGATCAATTATGTAGTCACCCTAGGCACTACCTAAGCACCTGCAGAAGGAAATACCAATGACAAGGTGATTCATCTTAGAACTCCTCGAATACTTAGGAATTGTAGGTATAAAGTACTGTAGAAGGTGGAGAATTATAAGCTAGCAGATTGCTTATATAGAAAGACTCTCAGGTCCTCAGTACAGGTAAACAACTACTTATTCTGATGGTGAAGGAATAGCAGAGAGGTATCCAGGTAACAAGCAGAAATCAGATTATTTAATGAGTTTGAAGAAGTGGTAAAGAGTACTGTGAGAGATTTCACAGAGCTCTAGGAGGAAGTGAGAAAATGTAGCTAGAGTTTGAAAAAAAATTTTTAACAAGGAAAAAATGAGATAATTATGCATAATAGGAAAAACAAAAAGTTGTGCGTAAATGAAGTACACCACTTGGTTCAGCCACTAATATTTACAAGCCCTAAAAAATGAAAACACTGAATATGGATTCAATAAAAAAAATTTGATATTAACTATAAAGGGACAGTAGGTAGAAGTGAGGGAAAGTTGAGAGCTAATAATATTCTTATCTGTCATAATGGGAAAGTATAGTAGGTAGAATAACGCCCCTGTGAATAAGTTAGCTACGTGGTTTGTGGAATTAAACTTGCAGATGGAATGAAGCTCATCAGCTGACTTTAAAACAAAGAATTTATTCTGGATTATCTTGGTGGTTCCCAGTGTAAAATTACAAGGGTACCTTAAAGGTGGAAGAGAGATGGCAGTGTGAAGACTAGGCTTCCTGATGTTGCTTGCTTCGAAGTTGGAGGGGGTGATGAGCCCTGGAAAGAAGGTGGCCACCAAAAGCTGGAAAAAGCAAGGAAGTGAATTCTCCCCTTCAGCCTCCAGAAACGAATGTAGTCCTGCCCACATCTTGATCTCAGCCTGTGAGATCCTATATAGGATTTCTAAACTATAGAATTTGTAAGATAACAACTACTTCTTGTTTTAAGCCATTTATAATAATGTTATGGTAACTACAGAAAACTAATACAGAAGTCAACATATAATGTCTAAAATACAATAGAAGGGCTTCCCTGGTGGTGCAGTGTTTAAGAATCTGCCTGCCAATGCAGAGGACACAGGTTTGAGCCCTGGTCCGGGAAGATCCCACATGCCATGGAGCATCTAAGCCCGTGAGCCACAACTACTGAGCCTGTGCTCTAAAGCCCGTGAGCCACAACTACTGAGCCCACACACCACAACTACTGAAGCCCACGCACCTAGAGCTTGTGCTCTGCAACAAGAGAAGCCACTACAATGAGAAGCCCACACACCGCAACGAAGAATAGCCCCTGCTCGCCGCAAGTAGAGAAAGCCCATGCGCAGCAACGAAGACCCAACGCAGCCGAAAATAAATAAATTCATAAAAAACAAAATAAAAAATAAAATACAGCAAAGGGCATAGTATGAAATATGTATGCAAACATCAGAAGAAACAACTACAAGAAAGAAGTTGCTTTTGGAAGCAGCAGGAAAAAAGCAGATAGTTGGTTTTTATTGTTGTCATGAGCTATTTTAGCATTGCTTGACTTTTTTTAAAACATGTGAATGCATCACTTCAATGAAAAATAAGAATTAAGTTTAAAAAAAGGAAAAACAACATAAACTAAAGACGTTGTATGGTAGAAAAATCTGATTGCTCTTCAAATGTTTGCCAGGAGTGAGAGTGGAAGATTCAGCTAAGCTGAGCTGTAGCTGATCGTTTCACTGTTTTTATTTTTAGCATGAACCAGCAATTATCTTTCAAACTTTTCTGTTCTCCTCACCTCAAACATATCTGTTATTCCTACTCAAACTCTAACACTATAAAATAAACAATAGGACTACCAGGAAGAAAGGTCTGCTAATCATAACTTTCAGCAGAACAGTTTATTTTCACTTGCAAGTTAATTGCAGAGAGGTTAATAGAACTCACAGTACTGTATTAACCCATATTATTGACTGGAAACTTGTAGTTAGAAGAACGTGTGGCTGGAGAATATCCAACTTCAGGTCCATGAAATGAGCTCTAAACTCCGGTAAAAATTTGAATGAGGAGAATAACAGTACAAAGATAGTCTCATTTTTAGAGAAAGAGCAGAGTAAAAGCAAAATGCTCCTAGTAAAAACTCCTTAGAAAAAGACCATTCCAAGATAAGATGATCTCCCTTCTCTATAGACTTTTAATATTCACTTGTTATCCCAATTCACTTGTCATGTAATCACATATACTGTCTTATTTTTGTTATTGTTTCTGGTGTGTGCGCACGATATTTTCACAATGAATTTATATTTAGCAGGAACAGTCCTACCTTTTTAAAAAAAGATATTCCATTCAGTATTTAGCACTCTTGTATGCAAACATAAGGCACTTTATATATAACTTGAACAAATAATATGGAGACGTTTTGCACTGAGAAAGATGAACAATTAAGGATGGAACTTGTTAATTTTTTTTTTTTTTTTGGTTTCTCTCTATTCCTATGTTTTCCCTGCTCCCTGCTAAGTGGTTCATCCAGGCTTCCTGCCAAAGCTAATTTAACATTCTGACAATTTACCTTAGACATTATAAGCTACTGAAGTTATAAATTTGAATAGCACTGAAGCAGCATATCCCTATAGCATTCTTTATAGTTCAGCAACATGTATTTGTAATAGCATGGAAATTCAATAAAACGCTTAAAAAGAAAAACCCCAAAGGTACTTTGAATAAGATTATAATTTTAATTGGCTTATCTACATTTTTATGCTCTGTTGAAAAAAAATCTGCTAAAACCACCGGAGTGGCTGTCAACTGGCAGCAATTTTGCTCCCTGGGGACATTTGGCAATGTCTGGATACATTTTCATTATCTACAGCTTAGATAGTACTACTGACATCTAGTAGGGAGAGACCAGAGATGCTGTTTAACATCATACCATGCACAGGAGAGCCTCGCACAACAATTATCCAGCCCAAAATGTCAATAGTGCTGAGACTGAGAAACCCTACATTAGAGGAATAGAGAAACCGAATAGAAAATGAGAAAACATTTTCTTATAAGTATCTACAGTAGTACAATATATTTATCATAGATTCTGATACAGATGAAGGTCTATTAGTTATGTCCCAGGCTGTCTTTCCAACATACTAATTTAACAGTAACAATAAATACGTAGTTTCATTTATTTAAATCAAAAAATTTAATTAGCACCTATAATACACAAAGCATCACACTGTATACTGAAGAGAACACACACAAAAAAAGTTTAGAACATGAAGTAGTTTAACTTATCATCCTTGTTTATCAGCAACTGCCAAAATAGTTAGGGGAATTTGATATAATTAAGTACAACAACATATAATTAAAATGAATGATACAGACAATGAGAACTATCAAACAGTAGAATACAGAAAAAAATCAGGGTAGGGCTTCCCTGGTGGTGCAGTGGTTGAGAGTCCGCCTGCCAATGCAGGGGACACGGGTTCGTGCCCCGGTCCAGGAAGATCCCACGTGCCGCAGAGCGGCTGGGCCCGTGAGCCATGGCGGCTGAGCCTGCGTGTCCGGAGCCTGTGCTCCGCAACGGGAGAGGCCACAACAGTGAGAGGCCCACATACCGGAAAAAAAAAAAAAAAATCAGGGTATACTAGAATGGCTACTCAAGACCTGACAGAGAAAAAAAAAATTATTTAGGGCCTACAGTCGTTTGAATTTAGACAGGTAGAGAGAAAGACGGAAAGTACTTCATGTGAGAAGCACAGTATGAATTAAGGTAGAAAGGACCTATACAGATCACCTAGAGCAAAAGTTGGATGTTCAGATGAAGTAGTCTATAGGACTGGAAAGACACAAGGGGGCAGGACCAATGAGGTCTTAAGTGTTAGGCTAACAGCCATTATTATGATGGCAATGAGGAGCAACTGACATTTCTTTGATGAGAGAAATAACATATGAAAGCAGATTTAGGAAGTGTATTAGTCAGGGTTCCCCAGAGAAACCAACAGGATATGGATACAGATATAGAGATTTGTTATAAGAATGGCCTCACATGGTTACGGAGGCCAAGAAGTCCAACGATCAGTCATCTGCAAGCCTGAAAACCATGAAAGCAGGTGGTATCATTCAGACGGAGTCTGAAGGCCTGAGAACTCAGGGGCCACTGGTGAAAAGTCCCAGAGTCCCAAGGCCCAAGAACCAGGAGCTCTGATGTCCAATGGCAGAAGAAGATGGCTATCCCAGCTCAACAGAGAGAGAATTCACCCTTCTTTGGCCTTATTGTTCCATTCAGGTATTCGGTAGATTGGATGATGCCTGCCCACATGGGTGAGGGGTGACTCTTCACCCAGTCTACTGAGTCAAATGCTAATCTCTTCCAGAAATACTCTCACAGATACAACCAGAAATAACGTTTTACCAGCGACTTGGGCATTCCGTAAGCCTGTCAAGTTGACAAATAAATTAAGCCACCGTGGGAAGATTAGTCTGGAAACAGTACTGGAGCATGAGGAAGAGTGCTTCCAGAAACATCAGAAAAGAGACAACTGTAATAATTCATGTATGTGATAATGAAGGTCTGATTTAGAAGAAAGAATAGACTACAGGCATACCTCAGAAATATTGTGGGTTCAGTACCAGACCATGGCAATAAAGTGAATATTGCAATAAATTTATGGTTTCACACAAATTTATCGTTTCCTAGTGCATATAAAAGTTATGTTTACACTATACTGTAGTCTATTAAAGGTACACTAGCATTATGTCCACAAAAGCAATGTATATACCTTAATTTTTAAATGCTTTATTGCTAAAAAAAAAAAACCATCGTCTGACAATACAGTGTAGCCAAAATCCTTTAATCTATAAAAAGATGCAATATCTCGGAAACACAGTAAAGTGAGGGATGCCTGTAGAAAGAAGCAGGGAACATTAAATTAAGGAAGAACAGTCAGGACTTGGTTTTCTTTTTTTTTTAGAGGAAGAGTAAACATTTTGCACTTAAGAGTTTAATGAAAGTTAGAAACACATAGTTCAGATACGTCTGCACAACGCCAGACAGAGAATCAAAAAACCCTAGCTTAATAACAGCTTCATCTACTAACAACAAGTTACAAGACCTTAGGTAAACTGGTTAATCTCCCAGATTTTACTATTGGTAAAATAAGCAAAATTGTGAGCAACCTGCTTACCTCACATCTTTGTTGCCAGAAGCAAATTAATTAATATATATATATACCTTATAAAGTCTAAATGCTATAGAAATTGATTATTACTGTCATTTAAGAAAAGCTGAAACAGTATCTGATCATTTTAATAATTATAATGAATATGGACTTACTAAGATGATGATCTTAAAATGAGTAAAAATTTATCTTATTTTTAATTTACAATGATTAGAACCTAAAACTCTAACTCCAGGCTTTTGTATAAAATTTTATTTTGGTTAGCTATAGTTCATTTTCTCTATTTTGACACTCTTATACATATTTCTGAATACAGAAGTGACCTTCAATTACATGTATTTTCTTACTATAGATTTATACAAAACAGATGATATGGAAATGCTATAGTATAGTGAGAAGAGCACTGACTTTGAAGAGATAATATTAAAAGGAAAAGACAAAATATAAAGTTCTCCAATAATTCTATATGCAATATTATGGTCACATATTTGAAAAATATAAAGGAAATAAAAGATTTCCTAGGAGAATATGAATTCTAAAAATCGATACAGGAGGAAGTTTATAAGTTTTTTAAAATGCCAGCAACAATGAAGAGATGAAAAAAACAGGTAAAATCCAATTCTAAAAAGGCATAATAATCAGAAGCAAGATGGTTTTCACATGTGAGTCTTATAAAACAGTGAATTAATAGATAATTCCTATGCTATACAAACAATTCCAAAGCATTAAAAATGATGGAAAGCTGCCCAACATATTCTCTAAAGCTAGCATCAACTCAGTATTAAAACCAGGTTAATGTCTTTTTAAAATGTAGATGTAAAAACCCTAAAATAGACTCTAGTAGTGCATTAAATAAATAACATTATCAAATAACATGTTGAAGTAAGGTATACCTCTAGAGTACGGTTCAATGTAAATTAAAAAACATAAAACCATCTCAACAGATACTGGAAAAGTACTTGATAAAATTCTATATACACTCCTGCTTTAAATAAGCAAAATCTAAAGCTTCAAGTAAACTAGGAATAGAAAGAAATTTCCTAAGGAGGTATACAAGAAATCAAAAGTAACATTTACTCATACTAAATGGTGAGAAGTCTCATACTAAATGGTGAGAAGTCAGAAACCATCTCACTAAAATAAGTCAGGAAAGCATACTATCTTCAGCTGTAATTAAATTCATATTAAAAGGCTTAGTAGAATAAGTGTTGGAAGGTTAACAAGCAAAACTCAAAATATCAATAATGACCAATTAGAAAATGTAAGAGAGAATAAAAGGACTATGTTCACCACAGGAAATACACAAGCAGATGTGCATGTGTGTGCACACACACACTATCTATATATAAAACTAATGAGAAATTTGAAGAATCTGCTTTTTAACCAAAGAAAGCTGTATGTGTGTAGACATAACACATAACTGTTTTTAAAGGCACTGCTTTCAAATTCAAAGTTCTTCCAGACACCTAAAGGTTGATCCCCAAAGTCAGAGGTTGGGTTGCAAACTTAGCCTAGGATGAATTCAATCTTCGAAGATTGATTTCTTTGGACATTTGTATGTCTGTTTATGTGAATGCCTTTAATCATGAATGAACTCTATAGGTTAACAAAGTTCCTAACTCTCCCTATTGTCTTATACAGGAACTTGGAATGTTTGTAATACTTCTCTGGAAACTGAAGACATTTGAGTTTGCAGGTCTAGATTTTACTATATGTCAACTTGAGTGTACAATTTCTGAGGACATTAAAACATTATATTTTTATCTTCTGCAGAACCTAATACAATTCCTAGAAAACAAATGCTCAATGAATATTTGTTGGTTTATTGATTTTTGAATGATTTGGGGGAGGTTATAAAGCACATTTGTGCTAGAATAATTGTGGATATAATGTCCAAAATAACTATAGCGTTTACACATTTAAAGTATTAAAACATTTGCTTCTAAATTCTTTTTGATTGCCTTTTATACATGTTTGCTAGAAGATAAACTCTAGGCATTGGTTATAGGCTTACACTCATAATCTAATGATATGGGAAAGGAATAGTGTAGTTCGAATTCACTATGATAAGCATAGTAAACATACATGCTCTTGATTAAAATTAGGCAATTTCCGAAGAATGTCAACACATTATAGCAAATGAACTTGCTACACAATGGGAATGATAAAGCCTTATAGGAAGTTTCCTAGTGAGAATACAGAAATTAAGAAATATCTTTTCCTCCTGGCAGCCTACACAATTCCACTTCCTTTTCCACAAAGTGTTAGTACAATTGGACATCCATATGCAAATAAAAAAAATTTGATTTAAACTTCACACCTTATACAGAAATTAACTAACTGTAAAATTATAAAATTTTGTTAAAAAATAGAGGAAAAAAAATCTTTGTGACCTGGAGTTAGGCAAAGAGTTCATCAAAATTGAGAACTTTTGCTCTGTGAAAGACATTTATGAAAAGACAAACTACATATTGGGAAAACATATTGGCAACTCACAAATCCAACAAAGGGCTTGTATATATCTTTACAAAGAATATATAAAGAACTCTCAAAATTCAACAGGAAGAAAGCAAACAACTCAATTAAAAATAGGTAAAAGATCTGAATAAACACTTGACCAAAGTTGATATACAGATAGCAAATAAGCACAGGAAAAAATGTTCAACATCATTAGCCAATATGATAGTGAAATAAAAACCACTATGAAATACCACTACATACCTCTCAGAATGGCTAAAATAAAAGATACTGACAACAGCAAGTTTAGATGCAGAGCAACTAGAACCCTCATATATTGTTGGTGGGAATGTAAGGTGGTAGAGCAACTTAGGAAAACAATTTGACAATTTCTTAAAAATTAAACATAACTTGTTTATAGAAACACTTATACTTGAATGTTTACAGCAGTTTTATTCATAATTCTTTCAAAACTAGGGCTATCTCACATAAAAACAGGGGTTTCAGATTTTCATTAAAAACCACAAAACAGGGGCTTCCCTGGTGGCGCAGTGGTTGAGGGTCCGCCTGCCGATGCAGGGGACACGGGTTCGTGCCCCGGTCCGGGAAGATCCCACATGCCGCGGAGCGGCTGGGTCCATGAGCCATGGCCGCTGAGCCTGCGCGTCCGGATCCGCAACGGGAGGGGCCGCAGCAGTGAGAGGCCCGCGTACCGCAAAAAAACAAACAAACAAAAAAAACCACAAAACCCTAAAAGATCTGGCAGCATGGATCCCACCTTAGGACAGGACAACACTAGCTGATAATGAATAGCAACTTGTCTATGTACAGGGCATGCCACAGCTCTGCCTCCCCTCACACAGTGAATGCATATGCATTGACATCTGGCCCATTTCACTTTTGTATATTACTTGCCTAGTCTTTTGTGGCAGAACTGAACATCAAAAATTTGTGTTCCTCCCACCACAGTGTCAGATATATTGCTGCATAGTGGCTGCCTCGTCAGGAACTACATTTTCCAGTTCCTTGGATCCAGATATGACCACATGACAAGTTCTCTATAACTGAATGTGAGCAGAGTGACCTTTTTGAATTCTAGGTTGGAGTTTTTAAAAAGTAGACTTTTCTCTCCTTTACCATCGGAAAGCAACAGTCTCCAAGCTCTTAAGGGATGATGAAGCCACAGATGAAGAAGCGAGACCAGCTCCAGACATAGAGAAATATTCACATTGGACTATTACATGAAAAAGAAATAAAACTTAAATTAAATCGTTGAAATTTTGGGTTTATTTGTATAGAATCTAGTGTTACTCTAACTCTGTGCTGTCCAAATAGGGTAGCCATTAGCTACATGTGGTTATTTAAATTTATTAAAATAAAATATTTTGGTTTCTCAGCTATACTCATTCATATCAAGTGCTCAACAGTCACATATAATTAGTGGCTACAGTACTGGACAGTACAGGTGGAATATTTCCATCTTCACAGAAAGTTCTATTGCATAGAGCCACTCTAATACATTCCTATAAGCACCTGAGTTTGTGACTCCTGATTTAGGACTTGAAACAAAGAGAAATATAATATTCTTGTCAATTTTAAATGATTATTTAAAACCCTATTAACATCTATATGACATTTATAGGTTAAGAAATACTTTCACATGCATTATCTAATTTGGTGTCCTAAAACCAACTTTTTGAAGTTGGTAAGCACAAATTTCACCTTTCATCCATAGGAGCATTTTCCATCAACAGATCTTTCTGGTTGTGAAGGTAAAATTTAATATAAGAAATACATAATTGACATAAAAATACAAAGAAAAGTATTTATTACTGAGACCAACTTAAAATATCTAAAACAAATAAGGGTAGGAAGAGTAATGTCTTTGTTACTATTCTTATTTACTTCTATTTCAGTAAGTATTAATGATTTTCATAATTACTTGTTATACAAAAAACAAAAAGTACTTCAGAGTGGAAATAAAATTCTGGAATTCCCTTTTAGATCAATTTTGGCTTCTTTAGGATGAAGACATATTTGTGATTTTGAAGAAGAAAATGCTTTGTTGAGATTTTGTCCAATGGGTAAATAAATGGGTGTTGACTTCCCAGAAAAAGACCAAACTACTTGATCTCTAGATAATTAAAAGAAAATTTATTAGGTTTTTAAATTCTCAAATAACATAATTCTCTTGCGTTTTGTGGTCAAATTCACTTTGGATTTCTAATGATTTTCTGAATGTTGGCTTACGTTCACAATCTGACTCAAAAAAAGGTGCAGCCCTTTTCTTCTTGTTCTCTCTTCACTCATTGTCATGATTAATTAAATTGCTGGTCACAGTCATGCAAATAAACATTGTTCAAGCATTTATAATTATAGCACTTGAACACTTAGAATCATCAGGGATGCAGCAACAGAATGAGATAAATCTTTTCTCCTACACAGAATCTTATATGAGGTTAAATCACAAAGACAGTAAGTACCTAAAAGGGGACTTCTACGATTTCTAAGAAAAGGTTTATGTATCACTGAGTCATACTGTAATTGACTCAGACAGCTGACATCACCTTCCAAATTAGTGATTTTTTAAATTTTGAGTACTTGCACTCTTCACGACCTATGAAACCATCATCTTTTCTTCTCATATTCCAGTGAAAAACTTAAAGCTAACCAAGAAATGGTAATTATGAATATAAGAACCTGATGACATTCCCCTTTATTTTTTCTTTTACTAATATTTGAATATGTTTCCTGGGAAAAAAAATTTTCCTTTTCATGTACATTCAATAATCCCATCCCCTAAATGTGGCATATTTGGTTTACCTTCAGTACTTCATGGTTTAAAAACAAAAATTGCACAATATGATTGGGATTCAGTGAAATGAGACAGCAAGAAGTTGGTGACTACCAACAGAGTCACAATATATAGGCTCAGTGAGAAAAAGGTGAGAAATAGCCACATGGAACATGATGCATTTTTTAAAAAAAATGCTATCCTAGGCCATTAACAGAATGTATAGAGCTAACTTTCCTCTCAAAAATTAAACATATCCTCCTTCTATATTTTACTATAGTATCAAATTTTTTGCTAACTCAGTAACATTTCCTTCTAGGTGTTTTCCTACAAATTACACACTTGGAATTGGAGGCAGCAATAATCATCCCTACACAATTCCTGAAGTTGCATCACCTTCCTGACGTCCTAAATGTTAGCAGTACAACTAAGATCTAACAAAGATCTTACCTGACTTTCATTCCAGCCTTTCAACAAGTTCTATAAATTGCTAATTCTAGTAAATCACTTCCTGCTTGAAAAAGCCAGGGTGATTCCTCTTCTCCTGGTTGAATCTTGACTGATTCAACTAACTAATCAAAAGCTAGAAAAGTGACACCAAGCTAAACTTCTCCAAGGTGGTAAAGGGAAAGAAATAGGCAATAAAATGGAAAATCACACTGAGTGAAAAAGGGAATATTTAATGTAGAAAATGAAAAATAAATTTCTGTAGTTAAAACCATAAGAAATCTCTGAAGTTATGAAGATTCATTCAAAAACACTATTTAAAAAGCATGGGAGGGGCTTCCCTGGTGGCGCAGTGGTTGAGAGTCTGCCTGCCAATGCAGGGGACGAGGGTTCGTGCCCCAGTCCGGGAGGATCCCACATGCCGCAGAGCGGCTGGGCCCGTGAGCCATGGACGCTGAGCCTGCGCGTCCGGAGCCTGTGCTCCGCAACGGGAGAGGCCACAACAGTGAGAGGCCCATGTAAAGGAAAATAAATAAATAAATAAATATAATAATAATAAATAAAAATAAAAGCATGGGAGGGGGAAGATGGCGTAAGAGTAAGACGCGGAGATCACCTTCCTCCCCACAGATACATCAGAAATACATCTACACGTGGAACAACTCCTACAAAACACCTACTGAACGCTGGCAGAAGACCTAAAACCTCCCAAAAGGCAAGAAACTCCCCCACGTACCTGGGTAGGGCAAAAGAAAAAAGAATAAACAGAGACAAAACAAGAGGGACGGGACCTGCACCAGTGGGAGGGAGCCGTGAAGGAGGAAAGGTTTCCACACACTAGAAGCCCCTTTGCGGGCGGAGACTGCGGGTGACGGAGGGGGGGAGCTTCGGAGCCACGGAGGAGAGCGCAGCAACAGGGGTGCAGAGGGCAAAGCTGAGAGATTTCCGCACACAGGATCTGTGCCGACCAGCACACCCACCAGCCCGAGAGGCTTGTCTGCTCATCCGCCGGGGCTGGCGGGGCTGGCGGGGCTGGGAGCTGAGGATCGGGCTTCAGTCGGAGCGCAGGGACAGGACTGGGGTTGGAGGCGAGAACACAGCCTGAAGGGGTTAGTGCACCACGGCTAGCCTGGAGGGAGTCCGGGAAGAAGGCTGGGCCTGCCAAAGAGGCAAGAGACTTTTTCTTCCCTCTTTCTTTCCTGGTGTGCGAGGAGAGGGCATTAAGAGCGCTGCTTAAAGGAGCTCCAGAGACGGGCGCAAGCCCCGGCTAACAGCGCGGACCCCAGAGACAGGCATGAGACGCTAAGGCTGCTGCTGCCGCCACCAAGAAGCCTGTGTGCGAGCACAGGTCACTTTCCACACCTCCCTTCCGGGGAGCCTGTGCAGCCCGCCACTGCCAGGGTCCCGGGATCCAGGGACAACTTCCCCGGGAGAACGCACGGCGCGCCTCAGGCTGGTGCAACATCCCGCCGGCCTCTGCCGCTGCAGGCTCGCCCCACACTCCGTACACCTCCCTCCCCCTGGCCTGAGTGAGCCGGAGCCACCGAATCAGCGGCTCCTTTAATCCCGTCCGGTCTGAGCGAAGAACAGACGCCCTCCGGCGACCTACATGCAGAGGCGGAGCCGAATCCAAAGCTGAACCCCAGAAGCTGCACGAACAAAGAAGAGAAAGGAAAATCTCTCCCAGCAGAGTCAGGAGCAGTGGATTAGATCTCCACAATCAACTTGATGTACCCTGCATCTGTGGAATACCTGAATAGACAACGAATCAACCCAAATTGAGGAGGTGGACTTACAGAGAAAGATTTATAATTTTTTCCCCTTTTCCTCTTTTTGGGAGTATGTGTATGCTTCTGTGTGAGATTTTGTCTGTATAGCTTTGCTTTCACCATTTGTCCTAGGGTTCTATCCGACAGTTTTCTGTTTTTTGTTTTTTCTTTTACTTAAAAAAATGTTTTTAATAATTATTTTTATTTTAGTAACTTTAATTTTACCTTATTTTATTTCCTCCCTCCCTCTCTCCCCCCCCCTTTTTCTCCCTTTCATTCTCAGCCGTGTGGAAGAAAGGCTCTTGGTGCTCCAGCCAGGAGTCAGTGCTGTGCTCTGAGGTGGGAGAGCCAACTTCAGGACACTGGTCCACAAGGGACCTCCCAGCTCCACGTAATATCAAACATCGAAAATTTCCCATGGATCTCCATCTCAACACCAACACCCAGCTTCACTCAATGACCAGCAAGCTACAGTGCTGGACACCCTATGCCAAACAACTAGCAAGACAGGAACACAACCCCCATTACCAGAGAGGCTGCCTAAAATCATAATAAGTCCACAGACACCCCAAAACACACCACCAGACGTGGACCTGCCCACCAGAAAGACAAGATCCAGCCTCATCCACCAGAACACAGGCACTAGTCCCCTCCATCAGGAAGCCTGCACAATCCACTGAACCAACTTTAGCCACTGGGGACAGACACCAAAAACAACGGGAACTACGAACCTGCTGCCTGCAAAAAGGAGACCCCAAACACTAAGATAAGCAAAATAAGGAGACAGAAAAACACACAGCAGATGAAGAAGCAAGATAAAAACCCACCAGACCTAACAAATGAAGAGGAAATAGGCAGTCTACCTGAAAAAGAATTCAGAATAATGATAGTAAAGATGATCCAAAATCTTGGAAATAGAATAGAGAAAATGCAAGAAACATTTAACAAGGACCTAGAAGAACTAAAGAGGAAACAAGCAACGATGAACAACACAATAAATGAAATTAAAAATATTTTAGAGGGGATCAATACCAGAATAACTGAGGCAGACGACTGGATATGTGACCTGGAAGATAAAGTAGTGGAAAGAACTACTGCAGACCAGAATAAAGAAAAAAGAAAGAAAAGAACTGAGGACAGTCTCAGAGACCTCTGGGACAACATTAAATGCACCAACATTCGAATTATAGGGGTCCCAAAAGAAGAAGAGAATAGAAAGGGACTGAGAAAATATTTGCACAGGTTACAGTTGAAAACTTCCCTAATAAGGGAAAGGAAATAGTTAATCAAGTCCAGGAGGCACAGAGTCCCATACAGGATAAATCCAAGGAGAAGCACGCCAAGACACATATTAATGAAACTTTCAAAAATTAAACACAAAGTAAACATGTTAAAAGCAGCAAGGGAAAAACAACAAATAACACACAAGGGAATCCCCATAAAGTTAACAGCTGATCTTTCAGCAGAAACTCTGAAAGCCAGAAGGGACTGGCAGGACATATTTAAAGTGATGAAGGAGAAAAACCTACAACCACGATTACTCTACCCAGCAAGGATCTCATTCAGATTTGATGGAGAAATTAAAACCTTTACAGACAAGCAAAAGCTGAGAGAGTTCAGCACCACCAAACCAGCTTTACAACAAATGCTAAAGGAACTTCTCTAGACAAGAAACACAAGAGAAGGAAAAGACCTATAATAACGAACCCAAAACAATTAAGAAGATGGGAATAAGAACATACATATCGATAATTACCTTAAATGTAAATGGTTTAAATGCTCCCACCAAAAGACACAGACTGGCTGAATGGATACAAAAATAACACCCGTATATATGCGGTCTACAAGAGACCCACTTCAGACCTAGGGACACATACAGACTGAAAGTAAGGGGATGGAAAAAGATATTCCATGCATATGGAAATCAGAAGAAAGCTGGAGTAGCAATTCTCACATCAGACAAAATAGACTTTAAAATAAAGACTATTACAAGAGACAAAGAAGGACACTACATAATGATCAAGGGATCGATCCAAGAAGATATAACAATTGTAAATATTTATGTACCCAACATAGGAGCACCTCAATACATAAGGCAAATACTAACAGCCATAAAGGGGAAATCGACAGTAACACAATCATAGTAGGGGATTTTAACACCCCACTTTCATCAATGGACAGATCATCCACAATGAAAATAAATAAGGAAACACAAGCTTTAAATGATACATTAAACAAGATGGACTTAATTGATATTTATAGGACACTCCATCCAAAAACAAAAGAATACACATATTTTTCTCAAGTGCTCATGGAACATTCTCCAGGATAGATCATATCTTAAGTCACAAATCTAGCCTTGGTAAATTTCAGAAAATTGAAATCATATCAAGTATCTTTTCCAAACACAATGCTATGAGACTAGATATCAATTACAAGAAAAGATCTGAAAAAAATACAAACACTAACAAGACACTACTTAATAACGAAGTGACCACTGAAGAAATCAAAGAGGAAATCAAAAAATACCTAGAAACAAATGACAATGGAGACACGATGACCCAAAAACCTATGGGATGCAGCAAAAGCAGTTCTAAGAGGGAAGTTTATAGCAATACAATCCTACCTTAAGAAACAGGAAACATCTCGAATAAACAATTTAACCTTGCACCTAAAGCAATTAAAGAAAGGAGAACAAAAAACACACAAATTTAGCAGAAGGAAAGAAATCATAAAGATCAGATCAGAAATAAATGAAAAAGAAATGAAGGAAACGATTGCAAAGATCAATAAAACTAAAAGCTGGTTCTTTGAGAAGATAAACGAAATTGATAAACCATTAGCCAGACTCATCAAGAAAAAAAGGGAGAAGACTCAAATCAATAGAATTAGAAATGAAAAAGGAGAAGTAACAACTGACACTGGAGAAATGTAAAAGATCATAAGAGATTACTACAAGCAACTCTATGCCGATAAAATGGAAAACCTGGAAGAAACGGACAAATTCTTAGAAATGCACAACCTGCCGAGACTGAAACAGGAGGAAATAAAAAATATGGACAGACCAATCACAAGCACTGAAATTGAAACTGTGATTTAAAATCTTCCAACAAACAAAAGCCCAGGACCAGATGGCTTCACAGGCGAGTTCTATCAAACATTTAGAGAAGAGCTAACACCTATCCTTCTCAACCTCTTCTAAAATATAGCAGAGGGAGGAACACTCCCAAACTCATTCTATGAGGCTACCATCACCCTGATACCAAAACCAGACAAGGATGTTACAAAGAAAGAAAACTATAGGCCAATATCACTGATGAACATAGATGCAAAAATCCTCAACAAAATACTAGCAAACAGAATCCAACAACACATAAAAGGATCATACACCATGATCAAGTGGGGTTTATTCCAGGAATGCAAGGATTCTTCAATATATGCAAATCAAACTATGTGATACACCATATTAACAAACTGAAGGAGAAAAACCATATGGTCATCTCAATAGATGCAGAGAAAGCTTTCGACAAAATTCAGCACCCATTTATGAAGAAACTAGGCATAGAGGGAACATTCCTCAACATAATAAAACATAATATTCCTCAACATAATAAAAGCCATATATGACAAATCCACAGCCAACATCATCCTCAATGGTGAAAAACCAAAACCATTTCCCCTTAGATCTGGAACAAGACAAGGTTGCCCACTCTCACTACTCTTATTCAACATAGTTTTGGAAGTTTTAGCCATAGCAATCAGAGAAGTAAAGGAAATAAAAGGAATCCAAATCGGAAAAGAAGAAGTAAAGCTGTCACTGTTTGCAGATGACATGATACGATACATAGAGATTCCTGAAGATGCTACCAGAAAACTACTAGAGCTAATCAATGAATTTGGTAAAGTAGCAGCATACAAAATTAATGCACTGAAATCTCTGGCATTCCTATACACTGATAAAAAATCTGAAAGTGAAATCAAGAAAACACTCCCATTTACCATTGCAACAAAAAGAATAAAATATCTAGGAATAAACCTACCTAAGGAGACAAAAGACCTGTATGCAGAAAATTATAAGACACAGATGAAAGACATTAAAGATGATACGAATAGATGGAGATACATACCTTGTTCTTGGATTGGAAGAATCAACATTGTGAAAATGACTCTACTACCCAAAGCAATCTGCAGATTCAATGCAATCCCTATCAAACTACCACTGGCATTTTTCACAGAACTAGAACAAAAAACTTCACAATTTGTATGGAAACACAAATACCCCAAATAGCCAAAGCAATCTTGAGAACAATAAACAGACCTGGAGGAATCAGGCTCCCTGCTCCCTGACTTGAGACTATACTACAAAGCTACAGTAATCAAGACAGTATGGTACTGGCACAAAAACAGAAAGACAGATCAATGGAACAGGACAGAAAGCCCAGAGATAAACCCAGGCACATATGGTCACCTTATCTTTGATAAAGGAGGCAGGAATGTACAGTGGAGAAAGGACAGCCTCTTCAATTAGTGGTTCCGGGAAAACTGGACAGGTACATGTAAAAGTATGAGATTACATCACTCCCTAACACCACACACAAAAATAAGCTCAAAATGGATTAAAGACCTAAATGTAAGACCAGACACTATCAAACTCTTAGAGGAAAACATAGGCAGAACACTCTATGACATAAATCACAGCAAGATCCTTTTTGACCCATCTCCTAGAGAAATGGAAATAAAAATAAACAAGCGGGACCTAATGAAACGTCAAAGCTTTGGAAGGCAAAGGAAACCATAAACAAGACCAAAAGACAACCCTCAGAATGAGAGAAAATATTTGCAAATGAAGCAACTGACAAAGGATTAATCTCCAAAATTTACAAGCAACTCATGCAGCTCAATCACAAAAAAGCAAACAACCCAATCCAAAAATGGGCAGAAGACCTAACTAGACATTTCTCCAAAGAAGATATACAGACTGCCAACAAACACATGAAAGAATGCTCAACATCATTAAGCATTAGAGAAATGCAAATCAAAACTACAATGAGATATCATCTCACACCAGTCAGAATGGCCATCATCAAAAAAATCTAGAAACAATAAATGCTGGAGAGGGTGTGGAGAAAAGGGAATACTCTTGCACTGTTGGCGGGAATGTGAATTGGTACAGCCACTGTGGAGAACAGTATGGAGGTTCCTTAAAAAACTACAAATAGAACTACCATACCACCCAGCAATCCCACTACTGGGCATATAACCTGAGAAAACCATAATTCAAAAAGAGTCACATACCAAAATGTTCATTGCAGCTCTATTTACAATAGCCAGGAGATGGAAACAACCTAAGTGTCCATCATCGGATGAATGGATAAAGAAGATGTGGCACATATATACAATGGAATATTACTCAGCCATAAAAAGCAACGAAATTGAGCTATTTGTAATGAGGTGGATGGACCTAGAGTCTGTCATATAGAGTGAAGTAAGTCAGAAAGAGAAAGACAAATACCATATGCTAACACATATATATGAAATTTAAGGGGGGAAAAATGTCATGAAGAACCTAGGGGTAAGACAGGAATAAAGACACAGACCTACTAGAGAATGGACTTGAGGATATGGGGAGGGGGAAGGGTAAGCTGTGACAAAGTGAGAAAGTGGCATGGACATATATACACTACCAAATATAAAATAGATAGCTAGTGGGATGCAGCCGCCTAGCACAGGGAGATCAACTCAGTGCTTTGTGACCACCCAGAGGGGGGGGATAGGGAGGTGGGAGGGAAGAGATATGGGAACATGTGTGTATGTATAACTGATTCATTTTGTTATAAAGGAGAAACTAACACACCATTGTAAAGCAATTATACTCCAATAAAGATGTAAAAAATAAATTAAAAAATTAAATAAAAAAAATAAAAAGCATGGTATTTAAGTATCTGACCAAAACATTTATGCAAGATAGCAGACAGACTTCTATAATGGCAATGGATTTCCCCCCAATTAATCAAAAGTCTCATATTTTTACTATTCTCCATGAAACAAAAACATGTGAATAAACCATTGAATAAATTTACTTTCTACTGTATAGTCTATTCTTTTGCTGTTTTAATGATGAATAATGATAACCACCTGCTACAACTGCAAAAATAAACCTGCAGCTCTACCATGTCCAGGTGTTTTTACTGGAAAGGAAAAAGTCGGTGTTGTCAACCGAGATCATTCTAGTAATATAAATTTTCTCCTCTAAACTACTTTTGTTATTAGACATCTTTTTAGTTCCTTATATTAGGTTAAAATTCAAAATTTATCTCCTATTAGATCAGATTTACATAGTTTCACAGTTTCCTTCTGTTAAAACTAAAACTCAGCTGAAGGAAAGAATTGTAATGAACTTCTACTTCAAATACTCATATATAATTCATTTCTAATAGCTTAGTTTTAAAGTAATTTTCTGGGATATTGGCAAAGACGGCAGAGTAGAAAGACCCTGAGCTCACCTCTTCTAACAGGCACACCAAAATTAAAACTAAAATCAGCAACCATTAATTTAAAAGACAAGAATCTACTGGAAAAGATTGGTAACAAGGACATAAAGAAGGAATCACAAGGAGACAGATAGGAGAGGCGGAGTCATGATACAGTCAATTTCCATACTACTGAGTGGGTGACCTACAAACAGAAGAAGTACAATTGCAGAGGTTCTCCCAACGGAGTGAGGGGTCCAAGCCCCATGTTGGGCTCCCCACCCCAGGTGTCCTGCACCATAGTTGGCCCCCCAGAGCATTTGGCATTGAAAGCCAGTGGGGATTACTTTCGAAAGTCCCAAAAGGCTGGGGTAGATAGAGACTTCAGTCTTAAAGGGCACACTCAAAGTCTCAAAAGCTCTGGGATCCAGGGCAGAAGCACTAATTCGGAAGGAATCTGGGTCAGACCTACCTGCTGATCATGAAGAGTCTCCCAGCGAAGCAGAAGGCAACTGCAGCCTACCCTGGGGACTTAAGACATTGGCAGCAACCATTATTGGGAGCTAGTTCTACCACGTGGACACTGGTTCTGGCAAGCACCATTTTGGAATCCTCCCTCTAGCAGGATCCAGCCCTGCTCTGGCTCAATAAGTGTAGGCACCAGTGCTAAAGACACTTCAGGCTAAGCAATTAATGGACAGGGATACAGCCACACCCACCAGCAGACAGGCTGCCTTAAGACCCACTCAGCTTTCAGCTTCCTCTGGACACAGCTCTGCCCACCAGAGAGCCCAGAACCTGTCCCCACAAACAAGTGTACAGGCACTAGAACCAGGATCGACAGGCCCTCCAGCCAGAGACTCCAGGACCCAGTTCCATCTACCAGTGGGCAGGCACCAGCCCCAGAATCCCCTGGGCCCCAGCCCC